>NC_064849.1:166184349-166784349 GCF_024139225.1 Suncus etruscus
TGGGTCACCCGACCCCCCTCTCCCCCATTCCTCCGGATCTCCAGGTGGGTTCCTGGGAGGAGCTGACGGGGCACCCTGGGTTTTCCCCACTCCCAGGCCGGGCCGGGACACTGGCCTAGGGTGGGGCTTAGGGGGTGGAGTTTGATCTGGTGGGTGGCAGATAGCTGCTCAGCTATACTCAGGCTGTCACTGGCAATTTCATACCAGTCTACATTTTGTAAACATTTGCTCCTCCCAACCATCAGTACCCCAGATTTACCCTTCTTAACTTCAGTAACACATAGTTCTAATCTCTGACCTAAGACATACAGGAGATCTAAGAAATCCCAGAACTATTTAGAAGGACACAAATTGAACACATATATCTTTTGACTATTTTATGGGTATTTTCTTTAACTGATGTAACTCTCTATATATTCTTCTACCATGATGTTTCTATTCACTTTTCATCTTGTCTTTTCTTTGTAAGCTGTTCAGTAAGGATTGTTGTTGGAACTGTCCCTCAGTTTGATGCCTATGATTGAACTATGTCATGGAAATTGCTGGTCTTGTTCCTATTGCCTCCAGATGCACCAATAACGCTTCATGGCATTGATCCTTGTTTGCATAGACACATTAAAATGGGAAAACACCATACATACAGATAAGTTCTTATCTAATAAATCTCAGTACAATGTACCTTACACCCTGAACATTGATATAATGACCTGGCACAGGCCTCAGAAGAATGGGCATCCTCCATTCACGCCGGAACCAGGCAAGCTACGAAACATCCAAGGTCTTTTATAGCAACAGCTTGAAGCAGTCCTCTACCAGGAAAGACACTACCAAGGGTCTGACATCGACCTCCTAAAAAGAAACTTCCGTTTACACTGAGAAGACTTGACAGCAACAATGACCTGCTCTACAGGACATGGTTCTCTCTAGTGCCCCTTAAGTGTGAGGTGAAACGAGAGGATGCTCTGCACCATCCTGACTGCAATATGGGATATGCAGACTCCAGGATCTTTAATACAGAAGCATGATACCAACAACAGAGACTATGTGAGGAATGGTGGTGTATTGCCACTACAGACGATGACTTGAATTGGACAAACTAATTTGCCTGGAGCCTAGAGTCAGTCCTGTGCCAGGAAACTTCAGGGGTAGGGTCTCCTGGTATTTAGACCATAATTCGTCTTTCCATGTCCCTTATGTTTTGGTGGGCCTATGCAAACAAATGACACTTTAATACCATTTTTTACTATGTTCCCTTGACTCCAATCCTTAAGAAAAACAACCCACTAAAACTTTTGAGGTTAACTTAAACTAGTTAGCATGTGCATGGAACTAGAGAAATGTATTTTGCCCTCAATGTTTAAGGAGTTACATAAGTCTAATGTCTTTAGTTTATATTGTGTGCTGCTAAGAAATAGTGTGTACTACAACTGGGGATTTGAGGGACAAAGTAATTGTATTGTACATGGGTTCAGTTTTGTTTTTCTTACTGTTCTTTGGCTGAAAGTTCAAGGCTGGGATATCATCAATGGGACTACCGAGAATTCTGTTTATGGGTGATTGGGCTTCCACTGTAACTTTACCCTGTGCTCTTTCTTTGCATCTTTGTTGTCATAATTAAAATAAAAAAAATTAAAAAAAAAGAAAAATGGGGAGATGTAATGAATAGACACTTCTCTGAAGAAGATCTAAAGATGGCCAATAAACACATGAAAACATGTTCACCTTCACTCATCATTAGGGAAATCCAAATCAAGACAACAATGTGGTACCACCTTACACCAGTGAGGATGGCCCACATCAAAAATAATGAGAACAATCTGTGTTGGCCGGGATGAGGTATGAAAGGCACTCTCATCCACTGCTGGTGGGAATGCCCCCTAGTCCAACACCTATGGATAACAGTCTGGAGAGTGCTCAAGGAACTCAGAATCAAGCTGCCATTTGACCCAGCAATTGCTCTCCTAGGTATCTACCCCCTAAGTCGGAAGGACATTCATCCCAAAATATGTGTGCACCCCAATATTTATCACCGCACTCAGCATAATAGCCAAGTCTTGGAACCAACCTTGATGCCCAATAACAGATGAGTGGATCATTAAGATGTGTTATCTATACACAATGGACTACTACATGGCAGTCAGAAATGACACAATCACAGACTTTGCAGCAAAGTAGATGGACCTAGAACATATTATGTTAAATGAAGTAAGACAGATGATGAAAGATAAACACAGGATGGTGGCACTATTCTGAAGCACCTAGAAACTCATCATATATACAACTAATATTCAATGATCAAAATATAGGGTTCAACTGGGTAGAAACTCCAAACACTGTAACAGTCAACATATACTGGGGAGTAGGGCCCAAATCACATGAAAGAGGAACAACACAAACTCTTGACTACACATTATACCATAAAGAAACTAGCAACAGCAGAAACAGCAGCATAGAGAGAACAGGTATATACTCAGCCCTTTACTACACAGACCCATAATAATCCCTTAGGGATCTTATACAGAACCACAGGTAAAGAATACCATGGGAAATTACTGACTTCAACGGAAGCACTTCATAACAATGTGTTTTAATGCCTTAATCTTACCATATTTAAAATAACCTCTCAGCTTTTCTGTCCACAGGCGTTCTTGGATGCAAAGAGTGGACAACCTAAGATGGCACCTCAGGACTCAGCCACATGAGATACCATACCCAGCTTACGATATGAAGAGGCCTCGATAAAACTCTTTAACATACCCTTTATCTCTAGGCTATACCTTCTTTTAGGACCTGAAACACGTGACCAGCCAGACCACTGAAGCAGCAACTGTGACCTACAGACTTATACTACAGGCCCTACTCATTGAACACAGTCAAGCTAACTAGCATTCCCATGCTATTTTTCCTCTCTTCTCACTACTTTCTTTTTTTATTTCTCTTTTTCTTTTTAATTGATTTTTTTCTTTTCTTCTTTCCTGCCCTTTCAATATACTTTCCCCTTTCCCCCCTTTGGAAATTTGACTATCCCTTCACCTTCAATCCCATTCAGATTTCCCACCTCTTTAAAACTCTTTACCCTCAGTTCTTAACCTATTAGGCATCAAGACTGACCTCCTACATCAACGAACCAGTACCCAGCACCCAAGCGAAGGGACAACCAGTCAAACCCACACCTTGTCCCTGGCAAGAAAAGGCAAAGAACTCCCCTGATGACTCATGCTGCATGGCCTGCCTTACCAACTCTTCCTAACGTGGACTGTTACTTGAAACCGGACTTAGTGCTAAAAGTATCCCCAATGCAAGAACTCCTCCCAAGACCTCCCTGCTGCAAATCTTTTGCCATTCTCAAGAGAGTCAGGTTGTGTGATGAAAAGGTGCCTGGGGAACCCACACACCACAAGAAAAATCTTAAAAGACAAGGGGGAAACCTATACTTCCATCATAAGTATAAGACCTGTATTACACTACCTCTTCACCTGCTTTTCCCCAAATGTAAGGTAGTCTCTTGCATCACTTTGTTCCTTTAATTACTTTTTTTAAAATCTTTTTTCTTTATATATATATATATATATATATGAACATATATTTTTATTTCTATTTTTATCTTTTTTGGGTGTGTGACCTATTTCTGTTTTCTCTTCTTTCCACTCTCAAATGCACCAGCAATATAATGTAGCACCATTTCTTGCTGCAAAGGCACACTAAAAAGAGGGGGAAATCTTACATATAAAAACGAGCTCTAATCTACTAGGGATAAGACTCATACTTGTTTACAATACAGGGATAACTCCCACCTTGAAAATATGTCTCGTGGACCCAACGTAGACCTCAGGTGATTAGACACCATCCATCCAGTCTTGAACCCTGGATCCCAGACATAGAAAAGGCACAGTTCTTCACAACAGCTGCAGGAAACAAATCCCATCCTGGACATCCTCAATACTGCTGGATCACCAACAAGTGCCAGCTCTAATACAATATCCTGACAACTTGACCTAAGAGCAGATTATCCTACCTCACTAGCTAATGATAAGACAAAATCAGAAGACTCATCACCCTTAGGTATCCAAATGCCAAGATTGTGATTTACAGATGACTGGCTGACAGATCCATGACCTGACTGTATGTATCCTGGGACCAATAAAAAAGCCCTAGTCTAGGGTTTGAGCTATGATCTGCACAACAACCATGATCTCTAGTTCCAGAGGTCTGTCTGAGACGATTACACGCAATGGATCTTCTGGAAACATAATGAAAGACGCTATCCCAGGCCTTGTCCTAGGATCAACGCAAAGACCAAGACCACCAACCACAGAAGATGGATTAGAATGACACTGAGGGAACAGAACTTCTAGACCCACAAAGAAAGACATAATCATAAGTTCATCTCCTTGACTTGTGCAGATACTGAGACCTCTAGATACAGAGGTTTGATTTTAACACCTGGGATGGAGCAGAAGTCTTCCATACACCACAAAAGCACCAAGGGGAGAGGAATATAGTTAATCCCATGGCAATATACTCCAAGGGTGGAGAAACCCTGTTTCTCTTAGGCCAATGGAATTCCTTTTCAAATGACCCCAATATTTACTGTGCCTGTGCAGGAGGGAAGAAAAAAGAAAAAAAAGGCAAAAAGCACAAAACAATTTTTAAATTTATTTATCTAGTTTTTGTAAATTTGTTTGTTTTGGTGTGGTTATTGAAGTTGTTGTCTCCATTTATATTTATTTATTTTGTTTCTTCTTTTGTTTTCTTCCTTTATGTGCTCTGCCATGTTTTTTATCTCAAGACCATGGTTTTTTTGTGGTGCTTATCTTTATTGTTGGAGTGCTCACTGGATATTTTATTTGACACTTCTTTTTGTACTGTTGTGGTGTTCCACCTTCTTTTTCCCCTTCGTCTCTCATCTCCCAAACTGATGATGAGGGCCTCTAGAAGGACTCCACCTATTTTTGGCTTATTTGATTTTTACCTCAGTTTATTACTTTTCTCTTCTTCAAACAAAACCACATAACTTGAACTATCTAGTCCCGCCTCCCAATTGGGGGGGAATAAGGGAGGTACCAAGACCAAACAGGTGTAGGACCACTATGTAGTTAGTTAGGCACAGAGGGGACCACTTATTCTAGCAGCCCCGGGGGTGAGGGAGGAGGATATGGGAGGTAGGACGGGAATGGAGGTGGATGGAGGACAATTCGGTGATGGGAATTCCCCTGATTTTATGTTAATATGTACCTAAAATATTATTGTCAATGATATGTAGGCCACTATGATTAAAATAAAAATCATATTAAAAATCTATGATGAAATTAAGGCACATTATATTTTGCAATTTATTTTGAATAAAGAAGTGTATTAGTTGTGGGATATTATCGATAATTTTGCCTGGCCCTAGGATAGGTAAATCTTTGAAGATGTTCCAGGACAGAATTTAGTAATTCACCAGTGCCCAGGATCAGCAATAAGACCTACAAGTTATTGGTGCCACTTACTCCCTGTAATATATAATCTCACCCCCATAATGATTTCATCGCATTTTCACATTAGTTTGTACTTGAAAGGGCGGTGTCTCAGAACCTCCAAAGTAAGGCTCTCTGTGAGTCATTGCAGAACGAATATGTGAGCCCTGTGCTAGCATTCTGAGCTCCAGCCTTTTCTTGAAGAATCTTCAGATTTAAATGTCTGAATAAAATCTCACATAAATTGTAAACGCATCAAATTTACATGGATAAAGAGGAAATGGTGAAAATCATAAAAATGGTCTTCCAGCTGCAATGGTATTTTTCTTTAAGTAAACTCGGGAACTTATGTCCATTACATTAAGTATTTATAATAATGGTTTCTCAAGAACATTTTCAGATCCATTTTGAGGGTCATTTTTTTGAGTTACAGCAATTTACAACCTGGTTCATGTTTTTTGCTTTCGCCAACACATGTTCTTGGGCCTAATTATTGATCCTGTATGCAGGGATTTCTCCTCTTGTGTTCAGATCACATATGGTGCCAGGGAACAAACTGGGGTCAAGTACATGGAACATAGCCACCTTCAAATGTTCTCTGTGTTTTACAACACTTTCAAGAAATGATGGCTCCACGCACACGTGTTACAGCATCTCCCCAAACCAGAGTGCCTGTGTCCCTCAGTCAAATCGTCCCAGGGATCACTGCCCTCTCTTCCCCTCCCAGGTAAGCTCGGCTCCGGAGACCAACTCTCCAATTCTGTCACATTTTATCCTCTTTTGCTCCATTTTATCTCCCATAGGAGACAGATCTGTCCAATCCTCTCCTTTTGACTGGCTTCATTCTGCATGAACTCTCTAGCTTTATTCACCGGGTGGAAAGACGTTCAATTCGCTCATTTTTGCACAGCTAAGCAGTGTTCCATAGTGTATAAATTTCATGTTTTATTGCCTAGACGTGATAATTAAATGGAATTTGTCCCAAGGATGCAAGGATGGTTTAATGTGCATTCATCAGGGTTTAATATGCTTAATGGTTCAATATATTTAATCAGTGTAATGTAAACACAGGAAAATAAAAATAGTTGCCAAGACAGCATTTTACAAGTTACAAATAAAAACTCAATAACATAAACATCTTTATCAATATGGTTAAAGCCGTTTACTACAAGTCCATATTAATATGACATTCATTGGTGAAAACATGAAAACCTCTGTTAATAACGAGGCAAACGCAAAGTTAACTATTCTTGCTGCTGTATTCATGACAGTATTGGAAATACTTTACAGAGCATCTGAGCAAGAGAGATGGATTTAAATCGGAAAAGCGATGAAACTAAAACAAGTTGCGGATGACATGATAATGACTGAGACTACCGGCACCAAAAACTTCCCTAGAAAGAATGAACTTGTTTAGCAAAGTGGGAGTCCCTGGCATTTCTTTTTAAATGTTGCTTGCCTTAGTTTCTGGAGACAAACTTTGCGGTGCTCAGGGTGACTCTTGGCTTGGGCTAAGCCTGCTCTGATGGCCTGGAAGGCAGGCACTCTTTTCTGCTGCGCTGTTTCAGCTCTGCTCGGCACTTATATCCGTAAACAATATATAAAAGAGGAAATTTTTTGCTTCTTTTTTCTTTAAACACCACAATCACAAACGTGTTCTGGACTCAGTTTCTGTCTTACAACAGACAACATTCTTGACTCATGAACATTTTGATCACCACGTGCCTGGTTTCCCTCTCTCCTCCCCCAACGGCCTCTTAGGCAGGAATTTCGATCCTCTGTCTCTCTTTCTCTCTCTGCCCCTTTTTCTTTTTACTTTTTAGACGCTGTGGTTCGCATTATTTTTAATGAAGAGATTCTAAGCATATCATTTTATTCTCATCCAACACCCAGTTGTTGCCCAAATGGCTATCATCATCTGCCCTAACTGCGCTGCATTGCTATTTGTGGCAAGTCTCCCACTCTGGACTGGTCTTTGTCGCTGGTTCTCTATCGTCTCTGAATCTTATTACCACACTCACTTTTTTCCTACTTTTATACGCTGTAAATAAGTGAGATCGTTCTCTGCCAACCCCTTTCCCTCTGACTCATTTCACTCAGCGTACTACTCTCCATATCCATCTGTGCATGAGCAAATTTCGTGACTGCCATTTTCCTAAAAGCTGTATAGTATTCCATTGTATAAGTGTACCATACTTTTTCTTAGCAACTCCTCTGTGTTGGGTGTTTGTGGATTCTCACTATTGTAAATAGAGCTTCCATGTACACAAGTGTGCAGAAGGCACTTTAGCAGTGTGTTTTTAGGTTCCTAGGAGCAGTGTTGCTGGATCATTTCGAAGCTTGGTTTTCAATTGTTTGAGGTATATTCGTGCTGTCTTTCAGCAAGGGTCCCCAAAGTTGGCATTCCCACCAGCAGTGAAAGAGAATTCCTTTTCACCGCATCCACGTGAACACTGGTTGTTCTTGCTCTGTGTGCTTTATGGGGTCGTTGATGTGCGATGACACTTCATTGTTGGTTTTATTTGCATCTACAATACGATTAGTTGTAGAGTCCACCTGTCCAGGACTGAGAATGAGAGAGAGGGGCAGAAGTAGAAACTAAGCATTTTTTTAAATTCTTCCTGGAGTTTGAGGCCTGCTGTAGCCAAGAGGGGTTCATTTCTATAATCGAAACCCAACTAAAAACATGTTTCTAATCACAGTACTTAAATAAAGATATTATGATAAAAACAATTAGTGACGTGAAGTATTTTTTTCATGTGCTTGGGAGACATCTGTACTTTTTGTTTGAGAAAATGTGTGTTTATTTCTTCTCACCAATTTTGGATGATTTGGACCAATTACAGATTTCCTCCAGTGCCTTGTATATCTTAGATATTATCCCCTCATCAGATGTGTATTGGGTGAATAGTTTCTCCCATTGTGTGGACAGTCTGTGTCTGGTAGTCACCATTTCCTTTGATTCTAGTTTGAAGTAGTCCCACTTATCTATCTTTGCGTTCACTCCCTTGGTCAAGGCACTTTTTCCTTGAAGAAGCCTTCAGCTTCAGTTACATGGCGTGTTCTGCCTGTATTTTCTCTATGCGCCTTATGGTTTCAGATTTGATATAAAAGTCTTCACTTTATGTTGATACTTTGCATCTATTTATTTGCAACACTGTTTCAACCGCAGATCATTCCTGGTTACTTTGTATCTATTTGTTTACAGTACACTGTGATTTCACCCACAATAAAGATCATGCATTGTTAAAAAAATTAAATGATAAAAATTGAGCTGGACTGATAGCACAGAATGCAGGAGACTCACCTTTAACATGGCCACAGTGCCCCATATTGTCCCCAAGTCCCCCTGGAGGACTTGATCCCAGAGACTGAGACAGGAATAAACCCTGAGAACTGCCAGGCGTGGTTTCAAAAGGCAAGCGCTTATTTTCTTTGGGCCAACTTTCAAAGATTAGATATCAGATGCTGTGCTCATTATATAATGCTTGAGTTTCCCAGCTGTTTGATACTCATAAAAATCATGGATGGCTTTTCCATCAGCAACCGTTGGAATGGATTTAGCTGCAAGGTTTGACCCAGAGTTACTATTAATTTGGACTGTTAATGGAATGGGAGCAGAAGCTGGGACAGGGCACACATGTATTGGAACAGTCAGCCACAGACAAAGCGATATACCAGCAAATGTTCTTTAAAATCAGTTTTTAAAAAGCTTCTCTTTGCCTTAGCACCTTCTCTGTACTTCATTCTGGTATTTTTCTCCTTCTTTGAAAACTTCCTAAGCTGGGGAGCAAATGACATTTTCACCTTGATACTTTTTCTTGCTTGTGAAATGATCATTTTGTCTGTTTGTTTTGGGCCCGAACCGGTGACACTCCTGGCTATGTGCTCAGAAATCGCTCCTGGAGTGGGAGGCGGTATGGGACGCACGCTGGGGAATGAACCAGCTCCGTCTTAGGTCTACGCGTGCAAGGCAAATGAACGCCCTGCCACTGCGCTAATGCCAGCCCTGAAATACATCGTTTTGAAGAGTTCTGACGTGGAGAATAATTAATTTAGGAAAATCATTATGTAGGAAGATATAAAAATGTTATGCTTGTTTTTCACGAAGTAAGTTTTCCTTCCGTGACTTTAGGTAGCTGCTGTCATTTACAAACAGATTGAAAATATCTTCCAAGTGAATTTTATTTGATGAATTCTGACAAAGCCTGATTGGCACTCTTGTTGCCTGCTACAAATCATGGGAAAGCTCTGACCAAGAGTATTTCTTGCCCTCAGAGCCAAAGTATGACGTAATGCCTACTTGCTCACTGAAGGCTGAAACTCATTACATAGAAAAGGCAGCATGTACGAAACAGCATGGCGAGAGAACTGGGCAGCACAGATATGTCTTTACTGAGCAGACATTACAATAACGATTTATTTTTCTTGGCTTTAAAGCATTGGATTCAGTCAGACGAATGGTTTTTTACTTAGAATAGGGTTCAAGCATAATTCATTTTTCTTTGCCTTTTACTTTGACCCAAGTTCTTTGCAAGATGAGTGACTCTGATGAGCAGTCTAACGACAGAAAATGCCTACTAATCTATTGGTAAAACGTGCATATACCCGAAGACGAAACATCTGGGCAGAGGAGGAACATCTTGAGTCTTACTTGGCATCGGTGAGTTGTTCGGGAGACTTCTCACCAGCTTACATCTAAGCAGTGCTTAGAGTTTTGTGTCTGCACCCACTGATAGCAAACACTTTCACCAATGGTATCTTGACTTTTTAAGGTTTCGATTTGCACCTTGTTTGTAAAAATGAACATTTTCCTTTGTTTATCGGCCTTTTATTCGAAGTGCCATGTAATGAGTCACTTTTAGAGTGAACAGTTTTATTTTTCAATGCACTTTTTCTAAGACGCAATGTCATCATAGACTCGTCCCATGCAACAATGTTCCAGTGTCGCTCACGCATGACCTTCCTCCGGCAGCATTACCAAGTTTCCTTCCACCCTCTGGCTACCCCGTGGCAGGCATATAAAAAGGATGCCAAGGGCCGGAAGATAGCACAGACGTAGGGCGTTTGCCTTGCATGCAGAAGGACGGTGGTTCAAACCCAGCATCCCATAGGGTCCCCTGAGCCTGCTGGGGGCGATTTCTGAGCTAGAGCCAAGAGGAACCCCTGGGAATCGCTGGGTGTGACCTTCCCCCGAAAACAATTTCATATTGTTTGTTCCAATGAAACGTAAAGGAATGGCAATTGTAGTTATCATAAAGTATATCAATAAAAGTGAACTTTGATGGATTTCTCTGATTTTAAGTAGTATAAATAAGAAAAGTAAAACCATTTAGTACAATATGATGCAATGGCTGTTCTCAATCACAGAAATGGTTTTTCAACTCTGACCTAGAAAATATATAGGACTACATTTTACTTTCTATTGGCTGCTACCATGGTAGTCATCACTCGTCTTGTGTCTTCCCCTACTTACTGCTTTTTCCTGTGTCCCATGGATTCTGGCAACTTGTCTCTTCTTTCTTTCTTGACTTCCTTTCCACGGTTAATTTTTTTCTTCCACACAGTGGTCTGACAGGATGTTTTGAGGATCGATGTGAGTTAGACTTGGATCCTGCAATGTCCCTGTGGACTCTGGAAGACCGTTTTCAGTGCTTTCGAGGAAGAAAATGAGTGCCAGCTCTGGTATCGCATTTGGAGCTGCTGCGATCTGTCCAGTCGTGACAGCCACGTGTCCACGTCCCCACTTCTATGTTTCCAGCTAGGTGTCTCCCCAGATTTGTGAGTGAAGGTCTCCCACACCTACTGACGCCATATTTTCATCTATATCTACGTAGACATAGATCAGAGCAAGTGCTTCTTGGTCTCTTTGTGGTGTCCGTATTGTCTTCTAATGCCTTTTCCTAGACTGAACACAAGTCGGTTGATACAAGAGTTAGTCTCCCAACTCCCCCCGCTGTCTTTTAAATCGTTCATCCTTTTGCTCCGAGCCTGTGCTTCTGGTACAAAGGATAAGTTTGTTTCTTGGTTCATCCCACCACTCCAACTGTTGAAGGAAAAGCCTTGCCCGTTAGCCTTCATGGACATTACTGACATTAAAGGCCCTGTTGCCATTTTCATACATAGAATCGTCACTTCTGCCATTGTCTATTGGGTTTACACAGTGGCCTCCCAGTAGTTCACTCAGGCAGACCTAGTCGCAGCTAACACTGCTCACCTTCATTTGAGGATGCTTCATCCCTCCCTCCCCTCCAGGCGAGAGCTTCTTTCTTTCAGTAGTTCGAATATGTCAGGCCACTCTTCATGCCTATAAGGTTCGTTGTGATTCTTAGGTCACTTTTTTGGTGTTTGAAGTTTTCTCTTCTCTTGTTACTTGAGGAAGCTTGTCTTTCTTTTTGCGTTTGCCATTTTGATTACTCTGTGTTTTGCTATAGTTCTGGTTGTCTATTTTTTTTAAATAACCTCTTGGCCCTTGACTTTGCACACAAGTCTCCCCAAAGAGAGTGGACAAGTTCTCTCCCAAAACTCATTCTTTCCCTTTTCTTTTTCCTTATATTCTGACAATCTTACAATTCAGATATTATTACTTTCTTGTTCGTATAATTACTTTTCATTTTACTGCATCCTTTCATCTCTCTTTGCTTTTTTGACTTTCTCATCAATACTGGCTGAATCTCTCTTTCCAAGTTAATCCATGCAGCTTTATACAAGTGTAATTCTGTGATTGATTATACCTTGCTGTTACATTCTTTAGCTCCTTCAATTCAATTTGTATGGGATCTGTCATCCTCAACATCAGGTGTTTGAGCTGGTTGAATTTCTAAGCTAGTCATCACTTAGTTATTTTTATCAGTCAGCACTTGCTTAAGTTCTTTTTTTGTGTTTTCAGTCATACCCAGTGACGCTCAGGGGTTACTCCTGGCTATGTGCTTAGAAATCATTCCTGGGTTTGGGGGACCATATGGGAAGCCGGGGATTGAACCCAGTCTATCCTAGGCTAGAGTGCACAAGGCAGATGCCTCAGCATTTGCTCCTCCACTTTGGCCCCAATACTTGCTTATTTTCTGCTGCCAATGCAGTTGAGTGTTGATTTTAGGGTTTCATTGATAAGTATTGAGAGTTTTAATGAACTTGAGGATTTACTTGGTGTTTATCTCTGTCTGACACAGCAATTATGCTCTTTGGTTTTCCATTGTTTTAGTGTTTTAGCTCCCAGTAACTTGTTTGGCTGTTTTCCTAGGGCTACTGCTAATACCTTTGTTGTTCGTATTATTCATTGGCCACGTCATGCTACTTGAGTGTGCAAAAATTCTCTTCAACTAGTCACTCTCTGTGACCCCCTAGGACCCTGCCCGCAGGGTAGACTGAGGATCACGAAGTAATTCGTGGGTCACGAGCGGGATCTGACTAAAAAGGAGGAAAGAGGCTGAGAAAGAAATGAGCTCAAGTCAAGCTGGCTGATCAAGAGCTGAATTTATTAAGGCAAGACAAGCTTATATAGTTCTACAGCATAAGGAAGTAGCTTTCAGTACTTTTCCATGGTATAGAAAAGTAGGGGGGTCGTGCAGGAAGGACTTTCCAGTTTTACAACATACCCTTATATCGCATAGACTTATATCGCACAGACATTCTTTCACAATGGTAGCTTAACAGGATGTGATCTTATCTTAGCAACTCAGGCGGTTTACTGGGACATCTGACTTGTTTGGTTAACATTTCTTTTAGGTCCAGGGGGTAAATGCCACAGTGGCCGCCTGTCAGGTACACAGGCCTTTGGTTTCTCAGGCATCAGAGACTCCATTTTGCTCTCTAGCTCTAACAGCCTCCAACAACTCTCTTTAGTTAACTGAGATTACGAAAGTGTGAGGCCAGCTTCCATCTGATGATGCATTCTGTAGAAATTGTGTGCAGGTGCGGTGTATCCGCATGGCCTTGGGCTTGGAAAATCGCAGCTGATGTCAAATGGTTGTGCCAATCTAGGG
The DNA here is from genome assembly GCF_024139225.1 of Suncus etruscus. Taxonomy (NCBI): domain Eukaryota; kingdom Metazoa; phylum Chordata; class Mammalia; order Eulipotyphla; family Soricidae; genus Suncus; species Suncus etruscus. Next base: position 166,197,791 of record NC_064849.1, read on the forward strand.
TTTGGGGCCTGCGAGTAGGCGCCATCTGTCTCCTGAACACAAAGCTGTCCCTGCAGAGCCCGGATGTGGAGAGAGGGGAGGGTATAAGACAGAACGTTCCTGTGCTGCAGCTGTATGTACCACAGTGAGCCAATCACAACAAGCAAAGGTTCAGAGGTTCTACTGTCATAGACTTCCTCTCTGACTCTGCCCAAGCTAAGCAGCCTTTTGAAAGTGTAGATTCGGGTCCAGAACATTGTCTAATTGGCATGCATCAAAAGCCTGCTTGGATTGGCTGAGTCAGAGAGGTGGTCCGAGCAGCCTGGTGGTGATTGGTGCAGAACAGTGTCCCATTTGCATGCATCAAAAGCCTGCTTGGATTGGCCGAGTTAGAGAGGCGGTCTGAGCAGCCTGGCGGTGATTGGTGCAGGATTGAGTTGGAAAATTCGTTTTGTGGGAATATTCAAGACAATTTTCGTTGAGCGGCATATTGAAACATTTTTCGGGATATACTCGGTGTATAAGACGACCCCCGATTTTCGGTTGACTTTTTTTGTTTCAAAAGTAGTCTTATACACTGGAAAATATGGTAATTGAAAAATGTGCTTCTGTGCTTGCCTTGTGTGTTTTGTGTGTTTTGTGTGTTTTTGCTATTTGTGTGTTTTGTGTGTTTCAAAGGACTAGATGGCAATCAGTTGTGTGCTTATAGAAAATGTTAAGAAATAGCAAGTTTAACTTAACTATAGAGTCTTAAATATAAATCCATATAACTAGATTTTAAAAGTATGATTAAAATACACCTGAAAGTTTATTTTATTTTAAAGTGGAAAAATCCTTCTAATACCATACAAACCTCTATTAGGTTTTAGGGCAAAGGCACTAGTTGATAACATAGAGAGAAGAGCAATTGCCTTGCATATAGATGACCCTGGGTTCAATCCCTGGCACATAAATGGACTCCTGAACTGGTAGGAGTGCAGAGCCAGGAGTAAGTTCCAAATGCCTGGTTTGCGCCCCTCCCCCCCAAAAAAAAGAAAGTGAGAAGAAAAAAAGAGGGAATTGTGCAAGGGAGTTAAGAAGGAAAGAAAGACATAAAAAGAGACTAAAGAAAAAAGAAAAGGAAAGGAAGAGAAGGACTGGAGATAAAGCATGGAGATAGGGCGTTTGCCTTGCATGCAGAAGGACTGTGGTTCGAATCTTGGCATTCCATATGGTCCCCCGAGCCTGCCAGGAGTGGCTCTGAGTGTAGAGCCAGGAGTAACTCCTGAGCACCACTAAATGTGGCCCCAAAACCAGGAAGGAAGGAAGGAAGGAGAAGAGGAAGAAAGAAGAGAGAAAGAAAGAAAGAAAAGAAATGGGAAAGAAAGAAAGAATGGCTGGAGTGATAGCACGGAGGTAGGACATTGGACTTGCATGCAGAGGAACAGTAGTTCGAATCCCGGCATCCCATGGGATCCTCCATGCCTGCCAGGGGCGATTTCTGAGCCTGGAGCCAGGAGTAACCCCTGAGCACTGCCGGGTGTGACCTAAAAACCAAAACAAAAGAAGGAAAGATGTCTATCAGTAACATGCTTACAGTAGAATTCAGTGTTATTAACACTAATGCTACAGAATGTTTGAAAGTTTCATAATACCTTTACAACTTGGATTAATTTCACAAAAACATGTAAAAATGCTCAGACAAGCACTAAATTCAAAGCAGAAGAATGAGTTATGGAAGGTTATATTTACTTTTCTTGTAAATGTTCTTTTGATTTTCAGGATAGAACAGAGTTCAAGGACTAAGGAGAGAGGTCTATATTCTGTTTGTATTCTGCAAGCAAGAAATTGGGTCAGATCCCTGGTACCAGGGTGAGCACCATTTGGAAATATCCTAAAGCAATGCCAGGAGTTGTCTCTGAGTACTGCTAACTATGACCCCAAACCAGAACCCCCAAACACAATTTGGATATTCAGAATTGATTCCAGTCACGATTGTGATGTTAAGGACTAAAGTGTGAGTCCCTGCCAAATGCACTTGTTGGCATCTAACTCTTCAAGTGGCATTTGAAGTGAGGTCTTTGCAAGGAACTAGTGTTTGTATAAGCCAGAAAATAGTGCCTTGAAAATACAGAGACACTAGAAAACCTGTCCCTCCTCTCTATCTCTCTCTCCCCTTCCTGCCCCTTGAGGGCCCAAGTGAGAGAGCAGCCACTGGCAAGCTGTAAGGTAGAGGAGTGGCATTACCTTGTTGTTTCAAGTACTCAATCTGTAGTTTATTAATACGCAGAGGGTATTTGTGAATTGTCTGAAATACATATATCACAGTTATAATTTTGACATATTGTAAAATCTGTTAATTTTTGAGATTCGAAGTGCATACTTGTGCTTCAGCCGGAAACCCATCAATAGAAAATCACTTATTCAAGTTTGGTTTGTGATTTTGTTGACATATCTCCATTCGTTCCCCTATACAATGCTTTTTCGGCCTCTCGTTAGAGCTACTAAAACTGGTTAACTCACCTAGTGTTGAATGCCAAGGACTGATAGGCTTCCTAAATAACCCTGAACACTGAGAGGCTTTTCTTTTCTATTTAACTATTTCACAGTTAAGGTGGAAACACGGAGCACTTTAATCCTATTTATAGTCCACGTGAAGAATTAGCCTTCTGCCTTAGAATTCCATGCCCATTAATGGCAAATGAATGTCTTCTTCCATTGGAGGCACTTCCAATCGTCGTTACTTCTATTTCTGATCAACAGCTTTCTCCTTTTCTCCTTTTTGTTTGCTACAACTGCATTTGACATAAAGCAGAGGTCAGGTCCTGAGTCTCTCTGTGACCTCATGCCCAGTGTCTCTGCCCCTGCACACATATTATGACTGAATTGTTTCTCTTGTCTCAAAATACTTTGCTGACACATTTGTCATGCTGGTTAGGAAAGGACGGGCAGAAATAGGACTAGCGTTTTGAGAAGGGAGAGCTTTCTTTGTGACAGGAAATTAAATCTTAATTCTGGGATCTGAGAAATTCAAGCTCACCTTTGGAGGGCTGATCATCAAACGACTCGGACTAGATTAATTCTGCTCTGAGTAGATGACCCGAGTCTTGTCTTTTGTGCCTCCAAACAGGATTCGGGAAGCAGAGGAGCCCCTCCCCCTCCCTGATACTCTCCACCACTAGTCTGAGGGCGCCCCTGGGATTCTCAGTGCCAGGGATGATCTGGGCCACTCTGGTGAGTCTCAGGACTCCCCCGCTCCTGCCCCCTTTGCGCTCAGGAACCGAATATGACACGATTGCCATTTGGGGAGGCAGCTGTAGGTGGGGCTCAGGCTGGCTGGCAATGCTTGTAGCCACCTCAGCTTCTACCTCTCTGGAGGCATTTGCAGACCAGGCAGTGTAGGGCTCATTCATTCTTTCCTACAACTGAACTAACGGCCCACCGATGAGCAGGTGCCTCATTCATAACGTCAAACCCCCAAATGCATATTGAATATTATGTGTATTAAGTACTGGGTTCTTATAGTAGTATGCTAGATCAAATAGAATATTAAGTGAGGGGCTGGAGAGATAGCACGGAGGTAGGGCCTTGGCCTTGCATGCAGAAAGATGGTGGTTCAAATCCCGGCATCCCGAGCCTGTCAGGAGTGAACCAAAAAAAATCTTAAGTGAGAGAAAATTATTTTACCTGTTTACTAAAGATACCTGTCTAAGTACACTTCCACTATATAATTCAGTGTTATTTAAGTGTCTTGGTTGTGGAAAATTTCTTTCCAGGAAGATGCCCATGAGAAGTCTATAAAAAACATTCAAAATGATCAAAATTTCATCATATTTCCCCACCTGCTTTTCCTTTGGGCATCCTGATCTATAACTTGTAATCCTAGAGGTCAAAGCATGCACTGTTCCCACTCCACAAACACCACCAATGTCAGTGTCCCTTCACGAATGTCTCAAGGTCAAGTTTGCCTCCATTATTGGCAAGCTCATTTTTCTCTTTTTGTTTTGGGCCACACCCAGTGATGCTCAGGGGCTACTCTTGGCTGTGTGCTCAGAGATTGATCCTGGCTTGGGGGGCCATGTGAGACGCGACAGGATCAAACCGCAGCCTGTCCTAGGTGATTGTGTGCAAGGCAAATGCCCTACTGCTTGCGCCACTGCTCTGGCCCCGTGGCAAACTCATTTTCTAAAATGTTTAATTATTGTAGTTTGGTTGCATAATCAGTACATTAGTATTAATACTAATGTATTACCACCAGAAACATGCTCAAGTTCAATGTCAGTTTATTCTATTTAGTCCATTTCATTGTTCCCCACCCACACACCCACGTGCATTATCCCCATTAGGTATTCTCTATTCCACAATTGGGGCCAAGGCTTCACCATTTCTTGATGCTTACCATTCCTTTGCTTATTTCTCGTCTACCATAAGAGAATTAATTCCCTCAATATGTCTTCTTCTTACTCTGCTCAACATTAAAATTTTCAGTTGCATCCGCATCTCAGTCTACTCCATGATTCTATCATTGTAGGACTGCCAGTATCACTCCACAGTATCACAACTTCTTTATTCATTCATGTATTGCTGGACATATTGCACATTCTTGCTGTGTTTTTAAGCACAACAGTAAACATAAAAATGCATTTTTCTTTGTGAATTATATGTTTTGCTTATATGTCTAATGGGAATATGTCAAGAAATGGGAGCAATAGGTCACACGCAAACTCAGTCTTATAGGAGAAACTGCCATAAGGTTTCCAATGAGGCTGAAGCAGATAATATATCTGCTTGTCTATCTTTTATTACTTCTATACTTTCAAGCCCTCTCCTTGCATTGAGATAATTTTACACAATAGGTCTTGTTTTTTTCCAAAGAGAAATTTGGAATAGTTGGCTCCTGGCATGCAATTAGATGCCCTATCCGTAGGAGAACTGGAGGGGAGTGATGAGGATGAAGGCAAACTCAGGCACATTCAACTTTCCAACGTGCTGGCAGGAGCATCTCATCCTTGGGCTGAGGGAGCAGTGATACGTCTGAACTCTGGTCTTGTGAACATGCAGCAGCAAGTGCTAGAGGTAGTAACATTTCTGTTATAAACAGTTGACTACTGTTCATAAATGACTGCATGTAATGGTCCCACAGGCTGCTGTATTTACAACCAGGGAAAGCAGATTTCGAGAGGGAGAGGGAGAGGAAGAGAGAGAAACAGACAGAGAAAGACAGAGAGACAGAGCGAAATCTATGTAAATATAATCCTATGTAATCTTTCCTCCTTCAATATAATCAAATAAAACAAAATAAATCTAACCTTTAAATTTTTTCACTGCTTATAATTTAATAAACACCAAGCTGACAATACTCACAGATGTGAGTATTAAATTTTAACAAATTTAAAATGTAAATTATCACAACTTTTTTTGCAGAGTTTAGTAATAAAAAATAAGAAGTTCCTGTCCTCTGCAGTAATTAACCAAATTCATTCTTTCTCTTTCCTTGTTTTCACAAATAATTCCAGAATTCATACATAACCCCTGAAGTTAACAACTTACTCATTAACACATGTGTGATCTCTGAAAAATCTTTATTCAGTTACTGGGTTCTTAACCACTTTTCTGGAAAACACCCTAAAATTCTATTTTCTATTGCGTTGACTATAAGGCAAAATGTAGAGATTAGTCCACAAATATCCTTAAATACTCTCACAGGCAAATATTTTTTATTTTTATTTATTTTTTAATATTTATTTATTATTTTTATTAGTTCTGTAATTAATTAATTACACTGGGAAGCAGTGTAAAACCTGGATGAAAGGGTAGAGAGGAATCCAGGGAAATAAACTCACAGAAAATGGCTGCTTCTGGGTTTGGGGCCCAGGTAACCAGAGACAATAAATAAACCATAGTCTTTTTTTTTTTTCTTCAGATTTTTTAAAATTTAAATACCATTGTTACAAGGTTGCTCATATTACAGGTGTTTTTTTTTTGCAGATAAAGTTGCTTTGATTAAGTTGCAGTCATATAATGGACACCAACCTTCCCAGTGCACATTCCCCCCCTCCCCCAATGTTAAGTTTCCTTTTAGCAAGTGATCTTTTTCGTTTTCCATCTTTCCTAAGATGTGTTAGACATGGCATTGTGTAGCGTAAGGTGATGATTTTGATATTCATTTGTCTTTGTTTCGAGTCACACCTGGTGGTCTACTTGGTGCTAGGATTAAAATAGGGCTCCCACGTGTGAAGCATGGGCTCCAACTATTTGAGATGCTGCCCCTGTACAGAAGTGCATTTACTTTGTGAAATGAAAAACTAGAACTAAAGAGAATGTGGACACATTGTAAATGTCTCAGCATATGCTAGAGAGCTTTAGATCTTAAAACAACTTGCATTTCCACTTGATGGGACAATGTCACTATAAGCGCCTATACGTTATGAATGCTATGATGAGCTAAAATGCATTGGATATTTGGTATAGGCCAGTATTAAGGACTGAAACCCATTTATTGCTCATGGCAGCACTTCGAAAATATTGCTACTTCTATTTTAGAGACAAAGCACTTTGCGGAGATGTTTATTAATTGTGCAGGGAACAGCTACTGAATGAGGGACGCTGTAATTGCCCTCCAGTCTGCTAGACATCGAACTTCCTACGAGTTATGAAGCCTCTGCAACAGCAATTAGGCATTTCCTGTGTTTTTACACTGATGCCCAAAGTAGAAAATTAGACGCGCACAATGATGTAATGATGTGAAACTTTAAATACTTTAAGACAAAAGTTTGAAAGGCAACATATGCCTTGTGCTGCTTGCTTTCAGAGTAATTTTTTTATAAAAAAAAATTGGGCCACACCCAGAAATGCTCAAGCATTATTCTTGACTCTGTACTCACTCCTGGTAGCACTTAGGAGAACAGATGGGAGCTGGAGATGGAGCCTGAGTCAGCCACAGGCAAGGAAGCAGCCTCTCAGTGAACTATCATTAGGAGCATGAGTAGCATATTTTTAAGAGTATTTTTAAGGTATAAGGAGAATCCTTAACACAATACACCTAGTTTTAGCCTGCTCACTTGCTCTATCTATCATCTATCTATCTATCTATCTATCTATCTATCTATCTATCTATCTATCTATCTATCCATCTATCATCTATCTATCTACCTATCTATCTATCATCTATCTATCTATCTATCTATCTACCTATCATCTATCTACCTACCTACCTAACTATCTATCTATCATCTATCTATTTATCTATCATCTATCTATCTTTCTACCTACCTACATACCTACCTATCTATCTATGTATCTACCTATCATCTATCTATAATCTACCTATCTACTATCTATCTATAATCTATCTCTCTATCTCTCTGCTTATCTTCTATCAGTCTATTTATCTATCAAACTATCTTTTAAATAATATCTCTATTTAAGCACCTTGATTACAAACATGATTGTCATTGGGTTTCAGTCATGAAAAGAACCCCCCCTTCACCAGTGCAACATTCCCACCCCCGTGCCCCCATATCCCCTGCCCCCACCTGTATTCGAGACAAGATTCTACTTCTCTCACTCATTGTCAACCAAACTATCTTTGAACCTACCTATCTATCCACCAGAAAGTTTGAAAGCATAATAGGTTTACCAAATCAACAAAAATAAATTCAAAAAGCTTACTTTATTTAGTGAATATCTAGAATACATAAGACCAAAAACAGAAACACCAATTTCTGTACAAGAACACAGAGGTTATTACATTTTTGTTTTTCCCAGTCTAGAAAATATATTTCAAGACAGACCAGAAGCAGCTGTCTACAGACACAGAAAGACTCCAGTTCTCAGTTCCTGAGAAGTGTCGGATTAGAGTTGGGATTAGTCCGACTCCAATGCCTCCATGGCAACTGCTCAACTGCTCTGGCCTCAGTCAAAGCCAGATGTGGATCAAGAGTTCATAAGGTCACCGAGCAAAGCAGCTTTAAAAGGTCATCTTGGATTGTAGACAGTCGGAATCTGCAGGAAGCTGGAATCATAGGGAAAAGCCTCCTATGACTCTTGAGGAATTGGTGATATTTTCCTTAGTACAGAGGTTTTGCAATCTTTTCACTTGAAGCTGAAGAACTTCCTAAAGTCCCATCTCATGGCAACAGCTTAAACTGTGTTAAACCAAGAGCAAAGAGAAGAGTGAAATGCAGATGAAAGGAGCAAAGTGAAAGCACAGCTGGGAGAGCATTTGCCTTGCACACTGCCAACCTGGGTTCCGTGTCTGGCATCCTAGATGGTCTCCAGAGCATTGCCAGGAGTGAGCCCAAGTACCGCCAGCTATGGCCCCAAACAAAACAAAAACAACAACAAAAGGCAGATAAAATATGAATATCCGCTGAACTTTCATCTGTCCCTTTCTTGCACTTATTTACAGAGGATCAGACACTTGCCTATAAAAATGTCGCTAAAGTTAGACTGTGAAAGAGGATAGATACTTGGGACAGGATTATATTCTGAATGTCTAGAGAATGAAGGAAAGAAATTACAGTTCAAAGCAAGCATTCGTCCAAAGCGTCTGATTCCCTCATTCTGCATAATAATGCCTTGTATCTTTAATCACATTCACTCAAACACTGGAATGATCTGTTAGATGCCGTGTAGTGAACTGCAAGTATGTGACTCGAGCTTAGAAGCTGATGTGCTTCCCCGAAATATATTCAGCTTTACTCAGGGGAATAGCTGAGCGCCTTAGAGGATTCCTCTGCGGTAGGACACATGTTTTGGCACGTGTTTGGAGAACGGGAAACTTCAATATCAGTCAGTCAGTTTTCACCAGTCTATCTTGAAAGAAAGAGTGGAAGAGAGACAGGAGCCCAATGACTAAGGCTGCACGCGACCAGACAGAGTGGTGCTTGAAGAAAAGTCGCTAAGGAGTGGCAGAGGGAGGCATGACGTCGTTTATCTCCAGGAAGGCCCAAGACCTCTTGCCTCCTTGCACTCGTACTGCATTGAATTATTTTTCTTGCTCTACAGGTGGATTCATGTGGCCAAGACGACAAACTGCTTCTGCTCCAGCATCTCCACTTCCTTGTTTCACTTGTGCTCAGGTATCTAGTTCATGTATTACAGTTACGACTTGTTTCATGAAGAGAGAATGTTAGGAAACAAAACCTCCTGCCAACAGTCATATGAGTGACCCGAGAGCAGTCCTGTACCCAGAGGCCAGCAACCTAACTTCGCAGGAGCCTCAGGAAGGACCCTGCAGTTGAACCACTCAGCTAAGCGATGCCTGGACTCATAGTCCCGATCTGGCATGATAATGGTCGTTTGCTTTGCTGAGCTTCCAAATTCGGAAGCAGTTTGTTGTCTGAAGATAGCATCCCAAGACTAGTAAGAGCTCTGGGCCCTATATACAGTCTGTGCATTCCTGAAACTCCCTGAACACAGAGGGCACAAACAGTTCGCACGTATGGTCACACAGCAGAGGGAGAAGGAAGAGCAGGCCTCATCTATCTGACTCCGTCACCTCAACAGTAATTTGTTCCTGGCCCCCAACACCCCCTTCACCAACTTCTCAATAAGAAATCTTTGGATCTTGTAATTCTTGGTATTTAAGGCGTGTCTGTTTCAGAGTATAAGATTCTTGAGTACAAATGAGAAGTCAGGAGCTTTGAATAGTCACACCCTGGAAGGCTCTGGCATTGTATCTCGGAAGTGAAACACACGACTTGCATGTTCAATACCAAGCTTTGATAATAATAATAATAATAATAATAACAAATAAATAATAAAATTCTTGATGATCTGGTCTTTTCAATAGCACCTCTGATAAGGGTGCGCAAGGAGCCCACACTTGTGGGGACTGTCCTAAAACGAATCTTGGTTCCTTCATCTTAATCTCAACATTTTGGGGCTTTTTCAAATCCAGTGGTCCCCTAGGAGTTATGTATATCTAGATTTGGAGCGCCAAATATTTTCACTTCAGTGGAAGATAATATATTTTTGACATCCTGTCCTGTCTTCTTTCAGCTACTTTTGTGATGGCCAGCAAGGTTACAGATGTGCTGCTCAGTTGTGGTAATTTTACTCTGAGACTTAGTGCTAATGCAGGTTTGAATAAATTGCTAGGCTAGCACTCATCTGGCTATCCCACAGTCATTGGTCATCCCTCACAACAGTCAGACATCATCACATGTAGAATCTCTGGTAATTATGCTTTCTGCCTCTTGCTTTCAATGCAGATATTTTGTGTCCCTCAACCACCCCCAGCTACGTTACCAGACTTAATATTTTATACATTATTTATTTATTTTTGGTTTGGGAGCCACATCCTATTGTGTTTACTCAGGGCTTACTCCTGGCTGTGCACGCAGGGATCACTCCTCGAGGGTTTGGGGCACCAAATGGAATGCTGGGGATTGAACCCAAGTTACAAACATGCGAGACAATTGCCCACCCAGTTTTATCACTGCTTTGACCCCAGACCTAACATTTTAAAAGAAGGTACCCACTTCACCTGTATAAAACAGGTTTTATGAATTTCATCATTTAATCTTTTGGGGAAAATCTTGTTACACATTAATTTTTACCTTAGGAGAAAATGGAGGCAGAAAGATAGCGTCCAGAGCCATAGAGATACTTAGTGATAGAGTCAAGGCTTGGCTCTAATGGGTTGGATTACAATACTCAAATACTCCAAATGCTTGGAGAGGGTTTTTCCACCCGGACTCTTGGCACTTCTATGAGGTGAGGAAATGTTCAATTCTTCCCACAGAATCTCTCACTCTTCACGATTGATTGCAGTCATCAGGCTAAGCATCCTGAAGTCCAGCTATCAAAGTCCAGTTATCAAACCCAGAGCTAAAGACATTTTGCCCAAATACAATGGCAAGTATTCATTTTTCAAAACATAAGTAAGAAGAAAAGCAGCTTTCTTATCAACAGCCAAGTTTCTTACACCTCATTTAAATGGCATACTTCGCCAGACCTCTTTCTGTGTTCTCCCTGCTCCTGGGTTTATGATGGAATGCTTTCATTTGCTCCACATAAAGCATCCTTGCATCGCTGTTTACTGTAATTTATACCACCTGCTGTCCACTTTTATTCAATGCAGCATTTTGGACACTAGTTTACAGGAAAGATGCTATTCGAAATGAAGTTGTATTGCCAGCTACATTATTATAATTTCCTTCTGCTTTGGTTCCACTTCATCTTATACAATTGGCTGGTGTCGGATGCACTGCTGAAATTTTAATGGAAAGAGTATTTAGAATTGAAGCTCAGGCATTACTTATTTAATGCGCTGCCAGAACGATCTACTATCGACTTGTAAGTTTTCAATAAATTCGAAGACCTAGCCTGATATTCATCTTCCTTGCTACATGGAGAAAATCTACACTTTGTAGATTGTTACAGAGTAAGAATAAATGGGCAAGTTGTTTTGGAATTGTGTACCACCACAGGGGACAGGTTAATAACATTTTGCAATTATTCAGAGTAGCAGAAAAGTGGATTGGGGCTAATTGTGTTTCTTCTTTATTTCTATGATCCCCATAATGTCCTTATGCCCTTTAAAAATTATGATATACTACCTTAGACAACAATGTATAAAATTACGTGCTCCTCTTAAAGACTTCAGTAGATCATAAGAGAGACATAACCAAGTAGAAAGAAATATGGCTGAACTTTGAACAGCAGAGAAATAAGACTAGAATGACACTATACAGTGTTGCTAATCTATAAATCCCTCTTTTTTTCTTCCTCTTTCTTCTTTCTTGTCCTACTCCTCACTTCAAACGCCAGTGAAAATCTGAGTGTCCTTTTTCAATCTGCACAACTTAAAAACTAAGAATCAACTCTGACTGGAAACCTTGATGGTAACAAAAACAGTCAAATATATATACAGACATATATAAATATATGTCCTAACTATAAATACTGGTAATAAATTAGGTGAAAGGGAAGTGGTATTAAGAAAATAGTGAGGAAGAGAAAATGCATTTATAGTGCTTTCAGCTACATGAAGTTCAAGAGTTGTCTACAGCTGTTGAAAACAACACAACTGTAAGTGGACTCTGCAGCTTTAGCATGTTGCTCAAAGGTCAAACTGTTCTTTGAAGACGAGGATGAAGGAAACCAGCACCTGAAATTTGTTTGCCTTCTATATAAGGTTTAAGATACTCTCTGGATTTCAGCACATATTAATACATGAAGAATTTGTTAATTGTATATCAGGAACGGAATTATTATTGCCAAACTTAATTCTACCAGGCAGGCGACATGAGTGATAACAGTAAAGATGACAATAATGTATCATAATTTACCATAAAACACAACATGTCATTTTTGATTAAATAAATCAGACACTCCAAATCAGAGTATGCACTCATCATGAATAGGGAGAAGTTGATTTCTAGGGTGGAACTCCAGAACTTGCAGAAGCTGGGTCCCCTGTTTGTGACATCAGGCTGGGAAAATTCACAAAACTATGCCTGCCCAGTGGGGCCCGGCTGAAAAACTGTGAGTGCTACCTCTGTGTGTCTGTCTACTGTCCTCTTGCGTGAACCTCTTGGGAGTGGGCCGAAAAGAGGCTTCAGCAGAGCATGGCTGCTTTGCTTAGCTACACAGCCTTATGCTCTTTCTGAGAAAAGAACACCATCACAACAAAAAGAAAAAAATCACACTAAGAACTGTGCTGGATCACAGAAGCAAGCATTTCTCTCCAGACTGTCTTCTCTGTTGCATGCTCGGGCCTAAGATTTGATCCAGTGGGAGGCTTCATCCACGGAGGACTCCCCTCCGTTAGAGGCAAGTCAGCCCATCCAGAAAGGGCGGAGCCAGAGGAGTGTGCTGCCTGCATCATATAGCCAATGAATACCACCACAACACGTAGAAAAACCCACAATACAAGTGTGACAATGGGGAAACAACGCAGGCCAGCATCAGACATAGAGAATGAAGATGACAATTCTGATGACCAGATAATGACCAACCAACTAATCAACCTCTCAGATAAGGACTTTAGACTAGCAATATGGAAGATCCTCAATGAACTCAAAGAAATCATGGATTGAGTTGAACAGAACACTAATAAAAACCAAGAAAATATGAAGACAGAAATCACAAAACTCCAAACTGAAATAACATGTCAACTAACAGGCCTGAAAAAGTCAGTAAACGAAGTGAATGACAAAATGGATAAGCTCTGGGACAGGGTATCAGAAGCTGAGAATAGACTTGGTGCTGTGGAAGATGAGATACATAACAATTCCATACAGCAGGAGAGATTGGAAAAAAAATTAAAGCAAATGAACAGACAATGGAAAAATTAGTCAAAGAATGGGAACAGATGAAAATAGAAGTCTATGATAAGATCAACAGAAACAACTTAAGAATCATTGGAGTCCCAGAGACCCAGGAAGAAAATTTCCAGGAAGAATCTATGGTCATGAACATCATTAAAGAGAAACTTCCAGAGCTAAACAATATATGTGATCAAATCTTGCATGCTCAAAGAGTACCAACCAAAACAGACTCCAGAAAAACCACCCCAAGACACATCCTAGTCACAATGACAAATCCCACAGATAGAGACAGAATTCTGAAAACAGCAAGATCAAAAGGAGAAATTACATTCAAGCAAGCATCCATGAGATTTACAGCAGACCTGTCACCAGAAACACTCAATGCCAGAAAGCAGTGGTGGGATATTGTGACAACACTGAATGAAATGAATGCTTCACCTAGAATACTATACCCAGCAAAACTCACTTTCTGGTTTGACAGAAGAATACATGTTTTCACAGACAAAAACCAGCTCAGAATCTTTACAGACTCAAAACCAGTCTTAAGAGAAAAACTGAAAGACCTAATTTAAAACAAGACTAACCAAAAGACACACCAAATTTCGATATAAAGATGGCATTAAATCCCAGGACAATTCTTTCTCTCAACGTCAATAGACTAAATGCACCAGTCAAGAGACACAGAGTGGCTAAATGAATCAAAAAACTCAATCCAACCTTCTGCTGCCTACAAGAATCGCACCTGAATAGTCAGAACAAACATAGACTCAAAATAAAAGGCTGGAGAAAAATTATCCAAGCAAACAACACCCATAAAAAAGCTGGAGTGGCCATACTAATATCAAATAATGCAAACTTTATACTCAGGAAGGTTGTAAGGGACAAAGATGGACATTTTATATTAAACAAGGAGTATGTAGAGCAGGAAGAAATAACTCTTCTAAACATATATGCACCGACTGAGGGGTCAACAAAATACTTAATACAACTGTTGACAAATCTGAAAAATAATATCAATAAAAACACAATAATTGTGGGGGACCTCAACACAGCTTTGTCAACACTGGATATGTCAACCAGACTGAAACCCAACAAGAATATACTAGACCTGAGGAGAGAAATGGAAGAAAGAGACCTAGTGGATATATATAGGACACTCCATCCCCAGAAATCTGGATACACATTCTTCTCCAATGTACATGGTACATTCTCCAGGATAGACTACATGCTGGCACATAAAACATACCTCCATAATATCAAGAGGATAGAAATTTTGCAGACTACCTTTGCTGACCACAAGGCTCTGAAATTATTTGTGAATTCCAAAGGGACTCAGAAGAAACACTTTAACACCTGAAAGTTAAACAGCCTCATACTTAATAACCAGTGGGTATAAGATGAAATCAAGGAGGAAATCAAAAGGTTCCTAGAAACAAATGACAATAAAGACACAAACTATCAGAACTTATGTGACACAGCAAAAGCAGTACTGAGAGGAAAATTTATAGCTTTGCAAGCACACATCAGGAAGGAAGAAGGAGCTTACCTGAGTAGCTTAATGACACAGCTAATAGAACTAGAAAGTGCTCAACAAATGGACCCAAAAATAGGGAGACAGAAGGAAATAACAAAGCTGAGAGCAGAAATCAACGAATTGGAAACCCAAAAAATAATCCGAAAGATCAACGAAAGTAGAAGTTGGTTCTTTGAAAAAATAAACAAGATTGATAGACCACTGGCAAACCTAACAAAGAAAGAGAGAGAGAGAGAAACTTGATAACTTTTATTAGGAATGTAAAAGGAGAGATCAGTACTGATATGACAGAGACTCAAAGGGTAATCAGAAACTACTTTGAGAAACTCTATGCTACTAAAAATGAGAACCTGGAAGAAATGGATAAATTCTTGGACTCTTATAATCTTCCATGGTTGAAGGAAGAGGATGTAGCATATCTAAACACCCCCATCACCATTGATAAAATTAAAACGGTAATCAAATGTCTGCCCAAAAACAAAAGCCCAGGCCCAGATGGATTCACTAATGAATTCTTTCCAACTTTTCAAGAGGAACTACTACCAATCCTGGAAAGACACTTTCATGAAATTGAACTAACGGAAACACTTCCAAATAGCTTTTATGAAGCCAACATCAAACTGATACCTAAACCAGACAGACATGCTACAAAAAAAGAAAATTACAGACTAATATCGCTGATGAATGCAAAGATCCTCAACAAAATCCTGGCAAATAGGATTCAATGCCTCATTAAGAAGATCATCCACTACGATCAAGTATGTTTCATCCCAGGAATGCAAGGATGGTTTAACATCCGTAAATCTATCAACATAATACACAACATTAATAACAAGAAAAATAAAAACCACATGATTATATCAATAGATGCAGAGAAAGCATTTGATAAGGTCCAACACCCAGTCTTGATCAAAACTCTCAGCAAGATGGGAATGGAAGGAACCTTTCTCAATATAGTTAAGGCCATCTACCACAAGCCAGTTGCAAATATTATCCTCAATGGAGAAAAACTAAAAGCCTTCCCTCTAAATTCTGGCACAAGAAAGGCTGTCCTCTCTCACCACTCCTATTCAACATAGCACTGGAAGTACTTGCTATAGCGACTAGGCAAGAAAAAGATATCAAGGGAATCCAGATAGGAAAGGAAGAAGTCAAGCTCTCACTGTTTGCAGATGACATGATACTCTGCTTAGAAAACCCTAAAGACTCTACCAAAAAGCTTCTAGAAACAATAGACTCATATAGCAAGGTGGCAGGCTACAAAATTAACACACAAAAATCAATGGCCTTTCTATACACCAATAGTAATAAGAATAAAATGGACATTAAGAAAACAACCCTATTCACAATAGTGCCACACAAACTCAAATATCTTGGAATCAACTTGACTAAAAATGTGAAGGACCTATACAAAGAAAACTATAAAACTCTGCTCCAAGAAATAAGAGAGGACACACGGAAATGGAAACGCATACCCTGCTCATGGATTGGCAGGATTAACATCATCAAAATGGCAATACTCCCCAAGGCATTATACAGATTTAATGCTATCCCTCTAAAGATACCCATGACATTCTTCAAAGAAGTGAATCAGGCACTTTTGAAATTCATTTGGAACAATAAACACCCTAGAATAGCTAAAGCAATCATTGCGAAAAAGAATATGGGAGGAATTACTTTCCCCAACTTTAAACCGTACTACAAAGCAATAGTTATTAAAACAGCATGGTATTGGAATGAGGACAGGCCCTCAGATTAGTGGAATAGGCTTGAATACTCAGAGAATGTTCCCCAGACATACAATCACCTAATTTTTGATAAAGGAGCAGGAAATCCTAAATGGAGCAGGGAAAGCCTCTTCAACAAGTGGCGTTGGCACAACTGGCTAGTCACTTGCAAAAAATTGAACTTAGATCCCCAGCTAACATCATGTATGAAGGTAAAATCCAAATGGATTAAAGACCTCGATATCAGACAAAAAACCATAAGATATATTGACCAACACATAGGCAAAACACTCCAGGACATTGAGACTACAGGCATCTTCAAAGAGGAAACTGCACTCTCCAAGCAAGTGAAAGCAGAGATTAACAGATGGGAATATATTAGGCTGAGAAGTTTCTGCACCTCAAAGGAAATAGTGCCCAGGATACAAGAGCCACCCACTGAGTGGGAGAAGCTATTCACCCAATACCCATCAGATAAGGGCTAGTATCCAAAATATACAGGGCACTGACAAAACTTTACAAGAAAAATACATCTAATCCCATCAAAAAATGGGGAGAAGAAATGAACAGACACTTTCACAAAGAAGAAATACAAATGGCCAAAAGACACATGAAAAAGTGTTCCACATCAATAATCATCAGGGAGATGCAAATTAAAACAATGACATACCACCTCACACCACAGAGAATGGCATACATCACAAAGTATGAGAATAAACAGTGTTGGCGGGGATGTGGAGAGAAAGGAACTCTTATCTACTGCTGGTGGGAATGCTGTCTAGTTCAACCTTTATGGAAAGCGATATGGAGATTCCTCCAAAAACTGGAAATCGAGCTCCCATACAATCCAGCTATACCACTCCTATGAATATACCCTAGGAACACAAAAATACAATACAAAAACCCCTTCCTTACACCTATATTCATTGCAGCACTATTTACCATATCTAGACTCTGGAAACAACCAAGATGCTCTTCAACAGACGAATGGCTAAAGAAACCGTGGTACATATACACAATGGAATATTATGCAGCTGCCAGGAGAGATGAAGTCATGAAATTTTCCTATACATGGATGTACACGGAATCTATTATGATGAGTGAAATAAGTCAGAGAGAGAGAGAGAAAAACGCAGAATTGTCTCACTCATCTATGGGTTTTAAAAAAATGAAAGACATTCTTGCAATAATAATTTTCAGACACAAAAGAGAAAAGAGCTGGAAGTTCCAGCTCACCTCAGGAAGCTCACCACAAAGAGTGATGAGTTTAGTTAGAGAAATAACTACACTTTGAACTGTCCTAATAATGAGAATGTATGAGGGAAAAGGAGAGCCTGTTTAGAGTACAGGCGGGGGTCGGGTGGGGAGGAGGGAGACTTGGGACATTGGTGATGGGAATGTTGCACTGTTGATGGGTGGTGTTCTTTACATGACTGAAACCTAAACACAATCATGTATGTAATCAAAGTGTTTAAATAAAAGAAAAAGAATAGGGAGAAGTTTTGGTTTGTTTTTATTCTTCTCACTACACTTGTGAAGAAAGACATATCAGAAGGTACTTTAATAAATATTAAATTTTTAAGTTTTATCCCAATATTATAACATTTATGAATAAAATAGTACATGTTTTCTACACAATAATAGTTTGTCCCCATGATTGTTTGGAAGAGACCTTAGAAAGCAGCTTATATGACTCTTGGTATGTTGACATTCATGGGATGTTAGCGTTGACATGGTCAATTCTTGGTTCATAATTTTTGACGGAAAACCTGGGCCCAATGTTTGAGGCCAATAATTAGATTCAAAGTAGTTTTTCCTCAAATGGGTCTGCTTAGCCATTAATTATTTGACTTTTCCTAGTTACTCATCCCTCTGTCCTACTTTCCCATGTGAATTAGTCTTCCCTGTGACAATGGGTGGGAAAGTCTTTGCTACCAGAGGTAGGGAAATGGGAGACCAAGAAAATGAAATCTTTCTTCCCTGTCCTCCTCTTCTTCCTTTCATCCTCTTCCCCTCTCTTCCTCTTTCTCCTCCTCTTCCTCCTTCTTATTCCTCCTCTTCCTCTTCCTTATTATTCTCATTTACTTCCTTCTGATTCTTCCTCCTCTTCTTCCTCCTTCCTCCTCCTCCTATTTTTCTTTTCTCTCTTCCCTCTTCTTGTCCTTCTTCCTTTACTCATCTATCTGTCTACTTTATTGTGGGGCTTATTTGGCAGTTTTGAGATCCATACCAGCAGTGATTGGGGTACTCCATGGTGCCAAAAATTGAAAACAGCCCTTTCACATACAGAACTCCAGAGCTTTGAACTTCAGGTCTTTGTGCCACCTCCATGGCATTAATTATTCCATGTTTGGAAACAATAAAAAACACTGGATACTGTGGTTATCATTCTAAGCTTATATGTATATGGGCATAGAAATGAATATATACATACATGATGCTAAGCTACATAAATATAAAATTAGCATCCCCCTTCTGTTATATATTTATGCCAGTGTTACTATTAAATCAATGAAAAAAATCTAAAAGGAAAAGATTTTCTTCTGCATATCAACATAATGCCAATTATGAATTTTAAGATACTCTGTTAACAAAAAGTAATAGTTACACCATTTCTATAAACATTCAATGAGATGACAAGCAGAAAAATTTTTATTTTTTACTTTTCTTTTTTCTTTCTTTATTTCTTTTACTTCCTTCTTTCTTTCTTCTTCCTTCCTTTTCTTTCATTCTTTTTTCTTTCCTTCTTCCTTCCTTCCTTCCTTCTTTCTTTCCTTCCTTCTTTCTTTCTCTCTTCTTTCCTTCCTTCCTTTATTCCTTCCTTTAATTCCTTCCTTCCTTCCTTCCTTCCTTCCTTCCTTCCTTCCTTCCTTTCTTTCTTTCTTTCTTTCTTTCTTTCTTTCTTTCTTTCTTTCTATCTTTCTTTCTTTCCTTTCTTTCTTTCTTTCTTTCTTTCTTTCTTTCTTTTTCTTTCTCTCTTTCTTTCTCTCTCTTTCTCTCTCTCTCTTTCTTTCTTTCTTTCTTTCTTTTTCTCTTTCTCTCTCTCTCTTCTTTCTTCTTTCTTTCTCTTCTCTCTTCTTCTCTTTCTTTCTCTCTTCTTTCTTCTCCTTCTTCTTTCTTTCTTCTTCTTTCTTTCTTTTCTTTCTTTCTTTCTTTCTTCTTTCTTTCTTTCTTTCTTTCTTCTTCTTTCTTTCTTTTTCTTTTCTTTGGTTTTTAAGCCACACCCGGTGACAGGGGTTATTCCTGGCTATGTGCTCAGAAATTGCTCCTGGTTTGGGGGACCATATGGGATGCCAGGGATTGAACCATGGTCTATTCCTTGTCAGCTGCATGTAAGGCAAATGCCCTACCTGCTGCAACCACTGCACTGGTTCCTACTTTTCTTTTTTCTCAGGAAACTGATGACTACAGAAAGTTCTGAACTTCTCTTCGGTGTGCTTTTTAGTTGACAGTAAGGTCATGTTTTTTGTATTATAAGTGCAATTAATCTGAAGTTTAAAGTATTATCAAATATTTTGATATCTTTATGCCATAAAACCTAGATCAAATGGATCCATTCTTAAACTCCTATAACTTTCCAAGGATGAGCCATGAAGACGCAAAACACCTTAACATACTAAACAATTTTTGAGAATAAAAAATAAAAATTCCAAATCCCAAAGCTCAAGCCAAGATGGAATCATCAGTGAGTTCTTTTCAAAGCTTTAAAGGAGCCCCACTGCCAATGCTATTCAGGTTAATTCAGGAAATTGATAAAATGGAAATAGTTTCTAAACAGATTCTATTAAGCAAATGCTACCCCAATTCTAAAAGCAGCCAGACACCAGAAAAAAAGTGAAAAGAATTAAAGACTGATATCTCTGATGAAAATAGATATAAGAATCCTCAGCAAAAACTATTAAATAGAATTCAACTACTTATCTAAAATATCATGACCAAATAAAATTAACCTTGGGGATGCAAGGATGGTTTAATATATGCAAGTCAATAAATGAAATATACCACTAATCACATAGAAAAAAATAAAATTGATCAATGCAACATAATTTGGCATGATCAGGTGTCCATTCATGATAGATAACTCTCAACAAATGGGGAACTGAAAATATTTTTCTCAGCATAATCAAAGTCATTATTACAAGCTGACAGCAAGCATCCTATTCAATAAGAAAAAATTAGAAGTATTCCCTCTAAATCAGGTACAGTCAAGGTTTCCGTTTTCACCCACTTCTATTTAATAACGGACTATAAGTACTTGCCTTAGCAATTAAGCAAGTAAAGAGATCAAAAGCATCCAGGTACACAAGGGAATAGTCAAGCACTCACTATTTGCAGATGAAATAATACTCTCTTAGAAAATCCCAAGGACTACTAGAGAAGCTCACAAAAGCAATACAATTGCATAGTAAAATGGCAGGTTACATAATCAACACTCCAAAAGGCATGGGTTTCTTATATGCAAATTATTCACCCCAAGAGAAAGATATGTAGAAAGCAATACTGCTCACAATTGTGCCTCAGAAAATCAAATCTAGGAAACTCAGCTTAACTCAAGAGGTGAAAGATCTATACACAAAAAATCACAAAATAAGAAATAAAAGAGGACATTAAAAAATGAAAACAAATCTCCTGGATGTAGATCAAGGGGATAAACATTATCAACATGGCAACACTCTACAAAGCAGTCTACAGATAATAGAGACCCTCTGTGAGACCAGTGGCATTTTTCAAACAAATATATCAGACGCTTCTGAAATACATGTGGGACAATACCTCCCAAACTGAAGTATTTTGGTGGTAAAATATGGAAGCATCACTTTTCTCAATGTTAAATTGTGCTACAAAGTGGAAGTAATTTAAAAAATGTGGTACTAGAATAAAGAAAGACCCTCAGATAAATAGAACAAAGCTGAAAATCCAGAGACTAGCTCTCAGGTATATGGTCAGTTGATCATTGGATTGAAGCAGAGCAAAGAAAAGTCTCCTCAACAAGTATGAGAAAACTCATCAAATACATACAAAAAAAGAAAAAAGAAAAGAAACTCAGATCTCTTTTGCTAATGACTTGAAATGAAATTAAAATAAAAATTGTATCAAAGATCTTGATATCAGTTCTGAATAGTGTAAGGAACATTAAGGCTATGTAGACAGATCTCTCCATGACATTGGATGCTAGCATTACCATTAAGGATGAAGTGCCCACTGATTTAAGCAAATGGAATCAAAGATAAACATAGGAATTACATTACATTAAGAAGCTTCTGCACCTCAAAAATAGCTCACCGACAGGAAGAAATTGTTTTTCCAAACTCATCTCGTAAAAGGTTAATATTCAAGATGCATAAACCAGTAATAGAACTTTACAAGAAAGAAACATTCAACCCCATCACAAAATGGAGGTGAGATTTGAATTAAACTCCATCATAGAACTACAAATGTTACACAGGATATGAAAATTTTTTCTGTATCACTAAGGGAATGCAAATCAAAGCAACAATGAGAAATCATCTCACACCACAGTAACTGGCATTATCACAAACGGACAATAGCAGGGCTGGAGAAAATACAGCCGGTCGAATGCTTGCTTTGGTTATGACTGACCTGGGTTCAGTCTCCAGCATCCTAGAGGTGCCCCTGAACCCCATAGGGAGTAATTCCTGAGTACAGAGGCAGGCGTAACCTGTGAGTATGCCGGATGTAGCTCCAAAACAACAACGTTCAAAAAAAGATACAAAACAATAGTGAGCAGTTTAGTGTGAATACAAGGGAAAAAGGATCCTCATTCATAGCTAATGGGAAACATGTTCTGGAGGACAATGTGGGACATTCCTCAAAAAACTAGAATTGAGTCCATGTGACATAGCAATTCAGCTTCTGGAAATATGCCCGAATGGTTCAAAAACACAAAGCAGAAAAAGTATCTATGCTCCTGTGTTCATTGAAGCACTATTCACTATTCCGATAGCCAAATCTGCCTAACAAAACCAAGTGCCCCCAGAAGAGATGATTGGATAAACAAGATAGTATTCAGTCATATAAACGAAGTCATGCAATTTGCTAATGCTTGGCTGGATCATGCTATTAAAATTGAGTCAAAGGGAGAAAGAAAGACAGACTCTGAAATGAGTCAAAAGGGAAGAGGGGGGATAGGTCAGAAAAGGGGACACTACTTCGGTCTTTTGAAGGAAGAGATCACTCTAGTGAGGGCCCGAGTTCTAAAAGGAGTTTAACTGATGTGCATGCTATCCTGTCAGTAACAATAATGGAACCACAGTGCCAGAAGGGTGAAAAAGAGAAAGAAAACCCACCTGCTACGGAAGAAGGGAAGGGAAGCAGCCTGGGGCCCAGAGGTGAAACGCGGGGGACCCTGTAGGGAGAAGTTGACTGGTGAAGGAGGGACACACATGCTTGAATATTGCACCATGAAACTCATTCATAAGTAAATCTGTCTCTTGAAAATCCTAAATGATTCAAGATATTGATTTTACAAAAAGAAACTGAATCTGAATTCAGAGAAACATTTCAAATTGGTGATCACTTTTCTTTGAATGCACCAAAATCTTCCTGATACTTTGTCAGACAAGTTGAAATATAGCAAAGTTGAGAGTTTTTGAATCCTAGTATTGTCCCTTCTCAGCTGATGTGTTTGTGAAATGTAGAGCAGAGGAGAACAAATTAGCGAGTTCTCTCTTACACAGCTTATGTCTATAAATGGGAATAATAAATGTGAATATATTTGGGTAAACAGCAGGAGTTAGGTATAAATGCCATTATTATTATTTCTTGCTTCCTCTGTGTAAGCTGGCCATCTATTTCTCGACTAGAGGGAAGATAAACAAGTCACTGGAGTGTGATCTTAGCATAGTTATGAACTTAGCATGATATTTAGGATGGGGATTACAGTGGCATAGCTTAATTAGCAGCAACTTTTCATTCATGATGACACCAGCCCATTAAACCATTTTCACATTATTTCATTTCTCAAAAATTGTTTCTTACTCTCGTGCTTTTCTTCTCAAGCTTTTCATTATTTTTTAATTGTTTATTTGCTTATCCCGTTTCTGTAAATTTTCTCTTTTTTATCATTAATCTTAACCTTATATTACTTTTAAAAAAATTTCCACTACCTGAATTGCAGCTCCTTTTCTCTACATACAACAATCTTACAAATAACTGCCTTCAATTAAAACAAAATCTTTCCATAATCTTTAATTGCCTCTTTTGGAAAATGGCAGAAATTCTGAGTTGTTCCTTTGTAAGGGGAATTATTATAAAGAAGTTTGTCCTGAATCCTAACTTTTACTCTTTCCAATTTATGAGGCTCCCTCTGCATGAAGCAAGAATCTAGAAAGAAAGAATCTCAAATAAACATTCAATAAAAGAAATTCAGCTCACATTAAAATACTAGAATACCAGAATGTGTCGAGTTTAAGTATTATTCAACTACTGTTATATCCTACCCTGTGCTCATTTTAAATTCAACGTTTTCTGAGAATTATTCATGGAGCCGCAGTTGTATTTCATGCAGATAGACAAGCTGTAGTTTTGGAGAGAATTACCAAAATGCACCCATAATTTCCCTTACTACCTTGGTCATTGTTCTTTTGGATTGCAACTATTAAAGTGGAGAGGCTCAAGGAAGCACATCCACATAAAGCTATCGTGGACAATAATTGTTCTGCAAATCTGTGGGGGAGGGCAGATCATTAAATTATACTGGGTGCAGGAACTCACCAGAAGACTGTGACATTCCATCTGCTAGAGCTGAAAACACAACTGTCTGATGATTGTATTTCTTCTTTGGAGCTTTCTGCCCACCGAGCAGATCTCTAATTTCTAATGACTGTGGCACAACTTTTGGTTGAGAAATATAAAATGCAAGTTTGTGTCTTTACAACATCTTTTCATGTGAATTAATAAAAGATCAATAGAACTGTCTCTAACCTAACACTATTCCTATGTAAAGTCACAGTGCTCTTCAAATTGAAAGCTAGGATACTCATGAAAGGAAGTGTAGGTTTTTTAACTCCTCCCAAGACTGGTTTCTACCATGCAATCATATTTTATTCATTTTCTGCTCCAAGTAATTTAGCAAAAGATATTGCGAGACCTTTTATAAAGAACAACACTCATTTCAATGTTAAAACGTAATGCTTTGGCAGCTTGAAGAGCTTTCACCTTGTGTTTAATCTTTGAGCAGAAAAAAAGTTAAATTTAACATGACACATTTACAGTGACTTAAGAACACTTGTTTTTTTTTTTCCCTACATAAAGACACAGTCCTTAAAAACATTCCTGGAGACACAGGTTAAAGGGGCAATTATTGGTGGAGACTCTGCAAAATAGCATCTGCATTGCTTTGATCTCTTATAATGTAGGATAGAGAATAGGCATACTCTATCTCCCCAAGTAAGTCGTTTTTCTTTTCCTTTGTCTTGGGCTTCCCAAGGAACGCTTGGAGATCTGGACTTTCCCCTAGTGATTCTGTTACCTAGTTACTCGTTTCCAATGTGAGAGCCCGAAGATGTGAGGTGACACCCAATGTTCTCAGGGGCATCAAGGGAGGCCAGAGATTGAACCAGGGTGAACTACAATGCAAGGTATGTGTCTCACCCATGTTCTCTCTGTCCCCTAAGCTAATTTTAAATGGATTACTTTTACTTCTTTACTGTCTTACTGAGGTTTTTATCCATAAGAAATAGTGAGTAAATATGTGCTTTAGTCATGGAGGATGGTAACAAGTGCTTTCCTCAGGTTCAGAACTTATATGTTCTTTGTTCCCCGTGAGACTCAAGATCTACCACCAAATAGGCTTTTAAGTTACATAATCAACATATGTGAAAGCTAGAACATTTCTATTTAAATTCAGAAATAATTTTTCTTAAAATTCAGTTTCACAATTTCTTTTTTTTTATAATATATATAATTTTTATTTTGATCATAGTGTCTTACATATTGTTGACAATAACATTTTAGGTACATATTTACATAAAATCAGGGGGGATTCCCATCACCAATTTGTCCTCCCTACACCTCCGTTTTTGTCCTACCTCCCATTTCCTCTTCCCTCACCCCCAGGGTGGCTAGAATATGTGGTCCCCTCTGTATCCAACCCACTACTTAGTAGTCTTGCCCCTGTTTGGTCTTAATGCCTCCCTTATCTCCCCCTCTAATTGTAGGCAGGACTAGCTAATTCAAGTTGCATGATTTTGCCTGAAAAAGAGAAGATAAATAAACTGGGGTAAGAGTCTAATACTCCAAAAATGGATGGAATCCTTCTAGAGGCTCTCATCATCAATTTGGGAGATGAAGGAGAAAAAGAAGTTGAAACACTCCACCAGTACCAAAAAAAAAGAGTCAATTATCCAGTGGGGACTCCATCTATATCGGTAAGCACCACAAAAAAAAAAAAACAGATGAAAAACAAAGCAAAACAAAACAAAACAAACAACCAAAAACCAAACAAACAAACCAAAAACACGCCATGGTCTTGAAATAAGAAACATGGCATAGCACATAACGAAAGAAGAGAAAAGAAGAGAGAAAAAAATAAATATAATTGGGGACCACGATTTCAGTAGTCACACCCAAACAGAGAAATCGACCAAAATAGATAGGTATATAAAAATAATAATAACAATAATAAATGAAGGGAAAAATATATGTATATATGAAATAACCAAGGTTTTGTGGTTTTTGTATTTTTGTTTTTTTCCCCTCCTGCCCTGGCACAGTAAATATTGGGGTCATTCTAAAAGGAATTCACTTGGCCTAAGAAATATGGGTTTTCTCCGTCCTTGGAGTATACTGTCATGGGATCAGCTCTAGACTTTGCTCAGGATCATTTATTCTCCCGGTGGTGTTTTTTTTTGTGTGTGTGGAAGACTTCTGCTCTGTCCAGGGTGATACAATCAGAGCTCTGTGTGTAGAGGTCTCCGTATCTGCACAGATCCTGAGGTGGGACTTATGATGAAGTCAGTCTTTGTGGTTCTAGAGGTTCTGTTGCCTCAGTGTCGTTTTAATCCATCTTCTGTGGTTGGTGATCTTGGTCTTTGCACTGAACCTAGGATGGCTCCTAGGATAGCATCTTTCTTTGTGCTTCCAGAAGCCCCATTCTGTTGCAGTTGTCTCTGTCAGACCTTTGGGACAAGGGATCATGATTATTGTGCAAGTCATAGTGCAAACCCTGAACTAGGGCTTTTATATTGGGCCCAAGGTGTATACTGTCTGGTCGTGGTTCTAGTAGCCAGTCATCTGTAAGTGACGATCTTGGCTTTTGGGCCTACCAAATGGTGCCGCGTCTTCTGGTTTTGTCTTGTCGTTAGCTGGTAAGGTATGCTAATCTGCTCTCAGGACAAGTTGTTCGCATTTTCCTCATTGTCAGGATATCATGTTAGAGCTGGCCCTTGTTGTTGACCCCGCAGTATTAAGGCTGGCTCAGATGGAGTTTGTTTCCTGTAGCTGTTGTGAAGAGCTGTGCCAATCCTTTGTCTGGGATCCAGATTTCAAGGCTGGATGAATGGTATCTAATCACCTGAGGTCTAAGCTTATTCCACATGAAATATTTTCAAGGTAGGAGATATCCCTGTATTGTAAACAACTATGAGTTCCTATCTCTAGTAGATAAGAGCTCTTTTTGTTTTTTATATATATATATATGTAAGATTTCCCCTTTATTTAGTGTGTCTTTGCAGGGGGAAGTGGTGCTACATTATATTGTCGGTGTAGCTGGGGGTGGACAGAGGGTATAACAGACACAGGTCACATACCCAAAAATGATAAAAATAAAAATTAAAATTAAAATTAAAAAAAAAGAAAGAAGAAATAAATAAAAATGTATGTGCTCGCAAATGTATATGTAGGACCAACATTTAAAAAAAATAAATAAATTTAAGAAAAGAAGAAAAATGAGTTCGCGAAGGTTTTAAAGGGCCAAAGTGGTGCAAAAGACTACCTTACATTTGGGGGAGAGCAGGTAACGAGGTGGTGTATTACAGGTCCTATGCCTATGTTGGAAGTACAGTTTTTCCCATTGTCTTTTGGGTTTTTGTTGTAATGTGTGGGTTCTCAGGCATCTTCCTATCCCACCCCCTGACCTTCTTCAGGTTGGTAAAAATTTGCGGCAGGGAGGTCTTGGAAGAGTTCTTGCATTGGGGATACTTTTGGACTTAGGTCCGGATTCAAGTAACAGTCCACATTAGGGGGAGTAGGTAGGGAGGGCCTCGCAGCATGAGTCCGCAGGGGAGTTGGCTGTCTTTTCTTGTCCGGGACGAGGTGTGGGTTTGACTGGGTGTCCCTTCTCTTGGGTGCTGGGTACTGGTTCGTTGGGGTAGGAGGTCAATCTTGTTGCCTAATAGATTAGGAACTGAGGGTGAAGTGTTTTAATATAGAGGGAGGTCTGGATGGGATTGAGGGGTGGAGGGATAGTTGGGTTTCCAGAGGGGGGAAAGGGTAAGGTGTATGGAAGGGGTAGGGAGGGAGAAAAGAGAAAAATACATTAGAAAGAAAGGGAGAAAAGAAAAGATAGAAAGTAAAGAAAAGAATAGAAGAGAAAAAAATCAAAAAGCAAGTGGTGAGAAGAGAGGAGAGAATAACAAGGGAATGCTAGTTTGCTTGAATGTGTTCAGTGAATAGAGTATGTAGTTTGAGTCTGTTCGTTGCTGTTACTGCTTTGGTGGTTTGACTGGTCACGTGCTTGAAACCCTAAAAGAAGGTAAACCTAGAGATAAAGTGTATGTTAAAGAGATTTCTCAAAAAAAAATAAATAAAAAAATAAAGAGTTTTCTCGGGTGTCATCTCGTAGTGCAAACTAGGTATGGTATCTCGTGTGGTATCCCGAGCTGCCATCTTAGCTTGTCCGCCCTTTGTATCCAAGAACGCCTGTGGACAGAGAAGCTGAGAGGTTATTTTACATATAGTAAGATAGAGGCATTAATACGTAGTGTTATGGGATGTTTCCATTGGAGTCAGTGGTTTGCCTTGGTATTCTTTACCTGTGTTCCTGTATACGATCTCTACAGGACTATTATGAGTCCTTGTTGTAGAAGGTTGATTACGTACCTGTTCTCTCTATGCTGCTGTTCTGGTGTTGCTGTTTTCTTCGTGGTATAATGTGTAGTCGAAAGTTTGTGTTGTTAGTTTTTCATGTGTTTTGGGCACTGTTCCCAGGTATATGTTGACTATTACAGTGTTTGGAGTTTCTATCCTGTTAGACCCTGTTATTTGATTGTTAAGTATTAGTTGTGATTAAGATGTATGTTCTGTGTGCTTCAGAATAGTGCTACCATTCTGTGTTTATCTTTTGTCTTCTGACTTACTTCGTTTAACATAACATGATCTAGGTCCATCCACGTTGCTGCAAAATCTGTGATTGTATCGTTTCTGACTGCCATGTAATATTCCATTGTGTATAGATACCACATCTTAATGATCCATTCATCTGTTGTTGGACATCGTGGTTGGTTCCAAGATTTGGCTATTATACTGAGTGCTGCGATAAATAGTGGGGTGCACACGTATTTTGGGATGAATGTTCTTCCACCTTGGGGGTATATACCTAGAAGTGCAATTGCTGGGTCAAAAGGGAGCTCAATTCTGAGTTCTTTGAGCACTCTCCAGACTGTTCTCCATAGATGTTGGACTAGGGGGCATTCCCACCAGCAGTGGATGAGGGTTCCCTTCATACCACATCCCCGCCAACAAAGATTGTTCTCAGTATTTTTGATGTGAGCCATCCTTACTGGTGTAAGGTGGTATCTCATTGTTGTCTTGATTTGGATCTCTCTGATGATGAGTGAAGGTGAGCATGTTTTCATGTGTTTGTTAGCCATCCTTCTGTCTTCCTCAGAGAAGTGTCTATTCATTTCTTCTCCCCACTTTTTAATGGCTTTGTTTGGTTTTGAGGGGCTCAGTTTTCTGAGTGCTTTGTAAGTTCTAGATATCAGTCCTTTATCTGATATGTCTAGTGAAAAGATTTTTTCCCATTCTGTTAACTGTCTTCTTGCATAAAGTAAGGTTTCTTTCGCCATGCAGAAGCTTTTTAGTTTGATGTAGTCCCATTTGTTTATGTTTGCTGCTAAGGTTCTTGCCATTGGTGTTCCATTCTCGAAGACCTTTTTGATATATAGGTCTTCAAGTGTTCTCCCTATTTTATTCTCAATAAATTTTATAGATTCGGGTCTGATTTCAAGGTCTTTGATCCATTTTGAGTTGACTTTTGTATAAGGAGTGAGGAATGGGTTGATTTTCACTTTCGTACATGTGGTTTTCCAGTTGTGCCAACACCATTTGTTGAATAGGCTTTCTTTGTTCCATTTCAGATTCTTGCCTCTTTTATCAAATATTAGTTGGCTGTATATCTGGGGGTTTATGTCTGGGACATCTGTTCGAACCCACTGGTCTGAGGTCCTGTCTCTGTTCCAGTACCATGCTGTTTTGATTACTATGGCTTTATAGTATAGTTTCAAGTTAGGTAAGGAGATTCCACCCAGCTTCTTGTTTTTGAGTATGTGTTTGGCTATCCTGGCTCTTTTGTGGTTCCAGATGAATTTTGTGATTGATTGTTCTATTTCTTTAAAGAATTGTGTCTGGATTTGGATAGGGATTGCATTAAATCTATATAGAAGTTTGGGTAGGATAGTCATTTTGACTATGTTAATTCTACCTATCCATGAGCATGGGATGTTCTTCCATTTCTTTAGATCATCTTCAATTTCTTTCTGAAGCGTTTTGAAGTTTCCCTGGTATAGGTCTTTCACTTCTCTTGTAAGGTTGATTCCTAGATACTTGATATTTTTTGATACTATCTTAAATGGGATTGTATTTTTAATCTCTCTCTCCTCAGCTTCATTGTTTGTATATAGAAACGCAACTGTCTTTTGTGTATTGACTTTGTATCCAGCCACTTTGCTGTATTGGTTGATTGTTTCTAGGAGTTTTACTGTGGACTCTTTAGGGTTTTCGATGTATATCATCATATCGTCGGCAAATAGAGATAGCTTGTGTTCCTCTTTCCCTATTTGAATTCCTTTGATTCCCTTCTCTTGTCGGATTGCTATTGCTAGGACTTCTAAGGTTATATTGAATAAGAGTGGAGAGAGTGGACAGCCTTGTCTAGTTCCTGAACTTAGTGGGAATGCTTCTAGTTTCTCACCATTGAGTATAATGTTGGCTGTAGGCTTTTCATATATAGCTGTAACTATCTTGAGGAAGGTTCCTTCTAACCCTATTTTGCTGAGTGTCTTTAACATGAAAGGATGCTGGATTTTGTCAAACGCCTTCTCTGCATCGATTGATATGATCATGTGGTTTTTGTCTTTCATGTTGTTGATGTGGTGTATCAGATTGATTGATTTGCGTATGTTGAACCAACCTTGCATTCCTGGTATGAATCCTACTTGGTCGTGATGTATGATCTTTTTGATGAAGTGTTGGATTCGGTTTGCTAAGATTTTGTTAAGTATCTTTGCATCTATGTTCATTAGTGAGATTGGTCTGTAGTTTTCTTTTTTGGTGGTGTCTTTGCCTTCTTTGGGAATGAGTGTGATATTAGCCTCA
Organism: Suncus etruscus; assembly: GCF_024139225.1. Taxonomy (NCBI): domain Eukaryota; kingdom Metazoa; phylum Chordata; class Mammalia; order Eulipotyphla; family Soricidae; genus Suncus; species Suncus etruscus. The sequence continues at coordinate 166,228,846 of NC_064849.1, forward strand.
TAAAAGGAGTTGGGGAGGATTCCTGTTTTTTCTATGGTTTGGAAAAGCCTATGGAAAAGTGGTAGTAAGTCTTCTTGAAATGTTTGATAGAATTCACCTGTAAATCCATCTGGGCCTGGGCTTTTGTTCTTAGGGAGTTTTTTAATTACATCTTCAATTTCCTCTGAGGTGATTGGTCTGTTTAGTCTTTCTAGATCCTCCTTTTCCAGTCTTGGAATAGGGTGTTTGTCCAAGAATCTGTTGATTTCTACTGGGTTCTCTAACCTAGTTGAGTATAGTTGTTCATAATATGATCTCATGATGTGTTGTATTTCTTGGGGTTCTGTTGTAATCTCTCCCCTTTCATTTGTGATCCTACTGATTTGGGTGTTTTCCCTCTTTTTTTTGGTGAGTTTTGCCAATGGTTTGTCTATCTTGTTTATTTTTTCGAAAAACCAACTCCTGGTCTCATTGATTTTTTGTATTGTTTTCTTGGTTTCGATGTTGTTTATTTCTGCTCTGGTTTTTATTATTTCTTGCCTTCTGGTTGTGGTTGGATTCCTCTGTTGCTGTTGTTCCAGTTCTTTGAGGTGATCTTTTAAACTGTTGGTTTTGTTGTTTTCCTGTTTCTTGACATAGGCCTGTATTGCTATGAGTTTCCCCCTAATTACTGCTTTTGCTGTGTCCCATAAGTTTTGACATGTTGTCTCTTCATTGTCATTTGTCTCAAGGAATCTTTTTATTTCTTCCTTGAGTTGTTTTTTGATCCAGCTGTTGTTGAGCAGCATGTTGTTTAATCTCCAGGTATTAGTTTTTCTCCATTGCTTCTTCTTGACATCAATTTTAACCTCTGTTGCATAGTGATCTGAAAGGGTACTTCTTTTGATCCTTACCTTTGTGGTCTTATATAGGTTGGCTTTGTATCCTAAGACATGATCTATTCTGGAGAAGGTTCCATGTGGGTTTGAGAAGAATGTGTATTCTGCTTTCTGGGGATGGAGGGCTCTATATAAATCTATTAGCCCTAAATCTTCTAATTTTTCATTTAGAGCTCTTATTTCTTTGCTATTTTTTCTGTTTGGTGGTTCTGTCCAATGGTGATAGTGGAGTATTGAGGTCCCCTACTATTATTACTTTTCCCTTCATGTGTTTCTCCAGGTTTGCTAGTAGTTGTCTCACATATTTTGCTGACTCTACATTAGGTGCATAGATATTGACCAGGGTTAGTGTTTCTTGATCTAATGTTCCCCTGATCAGTAAGTAGTGACCCTCTTTGTCTCTGATCACTTTCTTGAGGTTGAATACAATTTGGTCTGATATAAGAATGGCTGTCCCTGCTCTTTTTTGTTTTCCATTGGCCTGAATAATTACTTTCCATCCTTTTATTCTAAGCCTGTGCTTATCCTGTAAATGTAGGTGTGTTTCTTGCAGACAGCAGAAGTCTGGTTTATTTTTTCTAACCCAGTTCTCTACTATGTGTCTTTTAATTGGAGAGTTCAGTCCATTCACATTTAGGGAAATTATTGATAGAGAGGACTGTTGTGCCGTTGTATTGTGTGGAGTGGTTGTTGTTACAATCGGGGGTTTGGATTATGTAATTCATCTCTGAGTAAGTCGTTTAGGATCGGCTTGGTTTGCACAAATAGTTCAAGTTCGTTCATGTTTGAGAATGTTTTTATTCTGCCCTCCCATATGAATGATAGTTTTGCTGGGTATTGTACCCTGGGTTGGAAATTACTTTCATTCAGTCGTGTAAATATGTCATTCCACTGTCTTCTTGCTTGAATTATTTCAAATGGGAGATCCGGTTTGATTCTTATGTCCTTTCCTTTGTACTTGAGGTTTTTTTTCTCCCTTATTGCTTTCAGGAGTTCCTCTTTCTCTTTGTTTTTTGCCATTTGGATTATTATGTGTCTTGGTGTTGGCTTATTAGGGTCTATTTTATTAGGAACCCTCTTGATTTCCTGGATTTGTCCTGAAGTGTCTTTCCAGAGTGTGGGGAAGTTCTCTGTTATTATCTCCCTGACTACCTGTTCTTCCCCCTTCCCTATTTCCTCCCCTTCTGGTATACCCACAATTCTTAGATTGTTCCTTTTGTCTTTGTTCATTAGATATTGGATTTTTCCTTCCAGTGCTTTGCCTTTTATTTCTTTGTTGGTTTCTTGATCTTTTTTTGATTGTAGTTTTCCTTCGTGTTCTTCGATGTGCTTCTCCAACTCTGTGTTTCTGCTCGTAAGGCTTGTTACTTTGTCTCTTAAGTCCTTCACTTCTTTTTGTATGGTCTCTCTCATGTTCTTTGACATTTCTTCTTTAATTTGGCTGATTCGTTCTTCCATGGTTTTCTTATATTCGGTAGCTAGGGTTTCTTTCATTACTGTTAGTAATTCCTGCATTTCCTTCCTCATTACCGTTTTTAAGTCTTCTTCCCCTGGATCTGTGCGATTTGGTGGACTTGGGAACTTGCTAGGATTTGTCATGGTGTCTCCAGTTATTAGGGATTTCCTTGATTTGCGCATGGTTCTTTGTATTTAATGGTGTGTTTTGGAGTGCTGTGGCTTCTTTTTTTGGCCTGCTTGTTCCCCTTCCTGAAGGTGGTTCTAGAGGGGCCTGTTGGGTGAGCTTGTTGAACCTAGCTCTTTCTCCTCCCCTTTGCTGCCTAGGGGTCAGCCTTCCCTGTGGGTCCTGTCCCTTTTCTGCTCCTTAGTTCTGTCAGCGGTGCAGTTCCGCTCCTGGCCACAATGTTTGCTGGCGCTGTTGAGCCTAGTTCTCTGTTCCCCCCTCCTCTCTCCGAGAGTCAATGGAGCTCCGTCCCCTCCAAGCCTCCGTTGAAGGAGTTCCTTCCGCCCAACCCAGAGCTCTCGTCCTTGGGGAGTCCCTGGTCCACTCCAGGGCCCTAGGGGATGGACTGTTCTAGGTCACCTGAGGGGCCAGACGACTGGCCCTATCTCCCTTGTCTATTCGGGTTGTTCAAGTTGCCCTTCCAGGTGCCCACCCAGAGGAAGGGCTTCCCTCAAGCCACTCTCCTCAGCGCTTGTGGTTCCTGGGGAAGGGGCTTGGCCTGGCAGCAGCGGGGGAACAGGCCTTACAAGGCCGTTTCCGTGCCTCCCGGGGTCGCAGGGAAGGGATTCGGCCTGGCAGCCGTGGGGGAACGGGCCTTACAAGGCCGTTTCCGCGCCTCCCGGGCTCGCAGGGAAGGGGCTCGGCCTGGCAGCCGAGGGGGACCGGGCCTTACCTGGCCGATCCTGCGCCTCCCGGGTTCGCAGGGGAAGGGGCTCGGCCTGGGAGCCGCGGGGGAACGGGCCTTACCTGGCCGATTCCACGCCTCCCGGGTTCGCAGGGGAAGGGGCTCGGCCTGGCAGCCGCGGGGGAACGGGCCTTACAAGGCCGTTTCCGTGTCTCCCGGTTTCGCAGGGAAGGGGCTAGGCCTGGCAGCCACGGGGGACCGGGCCTTACCTGGCCGATCCCGCGCCTCCCGGGTTCGCAGGGGAAGGGGCTCGGCCTAGCAGCCGCGGGGGAACGGGCCTTACAAGGCCCTTTCCGCGCCTCCTGGTTTCGCAGGGAAGGGGCTAGGCCTGGCAGCCGCGGGGGACCGGGCCTTACCTGGCCGATTCCCAGTTTCACAATTTCTGTCAGCACTACCAGAACCTACACTCGGAAGATTGCCGACCAATATTCTACTAAGTGGATAAGAAAAATGTTTTATGTTCATGTTTTGCATGTTATTAAATTGAGAATCGAAAGAATGGATGATGTTTACAGTGATGTTTTTGAGAAACTGAAACAAGAACAACGTTCTATTGCTCTGACTCAAAGACATTCTTCTTCCTTTATCACCTTCTCCTTTGACTTTATATAGATATAAGTTTGAAATCTCGGCACTTTTTGAACCTCCTCAGGTTGTTTTTACAAGGCATGTGATAGTCTTGTCACTCAAATTAATGAGAAGGACAGTGGCCCCTGATTTTTGGCTCTTCCAAAACCCTGTTTATTAGAAGGCCTGGTATTACTCAACTTTGTCTTTGGAAACTAATCTAATTTTTGTATATGATTCTATCTTATCTTTTAAAATAGATAAAATTAGAAAACATTTTATAATTATAAAATATATATAAGTATGATATTATAAGAATAAAATTATAAATACCTCTTTTGAGATATAACTCCTGTATAGAATTAAAACTGCTATCTAAAATTTACTGCAAATTTTATTCCATGATTGCTCTTCTTTTTCAAATGCAAGCAAAATTAAAAAATGCCATACACTATGAATAGGCTATTAATTCTAGGTTGGTTTCCTTCTAAATTAGTATTTGGATAAAAGTCAACTTGGATTGGAAAAGTTCAGAAAAGAGAGGACAACACAAGCAAGTAGAAAATAAAGACTATTTTTGAAAGGGCTACTAGAATTATAAGATTCAATAATGCACTTTGACTTTTTCAGTTATTAGCTGGTTTTTGGTAGACAAATTATTTCTATTATCTAGCACTTCATTTGTTAATGTGGAGACAGATCGTTCTCCATGGAATGTTGCCAAATATAATTAAGCTGATCATTGTGAAAATACCTGGCAATGAGTGTGGTATCTTAGTGAGAATGGGTTCTGACTGATCTCTCGCCCTTCACTTTCTTTTTTATGGTTTAGGGGCCACACCTGAGAATGGTCAGAAATTACTTCTGACGCTGTGCTTACAACTCATTTTGTGGGATTTTTATAGAAAAATAGAGTCTTTGTAGAGTCTTATAAAGGCTCTTGGTATTCCTTTACAAAAATGCCAGGATTCTACACAATGGTCTGGCAGATCTTTTGGGTTTGGCCATTTGCCTTCAGCATTGTCCATGATCTTATCCTCAGCAGGGTGCAGCAGAATTCCTTGATCCTGGCAAGGGTATGCTCCAAACAAATGGGGATGAAATGTGTATTAGGTCAATGGGAAAGATGGCATTATTGACAAGGGGAAACTGAGGCTTCCTCTTTTACTGTGCCTCTGTGCTATCTATCTGTCCCAAGACCAAGGACTATTAGGTGGTAGGGGAAGGGGTATGGGGAATTATATCAAGCTTATTCAGAGCTTATTCCAGGCTCTAAACTCAGGATCACTCCTGCCAGAGCTCAGGGAACTATATTGGATACCAGGAATAAAAACCATCTTGGCACATGCAAGACAAGATCTTTACCAACTGTACTCTTTCTCTGTCCATGGACCAAGAATTCTTCAGTCTTGTGCTGTGCAGAGTGGTTCTAATTACCCAGAAGATATTGACTTTCTCTCTTCCCATGAGTCACAGGAGGTCCCTGAGATGTACCACTGCCACCAGCTCATAGTTTTCCTTTTCCTCAGTTCCCTGAGGCTAGTCAACTAGTTTTGCTTTTGTCATGGTCCCATCCCTTACCTTTCGTATGTATTCAATAAAAATCTTAAGACTCCAATATTTTGCAAGTTTTACTATGAAGAAGTGGTGTTCCATCATTTCTTAGATCTCATTAGAAAGTATCATTTTCATTTTTTAAGTCTGATTATAATGTCATTTAGCTAATGACATAATTAAATGTCATCAGTCATTTGTAACTCAAGGTAGAACTCTCCATTGCTAGATCTGGCTTTTTTACGGGTTTTTGGAATTGCTGACTTACCATTCTTCCTTCTCTTCATGTGTATCGTCTTCTCCTTGTTTTTCCTCTAGTAATGATATATATTAATTTGGTTAAATTAATATATATATATATTCATTGCTTTGACCAAAGAATTCCATTTTAGCTGGAACCTCTAATAATTTATAAGCACCATTTCTTTCCTGTACATATAATTTTTTTTACTTTTAATGTGTTTGATAACTATTCAACCTCTTACTCTACATCAATTGTCTGAATATCTTCTAAAATATTCCTGAAGGCTATGATGTTTAAATTTTCAATTAAATTATTTTATTTATAAAAGCTCTTATTTCTAATTAAAATATTTACTATAGATTCTGTTATTATTTTTTCTTTTTGGTCCACACCCCATGACACTCAGGGGTTACTCCTGGCTATGTGATCAGAAATCACTCCTGGCTTGGGGTACCATAGAGAATGCTGGGGATCGAATGGCAGTCCATCCTATGATTAGCAGTAGAAGGCAAACATCCTACTGCTTGCTCCACCACTTGGGCCCCAAATTTTGTTCTTATTTTTGGTTGCGTGATCATTTATCTCTGTAGATTTTTTGTTCTGTTTTGTTTTGTTTTGTTTGGGGGACACAACTGGCAGTGCTTACAGTTTACTCTTGGCTCTGTATTCCGGAATCACTCCTGTAAGTTATCAGAGGATCATATGAGATCCTGGGGATCAAACCTGGGTTAATCATGTTGCAAGACAAGCACCTTAACTGGGGGGCTCTTACTTCCTCACCAGTCACCTATTGGTTTAGAAATTAATGGTGTGGTTTATGTTTGTTTGTTTGGTTTGGCTTTGGTTTTTGGGCCAAGCCTAGCAAGTTTCAGAGCTTAATCTTGGCTATGCTCTCAGAAATTACTCCTGGAGCAGTTGGGAAACCAAGTGATGCCAAGGATTGAACCCAGGTTGATGGTGTGCAAGGGAAATGCCCTACCTGCTGTGATATCACTATGACCTCAAAAATTAATGGTATTTAATATTATTTTTGCATGCTGTTCTCTTGTCTACATTTGTTTTTGAATCTGCTTATTTAGGTTTCTAGCTTCAAACAGGTTTGCTTTCAACTTCTAGTAACTCTTGTCTTCTCATATTGTATACTATTTATCTAATTGTATGCACACATATTATTGTCATTTCACATTTGCCATATTCTGTCTTCATATATTTTCAGTACTTTATAAATCACTGATAATTAAAGAGTATTTATTTTGTCTGTTTGTTTGTTTTATTTTGTTCTATTCCTTGTGATGCTCAGGGCTAATTTCTGGCTTTGCACTCAGGGATAAGTTTTGGCAGGCTCAGGGGACTGTAGGGAATGCTAACAATAGAACCTGGGTCCCTATGTACAAGACAGGTGCCATTATCACTCTATAATCACTCCAGCCCCCATTATTAGAGAATATTAAAAGGCCTTGTGTGCTATAAATTTTACTGTAGGCAGATAATATAATATAAAAATTGTTTTAGGTTTGTTTGGGGAGGCAGACACATATTGGAGGTGGGGAAGAGGGAAAGATTAAAACATTAACCATTTTTTTAATTTTTTAATTTTTATTTTTAATTATGAGAACAAAGATGCAAAGAAAGAGGACAAGGTAAAGTTACAGTGGAAGGACAATCACCCATAAACAGAATTCTCAGAAGTCCACTTGCTGATATCTGATCTTTGAACTTTCAGCCAAAGAACATTAAGAAAAATAAAACAGAACCCATGTACAATTACTTTGTCCCTCAAGTCCCCAGATTGTAATACTTAATATTTCTTAGCAGCACACAAAGCAATCTAAAGCCATAAAACTTATGTAACTCCTTAAACATTGAAGGCATAGCACTTTTTTTACATTTCCATGCACATGCCATATTAGTTTAAGTTAACCTAAAAAATTTAAGTGGGTTGTTTTCCTTAAGGATTAGAGTCAAAGGAGCACAGTAAAAATGGTGTTAGAGTGGTGATTGTTGTTTTCATAGGCCCACCAAAATATGAGGGACATGGAAAGGAAAAGCCTTGGGCTAAATACAAGGAGACACTACCCCTGAAGTTTTCTGGCATAAGACCAACTTTAGGCTCCAGGCCAAACTAGGTTGTCCAATCCAAGACATTGTCCTGTAGTGCCAATACACTTTTATTTTTCACATAGTCTCTGTTGTTGGTATCATGTTTCTGTATTAAAGATCCTAGAATCTGCATATCCTACATTATAGTCAGGATGGTGCAGAGCGTCCTCCCGTTTCACCTCACAATTAAAGGGAAATGCAGAGAGCCCTGTCCTGTAAGCAGGCCATTGATGTTGTCAAGTCTTCTTAGTGTTAAGGCTGGGGTCTCAAACTCATGGCCAATGGGCCATTTGCGGCCCTTTGTGCAACAATTTGTGGCCCTGTCCTAGAGGAGTCTTTTTATGTTTTGTTTTGTTTCAGTTGTTTGGGTCACACCCCCAATGTTCAAGGCTTACTACTAACTTTACAGTCAAGAAATCACCCCAACTTTGCCTCCCTGCAGCCCCCAGGTAAATTGAGTTTGAGACCCCTGTGTTAAGGGAAGTCTCTTTTAAGCAGGTCGATGTCTGGAGCAGCGGTAGAGTCTACCCTGGTAGAGGATTGTTTCCAGGTGATGTTATAGACAACCGTGAATGTTTTGTAGATGGCTTCCTGATTCAGGAGTGAATGGAGAATGCCCATTCTTCTGAGGCCTGTGCCAGGTCAGTATGTCAATGTTCAGGGTGTAAGGTCCATTGCACTACAAGATTTGTGTGTTCCAATCTCTATAAGATAAGAACTTATTTGTATGTATAATATTTTCCCATTTTAATGTGCCTGTGCAAACAAGGAACAATGCCACATGGCATTATTGGCGCATATGGAGGCCGTAAGAACAAGTCCAACAATCCCCATGACATGGTTTAATCATAAGCATTAAACTGAGGGACTCTTTCACCGAAATTTCTTATTGAACAGCTCACAAAGAGAAGAAAAGATAAAATGGGAACTAATCAGAAACCTAGTATGGTAGCAGCCACAGTTACACAATGAAGGAATGAAGAGGCCAAGAGGCCGCCGAGAGTAAACAAGTAGGAAAAGAAAACTGGTCTCTTCCCAGCTTGAGAGTCCATCCTCTCTTTTTATTTTGTATATTTTTAAAATGGAGACCAATGAGAAAAAAAATGACCAGTGAATGTCCCAACATACACCAGTGCTGCATCGGCCCGCCCTCCTCCCCATGTGTTTCCCCCTTAGTGTAGGGAGAGAAAGGGGAAAAGCCTGAGGACCACCATAGAGTCCACCTGAGCCAGCACCCAGGGAAGGCCTGGAGTCCAGGGAAGAAATAGGGGAATGGCTGGGGGTTTGCCAAGCCTCCATCACCTCCCAAGCTAGGCAGAAGGCCTCCAGCATGGGGTGTCCCTTAACCCTATACCTGAAAAGAGATGGCCTCCAATATCAAGCTATCTGCCTGGTCTCCTCCCCATGCTCCTCCTCCCTAGAGTAGGGAGGGGGAAGACATGGAACCCACTTCAGGCTACCTGAGCTGGCACCCAGGAAAGGCCTGGAGTCCAGAGGAGAATAGGGGAATGGGTGGGGGCCTTCCAAGCCTCCAGCACCCCCCAAGCTAAGGAGAAGTCCTCTGGCATGGGGTGTCTCCTCACCCCATACCTGGGAAGAGCTGGCCTCATTTTTTAATTTTTAATTAAAAATTTTAATTTTCAATTTATTACTGATGCTTTCAGTTTTGTTTTGTTTTGTTTTGTTTTTGCTTTTAGACCAGAGACCATTTGTTTTCTATGTTTTAGAAGGTAAACCTCCCAAATAATTATAATAAACCTTTTAATATAAATTTTGGAAAATACGTCTTCAACTGATATGACTGAAGTCTCCTGAGCAATCTTACAGATCAGAATTTTCTCAAAAATATTTTGATTCAGGTTCTCTACTTTTTGGTAAAAAACTGATTTAGAATTCTTGAGAGTTATAGATAAAATATTTTAAGTATTAATATTAATTTTAAACATCATTATTGAAAGGGGAAAACATGAATATATGTCAAAGAGTGTATGTCAAAGAAGACATACAGTTGGCAGCAACAAAAGGTTCTGCATCACTTACCATTAGCAAAATACATATCAAACAACAATGATATAGCATCTCATACCAATGAGACTGGTACAAAGTGCAAAAAAACTCCCAAGTACAACCAGTGTAGGAATGAATGGGGGAAACAGAAAGCCTCATGGACTGCTAGTGGGAATATCAATCAGTCCAACATCTTTTGAAAACAATAGGAAGCATTATAACCCTTGTCAACAGTGTTTGTTTCTCTCTGATAGCACAACTAAGCAATTTTGCTTCCACTTGTATCACTTTGTGGAAATGCTCTTTGACATTACCTCTCAAAGAGCAAATAAACTAAGGTAAAATATTTGCTTTTGATACTAAAATAAAAACAATCTTTTTTATAATGATGTTCATATATCATTCTGTCCAATTCAATAAATATATCCTTCATTGTGTCCTATTTTAAAAGTTAGACATCAAAGAGTTAGGGTTAAAAACTATTTTCAATCATAGTAATGAAATTCCTTTCATATTTTGGAAGATCTTAACTTTCATTTGGGGTTGTTTTTTTCCCTAATGATCTGACATTTGAATAGGTCTTTGTTAACAAAACGTGGGCCATCTTCCATAAGAAAAACTGAGCAAGATTAATGCCATCAATCAGGCTTCCTCAAATTTTTTCCTTTAAATTAAGCTTTGGAACATTGAAAAACATATAAAACAATCATATTACTGCTATTTGAAATAGAACAGTGTGTCAAGTTGCAGTTTGGTTTATAATGGGAGTCATTACCATACTCATTACTGTGAATTATAAGAATTTCCTGGCTGCCCTTCATTAACCATCTGCCTTTAAGCATTGATTTGTGGCTATGCAGATTATTTTTAGAAAAGAACACCTGAATATCTACGGAAAACATTTGTTTCATCTCATTGTACATATTTTTAAAGGCCATGAATCTTGCTGTTGCAAAAATCTCATATATTTTAATGCATAATCATTTTTTGACTCATAGTCAATAATTATTAATTATCCAAAGAAAGTGTCAAACAGCTTTGGTGATCAGGGAGAGCCTTCCTAAGGATATGACAGATGAACTGTGAACAAATGGAGAAGTTAGGAGATCAATAGAGAGAGATTATATTTATTTTATATACCAATAACAGCAAATCTATACACAAATTTGCATTAATTATAAGTAAAACCAACCTAAAATATCCATAAGCACAGCACTCACAAAGTACAATCCAGAGAGCAATGGGAGAGAGAGACTGGAGACAGAAAGAGATGCCCTCAAGAAAATACTAATTTGGAATGAGGACATCGATTCTTTTGAAAAAGTAATTTGTAGTAACGACTGTGTTGACTTCAATTTTTGGTGTGATAGCTATGTTAAAGAGTAACTATTTGGTCTTATTGAAGCCAACACAGAACTTGCTGCTGTGGTTTATCTTCAATGATAAATAAAACACTTACAGAATTAAAAAAAAAAAGAAGAAAGACATTATAATTTGGGGCAATAAGTTGCATCTGAATGGGCCAGAAAGAAAGCAGGACTAAGAATAGTCCAAATTGATAAAAGTAAAGAATTCAGAAACTGAACAAAATATGCAATAGGAAAGACTCAGTAAAAGAATGGGAAAAGTGAAAAATGAAAAATTAAGTAAGAAGAAACCACCCAGAGCAAGCAAACCAAAGCAGGGCAGGAAAAACTAGAAAGAAATTTAAAGAATGATACTGTGAGATAGCATTTAAAACAACATTTGCATCACAGGAGTTGCAAGTGGAGATAAAAAAAAAAAAGGAAGGGCAGACTTCTTATTTGAGAAATAATAGTTGAGAACTTTCCTCATCTGAGAAAGGAGCTAAATAACTGTCCAGAAAACTCAAAACTGTACAAAGTAAGTCTAAACAGATATATACCAAGTCATATTTAAATGGAAAAATTCAAAGATATAGAGAAAAACTAAGAAGCAGGAAAAAAGCAAGAATCACATATACAAAAAAACTTAGGCTATGATTATGGGTCATCATAAAATTATGAATCATCATAAAATACTGAGTCAGGGGGTTGGAGGATAGTACAGTGGGTAGGGTATTTGCCTTGAAAACCAATGATACAGGTACTATTCCTACAACCCCCTTATGGTCCCCTGAGCCCACTCAGGAGTGATCTCTGAGCACACAGCCAGGAGTAATCCCTGAGCACTGGGTATTCCCCCCCCACTCAAGAAATTAGGCAAAATAAATGCAATATAGAGCATTTAAGAATAAAATTTCACCTATTATTTTATCTAAATATATATTTATTCAAACCCAAATATGCTAACATTCTGCCAATACATATAGTTGTTTTTTGCTAAAAACAAAGCTTAACAAATCATGAGCTGGTGAGATAGCTGGGGTTGAAAAACATATGGTTGGCATGTGTAAGGTCTTGTGTTTAATCTCTGACACTGAATGAACATAATTACTGAACACACCTCTGGTTCACACCCAGGGAGTCTCTACCAGAAGTATCTTTAGGCCCAGCAGTGCATTCACACAAATAAAAATCCAAAATGGTTAGTCTCAAGACACAAATCTTGTCTTTAATTCCAGGTTCACATTTTTGTTCTTGCATGCTGCATAATGCTCATGGTCTTCCTTGAAGAGCATCTGGATGCAGCATCACTGATGTAATTGCTTTGCTGACCTTTGCCTTCTGTCATGTATCATGAATTATGTTCATAGCAGACACGTTTACTCAATGGACTAATATCACTTAATTTCCCCCATCTGTTAATATCGGCAAGGCGAGCTAGTGCTTTCCTCCCCAATGTTCTCTATACCTGCGCTTTAGCAACAGCATATTTTAAAATCCAATTAAGCCACATGCATGGAGGAATCAGGCTCATCCCTCAAGGCAAACTTTCATACATCTTCCCATTATTATCTCCACCACATATTTTCCTTTCCTATAACAAACCAAATTATCAGGGTGTTCCTGCAGAGCCAAATTTTAATATAAGGCAAATCAAGTGGTGATAAGCTTGAGGAGGAGATAACACTAGGTATGTAGCATTGCATAACAATACAAGCTGGTTTACTACTTAGGAAAGATTTACCCAAAAGCAGAATTTAAGCAAAAATTCATACAGATCAGACCTGGACTAAGAATAGTCACACAGTTACAGCAATTATAAACAATCACATCTACTTTGCCCTGGACTTCACTGCCTCTCACTTCTCTTGATTTCTGGAGTCCTGTATAATATGATAAATCCAGCCAAAAAGAGTCTTTGGTCAGTCACATGATCCCAAATGGAATAACAAGATTATTGGGATTTCTACAGGGACAACAAAGAAAAGATACTTGATCCACTCTTCCTTCTCTCTCCTTCCCTTCCTTTCTTCCATCTTTTCTCCATCTCTCCTTCCTTTTCTTTTTCTTTACTTTTTTTTTCCGTGTTTCTGATAGTTGAGTTTTAGGCATTTAATATTCAATGTGAATCTTACCACAGGTGTTGACTTCCCTCCACCAGTGTTCTGATGACTGCATTTCCCCTGCCACCCCATCCCACTTTGGTGGGCACATTTGGTGGTTGCAGCTTAGTATGTGCTAAATGTTGTCCGGTCTCTGCTTTGAGTATATGCTATATCTCTTCTCACATCACCAGTATAATCAACATCTGCTCCTGTTTACTTTCCTTTCTCATCTTCTTTGTTCCCTCCTTAATTTTTTCTCTGTCCTACTCTTTAAGATCTCGGGGCAAGGATAATCTAAGCCAGTGTTTTTCAACATTTTTGCCCCAAGGAACATTTTTTCCATGAAAAAAAGTCACGAGACACAACACCATTAAAAAACGTTAAAAAATTTAACTCTGTGCCTATATTGACTATATATAAAGTAATTCTTTTGAACAGGAATCAAATAAACACAAATAAATTATTTTATAATTACTTTATTATGAAATAATGAAGTATTTTATCATTGTTCACATTTCTGTTCACTTACTCAGTGCAAAACTTGGGTCTGTTTGGCTGAACACAAAGCTGATTTCTAGCAGGAATCAAAGAAAGACACATAGCTCTTTGTCAACAGCTCTCAGTCTCTCTGCCTTTAGTTTTTATAGCAATCAGGCTTGAAAAGCTCATCTCACACAGACATGTAGTGGAAAATGGGAGCAATGTCAAAGTAGCTTTGTTTGGGGGCCGGCAAGGTGGCGCTAGAGGTAAGGTGTCAGCCTTGCAAGCACTAGCCAAGGAAGGACCGCGGTTTGATCCCCTGGCATCCCATATGGTCCCCCCAAGCCAGGAGTAACCCCTGAGCATCAAATGGGTGTGCCCCCCACAAATAGCTTTGTTTGCCAGAACGGGAACTCCTTGGCAGTATCCAACCAAAAATTGTCCAAAGGTAGATCAGCAAATCTTATCTTTAAACCACGATTCTGTCTCAGTTCAGTTAGTTCCTCCTGCTCCTGTAAAGTCATGTCCTTTCCACCAACTGATGCTGAGGTATAAGGGTCCCTAACCTAGTCAAGGCATTCAGTGGAGACTGAAGAGAAATAAAATCACAACTTCTCCTCGAGAGTTTTTAAATGTTTAAGTATTATCTCACACAGTACAGCAGTGTGATCGCCTTGCCATTGCTCGGTGAGTGTGAACATTTCAAGATTGCCACTTTCCACGAGTTGATGCCAGAGTTGCACCTTTGAATAGAATTCATTTATCTTATCTGTACTTGTAAGCAGGTTTTTATTTCTGCCTTGCAATCATGTGTTCAGTTTATTCAGACGAAAAATATCTGTGAGGTATGCCAGCCTTGTACACCACTCATTACTTGCAAACAGCTTTGAGTAATTTTATTTCTCATTATTCAGAAACAGTTTAAGTTCCTCCTGCAGTTCATACACATAAACCAAGATCTTGCCACATGTAAACCACCGGACCTCCATATGAAACAGCAAGGTTTCATGCTTCACTCCCATCTCCTCACAAAGCTGCAAGCATGCAACTTTTCATGGGTCGTGACTTTACAAAGTTTAGCATGCACACATCATCCAACACAGGATCTAGGTCTGCTGGTAAAGTCTTGCCTACGAGGACCTCATGGTGTAAAAAACAATGCATAACAATTACATCTGGATTTCTTTCCTTCACTCTGTTTACAAGGCCTTTGTTGTGACTTATTATGGCTGCAGCTCTGTCGGTTATGACACTTGGGCAATTTTCCCAAATAACTATTCCTTGTTCAAAGTATTCTGATATGACCCAAAAAATTTCTTCTCCTGTTATTTTTTCTGGCAATGCCTTGCAAAAAAATTTTTTTTTCTCTAGTTGCATCACCATCCACAAAATGCACATTGGCCAAGAGTTGAGTATGTCCACTGATTATTAGTAGACTCATCAAGTTGCAAGGCAAATTTCTCACAGATAAGGATCTTTTCCAAAACCACACTTTTTTTAAATATAATTTTTATTTTGATCATAGTGGCTTACATATTGTTGACAATAATATTTTAGGTACATATTTGCATAAAATCAGGGGGTATTCCCATCACCAAATTGTCCTCCCTACACCTTCGTTTTTGTCCTACCTCCCATATCCTCTTCCCTCACCCCCAGGGTTGCTAGAATATGTGGTCCCCTCTGTATCTAGCCTACTACTTAGCAGTCTTGCACCTGTTTGGTCCTGGTGCCTCCCTTATTTCCCCCTCTAACTGGGGGGCAGGACTAGCTAGTTCAAGTCATGTCAAAACCACACTTTTGATGTCTGCAGACATGTCATTAATACGTCTAGAAATTGTGGTGCTTGCGAGAGGAACTTTGGTTATTTTCTTAGCTGCTTCAGGTCTGAGCATCTCCTCTACAATAGCTTTGCACACTGGAAGTATTAATGTCTCAGCCACAGTGTGTGACTTATTGGAGTTGGCTATAAGCTCAACAACTTGATAGGCTTTAAGATCTCTTTCATTTACCTTTGTGGTTTTTCTCATAAAAGATGCTTGTTTCTCTGTGTTTTCATGGAGGTGAACAAAAACATTCTTATTCTTGCTTTGAAGTGAAGGGCGTTTTGTTTACTTGGGACCATAGCACTGTTAGATAGCTTTTCACTACACACCATGCACAGTAGAGTTGGTTTCTTTGCATCTCCAGTGAAAGTAAATTCAAATGAAATATAGCTTTCGCTATATTGTTTTGTGCTAGAAAATTTGCTTGAGCTAACCATCTTTGTTTCTTTTGATCCCCTTTCATATTGGGCTATTATCTGACTCCAAATTTTGTTCAGAGGACACGCCCAGAAAGGGAGGAGCCACTGAACTCCGCTGGATCTCAGACGCCAGCACCCTTCTGCCTCTCTTCTCGGCTGTCCTGCATTTTCGGCCTGATTTCAACCTGGGTGTGGCTCATCTGCAGCCTGCCTTCCCGTGAGCCTTCTGTAGAGGTGAGTCGACACGCCCAGAAATGGAGGAGCCACTGAACTCTGCTGGATCTCAGATGCCAGCACCCTTCTGCCTCTCTTCTCGGCTGTCTTGCATTTTCGGCCTGATTTCATCCTGGATGCGGCTCATCTGCAGCCTGCCTTCCCGTGAGCCTTCCGTGGAGGTGAGTCTACACCCCCTGAAAGGGAGGAGCCAGAGGAGCATGATTGCTCCGCTCATTCAGCCGATGAATACAACTACAACACGTAGAAAAACCCGCAATACAAGTGCGACAATGGGGAAACAACGCGGGCCAGTGCCAGACATAGAGAATGAAGATGGCAACTCTGATGACTTGAGCCTGACCAACCACCTAGTCAGTCTCTCAGATAAGGAGTTTAGAGTTGCAATATGGAAGATGTTCAAAGAACTCAAACAAAGTATAGAAGAGAACACGAATAAGAATCAAGAGAATATGAAGATAGAAATGAGAAAACTCCAAACTGAAATTTCAGATCAAATAACAGGTCTGAAAAACTCAGTAGATAAATTGAAGAAAAACATGATTGAGCTTTCCCACAGGTTAACAGCAGCTGAGGATAGAATCAGTACACTGGAAGATGAGATGCATAACAATTCCATACAGCAGAAGAAATTGGAAAAAGGACTCAAAGCAAATGATCAAACAATGGAAAAATTACTCAAAGAATGGGAACAGATGAAAATAGAAGTTTATGATAAGCTCAATAGAAACAACTTAAGAATCATTGGAGTCCCAGAGACTCAGGAAGAAAATCTCCAGGAAGAATCAACAGTCAAGAACATCATTAAAGAGAAACTGCCAGAGCTAATGAATGCATGCGATCAAATCCTGCATGCCCGAAGAGTGCCGACTAAAAGAGACCCCAGAAAAAACACCCCAAGACACATCCTAGTCACAATGACGAATCCCATAGATAGAGACAGAATTCTGAAAGCAGCAAGATCGAAAAGAGAAATTACATTCAAGGGAACATCCTTGAGATTTACTGCAGACCTGTCACCAGAAACACTCAAGGCCAGAAGGCAGTGGTGGGACATAGTGACAAAACTCAGTGAAAAAAATGCTTCGCCTAGAATACTGCACCCAGAAAAACTCACTTTCAGGTTTGAAGGAACAATACATAGTTTCACAGACAAATAACAGCTCAAAAACTTCACAGACTCAAAACCATTCTTAAAAGAAAAACTGAACTGCATACTTTAAGACAAGGCTTACCAACAGACACACCAAACTTTGATATAAAGATGGCACTAACTCACAGGACAATTTTTTCTCTCAATGTCAATGGACTAAATGCACCAGTTAAGAGACACAGAGTGGCTAAATGGATCAAAAAACTCAATCCAACCTTCTGCTGACTACAAGAAACGCACCTGAATAGGCAGAACAAAAATAGACTCAAAATAAAAGGCTGGAGAAAAATCATCCAAGCAAACAATACCCATAAAAAAGCAGGAGTGGCCATACTAATAGCAGATGATGCAAACTTTATACTTAGGAAAGTTGTAAGGGGCAAAGATTGACATTTTGTATTAATCAAGGGATATGTACAGCAGGAAGAAATCACCCTCCTAAACATATATGCACCGAATGAGGGGCCAGCAAATATTTAATACAACTGTTGACAAATCTTAAAAATAATATCAATAACAACACAATAATTGTGGGAGACCTCAACACGGCATTATCAACACTAGACAGGTCAACCAGACTGAAAACCAACAAGAATATACTAGACCTGAGGAGAGAAATGGAAGAAAGAGGCCTAGTAGATATATACAGGACACTCCACCCCCAGGAGCCTGGATATACATTTTTCTCTAATGTACATGGGACATTCTCCAGGATAGAGTACATGTTAACACATAAAACATACCTCCATAATATCAAGAGGATAGAAATTTTGCAGGCTGCCTTTGCTGACCACAAAGCCCTGAAATTATATGTGAACTACAAAGGGACACAGAAGAAAAACTTTAACACCTGGAAGTTAAACAGCCTCAGACTGAATAATCAGTGGGTCCGAGATGAAATCAAAGAGGAAATCAAAACCTTCCTGAAAACAAATGGCAATGGAGACACAAACTATCAGAACCTATGGGACACAGCAAAAGCAGTACTGAGAGGAAAATTTATAGCTTTGCAAGCACACATCAGGAAAGAAGAAGGGGCATACCTGAATAGCTTAATGACACAGCTCATAGAATTAGAAAGTGCTCAACAAAAGGATCCAAAAATAGGGAGACAGAAGGAAATAACAAAGCTGAGAGCAGAAATCAATGAAGTGGAAACCCGAAAAACAATCCAAAAGATCAACGAAAGCAGAAGTTGGTTCTTTGAAAAAATAAACAAGATTGATAGACCACTGGCAAAACTAACAAAGAAAGAAAGAGAGAGAAACTGGATAACTCGTATTAGGAATGAAAAAGGAGAGATCACTACTGATATGGTAGAGATTCAAAGGGTAATCAGAAACTACTTTGAGAAACCCTATGCCACTAAAAATGAAAACCTAGAAGAAATGGATAAATTCTTGGAATCTTATAATCTTCCACAGTTGAATGAAGAGGATGTAGCATATCTAAACACACCAATTACTATTGAGGAAATTAAGTCAGTAATCAAATGTCTGCCCAAAAACAAAAGCCCAGGCCCAGATGGATTTACTAATAAATTTTTTCAAACCTTTCAAGAGGAACTACTACCAATCCTGGCAAGACTCTTTCATGAATTCGAAAAAACAGGAAAACTTCCAAATAGCTTTTTTGAAGCCAACATCACCTTGATACCTAAACCAAACAGAGATGCTACGAAAAAAGAAAATTACAGACCAATATCGCTGATGAATGCAGATGCAAATATCCTCAACAAAATCCTGGCAAATAGGATTCAATGCCTCATTAAGAAGATTATCCACTACGATCAAGTAGGTTTCATCCAAGGAATGCAAGGCTTGTTTAACATCCATAAATTTATCAACATAATACACAACATAAACAGCAAGAAAAATAAAAATCACATGATCATATCAATCGATGCAGAGAAAGCATTTGAAAAGGTCCAACACCCATTCTTGATAAAAACTCTCAGCAAGATGGGAATGGAAGGAACCTTTCTCAATATAGTTAAGGCCATCTACCACAAGCCAGAGGCAAATATTGTCCTCAAGGGAGAAAAACTGAAAGCCTTTCCTATGAATTCGGGCACAAGACAAGGCTGTCCTCTCTCACCACTCCTATTCAACATAGCACTGGAAGTACTCGCTATAGTGATTAGGCAAGAAAAAGATATCAAGGGAATCTAGATAGGAAAGGAAGAAGTCAAGCTCTCACTGTTTGCAGATGACATGATACTCTACTTAGAAAACCCTAAAGACTCTACCAAAAAGCTTCTAGAAACAATAGACTCATATAGCAAGGTGGCAGGCTACAAAATTAACACACAAAAATCAATGGCCTTTCTATACACCAATACTAATAAGGAAGAAATGGACATTAAGAAAACAACCCCATTCACTATAGTGCCACACAAACTCAAATATCTTGGAATCAACTTGACTAAAAATGTGAAGGACCTATACAAAGAAAACTTTAAAACTCTGCTCCAAGAAATAAGAGAGGACACGCGGAAATGGAAGCACATACCGTGCTCATGGATTGGCAGGATTAACATAATTAAAATGGCAATACTCCCCAAAGCACTGTACAGATTTAATGCGATCCCCCTAAAGATACCCATAACATTCTTCAAAGAAGTGGATCAGGTACTTTTGAAATTTATTTGGAACAATAAGCACCCTCGAATAGCTAAAGCAATCATTTGGAAAAAGAATATGGGAGGAATTACTTTCCCCAACTTTAAACTTTACTACAAAGCAATAGTTATCAAAACAGCATGGTATTGGAATAAGGACAGGCCCTCAGATCAGTGGAATAAGCTTGAATACTCAGAGAATGTTCCCCAGATATACAATCACCTAATTTTTGATAAAGGAGCAAAAAATACTAAATGGAACAAAGAAAGCCTCTTCAACAAGTGGTGTTGGCACAACTGGCTAGCCACTTGCATAAAATTCAACTTAGACCCCCAGCTAACATCATGTACAAAGGTAAAATTCAAATGGATTAAAGACCTCGATATCAGACCCAAAACCATAAGATATATAGAACACCACGTAGATAAAACACTCCAGGACATTGAGACTAAAGGCATCTTCAAGGAAGAAACTGCACTCTCCAAGCAAGTGAAAGCAGAGATTAACAGATGGGAATATATTAAGCTGAGAAGCTTCTGCACCTCAAAGGAAATAGTGCCCAAGATACAAGAGCCATCCACTGAGTGGGAGAAACTATTCACCCAATACCCATCAGACAAGGGGCTAATCTCCAAAATATACAAGGCACTGACAGAACTTTACAAGAAAAAACATCTAATCCCATCAAAAAATGGGGAGAAGAAATGAAGAGACACTTTGACAAAGAAGAAATACAAATGGCCAAAAGACACATGAAAAAGTGCTCCACATCACTAATCATCAGGGAGATGCAAATCAAAACAACGATGAGATACCACCTCACACCACAGAGAATGGCACACATCACAAAGAATGAGAATAAACAGTGTTGGCGGGGATGTGGAGAGAAAGGAACTCTTATCCACTGCTGGTGGGAATGCCGTCTAGTTCAACCTTTATGGAAAGCGATATGGAGATTCCTCCAAAAACTGGAAATCGAGCTCCCATACGATCCAGCTATACCACTCCTAGGAATATAACCTAGGAACACAAAAATACAATACAAAAATCCCTTCCTTACACCTATATTCATTGCAGCACTATTTAACATAGTAAGACTCTGGAAACAACCAAGATAACCTTCAACAGACGAATGGCTAAAGAAACTGTGGTACATATACACAATGGAATATTACGCAGCTGTCAGGAGAGATGAAGTCATGAAATTTTCCTATACATGGATGTATACGGAATCTATTATGCTGAGTGAAATAAGTCAGAGAGAGAGAGAAAAACGCAGAATGGTCTCACTCATCTATGGGTTTTAAGAAAAATGAAAGACATTCTTGCAATAATAATTTTCAGACACAAAAGAGAAAAGAGCTGGAAGTTCCAGCTCACCTCAGGAAGCTCACCGCAAAGAGTGATGAGTTTAGTTAGAGAAATAACTACATTTTGAACTGTCCTAATAATGAGAATGTATGAGGGAAATGGAGAGCCTGTCTATAGTACAGGCGGGGGTCGGGTGGGGAGGAGGGAGACTTGGGACATTGGTGATGGGAATGTTGCATTGGTGATGGGTGGTGTTCTTTACATGACTGAAACCCAAACACAATCATGTATGTAATCAAGGTGTTTAAAATAAAAAAAATAAATAAAAAATAATAAAATAATAAAAAAAGAAAGAAGAAAGAAAGAGAATAAAACTACAGACCAAATATCCTTGATGAACAGAGATGCAAAGATCTTCAACAAAATCCTTGCAAATAAGCTCCAATGCTTCATCAAGAAGATCCTACACCATAACCAAGTAGATTTCATTACAGGAATGCAAGGATGATTACATAAATACATAAATCAATCAATATAATAAATACATAAATCAATCAATATAATACACAATATCAACAAAAGGAAAAATAAAAACCTTATGGTCATATCAATAGACTGAGAAAGCATTCTAAAAGGTACAACACACACACTTGATAAAAACTCTCAACAAGACGAGAATGCAAGAAACTTTTCTCAACAAGGCCATCTACTACAAGCCAATGGCACATATTATTCTCAATGGAGATAAACTAAAAACCTTTTCTCTAATACCTGGTAAGAGACAAGGCTGCCCCCTCTCACCATTCCTATTAAACATAGTGCTGGAAGTTCTTGCCATAGCAATTAGGCAAAAAAAAAATATCAAGGCATTCAAATAGGAAACAAAAATGTCAAGCTCCACTGTTTGCTGATGACATGATACCATATTTAGAAAATCCTAAAGACTCTACCAAAAAGAACAAGAACAATCAATGCTGGTGGGGATGTGGAGAGAAAAGAACTTTTATTCACTGCTGGTGGGAATGCCATCTAGTCCAGCCTTTATGGAAAACAATATATAGATTTCGCACAAAACTGGAAATTGAACTCTCATATTATCCAGCTATACCACTCCTAGGGATATACCCTAGGAACACAAAAACACAATACAAAAAATGCCTTCTACATACCTATATTCATTGCAGCACTATCATGACACTTATAATAAGTGAGAGAAGTAAAATGCTTGTTTATAATACAGGGAGGTCATGGGAGAGGAGGAGTAAGGGAGGCATTGGTATTGGGAAGGTTGCATTGTGAAGGGGAGTGTTCTTTTTATAACTGAAACCCAACTACAAACATGTTTGTAATCATGGTGTTTAAATAAAGATATTTTTTTAAAAAATTTTTTTGTTCAGAGTCCAGTTCTTTCCTTTTCAAAAACTTGTTCATCACTGCAGTCTCTGATCCTGTCTCACTTTCACTCAGTACTCACTGTATTTGCCTCCTCCAGATAGCCACTGTCCGTCACTCTCAGCACTCTTCTGCACCTGTCTCCATTCAGATCCATCACTCAGCACTCTTCTGTGCTGAGTCCATGGTAATCCTTCAGAGTCCAGATCCATTTGAGCTTTTCTGAACATCAGTGATCTACTGCAATGTCCTCTTCTGTCAGTGTAACAGTGACACCAGAACCACTTATAGTCCATAACATGTGGTTTGGCTCACAAATAAACCATTCATCTAATGGTACCAATCATCTAATGATTGGTCTATCTGAGAGCCAAAGCCACATGTTACGGATGAAATTGAAATTTTTTCCATAGCACTCCAGACAATATCTCACAGCATACTAGTGTGCCGTGGCACAGTGGTTGAAAAACTCTGATCTAGGTAGTACCCTTTACTACATTACATTTCTTTATTCAATTAGTATATATACCACAGACAAGTGATATAATCCTGGTTTGTCTTCCTTCTGCCTTTCATTTTTTAGTGTAAATTTCTTTTTTATTAATATCTTTATTTGAATACCTTGATTACAAACATTATTGTGGTTAAATTTCAGTCATGTAAAGAACACCCCTTCACCGGTGCAACATTCCCACCACCAATGTCCCAAATCTCCCTCCTCCCCACCCCACCCCTGCCTGTACTCTAGACAGGCTTTCTACTTCCCTCATTCATTCACATTGTTATGATAGTTCACACTGTAGTTTTTTCTCTAACTTCCCTCACCACTCTTGTGGTGAGCTTTATGTTTGAGCTGGACCTTTCAGCCCTACTCTCTTTGTCTCTGAGAATATTTGCAAAAAATGTCTTTTATTTTTCTTAAAACCCATAGATGATTGAAACTATTCTGTGTCTACCTCTTTCCCTCTGACTTATTTCAGTCAGCGTAATAGATTCCAGGTATATCCATGTATAGGAAAATTTCATGACTTCATTTCTCCTGATGGCTGCATAATAGTCCACTATTCTATATGTACCACTGTTTCTATAGCCATTCATCTGTTGAAGGTATCTTGGTTGTTTCCAGATCCTGGCTATTGTAAATAGCGTGGCAATAAATATAGGTGTGAGAAAGGCATTTTTGAGTTGTATTTTTGTGTTCCTGGGGTATATTCCTAGGAGTGGTATAGCTGTATCATATGGGAACTCAATTTCCAGTTTTTTAAATGAATCTCCATATTTTTTTCCATAAAGACTGGACAAGACGGCATTCCCACCAGCAGTGGATAAGAGTTTCTTTCTCTCCACATCCCCACCAGCACTGCATTTTTGTGATGTGTGCCAATCTCTGTGGCATGAGGTGGTACCTCATAGTTGTCTTAATTTGCATCTCCATGATCATTAGCGATGTGGAGCATTTTTTTCATGTGCCATTTGGCCATTTGTATTTCTTCTTTACTGAAGTGTCTGTTCATTTCTTTTCCCCATTTTTTGATGGGGTTAGATGTTTTTCTCTTGTAAATTCTGTCAGTGCCTTATATATTTTGAATATTAGCCCCTAATTTGATGGGCATTGGGTGAATAGTTTCTCCCAGTCAGTGCATGGCTCTTGTATCCTGGACACTGTTTCCTTTGAGATGCAGAAGCTTCTCAGCTTCATATATTCCCATCAGTTGATCTCTGCTTCCATGATGTTTGGAGAGTGCAGTTTCCTCTTTGAAGATGCCTTTAGTCTCAATGCCATGGAGTGTTTTACCTACATGTTGTTCTATATACTTTGTGGTTTCAGTTCTGATATCAAGGTGTTTAATCCATTTGGATTTTACCTTCATAACTGGTGTTAGCTGTGGATCTGAATTCAGTTTTTTGCAAGTGGCTAACCAGTATTTCCAACACCAATTTTTGAAGAGGTTTTTCCTGCTCCATTTAGGATTTCTTGCTCCTTTATCAAAAATTAGGTGGCAGTATGTCTGGGAAACTTTCTCTGAGTACCCAAGCCTATTCCACTGATCTGAGGATCTGTGTTTATACCATGCTCTTTTGATAACTATTGCTTTGTAATACAGGTGAAAGTTGAGGAAAGTAATGCCTCCCATATTTCTTTTCCCAAGGAGTGCTTTAGCTATTCGAGGATGTTTATTGGTCCAGATGAATTTCATAAGTGTTTGATCCACTTCTTTGAAGAATGTCATGGGTATCTTTAGAGAGATCACATTAAATCTGTACAATGCTTTGGGGAGTATTGCAATTTTGATGATGTTCATCCTGCCAATCCATGAGAAGTTATGTATTTTCATTTCCTAGTGTCCACTCTTATTTTTTGGAGCAGGATTTTATAGTTTTCATTGTATAAGTCCTTCATGTCTTTAGTCAAGTTGACTCCAAGATATTTGAGTTTTTGTGGCACTAATGTGAATAGGCTTGTTTTCTTAATGTCCATTTCATCCCTATTGTTATTGGTGTATAAAAAGGTCATTGATATTTGCGTGTTAATTTTGTAGCTTGCCACCTTACTATATGGATGAATCTATTGTTTTAGAAGTTTTTGGAAGACAGTTTTGATAGGGTTTTCTAAGTAGAGTATCATGTCATCTGCAAACAGTGAGAGCTTGACTTCTTCCTTTCTAATCTGGATACCCTTGATATCTTTTTCTTGCCTAATCACTATAGCAAGTACTTTCAGTATTATGTTGAATAGCAGTGGTGAGAGAGGATAGCCCTGTCTTGTACCAGACATTAGAGGAAAGCCTTTAATTTTTCTCCATTGAGGGTATTTACCATTGACTGTGGTAGATGGCCTTTATGATATTGAGAAATGTTTCTTTCATTCCCATCTTGCTGAGAGTTTTTTTTTATCAAGAATGATTCTTGAACCTTATTAAATGCTTTCTCTATATCTATTGATATGATCATGTAATTTTTATTTTTTTTGTTGTTTATGTTGTATATTATGTTGATAGATTTACAGATGTTAAACCATCCTTGCATTCCTGGGATGAAATCTACTTGATCGTAGTAAATGATCTTCTTGATGAGGCATTGAATCCTATTTGCTAGGATTGTGTTGAGAATCTTTGCATCTGTGTTCATCAGGGATATTGGTCTGTAATTTTCTTTTTTGGCAGCATTTCTGTCTGCTTTTGGTATCTAGGTGATGATGTTGGCTTTATAAAAGCTTTCTTCCATTTCTCTTTTCAGGGCTAGTATATTTTTGTTGAATTTCAGTCTGGTTGACCTAGCAAGTGCTGACAGGGCTGTGTTGAGGTCTCCCACAATTACTGTGTTATTATTGATGTCTTCTTTCAAATTTGTCAATAATTGTATTAGATAATTTTCTGGTCTCTTGTTGAGTGCATATATGTTTAGTAGTGTAATTTCTTCCTGTTGCACATATCTTGATTAGTACTAAGTGTCCATCTTTGTCCCTTACAACTTTTATGAGTCTAAAGTTTGTGTCATCTGATATATATATGGCCACCCCAGCTTTTTTAAGGGTGTTGTTTGCTTGGATGATTTTCCTCCAGCCTTTGATTTTGAGTCTATGTTTATTCTGACTATTCAGGTGTGTTTCTTGTAGGCAGCAGAATGTTGGATTCATCTTTTAGATCCATTTAGCCACTCTGTGTATCTTAACTGGTGCATTTAGTCCACTGACATTGAGGGAGATAATTGTCATGGGATTTCATGTCATCTTTGTGTATAAATTTTGTGTTTCTGTTGGTCTGTCTTCTCTAAAATATACATTGCAGCTTTTCCTTTAAGGCTGGTTTTGCATCTGTAAAGTTTCTGAGCTGTTGCTTATCCGTGAAGTATGAATCCTTCCTTCAAACCTAAACATGAGTCGAACTGGATGCAGTATTCTAGGTGAAGCCTCCATTTCATTCAGTCTTGTTACAATAACCCACCACTGTCTCTGGCCTTAAGAGTTTCTTGTGACATGTCTTCTGTAAATCTTATGGTTGTTTCTTATGTAATTTCCCTTTTTGATGTTGCTGCTTTCTGTATTTTATCTCTAACTGTAGGATTTGTCATTGTGACTAGGATGTGTCTTGGGGTACTTTTCTTTGGGTCTCTTTAGCTGGTACTCTTTGGGCATGCTCGATATTATTGCATGCAGTATTTATCTCTGGGAGTTTCTGTGTGATGATATCTTTGACTGTTAATTCTTTCTGGGGATCTTTTTCCTGGGCCTCTGGGGCTCCAATAATTCTTATGTTGTTTCTGTTGATTTTATCATAGACTTCTATTTTCATCTGTTCACACTCTTTGAGTACTTTTTCCATTGTATGATCATTTGCCTTAAGGTTCTTTTGTAATCTCTTCTGCTGTATGGAGTTGTTCTGCATTTCATCTTCCAGTTCACTGGTTCTGTCCTCGGCTGCTGTTACCCTGCTCAAGAGGCTTTTTATTGAGGTTTTCAGTTCAGCTACCATGGTTTTTATATCTGTTATTTCAGTTTGGAGTTTTCTGATTTCTGTCTTTGTTTTCTGTTCAGCTAGAATTATGTTTTCTTTGATATCTATGTGATCCCCATATTTCTATTCTAAACTCCTTATCTGAGAGGTTAATCAGATGCTTGGTATTTTTTATTTCTTCAGAGCTATCGTCTTCATTCTATGTGCATGGTGTTTACCTGCGAAGTTTTCCCATTGTCATGCTTGTATTGTGGCTTTTTTTCTGCGTGTTATGGTGGTATTCATTTTCTACACCCAGCAGAAATCAGCAAGAATCAGTCTATGGATAGTTTGATTCACCTCTGAAGCGGGCAATCCATTTGGTAGGAATACTGTAGAAATCCAATTCTCAGCTGCTGGGAGCAGCATGGCCCAAGTTGACTGCCATGCTCCTGACACCCAGCAATAATCAGCAGGAATCAGTCTGTGGACGGTTCAACTCATATCTGAAGCAGGCAAGCCTTCTGGTAGGAATGCTGAAGAAATCCAATTCTTGGGCTGCTGGGAGCAGCAAGGCCCAAGATGACTGCTGCACGCTCCTGACATCCAGCAGAAATCTGATTCTTTGATTTCTAATGCCATGCCTTTCAATGCCACATTTATGTCCTCATCTATTGGGTTCATGCTGGAAATTAAGTTCCTATATGATACTACTCCTAGGGATATGCCTAGGAACATAAAGGCACAATAAAAATGATATCTGCACCTCTATGTTTATCCAGAACTATTTACTCTAGCCAGAAACGGGAAACTATCCTGATACCCAGAACTATGAGTGGCTAAAGAAACTAGAGTCTATTTGCACAATGAATATTATGCAGCTTTTTAGCAAAAATGAAGTCATGAAATTTGTCTATGCATGGATGATATGAAAACTATTATGCTGAATGAATTGAGCTGGAGGCCAAGGAATATACAGAAAATAGTCTCCCTCATCTGCGAGATGTAAGACAAATAAGAGATGTATAATAATTATATTCAGGTACAATAGAACTGAGCAAGAGGAAGACCAGCTCATTACATAAAGCTTGCCACCAAAAGCCATGAGTGCAGTTTGAGAACTAACCACAATAACAACTACCCTGACAATGATAGTGAGCGAGAGAGGCAGAATGCCTGTCTGAGAGGCAGGTGTTTGGTGCGGGGGTGGAAATGAGGTTACATTATGGTGAGAAGATTGCACTAAATGGTGGTGTACATTCTATGACTTAATCAAAAGTATAAAAATTTTGTAATATGATTGTGATTAGGTTTCAGTCATGTAAAGAACACGCCCCTTCACCAGTGCAACATTCCCACCACCAATGTCCCAAATCTCCCTCCATCCCACCCCACCCCCAGCTGTACTCCAGGCAGGCTTTTCAGTTCCCTAATTCATTCACATGATTATGGTAGTTCTCTGTGTAATTATTTTTATAACTGCACTCACCACTCTTTGTGGTGACCTTCATGAAGTGAGCTGGAAGTTCCATCCCTCTTCTCATTGTCTCTGAGTATTGTTGCAAAAATGATTTTTATTTTTCTTAAAACCCATAGATGAGTGAGACTATTCTGTGTCTCTCTCTCCCTCTGACTTATTTTACTCAGCATAATAGACTCCATGTACATCCAGGTATAGGAAAATTTCAGAATTTTTTAAAAGATAATAAGAAATAGAAATAGAAAATTCAAGTTATTTTAAGTGTCCAAAGAACATTTAAGAACCTAAACCATGGTACAAATTAATAGCGATCAACAAAGACATGCTATTTGAAGACTGATTAAATATGAATGATGAAATACAAGTGGGATATAAAGAACTAGAAAAGTCTTCCTTATTAGCAACAGAGGTTTTTGGAAAGTCACAGTTCAATTTGAAACATCTTGAGCAATAAGTACCATAAAATGTGGAAATGAAGTGGAAATTGAGTGCTCTCTCTATAAAGAGAAGCTATGTGAGGAAAAAGGGTCTTATAACTAATACCTTAAAAGTGATATTTGGCCTCTTGATTTTTTTGTCCCCCAATTCACAATACATATCAGGTAAAGGGCCTGGGTTGAGGTGTATATGGGGTGCATTTACTGTACCTCCTCTTTCTTTACAGTCAGTGTAAAGAACACATTGGCCCCTTGATAGTGAACAAGTTCTCTAAGGGAAAGAAAAGAACAAGGAACAGAGACAAGAGATACAGAAAGCAACTATATTTCAAGAATAAAAGAAAGGAAATGATGTAAAATAAAGGAGAGAGGGTACAGTTCAAGAAGAAAAAAAATAGAGTTGGTAAACAATCATTTTAAGGATGCCAAAAGATGGAACATGAAAAGGATTATGATACAAAGATAAGAATTTCCCACCATTCCTACAATGAGAAGTGATAGAACTGGTAGCTATGAGAATGGAAATAAAAAAACTACAATAAGAAGAGACAAAAAATATGGTAGGTGACAAAAAAACAAACAAAAATATCCCAGCATAACAATTGAAATAAAAGATCAGGGGCCGGAGTGGTGGTGCAGCGGTAGGACGTTTGCCTTGCAAGCAGCTGACCTAGGACATTCAATCCTCTAGCATTTCATATGATCCCCCAAGCCAGTAGCAATTTCTGAGCACACAGCCAGAAGTAACTTCTGAAAGTCACCAATTGAGGCCCCAAGACCAAAAATCCAAAAAGAAGAAGAAGAAGAAGAAGAAGAAGAAGAAGAAGAAGAAGAAGAAGATCAGTGCTTTCTAAGATAAAAGGTAGAAAATCTCTAGAAAACAAGAAAAGATAATAAAAGGACCCAAAAAGAAAGGAACAGCATACCAGAGAACTATGGACTAGTTAAAGGTAGAAATAGGGGCCGGAGAGATGGCATGAAGGCAAGGCGTTTGCCTTGCATGCGAAAGGACAGTGATTCAAATCCTGACATCCCATATGGTCCTCCGAGCCTGCCAGGAGTGATTTCTGAGCTTAGAGCCAGGAGTAACCCCTGAGCACTGCTGGGTGTGACTCAAAATCCAAATAAAATAAAATATAATAAAAGTAGAAATAGAGTAATTGGATCCCTTAACAAAAATAAAGACAAATTTGCTGAAAATTAGTTAAAGGAATTCCAGATAAGAATTTCCCAGAGCTGGATTGGAGAAAGAGTACATTGGGAAGGATATTTGCTATGCATGTGGCTCATCTGGGTTCAGTTCCCAGCATCCCATATGGTACCTGGAGTACCACCACAAATAAATCCTGAATGCAGAGTCAGGAGTTATCCCTAATTATTGCTGGGTCTGATTCAAAACAGTTTCTCAGAGTTAAGGGCCACTGCAGTACAAGGAGACCTAGGTGTTCCAGGAAAATAGACACAAATGAAAAGATTCAAGACACATTATAATTATGACAAAAGACAAGTACTAGGAAGACTATCAAAAGAAAGCAAGAGAAAAATAAATTTACATGCAAACTAAAGCCCATTAGATTCATATCAGATATATAAAATTAAACTTTACAAGTCATGGTGGAATATAGGGAGCAGGGGAAATTCAATGAAATAAAAACCTTGACTAAAATACTCAAAAGGTTGTGGTGGGCTATAGGAAAACAAATACCTCCAGTGCAATGAACACTTCATCAAGAATACTTTTATCTTGCTAGATTATCATTCAAAGTTAAAAAATCAAATAAGCTTAGACAATTCATAGCCTTGAAAGCAGTTTTTAAAAAGCATTAAAGGCAATTATTTAAAAGACAAGACAATTTTGATACTGATGATGGCATTCATTCATGGCACTTATGGTCATCTTCTTCTAGTTTAACAAAGGTCTGTTCCAACTTGCTAAGGAATTTGATACTTTTTCAATAATGAATTAATATTTTATTATGTAGAGTTTTCTGTCTCTAGTCAGGTGATCAGTTTTGTATCTGTAGAGATTAGTATAATATATTTTACTAATTAATACACATACTTAAGGATATAGTATAAAACTAACATGAATATAATTTTTTCTTTTGTAGGTTACAACACACTAATACTCTTATTAGCCTATTCAAATTTTCCTTTAAGATATTATTAATTATCCTCTCAATGTAATCTCAGTGGAATATATACTATTACACTGTGTAGATATCCCAGTCTCTTGGGTGCTTGGGTTGTTTTCAGATTCTGGTTATTGTAAATAATACTGTGTAGAACTTAGGAATGCAGAGGGCAGAGGGAACATTTTTGCATTATTTTGATGTTTCTAAGGTATATCACTAGGACTGGTATTGGTGGATCATATGGGAGCTCAATTTCTAGGTTTTTTTGGGGGGCCAAACTCGGTGATGCTCAGGGGTTACTCCTGACTATGTCCTGAAAAATATCTCCTGGCTTGGGATGCTGGAGGATCGAACTGTGCTCTGACCTGGGTCAGCCGTGTGCAAGTCAAATGCCCTATCACTATGCCATTACTCTGGCTCAAATTTCTAGTTTTTTGAGGGATATCCATATTGTTTTTCAAAAAGACTCGACTAGTTGGCATTACCATCAACAGTGGTATGGTTAATATCATTTTGAGTGAAATGAGTGAGAGGGTAGATATAGAATAATAGCATTCATTTGTGGGATATAAAAATATAGTATAATAATAACATCCAGAGTCAATAGAAAAGAAGCCAGGAGGACCCGTCCATGGTAGGAAGCTTACCACAAATAGTGGAGCAGGGCAATTGGAATAGAAAGGGGCCATTATGACCATGATAGTTGGAACTGATCACTGTGGACAATAATTATGTGTTGAACGAAGATAAAATGATATGCATGGTACCACTACATTAACAATAGTGCAAACCTCAGTGTCCAAAAGAAATAAAAATGGGAAAGAGGGAGACAGAGTTACTCACACACAGAGAGAGAAAGAGAGAGAGAAAGTGAGAGTGAGAGAGAGAGAAATAGAGAGAGAGAGAAAGGAGTAATGTCTATAAAGTTTATCCCAGAGGCAAGTGAGGGAGGAGAAGAGAAGGAAACTGGGAACATGGATAGATAAGTGGTGGGAAATATTAATGGTGGGGGTATATATATTGCAACATTGAACTTATAAACTCAATCAATCATGAACAATATTGTAATCACAGTGTTTAAAAGGATAAAATATATACCCATAAAATAATTTCTGATTTTTTAATCAATTTATCATTGATATGCCATTTTGTGGAGTTTCAGTAGTCTAATTGAACTAAATATGAATAGATGCCACTACCTTCACAATGAATTTAAAAACTGATGTGTCTTGGTAGGGATATAAAGAAACAATAAAAAAATAAATACCCAAAGTCTTCAGAACTGGAGATTTTGTACATAGAACTGAGCTATCTGAAAGGAAGGGTGGAGGAAAACAGACATTCTAGTGATGAATGTGGTATTGGAATGACTTAATTATGAAAAATATAATTAAACAGTATTGCAAATACTGAGACCTCAAAAATTTTTTTTAACTATTGAGCCACCAAAGTCATCTGGTGCTTGGGGTCATGCAGTGCCAGAAGCCAAACTTGGGATCTCAAGTCAAGGGCTCCACACCTATGAGTTGACTCTGCCACTTATCATTTCAAAGGTTACAGCTTTACACATTTGGGGTAGAATATATGGAAAACATTGACATGCAGTGGGGATTATAATGATTATAATACTGTCAAGTAGAGATTCTTATTTCAACCATGTTGGAATACTGGAGTGTTTCCTTGTGGTTCTTATATTTTGAAATTTAATTCCTGCACCTTACTGCCTTATAGTCTTGAGGAGCAAAAGTCAATTCTAGCCGTTTCTGAAAGCGTTAGGCAATTTTCTCCATTTGGTCATTCCTCTAGTTTCTGTCTCTGCCATGGAACTTTGACCTCCTCTTCACAGAAGTGGTGTTTAGGCAAAGGTAAGAAGGGTCTTCATGTGAGAAGATATTGGAGGTGCTCACTGAACTCACTACTTCACTGGCCTATGTATGCAAGCAACTAAAGATATCTCTTAATACAACATGGAATTTTTTATGTGGCATATTAGATAGGCCTGTAGCTAATCTTGACCTTCCCCTCACAATTTCTTTACTACTATGATCCACTGAGTTAAGGTGCTTGAGATAAAATAGCTGGGTTCTAATCATGGCTCCATCTCTTACTAAAATGGAAAATCTAGACAAGTTACTTCTCTCTTTGTTGTCTCATCCTTTGTAGGGACCTGAATTCTGAACAAGGAGGGACACCATTTTATAAAAGCCACATGGCAGGCTTCTTCTTAGGTTCTGAGTAGGGAGAGATGCCATTTTGTAAGGACCACATGGTATAAGCCACATGCTGGGGCATCACAAGCCTATTTCCATAGACCCCGCCCCAAGCTACCTGCCATATTGGGTAGCCTATCAGGGAAGGACAAGGGAGCAGTGGGAAGGTACCCCTAGACAAGAGCCAATCATTTTAAGGATCATCAGAAAGCTGAAACCTTCCTATATCCCTTCCCTATATAATTTTCCTCATGACGTGGGGGGGGGGCTCAACTCCTTGGGGGGATTGCCCTGGCTGGCCAGGCTGGGGGTCTTATTGACAGACGGATTAAAGTACTAAACTTTATTCCAATTGTGTAGTCTCATCCTTCTACTCTGGAACCTTACACTCTTTTTTTTTTTTTTTTTTGGGCCACACCCGGTGACGCTCAGGGGTTACTCCTGGCTATGCGCTCAGAAGTCGCCCCTGGCTTGGGGGACCATATGGGACGCCAGGGGATAGAACCGCAGTCCTAGGCTAGCACAGGCAAGACAGGCACCTTACCTCTAGCGCCACCGCGCTGGCCCCAGAAGAAGTGGGGAATAAAACTACTTGCCCCACAGAATTCCTATGTTGATATATGTATTCATCCATTAATAATTCTAAGCCAATATCTGACTCAGGGAAAAGACTAAGTTGATACCCAAAATATAAAGGCACAAATAACCACAGTCAACTCAATAGGTAAGTATTGAGATAAGGTGATTTTTGCTACTAGATCATTTCCCTCCCCATATATATATTTTTTTTACATAAGACCTGGTTGAGAGGGCCCGAAGAGATAGCACAGCGGCATTTGCCTTGCAAGCAGCCGATCCAGGACCAAAGGTGGTTGGTTCGAATCCCGGTGTCCCATATGGTCCCCCGTGCCTGGCAGGAGCTATTTCTGAGCAGACAGCCAGGAGTAACCCCTGAGCACCACCGGGTGTGGCCCAAAAACCAAAAAAAAAAAAAAAAAAAAAAAAAGACCTGGTTAAGAAAATTTGTAAAAAAAATTGTGATAAGAGAGAGGCATGCTCTGCTTCAGAAGATACATCAGACAATTGTCCAGGGTTCTGCCTAAGCATACATGGCTGCCCCC
The DNA here is from genome assembly GCF_024139225.1 of Suncus etruscus. Taxonomy (NCBI): domain Eukaryota; kingdom Metazoa; phylum Chordata; class Mammalia; order Eulipotyphla; family Soricidae; genus Suncus; species Suncus etruscus. Next base: position 166,263,244 of record NC_064849.1, read on the forward strand.
CTGAGCTGTGCCCCTGAGCAAGTATCCAGTAAATCAGAGAGTGAGAAATACTCTTGCCTCCTCTTTCTCTCCTGCTGGCTCTTCCTGGTAGGGAGGCAAAGAGATAGTGCAGAGTACAGGTGACAAGCTTGGAAATCCATCGTATTTCAAATTTATAGCATTTGGGGTTGTGAACAGTATGTTGAAGATTCCATGTCACTCTGCAGCTTGTTGCTGAGACCCCAGGCTGAGCGTCAGATGCTTTGACTCTGCTGAAGTCCTCAGGGTGTCAGTGGCTTCCCTCTGGGTAATTAGTGCACGACTGCAATTAGGGCTGGGTTTTAGAGAGACACTAAAGGGCACCCTGATGACTGAAAAAGATACTGTTCAACCTTAGGCACGTAACTCCCTATTACAGAATTACTTCCACATTGAAAATAATCTGCCTCATTAATGAATTCATTTTTTACAATTCCTAATCTAGACTCAAAAGTAGTTTACCTCTTGTATAATGTTTGAATATATAACCCTTTCTTTTCTTTTTCTGCTCCCCTTTCTGTCTATCCTTTATTCTTTTAGCAGATTAATAGAGGTATAATTGGTGTACAATAAATACATGTTTTAAATATACAGTTTGACAAAATTTGACATATACAGACATCTGTGACACCATCTGTGAAACAATAATCAAGTTGATGAACATGTCATGTCTCTCACCTCTAGACATCCCTTATGCTCTTTTGCTATCTGCTCTTCTACCTCGCCTGGTCCCAGACAGAACATCAGAAAAGCAGGAGTAATCACTGATCTATATGATTTCACTCTTAGTACCCTTTAGAAGTTATCATAAGTAAGGCCAGTCAGTATATACCTTGTATGTTTCTTGTGTAGTGTGCGTGTGTGTGTGTTGTGTGTGTGTTGTGTGTGTGTTAATGTCCTTGCCAGAAAAGCTAAAGGTGAATCTCCATGTGTTTTATCTTTGGGACCATTCAGTCCTTTTGCCTTAGTTACATTTGAATTCTTACAGGAATCCTTAACATTTCCCTTTACTCTTTATTTCAGAAGACTTTTTGAAATTAAAAATAGATGACGGATTTTGTCGGTTACTACTTTGCATCTATTGGGTCACATAGAATTATCACAGAGATTTGTGGTATTGAGTTTTGAATGTGAAACCAAATTTTTATTCCTGAATAAAACAATCATGATATATTATTCTTTTAATTTGTTGATACTAACTTTAATTTAATTTAAGTTATGTTGGAATTTTACTTCTATTTTTAGGAAGAATATAGACTTGTAGTTTTCTCTTCATGTCTTTAACTTTACTATAAAAACGAAATGCTAGACTTATAGAATGAGTGAGTAAACATTCATTTCCTTTGGTTTTATACAAAAACTTTTTTTTTTCATTGTACACTGTGATTTATCAAGTTGTTAACAATGCCGTTGCAGGAATTAAAAGTTTCAATCCCAATCCCAATGGCAGTGTGACCTTCTCTCAACCATTGCTCCCAGTTTCCAACCCACCACCCCACAAGCACCTAAACAAAATTTAGAACAATAAGTCAAATTGTGATTATTGTTATATCTCACAATGGTCTTGTTGAAATCATTGAGGATTTACTCTGCTTGGTGGTGCTATTTGAGCTTTCTGTGTTATTGTTTTTATGCAATGAGCTGATGATTTGCCATGCAACATTCCCACTAGATTTGCTGTGACCCTACTGAGCTGACAATACCATGATATTTGGATGGTACTATGAAATCTATGGAACAGGAATGATATGGTGGCTTGGCAGCTCAATGAAGTTCAATTGTGGATCTGCGCTATTTCTGCCAAGTTGTTCACTATCAATTTCAGTCATACAATGAGCAACCCCCTTCCCCAGTGCACCTATCCCGACATGGATGTTGTTTCCTTCTCGCCCTTCCCCTATTACACCCTGGCCGTGTGCCTGCCTCGATGGCAGACATTTTTATTACCCTTTTTTTGGAAATAGTTTTTTGTTTCAAAGATTCTTTTTAAACAGCTTTCTGTTTGATGTTTCATTGATTCTGCTGTGATCGTTACTGTTCTTTTTCTTCTGTTTCTGTGAGGCTTTGTTGGTTTTGTGTTTCTGCTTTTGTAAGATAGATGAGATAACTGATTTCTGAATCTTTCTCTTTTATGATGTAAGTGCTTACCCATATGTGTCATTCTACAAATTAGAATCTATTTTTCTTTGTTAAAATACTTTCTGATTTCTCCTTTTGCTGTTTCTTTGTTCCATAGGCTATGTAGGCTTGCATTAATTCCCAAATATTTGGAGGAACAGAGAGTCATCTATGTAAATCAATTCTAACATTATCACAAAAGGATCTTCTTGTCCTTGAGTATTTCAATGCTTCAAAGTCTAAATCATTTTAGAGTAGCATAGTAGATGGTTCCTCACACTTTACCTAATATACTTTTTATCTCAACACATTTTTCATCCTATAAAATGAAAGCATGTATGTCAGGATATTGGGTATAAATTAAATTAATCTTCAATTAAGTTTCTTAAAAGGAACATATTTTTGGATCCCACAGTCTTTACCTTTTAATTGGACTTCTTAGACCAGATGTAATTAACATAATCATGTTAGCATAATATATAATAGCTTGGTTAGATTTATATAATCATTTTGCTTTCTGTTTTTATCATTTATTTAATTTTTCATCTGTTTTATTCTATTTAATTTTTATGTATTTCAGTTGTTTATTACTTAATTTACATTTTCATAGACTTTACTATATTTTTACATTTTGTTTATATTTATTGTCTTTTCTACACTCTACATTAATTATAAATAGTCATTATCCTTGAAAAATTCTGGAGTCCAAGTCAACATTGCATCATTCTTAGTTGTGGCAGTTAAGGGGAAGCAGTAAGATAGTAACCTTGATAAAGAAAGTGCAACTGTGGGCCCGAAGAGATAGCACAGCGGCGTTTGCCTTGCAAGCAGCCGATCCAGAACCAAAGGTGGTTGGTTCGAATCCCGATGTCCCATATGGTCCCCCGTGCCTGCCAGGAGCTATTTCTGAGCAGACAGCCAGGAGTAACCCCTGAGCACCGCCGGGTGTGACCCAAAAACAAAAAAAAAAAAAAAAAAAAAGAAAGTGCAACTGTTTGTCTTCTTGGCCCACCTCAATATCCACAGGGAAATGTCTAGAAGAATTAGAACTTTTTAAAAATTATGTTGCATGTAACCTGCACGGTACAGACACTAAGGTGTTCCCCCCCATAATGCAGATTTTTTTGTTTGTTTTTGGGTCACACCCAGCAGCGCTCAGGGGCTACTTCTGGCTCTATGCTCAGAAATCGCCCCTGGCAGACTCGGGGCTCTATATGGGGTGCCGGGATTCGAACCACCGTCCTTCTGCATGCAAGTAAAATGCCTTACCTCATGCTATCTTTCTGGCCCCACATAATGCAGTCATTAAAGTCATCTGAGGTCTGTTTGATCTAAACAGCTCAGAGTTGGCCCCCTTAGGAGTTTTCAGGAAGGAATGTATGGTTTCAGGCAGTATATGGGATTGTTCTGTGAAAGAAGTTACTACTGACCTCCACTCATGCTGCCAGGTTCAGCTTCTACTCTCATGGAAAATAACTTCAAATGAACAATGAAGTAAAGAAAGTTTATTCTAAAAGGGAGAGAGGGGGCGGAGAGATAGTACAGAGATAGGGTGTTTGCCTTGCATGAAGCCCACCCAGGACAGATGGTGGTTTGAATCTCAGCATTTCATATGGTTCCCCGTGCCTGGCAGGAATGAGCTAAGAGCCAGGAGTAAACCCAGAGCATCTCCGGATGTGACCCAAAACCAAACAACCAAATAAATAAATAAATAAATAAATAATAAAAAGGCAGAGAGAAGAGGTTAAAGGAGAATGTGAGTACTTGAGAGGATGTAGGCTTCTCCAGAGAAGAAAAAAAGAGAATTGCAGATCCCAAGTTGGTTTGTGGGTGTTCGCAGAATGGGACTCATACCACTTACTTTTGCAATCATGACTTCATAGTTTTCGTTGTTATTGTTCTTCTTATTTTGCCCAAACTCTCTGAGACGGAGGTTTTCCAGGTAGATAACAGTCTGTTGCTAGGATGTCGTGTGAAGTGAAAACAATTTTGACATGTGGGTGTTCTTCATGTTCTTGCCATAGCCTGCAGCAATTGTTGAGGTTTCACCTTTCCTCTGAGGTGGCACTTGTATTTGTAGAGCCTTATCAGGCTCTATTCATTGCCTCTTCCGAAGTAATCCATCCTTTATGCTTCTGGGCTACTTGTGGACTGGTAAAAGAATGACTTAATTTCTTAAGATCATATCTTAGTTTTATTAGTCCCTGAAAAATCATTGCTAGAGACCCTCCATCTACTTGCTTTTCACAATCTCATATCATGAGTCCTTTCCTACTATTACCAGTAGATTCTTAAAAATTGGGTGTTTTTGCATAAAGACCTAAAGGACACACAATTTTGCCACAAGTTAAATGACATGAACAAGAGTTAAGTTCACACTATATTTACAGCCACAGTCATTACCAAATAGCTAGATTAAAAGTTCTCGCTAATCTAACTTTAAATATTGACCTGCTTTTATTAATTCTCTAACCTGCTTTTTACAAATCAGGGTTGATAGCTGCCAGAATAATCAAGGTGCAATAGGGCACAAAACATAAACAGAAAAGCTCCCCTTCCATCTCAGGCTGCTTCACATCCACACATATACACCCTAACTCATACTGCAAGATGGAATTTACCTGCTTACTTTTGTGATTAATGAAGAAACCAGACTGCTCAGTCACACATGGAGGCATTGTGCAAACACTACACAGATTGTGGACTGGACTGGGAATAAAATGCTTTTCACTTTTATAGCATTATAATGAAACAATAAAATAAAAAGAACTATATTCTTTCCCCCTTTTTTTACTTTTCTGGATGAATAAATCTAGTCCCTACTACAATATTTTGAGTGAATATGGGTCCTCATCATTTTTCTTTAAATATTACCAGAAAATTACATCTAGTTGACAAATTATCTATTGTCTGATTTAGTTACAGTCTATTGAATACCAAGATAAAGGCATTTTGTATCCAGCTTTTGCATGAATCTCTGGGGATTGCCTCAAACTAATGATTTGAGCTAAAAATGAGCTTTATTTCCTTAAGGTATTTTCTTTCTTTAAGGACTTTACTGATGCCACTCTTCTAATGGGTTCCTCAATTACATTTCTTACATTTGTAATCAACTACACTAATTGTTTTACAGCTACAAAGCTTTTAAATTGTTATTCATTTTTATCAATTTAATAAAAAATTTATGAATGAAGTAATGTATTTGATTAAATGTATAATATTTAGACAAAGTCTTCTGTTATATTAGGAAATAAAAATGTCCACATCATATGTTATATGGCTGTAAACTTGGTAAACATAACCCAAAAAATGTTTATTAAGGACCTACCATTGACCATACACTTAACTATTTCTCCCAGTACCAATCTCAACAAATGATAAGGTAATCAAAGTATAACTTTGATTTAATTTAACAACTATAACATAAATAATAAACCGATAGTGACACTAAATGTTTAGTGTATACTGATAGTGTCATGTGGTAATTGAATCTTGTTGAAATTCCGACTCTGCTATTTAAAAGCTACATGATATTGGACAAATCATAACCCTTTTGAATCTCAGTTAATGGGCACACAGGGCAATTCTATTAACAATGGCTGAACTTATGTCAAGTGACATTACAAAATATATAAAAATAATTTTGGTGATTTGATGCCAATACCAAAGAATAGATTTATAGAAGGAAACTGATAAATAGATAGTAACCAAAACTCCAAAACAGGAACCTAATGAGTCATTTGTATACTTGATCTCCTTGTTTCTCTGTTTCTGCAAGACTGCAGGACAGCTTTGATTCTATAGGGACTCGCTGGTTTACTCAAGTGTGGACATTTCACTTTAATAGTCGTGACTTTGTGTATAGTAATGTTAATTTTTTATGGCTTTATTTAAATGTTCTCTATGTTTTTATACAATGTCACTGGTTACTACTAAAGATGGCAAAATTAGAAAGGGGAGATGAATAGTTACTTCCCAAAGAAGACATGTAGATAGGCTTATGAAAAATTGCATGTCATCAATTACAATACAGATACAAATAAAAATATTTCATTTCACACCAGTAACTATTCTTATAGCATACATCAAGAAAGGAAGCATCATGTTGGCAGGGTTGTCACAAAAAAGGAACCCTCATTCAATGTTGGTGGTAATATCACTAGTTCAACTTTTATGTAAAGTAATATAGAAATATTTTAAAAACAGACAGAACAGAATTCCCCTAGACTCAGAAATTATACTTTGTTGACATCTATCTCCAAACAGTAAAACATTAATTCAAAAGTGTATTTGCACACCTGTATTCATTATAGTGCTTAGTACAATACCATTCTCCTCTAGGTGTCTTAAAATACCAGGAATAATTTTCTGCTCATTTCCAGGCTTGCCTCCTGGTAGTTCTGGTGGCTACAGGTCTTCTTTCATGTATTCAGCTATGCAGAGTAGAATGAGAAAAGTGAGGCATAGTCAACTGAGAGAAAATTGTATACTCTGAGCAGGTCTTCACTTTCAGTCTATTCACCCTCCACCCATCCTTTACTTACAGAGAATGTCAGAAATGAACTCAGTTCTTCTGTGTGGATTTAGACAAGTTTGAGCACTGAACATGCATAGGTTAAGACAGAAAAACAGTAAAATGAATAGTGAATTCAAGATTCACTACACATACAGATTTCTAGAAAAATTATAAAAATTTGTAAACTTTTAGCAAAAAACTTATTTTATAGTTACCCCCAATTTTAACATAAAATTTGCAAAGGTATATTTTCTAGCTGGATTAAAATAAAGACAAAAATAAGGTGTTTATTATCTAGATACAAATCAAAATACAGAATAAGCTCTTATTTTTGCTGATTTTAAAAAGATTCATAATTAAATGAAAACACTGGGGATTATATCCCAAATGCTGCCTCTTAATTGTTTATTGAAGAATAATTATCAGAGAAGCTAGAAAAATGAAAGTAACTTGTCAAGGTAAAATATATGAAAATAGATATTAGATGGTTATAATAACACAGATAAGTGATCAGATATAGGTATGCCTGTTAAGCCTTCCTCCACCCCCACCTTCTTGATCCTCTTAATCTGAAATTTCACCTTGAGACCTCAACAGCCTACTGCCCTGATAACCATTAGCCAATGCCCCTCCCAAGAGTAAATTGACATATCTGGGCAAAAGAATGGACTTTTGCTAGCTCCTCCTAAGGTTCTTGCTTTATTTGAAAAAGGACATGCTCACTATCTGATTGGACATTGTGTTTGAACCTAGACTAGGGATTGGTGCATTCTATAAACCCTACTTTCCATCTCGACCCTCTTCCTAAGATTCCTTAAACTTATAAAAGGTACCTCCCTAAATTGCCCAGGGCTTCCGGTTTCAGTCCTTATGGTAGATTCTGGCGTCCCAGCTTGATCGATTTTTGATTGCATTCTCTGAAGATTTGTGGTTTTTATTTGAGGTGGTGGGCTTTCTCAGACCCTTAACAAACTTATTCCAAGAAAAGCTGAAAGGCCACTTCCAGCATGTGTCAGACAACGGGGTATCAATTTAAAATTAACATTATCCTACCCTCGAAATGGCACAGACAGTGCATTGCCTTACATGAATGGTAATCAACCTGTATAAAGGTCATATAATCAAAACCAAGGATCAGAAGAATATAAATATATTGCATCATACTGAAAATATTTGTTTCATATACACATATTTTTTTCTTTACCAATTCTGACTCTAATATAGAAATGCTAGCATGCGGGTTGTGTAAATAATCAAATCTTGTGTTCAAAGCTCTGAAGTAGATCAAAGACTATTCTTGACATTTGAGCCAATTGTAAAATAAAATTCCACGAGTTATGAGATCAACCCACATGCTGTTTCAACCCCTTAGGTGGATGGATTTACAGAAGCAGGGTAGTGGTTAAGAAATAATAAGCCAAGCCAGTCAGAAAAGAGCCATGAAGCCAACCTGCTTATTTGCTTCAATGTCTCTCTGTCGCAGCCAAAAATTAGAACTGACTTTTATTTATTATTCCAGAAAAATATCCACCAGGGTGGGCAGGTTGGAATGATCATGGTGAGCTTTTACATATCAAAGAAGAGATTTACAGGAAATAGAGTTTTGAGTTTTGAGTTAGTAGCTGATACCTTTTTTTTTTTTTACTTTTTATTTATTTTTTTAAAATTTTTATTGTGGTCAAAGTGAATTACAATTCTCTCACAGTAATATTTGAGGCACATAGTGACAATATGTGAGGGGCATTTTCACCACCAGTGTTGTCCTCCCTCCACCCCTGTTCCCAGCATGCATCCCACATCTCCCTCCTTTACCCCAGTAATGCTAGTGCAACTGTTCCCCCCTTGTACAGCTTGTTGTAAATTGGGTACCTATTCTGTTTATTTAATACTACAGTTGATTTGGCATCATATTCGATCAGTTTTTATTTCCACCAAATGAACATTCAACTGTGTGGCCTTGGTACCATCTGGGGGAAGAAAGAAAAAAAGAAAAAAAAAAGGCAAACAAAAAAAAAAGAGAAAAACTAGGAAGAGTTCGTCTAGGTGATATATATATGTATATCCATTTAGAAGAAGGAAGAATGGGCCTGGAGAGGTGGCACTAGATGTAAGGTGTCTACCTTACAAGCACTAGCCAAGGAAGGAACGTGGTTTGATCCCCTGGCGTCCCATATGGTTCCCCCAAGCCAGGGGCGATTTCTGAGCGCTTAGCCAGGAGTAACCCCTGAGTATCAAACGGGTGTGGCCCCCCCAAAATATAAAAAAAAAAGAATAGAAGGAAGGAAAAAAGATGAAAAAAGTAGTAAAACAAGACCAACCAGAAAAAAACAGTAAGGGAGTATCAACAAGATTATGAAAAGAATAGACACAGAATAAGCCAAAAACCAAAACCATCAGCTATTGAAAAAGAAAAAAAGAAAATAAAAAGGAAAGAAAAAAAAGAGAAAAGAAAATAGACCAACAACTTCTTAAAATAAAAACGAGTTGTATTTCTTTTTTGTTTGTTTGTTTTTGTTGAGTTTTTTTCATAGGCACAGTAAATATCGGAAAAATTACAGCGGGAATTTCCTTGACCTAAGAGATACAGTGTTCCTCCGCCCTTGAAACATACTACCATGGGAACAACTACAGGTTCCATACTCATTCATTTGCACACCCCAAGGTCTTTTTATGGTGCCAGGAAACTTTTCACTCAGATGTGGTGATTCTATCCCTCCTCTGTAGCTGGAGATCTTGTTATTTGTGTAGGTCATAGGGTGAAGGCTAGGAGAGTTTTTCATTATGGTTCTAGGAGTTCTGTTCCATCTCTGTTGTTGTAATCAGTCTTCTGTAATTAGTGGTCTTGGTTTTTGTTCAGAACCTAGAGCCTAGGCCCTAGGGTATAGTCTTTCAGCATAGTTCCAGAAGTTCTACTCAATCACAGTTGTCAAAGTTGGACCTCTGGAATTAGAGATCTTGGTTTTTGTACAAATTATAGGCCTAGGCCTAGGCTAGGAACTTCCTCATTGTTCCCTTAATAGGTTCTGCCCAGTGGATATTTGTTCAAGCCAGTCTTCTGTAGATAGAAATTTTGGTTTTTGCTTAGGGCAAAGGACGACATGTCTCCTGGTTGCATTATACCATTAGGTACTAAGATGGGGAAGCCCTCTCTTAGCTCAAGTTGTTGCCATTTCCTTTTATCAGGATGTCATCTTAAAACTAGTGCAATTTGGTTCCGGAATGGCACTCTGAGTTTCCATCAGAGGAATTTGGTTCCTGGTACAGTTGAATAGCTGATACCTTATAGCCAATGGCTGAATAAAGGCCAATAATATCACAAATATACTTTGGGTAATAGACTATAGCAGGAATCTTCTGTAAGATATTGGCTTTGGCAACTGCTGAATGCAGATTGGATAACTGTCTAATTTACTACATTTCAGTTTTAAACAAGTCAGGAAAGAGTAGTAAACATGTTCTAAAATAGCCAGAAGTTGTTCTTTCACATAGTTACAAGGACCTTTGGCCTTTACAGAAATGTACTTGTTGTCACTTTGAACTCATAGAAAATGCATTTGTTTCTCATCACCACCCTCTAATTTCAGTTTCTCTGAAGGGGATCTGCTGCAGACATGTTGCGTTGCTAAGCAGAACCTTTGTGGGGTCCGGGAACCTTTCACAGGGAGAGAAGCGGGAGCATGAGTGGATGAATATGAAATATAAAAATAAAATAAATGAGACCACACAAAATGCATTGTATGGGGACTCTCGTCCCAGGGACGAGAGACAAATTTACTCTTCAGTTGATGACATTTATAAGCACAAACTCTGGTATGCAGGGTGTTCTCAAAGAGCAGGAGAGCAGTACAATGGGGGAAACAGGCCTTAAACTTACATATTAAAAGACCGTTCTTCAGGTGAGAAGGAACTCTGCTGGAGGGCAGTGAAACCAGAGCTAGAGATGTTTTAGGTTTAGCAAAAAGCAGGTTTTTCAAGAAACCAGAAGGAGAGAGACAGAGATATTTATGATGTTTATGTAGTAGCCGGAAAATAGATTTTAGGGGGGACAGAAATAATTGTTTACCATCATAGAGCTAGACTCAGAAAAACAAGCTGAGGGCACCAGGTTATATGAACTAGCCAGCAGGGAACTTTTGGCAGGCTTTTGGTACTGACATTTCTTTGTCTGTAGGAAAGCTGAGGCTGGATTTCTATAGTATCCAAATAAAGAGAAAATGTAGTGTTACAGCCATGTTGGAATTACCACCAAAGATCCACACAAAGGGTCAAATGATTGACTTTGCTAAGCGGGCCTTTTGGCAGTAATTCTTTTGGACGAAGGCACTGCACCAGAAAAGAAAAAAAAAAAAAAACACATCTGGTGCGTGCTTTCCTTAAATGGGAGGTAACGGGGATTGACTTTTTTTTTCATTCATTAATGTGCCTTTTGGCTCATGCTTTATCTGGACCTTCCTTCCTAAAACTATGGACAAATCCCAAGATTTGAGGCTATGTATACTTTTAGTCAGTTTCTTAGAATCAACATATTCTTGAAAGAGATGATAAACGAGGCTGTAAAAATTATGGGTGCACTGGCCACAGAGCTGAAAACTAGCATTCTTGGGAAGAGGAGGACAAAGTAGCCAATTCCCCACCTAATCAATGCCATGTCTGCGGCACTCACCACCCACAACTGACATTTTACCATGGCCCAGCTTTACAAACACTCTCTGCAGAGATACCAAACGAACACCAAAACTTCAGGTATGCTGGGCTGATACCATGAGGATTTTAGGAGTGAGTGTGGGCAACTTACGACCCCATTCCCTGCCTTTTCATACTTACAGAAGACATAGCAGGTGAAACACACCCCAGGAAAGTCAAAGTTTTAGCCACAGTACTTGGAATTCCAAACCTTTTAATATTGTCATTCTAGTAGGAACACACCAATTTAGATGACAATGTGTATTTGAGGCCACTTAATGTTCAGAAACAAAAGTATCATAAAGATCAACTAGTAATAAAGCCTGGCAATGAGTAAATAATTTCATTGTGAGAAGTAATCTTCTCAAATATTCTTATTGCTGTACTCTCTGCATGGATCCCAAAAGACCAAAGAACACAGAGGTTCACACACAATATTTCACATATAATTTTCCATAAGATGGTGTATTTTCCTCAATTTTTGTCTCCTTTTTGGAGAATTCTTTTCCATGTTGGTTTTCATACTGTAGTTATTCTCACAAATCTTCTCTATTTTGCCTGGAAAACCATCTCATCTCCTGAGCATTGCTGAACATTCTGGGCAATATGGCCGCTGATTTTGTCACCTCAAACTGTGAGAATTGCCATTGTTTGAATTTTCCAAAAGTTAGCCTACCTGTAATAATTTCCACTTTCTAGCCTCTCTGATGTTTCTTCTTTATATAAATGTGAGGAGAATAGAATCCTTGAGGGAGATTCTGGCTACTTGACTCTTTAGAAAAAGATAAAATTTCTGATATGACAGAGATTCAAAGGGTAATCAAAAACTATTTTGAGAAACTCTACGCCACTAAAAATGAGAACCTGGAAGAAATGGATAAATCCTTGAACTCTTATAATCTTTCACGATTGAAGGAAGAGGATGTAGCATATCTAAACACCCCCATCACCATTGATGAAATTAAAACGGTAATCAAATGTCTGCCCAAAAACAAAAGCCCAGGCCCAGATAGATTCACTAATGAATTCTTTCAAACTTTCCAAGAGGAACTACTACCAATCCTGGCAAGACACTTTCATGAAATTGAACAAACAGAAACACTTCCAAATAGATTTTATGAAGCCAACATCACCTTGATACCTAAACCAGACAGAGACACAATGAAAAAAGAAAATTACAGACCAATATCGCTGATGAATGCAGATGCAAAGATCCTCAACAAAATCCTGGCAAATAGGATTCAATGCCTCATTAAGATCATCCACTACGATCAAGTAGGTTTCATCCCAGGAATGCAAGGCTGGTTTAACATCCGTAAATCTATCAACATAATACACAACATCAATAACAAGAAAAATAAAAACCACATGATTATATCAATAGATGCAGAGAAAGCATTTGATAAGGTCCAACACCCATTCTTGATCAAAACTCTCAGCAAAATGGGAATGGAAGGAACCTTTCTCAATATAGTTAAGGCCATCTACCACAAGCCAGTGGCAAATATTATCCTTAATGGAGAAAAACTGAAAGCCTTCCCTCTAAATTCTGGCACAAGACCAGGCTGTTCTCTCTCACCACTCCTATTCAACATAGCACTGGAAGTACTTGCTATAGCGATTAGGCAAGAAAAAGATATCAAGGGAATCCAGATAGGAAAGGAAGAAGTCAAGCTCTCACTGTTTGCAGATGACATGATACTCTGCTTAGAAAACCCTAAAGACTCTACCAAAAAGCTTCTAGAAACAATAGACTCATATAGCAAGGTGGCAGGCTACAAAATTAACACACAAAAATCAATGGCCTTTCTATACACCAATAGTAATAAGGAAGAAATGGACATTAAGAAAACAACCCCAATCACAATAGTGCCACACAAACTCAACGATCTTGGAATCAACTTGACTAAAAATGTGAAGGACATATACAAAGAAAACTATAAAACTCTGCTCCAAGAAATAAGAGAGGACACACGGAAATGGAAACGCATACCCTGCTCATGGATTGGCAGAATTAACATCATCAAAACTGCAATACTCCCCAAGGCATTATACAGATTTAATACTATCCCTCTAAAGATACCCATGATATTCTTCAAAGAAGTGGATCAAGCACTTTTAAAATTCTTTTGGAACAATAAACACCCTAGAATAGCTAAAGCAATCATTGGGAAAAAGAATATGGGAGGAATTACTTTATCCAACTTTAAACTGTACTACAAAGCAATAGTTATCAAAACAGCAAGGTATTGGAATAAGGACAGGCCCTCAGATCAGTGGAATAGGCTTGATTACTCAGAAAATGTTCCCCAGACATATAATCACCTAATTTTTGATAAAGGGGCAGGAAATCCTAAATGGAGCAGGGAAAGCCTCTTCAACAAGTGGTGTTGGCACAACTGGCTAGCCACTTACAAAAATTTTAACTTAGACCCCCAGCTAACATCATGTACAAAGGTAAAATCCAAATGGATTAAAGACCTCGATATCAGCCCCAAACCATAAGATATATAGAACAACACATAGGCAAAACACTCCAGGACATTACAGGCATCTTCAAGGAGGAAACTGCACTCTCCAAACAAGTGAAAACAGAGATTAACAGATGGGAATATATTAAGCTGAGAAGCTTCTGCACCTCAAAGGAAATAGTGCCCAGAATACAAGAGCCACCCACTGAGTGGGAGAAACTATTCACCCAATACCCATCAGATAAGGGGCTAATCTCCAAAATATACAAGGCACTGACAGAACTTTACAAGAAAAAAACATCTAATCCCATCAAAAAATGGGGAGAAGAAATGAAGAGACACTTTGACAAAGAAGAAATACAAATGGCCAACAGACACATGAAAAAGTGCTCCACATCACTAATCATCAGGGAGATGCAAATCAAAACAACGATGAGATACCACCTCACACCCCAGAGAATGGCACACATCACAAAGAATGAGAATAAACAGTGTTGGCGGGGATGTGGAGAGAAAGGAACTCTTATCCACTGCTGGTGGGAATGCCGTCTAGTTCAACCTTTATGGAAAGCGATATGGAGATTCCTCCAAAAACTGGAAATCGAGCTCCCATATGATCCAGCTATACCACTCCTAGGAATATACCCTAGGAACACAAAAATACAATACAAAAACCCCTTCCTTACACCTATATTCATTGCAGCACTATTTACCATAGCAAGACTTTGGAAACAACCAAGATGCCCTTCAACAGACGAATAGCTAAAGAAACTGTGGTACATATACACAATGGAATATTATGCAGCTGCCAGGAGAGATGAAGTCATGAAATTTCCCTATACATGGATGTACACGGAATCTATTATGCTGAGTGAAATAAGTCAGAGAGAGAGAGAAAAACGCAGAATGGTCTCACTCATCTATGGGTTTTTAAAAAAATGAAAGACATTCTTGCAATAATAATTTTCAGACACCACAGAGAAAAGAGCTGGAAGTTCCAGCTCACCTCAGGAAGCTCACCACAAAGAGTGATGAGTTTAGTTAGAGAAATAACTACATTTTGAACTGTCCTAATAATGAGAATGTATGAGGGAAATGGAGAGCCTGTTTAGAGTACAGGCGGGGGTCGGGTGGGGAGGAGGGAGACTTGGGACATTGGTGATGGAAATGTTGCACTGGTGATGGGTGGTGTTCTTTACATGACTGAAATCCAAACACAATCATGTATGTAATCAAGGTGTTTAAATAAAAAAAAGAAAGAAAAAGATAAAATTTCTAATTGAAAAATTAGTGTACTATTAACCAATTTGCCTACGTCTTCTGGGTTTATTCAAGAGCTCTAACACCTGCTCCTATTTCCAGACAGAAGAACTCATTACTCTTCTCTTTCCCCATTTCTATTCAAACACATTCTTGCAAAAGTGCTCAGAAAGAATGACCATTCAGCTCCCCAAACTATCAACAGCAGTTCCATTTTAGAATAGAAAAGATTAACACTATCTTCCTTTTGTCAGAAGGAGATTTAGAAAAAAGCTTAAAACAACTTGCCTTCACTCACTGCTTTGGGATTTAAGATTTTATCTAATTCTATGCCATGTTAAATGGTTTGAGTTGGGGTAGAATTTATAATAAAAATAAGAAAAGAAATTCTAGCACAGCTGACATACAAAATTATGTGGATTTGCTGGCATATTTTAAAACATAAATATAGCATAAAACATATTTTAGTTGGTATATTAACTCCATGTAGAATTTAAAGTGACTTTGCTTGTCTATAATTCTTTTAAGATTTAATCTAGAAATTGCTTTGAAACAATGAAAACTTGAAATCAAATAAATCAGACTAATAGATAAAGACTTTAACACAAATAGACATATTTTATCATGCCTGAACACATTTTTATTTTTTTTATAATCACAAAGAAAAGTCTACATTAATTTGCCTCCCAAAGTCATTGTTTCCTTTGTAAAATTTAGTTATATTTAAATGTTAGCCTAATTATAATTTTTATTCTTACTCATTCAATTTTTGTATATACATATGTACATATACATATATCATGAAAACCAAATTTAATAGGTATTAATGAGCATGAAATCAAGGTTATAATTAAGCATTTGATATCAGGATGAGAAAGTATCTGAGGACTTCAGGGCATGGACTTAACTTTGAAATGATCACCTCTCAGTTTGAATTATGCTGAAAATCAATCAATATCTGACGAGCACAGACTAGAGAGCAAAGTCAGAAACCTCACTTTAACACTGGTTTTTATTCTTTACTATTTCTGTGCAACTTTTCAGAGCACATTGAAATTCTCTGCTATTGTCACCATGTGACAGGGCTTTTAACGTACAGAGGCATGTGCCAACAGCAGAGCGAATTATGCTACCTGAACCCTTTATCTGTGAGCAGCAATACAGTAGGGTGATGTAAAACAGGACAGATTTATTTAGACATAAACAATGTAAAAATATTATTCGATACAAGAAACATAAAATCCAATATCCCAATAAATCTAGCTGGCAAGGCTTACCTTTTTGCTAAATGACTGCACAAAAGAACAAACTTTTGTTAATATTTTCAGCTTGACAAATGTAATATGTTCTGTCCACAGCCTCCTAACTTTGTCAGGAGCTATAAAGTCCTTCTCTCCTGGGTGACAATTTTTCCTAGGAGGTTTATAGAATTTTATAGGCTATTGTTTTGCAGCTCACTGATATCCTGGTCTTGTAGTTGTCCCCTTGATATTGATCAAAATAGTGGGTCCTACCAGAATGTAATAGTATAAAGTTGTTTAAACTTTGTCCTTAAATTATTAATAGGTTATGAAAATGGTCTGGTCCAGTGCACCTCAACTGCTAATGTGCCTACAAATTGCCTGAGGATCATTTTAAACTGCAGACTCTGTCAGTATTTTTGGTGAGCTCGGAGTCCTTTGAACAAGTTCCCAACTATAGTCAATGTTGCTTGTCTGTGAGCCAAACTTGGGCTTTCAAAGATCTATATTCCCTCATTTTCAGAAGAGAAATGTCTGGCCCAAACTAAACTTAGAAACTCAAATTTCCAGATGCTATCAGAATTTTACTTTGCACCAGGTCTGTGTTGGACAGCAGGGAAGTATGGCTACCATTGCATTCTCGTGTTGTTTAGGGTGTTGTGATAGGCAGGACAGAGAATAGAAAATTTTCACAGAGCTCATAGCCAGAGCCATAATCCTACTGCCTGATTCGTAGTCCAGGCTCTACATAATCTTTCAGATTCCTCTCTTCTTTAATGCTGCCACATGTGCATTACTTACCTTTCCCATCAATCCTAGGCCAATTCCCAGCACCTCCTCCAAATTAGGTGATCATTCCTTGTTTTACAAATATAGGCAAGAATGACTAGTTATTTGTGAAAGGGATATGATTATCATCCTGTGAATATTACCTTTGAAGGGTTGACATAAAAATGGCAGTGGAGGAGCTAACATTTCATCTGTTATTGAATTTTCTATCTGCAGCATATTGTCATTGAATTCATGAAAGAACAAATGTTTGAGTTTTGGGTAGGCTAACTCCTACCTAGAAATAAATGGAATTAAAATAACTCCTTTTTGGTCAGGATTAGGAAGAATATATTACTTTTCTATGTCCTTACTAAGCCACTACAATGATATTATCACTCAGTATCTTGAAATCAAAAAAGCAGTTGGTACAAATTTGTTACTGCCTCTTGGCACACAAGTCTCATTATTCCCCACACTTGAGTATCTGTTATTAATATGATCCTGCAATATGTGTACTAGAATGTGTAAAATGGATCAAACATTCATTCTTAGGAAGTCAAAGAGATCTCAGTTCAAATTCTGCTTTTGTCACTCAAGAGATTTGGGCAAGTTCATCCCAAAGCTATGTTCCTCTTCTGTCAGTGGCAATAGCATCAACTACTTCACAGATATGTGTATAAGAAAACAAAACAATATAATGTATAAAATGAATGAAGCAGAGTACTTAACACATATCTAGTATCCAATATATGAAATAACATTATTCAAAATACATTTTTGTAATTATTTTTATAAATTTGCTTACAGTTCACTGGAAAGCTAGACTGAAAATTTTAAAAAAATGTTCTTTTCAATTAAATAGTTATTAAAAACTAGAAGATTTTTTAAAAAAACTATAATGAAGGTTAATTTATTATTTATTTATAGTTTTGCCTCAGGACCAACCCTGAAAATGTTTCTTAGTCTCACAATTCTTTGTTTTCTTTGCTAAGGAGAGTAGTCATAATACTGATCTAAGTCATTAATTTAAATAATTTCAAACTCAGGTGTTTTTTTTATTAGTTTGAAGAATGTGAAGTAGCATACACATTCTATTACCTTTTTCCACTTTGATCCAGTTCTCAACTACATTGGTAGGTCACCAACTAAATAGACTATAATCAGTTTTTAGTGAACAGGAACAGTAGAAAAGCACCTTTCCCACAAATACTGAAGGAATACGTTTTGGAAGGTACCATGGCAACCTATAAACCTCCCCTCAATTTAGAATGCTATAAGTACACTGACCTCAGTTCTGTTACAGTAGTTACTTAATCACAGTATTAAACTAATTTGAATTATAATTCAAACTAATTTTTATTTTTATTGAGAACATCACAATAATTTTTCCTCATGGTATGTCTTCATCCTATGTCTTTACAAACAAACATCCTGGTTCATATGACAATTATTCTCCCACTATGTATATCTGATCATATCACACAGATATGTATTTATCTCTTAAATATCTTTTTATCTTGAAAGTATCATTTGAGGCTTGAGATAGTACATAGGGTACTTTTTGTTTTACATTTAGACAACCTGTTTTCCAATTTCTGCACCTCAAATGGTCTTATAAGCACCTTCAGAAGTGATCCCTGAGCACAGAGTAAGGAGTAAGGCCTGATCACCATCTGGTATTGCCCAACACTTCTCCCCAATGAAAATATTTCTTTGTTCAGACCATGATTTTGGAATATTGTAAAATTTTTCTGTGAATTTCTGATGTAAGGCCAAGCCAAATGAAAATCCAAGTTATAAAGTTAGAACTTTATAAGAAACACTGGACGATAGTTTAAGAAACACTTGATGATAGTTACATTATATTCTATGAAGTTAGTTTTTGTTTAATCCGACAATTTCTGTTCATAGAACTGGTTGTATAGAGAGAAATATAGGACAATGAATTATTTTACAAATTAACAATGCATTTTGCTACCTGAGAAGAGTTACAATTAAGTTGTTCAGATTAATAACATGGCAGAACAGAAAGACTATACAGCAGAATGAGTACAGACAGTCTCAGACATTCCAAATAAAAAGAAACCATAACTTTTTTTTTTTTGGCTTTTTTTTGGGGCCACACCCGTTTGATGCTCAGGGGTTACTCCTGGCTAAGCGCTCAGAAACTGCCCCTGGCTTGGGGGGACCATATGGGACCCCGGGGGACCAAACGGTGGTCCCTCCTTGGCTAGCGCTTGCAAGGCAGACACCTTACCTCTAGCGCCACCTCGCCAGCCCCGGGAACCATAACCTTTAAATGGTTGTTTAACTGTCAGGAAAATCTTTCGACCAAAGAATTAAGGAAATGTGCTTTAGATGTGTAACTTCTAAGTTATACACCTCAACCTATCATGGCAAATACTAAAGGCTTTGTGAACAAATTTAGCTCCATTTAATTATAGTTAGAATATCAGCCTAAAACCCCTTCACTACTCCTTCTTAAAAAACACACACACTGTAATCCTTCAAGTATTTTCTTTTTCTCTTTTGAGTATAAGTGTTTGTGTATGTTAGTGCATTAGTTTGTGTGTATGTGCTATACCTATTAGTGCTTAGGGCCAACTCCTGACTCTGCCCAGAGATAAATCGTGGTGAGACTTGGGATACCACGTAGGGTACTGGGGACTGAGCTTGGGTTGGCCACATGTATGTCAAACAGCTCTTCAACTGTACAATTGCTCTGGCCCCTTTTCATCTCTTCTAATCCCTTAAACAATGATTAGTGTGAGTGGCAGGGGTGAGGCTAAAGGAGGAAATTACGCCTGGTGGTGCTCAGGGTAGTCTTGGTTCTGTGTTCAGGTGTCACTCCTAGTGGGTGTATAGAGGACTATACATGTTACTGAGAATCCAACCAGGGTTAGCTACATGCAAGTTGTGCATTATCTCTCTGGCCTCTTTTTATTCCTCTATATAAAAATCTAATAGATTATAGAGCTTTGAACATCTTTCTGATATATATATATATATATATATATATATATATATACGTATATATGTCTATGTATAATCACAATTTTAAAATTATTTGCCAGAATTTCAGATAAAATGTTTTTTTCCAAGACAATACATGAAAGTAACAGTGCAGAGTTCTGGCTACAGCTCTAATTTTTTAAGATTATCTTTATTTAAGCACCATGATTTCAAACATGTTTGTAGTTGGGTTTCAGTCATAAAAAGAACACCCCTCCTTCACCAGTGCAACCTTCCCACCACCAATGTCCCCAGCTCCCTCTTCCCCACTTCGTTACTTTGTGTATTTTTTTTCATTTTTCTTTTTTTTCATTTTTCCATCACTAATCTTAAAAAGCATTTGTTTCTTTCTCTTTTTAACACAATATTGCTTATATTGGAAACTATCACAAGAAGTTTATTAGTATGTACCAATCCACCCGGAGATCCCTTACTGACCTTAGGCATCTGTGAGCAACTCTGGAGCAACAGACGCTCCCCAAACCCAACCTACCCCTTCCCTTTCCCAGCACCAAAAAGAGACCTTAGGATCCTTGACAATCTTGTGGAGCCCCAGTTTCTGTTTGGTTCATGTAAAGTGAAACATGCTATCTCAAACCGATCCAGGTAAAAAACAAAACCATTTCTAGCAATTGTGTTCAAACCTAGCAGCATTAGCGCTTGGCAAATGTGATTTCAGGACACTTTCTCAAAAGCATTAGCGTGTGCTTTTCTGTGTTTAATCCAGGAGCACCACAGGCCCCCGTTCCTGAGCTCCTGTGCTGCACCCCTCTGCCTCCCTCGCCTCGCCTCCAGTGAGTTGTGCTGTGTTAGTGACTTAGTCCCTCAGGCGTCATCTGCACATCCTTCGCCAGGATGGACGACCAGGGAGCTCAAGGTCCTGAGGGTTTCGGGTTCTCTGGCAGTCTCTGCAGAGTGAAGGGTGGACTTTGCACCTCACCCAAGTGCTTGTGAACATGTCTTACACACACGTCCTGTCTGTAGCCCAGTAAAGCTCATTTTAAACCAAAAAATTAAAAAAATCCAACGCCTTACCTCCATGCTATCTCTCCGGCCCCAACTCTAATAATTTTTATATAAAAAGTATGTAGTGGGAAGAATTGATGCAAAAATTTAGGATTGAAATAAATAGTCATAATAATTAATTTCTTGGGAGTAAAATCATGTAGCTAAGTCAATTTTAAGTGACCCAAAAGCTGATAGGGAGCAGCTTCAGCCATAGACCTACAAGGAACTCCAGAGCTCCTCTCTGACTCAGTTCTAATGGCCAGGCAGTAAGTTATGAAAGAGATGGGGTACTATTAACAGAAGAAGTCAAGGAAGGAGAATACAAGGAAGAAACAAGTCTGAACTCAACTCTAAAGCTAACATGGGTTTTTTTTATAAGGCAGAGAGTGTCTTATAGCAGGAAATCAGGTTTTGGAAAAGTGACAAAGGATGATAAAAATGGAAGTATGAGAAACCAAAAGCAAAGAGGAAGTGTGAGTCAAAATAAAGCCAAATTTTGAGTGGTATCCAGTGCAATTATTTTTTTAGAGCATAAAAATATTTAGGAAATCCTCCAGAATCACCGGGATTTGTTCTTTCTCTTCTTTTTTTCATTCTTTTCTTTCTTTGTTTCTTTCTTTGTTTCTTTGTTTGTTTTTTTCTTTGTTTCTTTCTTTATTTCTTTCTTTCTTTGTTTCTTTGTTTCTTTATTTCTTTCTTTCTTTCTTTCTTTCTTTCTTTCTTTCTTTCTTTCTTTCTTTCTTTCTTTCTTTCTTTCTTTCTTTCTTCTTTCTTTCTTCCTTTCTTCCTTTCTTCCTTTCTTCCTTTCTTTCTTTCTTCCTTTCTTTCTTTCTTTCTTTCTTTCTTTCTTTCTTTCTTTCTTTCTTTCTTTCTTTCTTTCTTTCTTTCTTTCTTTCTTTCTTTCTTTCTTTCTTTCTTTCTTTCTTTCTTTCTTTCTTTCTTTCTTTCTTTCTTTCTTTCTTTCTTTCTTTCTTTCTTTCTTTCTTTCTTTCTTTCTTTCTTTCTTTCTTCACCATACCCGGTGTTGCTCAGGGGTTACTTTTGGCTGTCTGCTCAGAAATAGCTCCTGCCAGGCATGGGGGATTATATGGGACACTGGGATTTGAACCAACCACCTTTGGTCCTGGATCGGCTGCTTGCAAGGCAAATGCCACTGTGCTATCTCTCTGGGCCCGATTTGTTATTTCTTATGGAATTCAGAACCACGTACTTTTGTGAATGTTTGGTTCAGGGAACAGATGTAACTATCCATTGGCAATTTTCATGAGAAAACCAAAGAAGCCCAGAGAATTGCAATTGGTTTGGACTTCCAAGACCATGATGAAAGAGATTAGATGATCTGAAAATGTCCTCCAGTTACAATGAGGGATGCCTTACATTTGTGGAGAAGTTTGAATAACTGTTTGTAATGGGAGGTGGGGAATAGATCTAGAGTCATACAAGTGGTTCCATTTACAGAGTACAGAGTCAGTTATAGAGGCACTCAGAGCTTGAAACCAATGCTCACACAGGAAAATACATGCATATTTGGATCAAGGAGACTCTTAAAATAATATTTAGGAAGTGTTCTTACTATAAAAGCAAGTTTTACTTTAGTAGTAGTGTATAAGTTCAAATAGATGACATATATACAAAAATATCTGTCTTTGCGAGGACAAAATTAAAGAAGAAGTTTCTATCTGTCTTCTGTATAGTCTTCACAATCATGTTCGATCATTTTCAGTTTTTAAAAATTAGTCATTTCCCTGAGCAGAAATTGTCTAAATCTAAATTGTTTACCCCACAATCCTCATTTAAAATATACAAATTTTCTCTCATACAGTAGCTAAGACAAAGACATAGCTCCTATACATAGATGCTACCTTCTTATCTAGCATGTATAGAAGAAACTACATAGAAATGGATTTCGTTTCTAAAAATTTTAAGAAGACAAATTTCCACTGTGATAAATTTTAGAAAATAAGCTCCAAATTAAAGGTAAGAGGGGTGAGGAGAATCCTTCACCTGACCCACTCTGCTCCGCTGGGACAGGCTAGCACCATCAGATGGGTGAGATTGGGTCAGCCACCTGGACCCTTGGGTGACCTGGAGCAGTCCACCCCCTGAGCCCTGGAACAGACCTGGTACTCCCCAAGGGCTGAGGGCAGAGCCGGCAGGGTTTGGCTGAGGGAATTTCTTCAACTGAGGCTTGGAGGGGGCGGAGCTCCATTGACTCCCGGAGAGAGGAGGGAGGATAGAGAGCTAGGCTCAACAGCGCCAGCAACCATTGTGCCCAGGAGCGGAACTGCACCGCTGACAGGAATAAGGAGCAGAAAAGTGACAAAACCCACTGAAGGAAGGCTGACCTCTAGGTAGCAAAGGGGAGGAGAAAGAGCTAGGTTCAACAAGCTCACCCAACAGCCCTCTCTAGAACCACATTCAGGAAGGGACCAATCTTCACGCCTCAGGGGACCAAAGCAGGCCAAATTTAGAAGGTACAGCACTCCAAAGTACACCATTAAATACAAAAAAATATGGGTAAATCAAGGAGAAACCTAATAGCTGGAGATACCGTGACAAACCCTAGCAAGTTTACAAGTCCACCAAAACGCACAGATCCATGGGAAGAAGACCTAAAAGCAGCCATGAGGAAGGAAATGCAAGAATTAATAAAAGAAATGAAAGAAACCCTAGCTACCAAGTATAAGAAATCCATGGATGAACAAATCAGCCAAATTAAAGAAGAAATGTTAAAGAACATGAGAGATTCCATACAAAAAGAAGTGAAGAAATTAAAAGACAAAGTAACAAGCCTTACGAGCAGAAACACAGAGTTGGAGAAGCACATTGAAGAACTCGAAGGAAAACTGCAAATAAAAAATGATCAAGAAACCAACAAAGAAATAAAAGGCAAAGCACTGGAAGGAAAAAATCCAATATCTAATGAACAAGGACAAAAGAAACAATCTAAGAATTGTGGGTATACCAGAAGGGGAGGAAATAGGGAAAGGAGAAGAACAGGTAGTCAGGGAACTTCCCCTGAGAACTTCCCCACCCTCTGGAAAGAAACTTCAGGGCAAATCCCGGAAGGCAAGAGAGTCCCTAATAAAATAAACCTTAATAAACTAACACCAAGACATATAATAATCCAAATGGCAAAAAACAAAGAGAGAGAGGAACTCCTTAAAGCAATAAGGGAAAAAAAAAACCTCAAGTACAAAGGAAAGGACATAATAATCAAACCAGATCTCCCATTTAAAATAATTCAAGCAAGAAGACAGTGGAATGACATATTTAAAGGACTGAAAAAAGAAATTTCCAACCCAGGGTCCAATACCCAGCAAAACTATCATTCATATGGGAGGGCAGACTAAAAACATTCTCAAACATGAACGAACTTGAACTATTTGTGCAAACTAAGCCGATCCTAAACGACCTACTCAGAGATGAATTACACAATCCAAACCCCCGAATATAACAACAACCACTCCACACAATACAACTGCACAACAGTTCTCTCTCTCAATAATTTCCCTAAATGTTTACGGACTAAACTCTCCAATTAAAAGACACATAGTAGAAAACTGTGTTAGGAAAAATACACCGGACTTCTGCTGTCTGCAAGAAACACACCTACAACTACAGGATAAGCACTGGCTTAGAATAAAAGGATGGTAAGTAATTATACAGGCCAATGGAAAACAAAAAAGAGCAGGGACAGCCATTCTTGTATCAGACCAAATTGCATTCAATCTCAAGAAAGTGATCAAAGACAAAGAGGGTCACTACCTTCTGATCAGGGGAACATTAGATCAAGAAGTACTAACCCTGGTCAATATCTATGCACCTAATGTAGAGCCAGCAAAATATGTGAGGCAACTGCTCACAAACCTGGAGAAACACATGAAGGGAAATGTGATAATAGTAGGGGACCTCAATACTCCACTATCACCACTGGACAGATCCACCAAACAGAAAAATAGCAAAGCAATAAGAGCCCTAAATGAAAAATTAGAAGATCTAGGGCTAATAGACTTATATATAGCCCTCCATCCCCAGAAAGCAGAATACACATTGTTCTCAGCCCACATGGAACCTTCTCCAGAATAGACCATGTCTTAGGATACGAAGCCAACCTATATAAGACCACAAATGTAAGGATCATTAGAAGTACCCTATCAGATCACTATGCAATAGAGGTCAAAATTGACTTCAAGAAGAAACAATGGAGAAAAACTAATACCTGGATATTAAACAACATGCCACTCAACAACAGCTGGATCAAAGAACAACTCAAGGAAGAAATAAAAAGATTCCTTGAGACAAATGATAATGAGGAGACAACATGTCAAAATTTGTGGGACAAAGCAAAAGCAGTAATTAGGGGGAAACTCATATCAATACAGGCCTATGTCAAGAAACAGGAAAACAACAAAATAAACAGTTTAAACGATCACCTCAAGGAACTGGAACAGCAGCAGCAGAGAAATCCAACCACGACCAGAAGGCAAGAAATAATAAAAACCTGAGCAGAAATAAACAACATAGAAACTAAGAAAACAATATAAAAAATCAATGAGACCAGGAGTTGGTTTTTTGAAAAAATAAACAAGATAGACAAACCACTGACAAAACTCAACAAAAAAAGAGGGAAAACACCCAAATCAGTAGGATCACAAATGAAAGGGGAGGGATTACAACAGAACCCCAAGAAATACAACATATCATGAGATCATATTATGAACAACTGTACTCAATTAGGCTAGAGAACCCAGCAGAAATAGACAAATTTCTAAAAAAATGCCAT
The DNA here is from genome assembly GCF_024139225.1 of Suncus etruscus. Taxonomy (NCBI): domain Eukaryota; kingdom Metazoa; phylum Chordata; class Mammalia; order Eulipotyphla; family Soricidae; genus Suncus; species Suncus etruscus. The sequence goes on from NC_064849.1 coordinate 166,289,128, forward strand.
CTTCCAAGACTGGAAAAGGAAGAACTAGAAAGCCTAAATAGACCAATCACCTCAGAGGAAATTGAAGATGTAATTAAGAAACTCCCTAAAAACAAAAGTCCAGGCCCAGATGGATTTACAGGTGATTAAAAGTCCAGGCCCAGATGGATTTACAGGTGAATTCTACCAAACATTTCAAGAAGACATACTACCAATTTTCCATAGGCTCTTCCAAACCATAGAGAAAACAGGAATCCTCCCCAATTTCTTTTGAGGCCAATATCACACTCATTCCCAAAGATGGCAAAGACACCACTAAAAAGGAAAACTACAGACCAATCTCACTAATGAACATAGATGCAAAGATACTCAACAAAATCTTAGCAAACCGAATCCAGCACTTCATCAAAAAGATCATATATCATGACCAAGTGGGATTTATACCAGGAATGCAAGTTTGGTTCAACATACGCAAATCAATCAACATTATACATCACATCAACAACAAGAAAGACAAAAACCACATGATCATATCAATCGATGCAGAGAAGGCATTTGACAAAATCCAACACCCTTTCATGTTAAAGACACTCAGCAAAATAGGGTTAGAAGGAACCTTCCTCAAGATAGTTACAGCTATCTATGAAAAACCGACAGCCAACATTATACTTAATGGCGAGAAACTAGAAGCATTCCCACTAATATCAGGAACTAGGCAAGGGTGTCCACTCTCTCCACTCTTATTCAATATAACCTTAGATGTCCTAGCAATAGCAATCCAACAAGAAAAAGGAATCAAAGGAATCCAAATTGGGAAAGAGGAACACAAACTATCTCTATTTGCAGAAGATATGATGATATACATCGAAAACCCTAAAGAGTCCACAGTAACACTCCTAGAAATAATTAACCAATACAGCAAAGTGGCTGGATACAAAGTCAATACACAAAAGACAGTAGTGTTTCTATATACAAACAACGAAGTCGAGGAGAGAGAGATTAAAAATACAATTCCATTTAATATAGTATCAAAAAATATTAGGTACCTAGGAATCAACCTTATAAGGGAAGTGAAAGACCTATACCAGGGAAACTTTAAAACACTTCAGAAAGAATTTGAAGAGGATCTAATGAAATGGAAGAACATCCCATGCTCATGGATAGGTAGAATTAACATAGTCAAAATGACTATCCTACCCAAACTACCATATAGATTTAATGCAATCCCTATCCAAATTCAAACACCATTCTTCAAAGAAATAGAAATATCAATCACAAAATTCATCTGGAATAACAAAAAAACCCAGGATAGCCAAACACATATTGAAAAAGAAGCTGGGTGGCATCACCTTACCTAACTTGAAACTATACTATAAAGCCATAGTAATCAAAACAGCATGGTACTGGAACAGAGACAGGACCTCAGACCAGTGGGTCAGAACAGAATTTCCAGACATAAACCCCCAGATATACAGCCAACTATTATTTGATAAAAGAGGCAGGAACTTGAAATGGAACAAAGAAAGCCTATTCAACAAATGGTGTTGGTACAACTGGAAAACCACATGTACGAAAGTGAAAATTGACCCATTCCTCACTCCTTATACAAAGATCAACTCAAAATGGATCAAAGACCTTGAAATCAGACCCGAATCTATAAAGTTTATCGAGAACAAAATAGGCAGAACACTCGAAGACCTATATATCAAAAAGGTCTTCGAGAATGGAGCACCAATGGGAAGAACTTTAGCATCAAACATAAACAAATGTGACTACATCAAACTAAAAAGATTCTGCATGGCGAAAGAAACCTTACTTAATGCAAGAAGACAGTTAACAGAATGGGAAAAAATCTTTTCTCTCGACATATCAGATAAAGGGCTGATATCTAGAACATACATAACACTCAGAAAGCTGAGCCCCCCAAAACCAAATAAAGCCATAAAAAATGGGGAGATGAAATGAATAGACACTTCTCTGAGGAAGACAGAAGGATGGCCAACAAAAACATGAAAACATGCTCATCTCTGATGATCTCTCATCATCAGAGAGATCCAAATCAAGACAACAATGAGATACCACCTTACATCAGTAAGGATGGCTCACATCAAAAATAATGGGAACAATCTCTGTTGGTGGGGATGTGGTATGAAAGGAACTCTCATCCACTGCTGGTGGGAATGCCCCCTAGTCCAACACCTATGGAGAACAGTCTAGAGAGTGCTCAAAAAACTCAAAATTGAGCTGCCATTTGACCCAGCAATTGCTCTCCTAGGTATATAAGGACATTCATTCCAAAATATGTGTGCACCCCACTATTTATCGCAGCACTCAGTATAATAGCCAAGTCTTGGAACCAACCTCGATGTCCAACAACAGATGAATGGATCATTAAGATGTGGTATCTATACACAATGGAATATTACATGGCAGTCAGATATGATACAATCACAGACTTTGCAGCAACGTGGATGGACCTAGAACATGTTATGTTAAACGAAGTAAGTCAGAAGACAAAAGATAAACACAGAATGATAGCACTATTCTGAAGCACCTAGAACATACATCTTATACACAACTAACACTCAACAATCAAATAATAGGGTTTAACAGGGTAGAAACTCTAAATACTGTAATAGTCAACATATACTCGAGAGCAGTGCCCAAAATACATGAAAAAGGAACAATGCAAACTCTTGACCGCATTATACCACAAAGAAAACAGCAACACCAGAAACAGCAGCATAGAGAGAACAGGTATGTAATCAGCCTTCTATGACAAAGGCCCACAATAATCCCTTGGAGATCGTATACAGGATCACAGGTAAAGAATACCATGGGAAATCACTGACTCCAATGGAAGCATCCCATAACATCATGTTTTAATGCCTTATCTTACTATATTTAAAATAACCTCTCAGCTTTTCTGTCCACAGGCATTCTTGGATACAAAGGGTGGACAAACCAAGATGGCAGCTCGGGATACCACACGAGATACCATACCTAGCTGGCACTATGAGATGGTCCTGAGAAAACTCTTTAACATACACTTTATTTCAAGGTTATACCTTCTTTTAGGAATCAAAGCACGTGACCTGTCAGACCACCGAAGCAGTAACCGTGACATACAGACTTAAACTACAGACTCTACTCATCGAACACATTCAAGCAAACTAACATTCCCTTGCTATTCTCTCCTCTCTTCTCACTACTTTCCTTTTTATCATTTCTTTTCTACTCTTCTCTCTACTTTTTTTCTTTTCTCTTTTGCCTTTGTTTCTAATGTATTTTCTCTTTTCCTCCCTTCCTACCCCTACCATATACTTTCCCCTTTTCCCCCTTTGGAAATCCAACTACCCCCTCACCCCTCATTCCCATCCAGACTTCCCACTGTATTAAAACTCTTCACCCTCAGTCCTTAATCTATTAGGCATCAAGATTGACCTCCTACCCCAATGAACCAGTACCCAGTACCCAAACAAAGAGACACCCAGTCAAACCCACACTTTGTCTCCTGCAAGAAAAGGCAGCTAACTCCCCTGCGGACCCATGCTGCGCGGTCCTCCCTACCATCTTCCCCTAAGGTGGACTGTTACTTGAAACCGGACTTAGTTCCAAAAGTAGCCCCAATACAAGAACTCTTCCAAGACCTCCCTGCCGCAAATCTTTTGCCAATCTGAAGGTCAGGGGGTGTGATGGAAAGGTGCCTGGGAACCCACACACTACAAGAAAAACCCAAAAGACAATGGGAAAACCTGTACTCCTAACATAAGCATAAGACCTGTATTACACCTCCTCTTTACCTACCTTTCCCCAAATGTAAGGTAGTCTTTTGCATCACTTTGGTCCTTTAAATACTTCATTAATTCATTTTTTAATTGTCTGTTCTACATATACATATGTGAGCACATACATTTTTAATCCTATTTTTTTAATCTTTTTTGGGTATGTGACCTGTTTTTGTTTTCCTCTCTGTCCACCCCCAAATGCACCAACAATATAATGTAGCACCATTTCTCTCTGCAAAGGCACACTAAAAAAAGGGGAAATCTTACACATAAAAAAGAGCTCTTATCTACTAGAGATAGGAACTCATAGTTGTTTACAATACAGGGATAACTCCTACCTTGAAAGTATGTCATGTGGAATCAACTTAGACCTCAGGAGATTAGATCCCATCCATCCAGCCTTGAACCCTAGATCCCAGTCACAAAAACGGCACAGTTCTTCACAACAGCTGCAGGAAACAAACCTCATCCAGGACAACCTAAATACTGCTGGAACACCAATGAGTGCCAGCTCTAATATGATATCCTGACAATGAGGAAAATGGGAACAACTTGACCTAAGAGCGGGTTATCCTACCTTACCAGCCATCGATAAGACAAAATCAGAAGACTTGTCACCCGTTTGTAGGTCCAAAAACCAAGATCGCGATTTACAGATGACTGGCTGCTAGAACCATGACCAGACTGTATATATCTTGGGACCAATAAAAAAGCCCTAGTCTAGGGTTTGAACTATGACTTGCACAACAACCATGATCCCCAGTTCCAAAGGTCTGGCAGAGACAACTGTAATGGAATGGGGCTTCTGGAAACACAAGGAAAGGCGTTATCCTAGGTGCCATCCCAGGTTTAGTGCCAAGACCAAGACCACCAACCACAGAAGATGGATTAAAATGACACTGAGGGAACAGAACTTCTACAACCACAAAGACTGACTTCATCATAAGTCCCACCCCTGTAACTGTGCAGATACTGAGATCTCTAGATACAGAGGTCTGACTGTATCACCCAGGATGGAGCAGAAGTCTTCCAAACACCACAAAAGCACCACTGGGAGAGTAAAGGATCATGGACAGAGTCTATAGTTGATCCCATGACAATATACTCCAAGGGCAGAGAAACCCCATAACTCTTAGGCCATGTAAATCCCTTTTCAAATGACCCCAATATTTACTGTGCCTGGGCAGGAAGAAAAAATAAACACAAAACATTGTTTATTTTTCATATATTATTTTTTCTTCATGTACTATTATTATTTTTATTTACCTATCTATTTTTGGTTGATTTCTTTGTTTTGGTGTGGTTATTGAAGTTGTTGCCCCCACTTATACTTATCTTTTTTTCTCCTCTTTTTTTTTTTTTGTGTGTGTGTGTGGTTTTTGGGTAACACCCGGCAGTGCTCAGGGGTTATTACTGGCTCCAGGCTCAGAGATTGCTCCTGGCAGGCATGAGGGACCATATGGGCCGCCGGGGTTCAAACCGATGACCTCCTGCATGAAAGGCAAACGCCTTACCTCCATGCTACCTTTCTGGCCCCTTCTTTTCTTTCTTTATGCGCTCTGCCATGTTTCTTATCTCAAGACCATGGCGTTTTTTGTTTGTTTGTTTGTTTGTTTTGTTTTGTTTTTGTGGTGCTTAGCGCTATTGTTGGAGTCCTTAATAGATATTTGACACTTCTTTTTGTAGTGGTGAAGTGTTTCACCTTCTTTTTCTCCTTCATCTTTCAAACCGATGACGAGAGCCTCTAGAAGAATTCCTCTTATTTTCGGCGTATTAGACTTTTACCCCAGTTTATTACTTTTCTCCTCTTCAAACAAAACCACATAACTTGAACTACCTAGTCCTGCCTCCCAATTAGAGGGGGAAATAAGGGAGGCATCAGGACCAAACAGGTGCAAGACTACTAAGTAATAAGATAGGTACAGAGGGGACCACATATTCTAGCAGCCCTGGGGGTGAGGGAAGAGGATATGGCAGGTAGGACAAAAATGGAGGAGTAGGGAGGACAAACCGGTGATGGGAATCCCCCCTAATTTTATGTAAATATGTACCTAAAATATTATTGTCAACAATATGTAAGCCAATATGATCAGAATAAAAATTATGTTAATAAAAATTACTTTATACATTTTTGAGTTATACGTATCAAAAATATACAAAAACCTTTGTTCTATCTGCATTTACTTAGGTAAACTAGATGATTCAAAGCTCACATGCCTGGAGGATATGGAGAGTATTATGCTGAGTGAAATGAGTCACAGGGAAAGGTATAGTCATAGAATGATCATACTCATTTATGAGATATAAAAATCAGGTACTATAGTAATAGTATCCAGACAAAAGAAACCAGAGTTAGGAGGACTAGTCCATGGAATGAAACTTGCCATAAAGAGCAAGAGAGTGCCGTTAGCGCAAAGAGGGGACCATTGTGACAACTATAATTGGAAATAATCACCCTATACAAAACTGGGTGCTGAAAAGAGATAAAGTGATATGCATGATACCCTTTCACTAACAATATTCCAAATCACAGTGTCTAAAAGGAGAAAGAGAGGGGGCTGGGCGGTGGCGCTGGAGGTAAGGTGCCTGCCTTGCCTGCGCTAGCCTAGGACGGACCGCGGTTCGATCCCCCGGCGTCCCATATGGTCCCCCAAGAAGCCAGGAGCAACTTCTGAGCACATAGCCAGGAGTAACCCCTGAGCGTCACAGGATGGGGCCCAAAAACCAAAAAAAAAAAAAAAAAAAAAAAAGGAGAAAGAGAGAGAGAGTGGGAGAGAGAGAGAGAGAGAAGAAAAAATGTCTGCCCCAGGTGCAGGCAGGGGAGATGACAGGGGGACAAGAGGGAAAATTGGCATCACTGATGGCAGCTAATGTACACTGTAAAACTGAAACTCAACCATGAACGATTTTGGAACTTAGTATCTCACAGTGGTTCAGTTAAAAAATATTTTATAAAATAAAACGTAAAAAAAAAGAAAATGTGATTGTTTCTCAAGGGGTAAAAGAGGAAGCAATGGTAAATTCGATGGTGAAGGTACTATGAATTATGTATTTAGAGACAGGTGTGAAGATATACTCCTCAAGCTTATACAACATTGTAAACCAAGAATAAATTGATATAAATTACACACATTTAATTCAATGAAGAAATGTTTTCTGAGAGATATTAGTAAATCTTAGCAGATTTTTAAATGGAAGAAAATGTTTGTAATAAACATACTTTTCTCACTTTAGTATGAATAATGCTAAGCTCATAGCCTTGGGTTTTCCTACTTATCTATGTGACAATGTCTGAAAATGAACCATTCTGCTCTAATATTTTGAATATGCTAAGAATGAATAATACATTTTGTCTAAGGGCTATTGCCATTTTAGGATAAATTTATTAATTTGCTAGCTTCTGTCTCTCCCTCTTCTTTCCATATTTTCACAAAAATCCAAAAAATATCTATGGAGAAACAAGAGTTGGGCAAGAGTGAAAACTAAAAGGGAAAGCTATCACCTTCATTAGAGCTCAGAACAGGTACTCTTAAACAAATGAGAGGCTTAATAGCAGGGAAGAGTATGGTTCAGAACCAGGGCTCAGTCCTGAAAGGGTTTGTATTTTAGTGAAACAATAATTTAATATTTCAGGGAAAAGGGGAATGGAACAGCAAACACATTGGGCCATAGAGGTACTGATATAAAAGTAGTTATTCTACTTTTTTACATTTTTTTCCCATTTTTCAGAAAAGACAGTCATACATCAGAGCTTTTTGGTGCAGCAGCATTTAGCTAGAGATGAATAACATATATGAAAGTTCCTAGGGACTCAAGCTTTTAAAAAAGCTCAGTGCAATGTCTGGGCTCTCCAGTTATTTAATCAAGTCAAGTAAGAGTGTTATAAATTCAACAACTTGTGATTGAGATTAATGTGCTCAGAAATTAACTCTTGCCTTTATAGGCAACTGAGAAGGGAACATCAGACATTAAACGTATTCCAAATTAAATATGCCTGTGTAGTAGCTTAGAACAAAACATAATTCCAGAAATTTAACCCTTCCATGGTTCATAGCTAGATTTTTTAAATATAATTTTTATTTTAATCATAGTGGCTTACATATCATTCACAGTAATATTCCAGGTACATATTAACATTGAATCAGGGGAATTCCCATCACCGAATTGTCCTCCCTCCACCTCTGTTCCCATACTGCCTCCCCTATCCTCCACCCTCACCCCAGGGGCTTCTAGATTGAGTGGCCCCCTCTGTGTCTAGTTTATTACTTAGTGATCTTATAACTGTTTGGTCATGGTACCTCCATTACTTCTCCCTCTAATTGGGAGGTGGGACTAGATAGTTCGAGTTATGTGGTTTTGTTTGAGGAAGAGAAAAGTAATAAAATGGGGTAAAAATCAACTATGCCGACAATGGGCAGAGTCCCTAGAGGCTCTCATCCTCAGTTTGAGAGACGAAGGGAAAAAAAGAAGGTGAAACACCACAACAATTCAAAAAGAAATATCAAATAAGATATCCAGTGAGCACTGCAGCAATAAAGATATGCACCACATAATTGCAATGGTCTTGATATAAAAACATGACAGAGCACAAAAAGGAAGAAAAGAAGAAAAAAAGTAAATATATAAATAAAAAGTGGACAACTACTTAAATATCTACACCAAAACAAAGAAATCAACAAAAACTAGATAAGAGAAGAAAAAAAAGATTATTTTGTGCTTATTGTTTTTTTTTTTGTTTGTTTGTTTTTTGGGTTTTTGGGTTTTGGGTTTGTGGTTTTTGCCACTGGTGTGGCAGTGTTCAGGGGTTACTCCTGGCTCCATGCTCAGAAATTGCTCCTGGCAGACACAGGGGACCAAATGGGACGCCGGAATTTGAACCAATTACCTTCTGCATGAAAGGCAAATGCCTTACATCCATGCTATCTCTCCGCCACCCCCACCCCTTATTCCCCTCCTGCATAGGCACAGTAAAAATTGGGGTCATTCGAAAAGGGAATCCCTTGGCCTAAGAGATACAGGGTTTCTCCACCCTTGAAATATATTGTCATGGGATTATCTATAAACTCCTTTCAAGTTCATTTACTCTCCCCTTGGTGTTCTTGTGTTGTATGGAAGACTTCTGCTCTGATCTGGATGATAAAATCAGACCTCTATATCTCAGTCTCTGCACAAGTCAAGGAGTAGAACTTATGATGAAGTCTTTCTTCGTGATTTTGGAAGTTCTGTTTCCTCAATGTCATTTTAATCTGTCTTCTGTGATTGGTGGTCTTGGCCCTTGCATTGAACCTTGGGTGGAGCCTGTTATGTTTCCAGAGGACCCATTCAATTGCAATTGTCTCAGTCAGGTCTCTGGAATTAGAGGTCATGGTTGTTGTGCAGGTCGTAGAACAAACCCTAGACTAGGGCTTTCTTGCTGGTCCCAGATTATATACTTCCCGGCCATGGTTCTATCCGCCAGTCATCTGTAGATCACGTTCTTGGCTTTTACACATCCCAAAGTGTGACAAGTCTTCTGATTTTTGTCTTGTCATTAGTTGGTGAGGTAGGATATCCTGTTCTTATGTTCATTCTTTCCTAATTTCCTCGTTGGATATCATATTAGATATCATATTGGATATCATATTAGGATATCATATTAGAGCTGGCACATGTTGGTGTTTGAGCAGTATTCAGGATGTCCTGGATGGGATTTGGTTCCTGTAGCTGTTGTGCAGAACTGTGTCATTTATATGTCTAGGATTCAGGGTTCAAGGCTGGATAATCGGTTTCTAATCTCCTGGAGTCTAAGATGGGTCCACATGACATATTTTCAAGGTAGGAGATTCCCCTGTATTGTAAATACGTATGAGTTCTTATCCATAGTAGATAAGAGCTTGTTTATATACATGAGATTTCCCCTTTTTTTAGTGTGCCTTTGCAGGAAGAAATGGTGCTTCATTATATTGCTGGTGTATTTGGGGGAGGAAAACGTAGAGCAGAGAAACAAGTCACACACCCAAAAAAGATAAGAATAGAAATAAAAATATATTTGCTCACATGTGGATAAAGAAAAATGATTTAGAAAGCTGAAATAAAAATAAATAGAGAACTGAAATAAAAAATAAAGAGGTAGTGTTATCCTGGTCCTATACTTATGATGGAAGTATAGGCTTCCCCAGTGTCTTTTGAGAGTTTCTTGTCTGGTGTGGATTCCCAGGCGCCTTTTCATCACATACCTTGCCCTTCTTGAGATTGGTAAAAGATTTGCGGCAGGTGAGTCTTGGGTAGAGTTCTTACATTGGGAGTCCTTTTAGGGCTAAGTCCAGTATCCAGCAATAGTCCACATTAGGAAGGGTTGGTAGGGAGGGCCACACAGCATGAGTCAGCAGGGGTGTTGTTTGTCTTTTCCGGCCGGGGACGAGGTGTGGGTTTGAGTGGGTGTCCCTTCACTTGGGTGCTGGGTACTGATTCATTGGGGTAGGAGGTCAGTCTTGATGCCTAATAGATTAAGAACTGAGGGTGAAGAGTTTTAATAAGATGAAAAATCTGGATGGGATTGAGGTGTAAACAGATATCCAGATTCCTAGAAGGGGAAAGGGGAAAGTAGAAAGGGCAGAAAAGAAGAAAAGAGAAAATAAGATTAACTAGAAAAAGAGAAAGAAAAAAGTAGTAGTGAGAAGAGAGGAGAGAAGAGCGTGGGCATGTTATTTTACTTGAATATGTTCAATGAGTAGGCCCCGTAGTATAAGTCTTAGGTCAGAGTTGCTGCTTTGGTGGTCTGGCTGGTCACATGCTTTAGGCCCTAAAAGAAGGTATAACCTAGAGAAAAAAGGTATGTTAAAGTGTTTTATCGAGGCAATTTCATACCGCAACCTGGGTATGGTATCTAGTGTAGCTTAGCTCTGAGGTGCCACCTTAGGTTGTCCACCCTTTGTATCTAAGAAAGCCTGTGGACAGAAAAGCTGAGAGGTTACTTTAAATATAGTAAGCTTAAGGCATTAACACATATAATTTTGAAGTGCTTCCATTGAATTCAGTGATTTACCATGGGATTCTTTACCTGTAATCTCGTATAAGATCCCTAAGAGATTATTATGGGCCTTTGTAGTAACAGGCTGATTACATACCTGTTCTCTCTATGCTGCTGTTTCTGCTGTTGCTGATTTTTATGGTATCATGTGTGGTCCAGAGAATATGTTGTTCCTCTTTCATGTGTTTGGGGCACTACTACCAAGAATATGTGTAATGTTACAGTGTTTGGAGTTTCTACCCTGTTTAATCCTGTTACTTAATTTTTGAATATTAGTTGTAGTTTCTAGGTGCTACAGAATAGCGCTACCATTCTGTTTATCTTTAATCTTCTGCTTACTTTGTTTAACATAATATGTTCTAAATCCATCCACGTTGCTGCAAAGTCTGTGATTGTGTCATTTCTGACTGCCATGTAGTATTCCATTGTGTATAGATACCACATCTTAATGATCCACTCATCTGTTGTTGGGCATCGTTCTGCAATATATATTGGGGTGCACTCATATTTTGGGATGAATGTCCTTCCAACTTGGGGATAGATATAAAGGAGAGCAATTGCTGGGTCAAATGGCAGCTCGATTCTGAGTTCCTTGAGCACTCTCCAGACTGTTCTCCATAGGGGTTAGACTAGGGGGCATTCCCACCAGCAGTTGATGAGAGTGCCTTTCATATCGCACCAACACAGATTGTTCCCATTATTTTTGATGTGAGCCATTCTCACTGGTGTAAGTTGGTACCTCATTGTTGTCTTGATTTGGATATCCCTAGTGATGATTGAAGGTGAGCATATTTTCATGTGTTTGTTGGCCATCTTTCGATCTTCAAAGAAGTGTCTATTCATTTCATCTCCCCATTTTCTATGGTTTTATTTGGTTTTGTGGAGCTCATATATCTGAGTGCTTTGTATATTCTGGATATCAGCCCTTTATCTGACATGTTGAGTGCAAAGATGTTGGAGGCTATTAGAGCTAGAGAGCAAAATGGAGTCTCTGATGCCTGAAACCTAAGGCCTGTGTACCTGACAGGCGGCCACTGTGGCATTTAACCCCTAGACCTAAAAGAAATGTTAACCAAACAAGTCACAAGATGCTCCAGTAAACCACCCAGTTGCTAAGATAAGATCACATCTTGTTAAGCTACCATTGTGAAAGAATGTCTGTGCGATATAAGTCTATGCAATATAAGGGTATGTTGTAAAACTGGAAAGTCCTTCTGCACGACCCCCTACTTTTCTATACCATGGAAAAGTACTGAAAGCTACTTCCTCATGCTGTAGAAATATATATAAGCTTGTCTTGCCTTAATAAATTCAGCTCTTGATCAGCCAGCTTGACTTGAACTCATTTCTTTCTCAGCCTCTTTCTTATTTTTTAGGTCGGATCCTGCTCTTGAACCACGAATTACTTCGTGATCCTCAGTCCACCCAGCGGGCAGGGTCCTAGAGGGTCACACAAAGATTTTTTTCCCATTCAGTTAACTGTCTTCTTGTGTTAAGTATGGTTTCTTTTGCCATGCAGAAGCTTTTTAGTTTCGTGTAGTCCCATTTGTTTATGTTTGATACTAAAGTTCTTGCCAATGGCAATCTATCATCAATGACTTTTTTGATATATAGGTCTTCGAGTGTTCTGCCTATTTTTTCTCAATAAACTTTATAGATTCTGGTCTGATTTTAATGTCTTTAATCCATTTTGAGTTGACTTTTGTATATGGGGTGAGGTATGGGTCAAATTTTAATTTCTTACAGATAGTTCTCCAGTTGTACCAACACCATTTGTTGAAGAGACTTTATTTGTCCATTTCAAGTTTTTGGCTCTTTTGTCAAATATTAGTTGACTGTATATCTGGGAGCTTATGTCTGGAAATTCTGTTCTAACCCACTGGTCTGAGGCTCTGTCCTTGTACCAGTACCATGCTGTTTTGATCACTATGGCTTTATAGTATAGCTTCAAGTTAGGTAGCGAGATATCACCCAGGTTCTTGATTTTTAGTATGTGTTTGGCTATCCTGGGTGTTTTGTTGTTCCAGATAAATTTTATGATTTATTTTTCTAAGTCTTTAAAGAATGATGTCTGAATTTGGATTGGGATTGCATTAAATCTATATAGGAGTTTGGGTAGGATAGTCATATTGACTATGTTGATTCTACCTACCCATGAGCATGGGATGTTCTTCCATTTCCTTAGGTTTTCTTCCATTTCTTTCTGAAGAGTTTTTAAGTTTCCCTGGCATAAGACTTGCACTTCCCTTGTAAGGTTGATCCCTAGGTACTTAATGATTTTTTACTATTTTAAATGAAGTTGAATTCTTTTTTTTTAATTTTTTATTTAAACAACATTATTACATACATGATTGTGTTTGGGTTTCAGTCATGTAAAGAACACCACCCCTCACCAGTGCAACATTCCCATCACCAATGTCCCAAATGTCCCTCCTCCCCACCCAACCCCCGCCTGTACTCTAGATAGGCTTTCTATCTCCCTCCTACATTCTCATTATTAGGATAGTTCAAAATGTAGTTATTTCTCTAACTAAACTCATCCTGTTTGTGGTGAGCTTCATGAGGTGAACTGTAACTTCCAGCTCTTTTCTCTTTCTTGTCTGAAAGTTATTATTGGAAGAATGTCTTTCATTTTTCTTAAAACCCATAGATGAGTGAGACCATTCTGCATCTTTCTCTATCTCTGACTTATTTCACTCAGCATAATAGATTCCGTATACATCCATGTATAGGAAAATTTTATGACTTCATCTCTCCAGACAGCTGCATAATATTCCATTGTGTATATGTACCACAGTTTCTTTAGCTATTCGTCTGTTGAAGGGCATCTTGGTTGTTTCCAAAGTCTTGCTATGGTAAATAGTGCTGCAATGAATATAGATGTAAGGAAGGGGTTTTTGTATTGTATTTTTGTGTTCCTAGGGTATATTCCTAGGAGTGGTATAGCTGGGTCTTATGGGAGCTCGATTTCCAGTTTTTGGAGGAAATGCACCTGAATAGTCAGAACAAGCATAGAATCAAAATAAAATGCTGGAGGAAAATTATCCAAGCAAACAACACAAATAAAAAAGGTGGAGTGGCCATACTAAGATCAGATGATGCAAAATTATATTCAGGAAAGTTGTAAGGGACAAAGATGGACATTTTGTATTAATCAAGGGATATGTACAGCATGAAAAAATCACTCTCCTAAACATATATGCACCGAATGAGGGGCCAGCAAAATATTTCATACAATTGTTGACAAATCTGAAAATAATATGAATAACAACACAATAATTGTGGGGGACCTCAACACGGCTTTGTCAACACTGGATAGTTCAACCAGATTGAAACCGACAAGAATATACTAGACCTGAAAAGAGAAATGGACGAGGCATATATATATAGGACACTCCACCCCCAGAAACCTGGATACACATTTTTCTCCAATGTACATGGGACATTCTCCAGGATAGACTACATGCTGGCACATAAAACATACCTCCATAATACCAAGAGGATAGAAAGCTTGCAGACTACCTTCGCTGACCACAAGGCTCTGAAATTATATGTGAATTCCAAAGGGACACAGAAGAAAAACTTTAACCAGTGGCTCTGAGATGAAATCAAAGAGGAAATGAAAACTTTCCTGGAAACAAATGATAATAAAGACACAAACTATCAGAACTTATGGGACACAGCAAAAGCAGTACTGAGAGGAAAATTTATAGCTTTGCAAGCACACATCAGGAAGGAAGAAGCGGCCTACCTGAATAGCTTTATGACGCAGCTCATAGAATTAGAAAGTGCTCAACAAAAGGACCCAAAAATAGTTAAGGCCATCAACCTCAAGCCAGTGGCAAATATTATCCTCAATGGAGAAAAAACAAAAGCCTTCCCTCTTAATTATGGCACAAGGCAAGGCTGTCCTCTCTCACCACTCCTATTCAACATAGCACTGGAAGTCCTTGCTATAGCGATAAGGAAGAAAAAATTATTAAGGGAATCCAGATAGGAAAGGAAGAAGTCAAGCTCCCACTGTTTGCAGACGACATGATACTCTACTTAGAAAAATCTAAAGACTCTACCAAAAAGCTTCTAGAAACAATAGACTCATATAGGAAATTGTAAGGCTACAAAATTAACACAAAAATCAATGGTTTTTCTATACACTAATAATAGTAGAGAAGAAATGGACATTAAGAAAACAATCCCATTTACATTAGTGCCACACAAAATCAAATATCTTGGAGTCAACTTGACTAAAGATGTGAAAGACCTATATATAGAAAACTATAAAACTCTGCTCCAACAAATAATAGAGGACATGTGGAAATGGAAGCATGTACCCTGTTCATGGATTGGCAGGATTAACATCATGAAAATGACAATACTCCCAAAGCATTGTACAGATTTAATGCGATCCCTCTAAAGATACCCATTATTTTCTTCAAAGAAGTGGATCAGGCACTTTTGAAATTCATTCAGAACAATAAATACCCTCGAATAGCCAGAACAATAATTGGAAAAAAGTATATGGGAGGCGTTACTTTCCCCAACTTTAAACTGTATTACAAAGCAATAGTTATCAAAACAGCATGGTATTGGAATAAAGACAGACCCTCAGATCAGTGTAATAGACTTGAATACTCAGAGAATGCTTTCCAGACATACAATCATCTATTCTTTAATAAAGGAGTAAGAAGTCCTAAATGGAACAAAGAAAGCCTCTTCAACAAGTGGTGTTGGCCTAACTGGATAGCCACTGCAAAAATTGAACTTAGAGCCCAGCTAATATTATGTATGAAGGTAAAATCCAAATGGATTAAAGACCTCGATATCAGACCGAAAACCATAAGATATATAGAACAACTCGTAGGTAAAACACTCCATGACATTGTGACTAAAGGCATCTTCAAGGAGGAAACTGCATTCTCCAAATAAGTGAAAGCAGAAATTAATAGATGGGAATACATTAAGCTGAGAAGCTTCTGTACCACAAAGGAAACAGTGCCCAGGATACAAGAGCCATCCACTGACTGGGAGAAACTATTCACCTAATGTCAATTAGATAAGGGGCTAAGATTCAAAATATACAAGGCACTGACAGAACTCTACAAGAAAAAAAAAACATCTAACCCCATCAAAATATGGGGAGAAGAAATGGACAGACACTTTGATAAATAAGAAATAAATACAAGGGCCCGGAGAGATAGCACAGCAGCGTTTGCCCGGAGAGATAGCACAGCAGTGTTTGCCTTGCAAGCAGCCAATCCAGGACCAAAGGTGGTTGGTTCAAATCCCGGTGTCCCATATGTTCCCCGTGCCTGCCAGGAGCTATTTCTTAGCAGACAGCCAGGAGTAACCCCTGAGCACTGCCGGGTGTGACCCAAAAACCAAAAAAAAAAAAAAAAAAAAAAAAAGAAAGAAAGAAAGAAAGAAAGAAACAAAGAAAGAAAGAAAGAAAGAAATACAAATGGCCAAAAGGCACAAGAAAAAAATGCTCCACATCACTAGTCATCAGGGAGATGCAAATCAAAACAATTATGAGGTACCACCTCACACCACAGAGATTGGCACACATCACAAAGAAGAACAAGCAGTTTTGGCGGGGATGCGGTGAGACAGGAACTCTTATCCACTGCTGGTGGGAATGCCAACCATTCTGGAGAGCTATATGGAGATTTCTCCAAAAACTGGAAATTGAGCTCCCATACGATCCAGCTATATTACTCCTGGGAATATACCCTAAAAACACAAAAATACAATACAAAAACCCCTTTCTTACATTATATTTATTGCAGCACTATTTACCATAGCAAGACTCTGGAAACAACCAAGATAACCTTCAACAGATGAATGGCTAAAGAAACTGTGGTACATAGAAACAATGGAATATTATGCAGCCATCAGGAGAGATGAAGTCATGAAATTTTCCTATACATGGATGTACATGGAATCTATTATGCTGAGTGACATAATTCAGAGAGAGGCCTGATTTTATCATCCACAACTGAGAGGAAAGTTGCCTGGCATCACAAAAAGACCTTGGGGTTTGTAAAAGAGTGAATATGGAGCCTGTAGTTATTCCCATGGCAGTATGCTTCAAGGGCAGAGAAACCTGGTATCTCTTAGGCCAAGGGAATTTCCTTTCTAATTTCCCCAATACTTCTGTACCTTTGCAAAAAACAAACAAACAAACAAAGAAACAAAGTTTTAATGCAGGTACTGGTTTGGGTTTTTGACTGCTTTTTGTTTTTGTTTTTTGTTTGTTGATTACTTTTTTTTTCATAGCTGCATGTTTTGGTTTTTGTTTGTTCTTATTTGTTTTGCTACCTTTTTCTTTTTTTTCCCCTTTCTTCTTCTAAATTTAAATTTATTACACCTAGATGGACTCCTCCCAGTTTTTTTCTTTCTTTTTTTATCTGCAACAGAATCACATAACTTGAATCATCTTATTCAGCCTCATAAATTGATGGGGGGATGGATGGTACTGGGACCAGACCGCATATGACATTTAGTGGAAATAAAAAATAATCAGACTTGAACACCAAACCAAAAGCCAACAACAGAAGTGGTACCCAATCTACAACAAGCTGTACAAATGGGGACCAATTACACTAGCATTCTAGGGCATAAAGGAGGGATATATGCGATGCATGCCAGAAACAGGGGATGAGGGAGGACAACACTGATGGTGGGAATCTTTCTCATTCATTGTCGCTATGTACCTTAAATATTACTTTGAAAAGTGTGTAATTCACTTTGGCCACAATAAAAATTAAAAAATAAATAATTAAAATAAAATACAAACAATAGCAAAAAAGTAAAGGAGAATCTAGTTGTCTACCCTTTTCCACTACTGAAACATTCATTTTTGAAGGAGTACAAGAAAGAGAAAGAGAACAATTAGCTTTCAATTTGATTGTAGATTGTTGTTTGAGTACTATATTCTAATGGACATTTTATCTACTGATAACATTTATAATTGTACCTTAATTAGAATTTCTGAACAATTTTTAAAATATTCTCTGTGAACATAAAAGCCAAGATTTCACCCATTAGTAGAAAACCAGCTCTTCAGAAAGTATTTAAATAACAGTCAGAAAAATAAAATAACATTATTTTCTTGTACACTACTAGCCTCTACTTTTTGTTAAACACAAAGGTTTTATCAAGAGGAATGCCCTAATATCAAGAAAGGGTGAGAAAAATAAGGCAATGTCAGTGGCCTTTCTCAAAATCATTACAGAATAGAGACTACTTTCAGTTTTGTCTTTACCACCTTCACTCTACCTCACCTAAAATAAAATTAAGATAATATCTGTGAAATAGTTTAAATCATGCCAAATAATGTCTATTTGTTATTGTACACAATTGGGTAAAAACCCTCATGGATACATTTCTTCCACTCTAGAGTAAAAATCATGCCATTGGTAACTCTAAGTCAAATATATTTGGAATAAAAAGAGAGGGTGCACCTTTCCTTTTTTTATTTTTGTGCAGCAGCCAGTAATTATCAGGGCTTACTCCTGGCTCTGTGCTTCAGGGATCAATCCTGGTAGGTTTAAGGGAACACAGGGGGTCCAATATATGTCAGCCACATACAAGGCAAGTACCCTACTTGCTATTCCATGCTCTCTTTCCTAAACCTTACTTGGGATTTAAAAATCTCTTCACAAATAGTAATGTATTCCTAGGAAGACCGCATTTACAATTTAGAGGTAATTTATAATTTATTGTTTCTGAGACTATAAAAAATTACATGTAACTGTGGTTAACATGCTTTCAAAAGGTGACTTTTTTTAGACAGAGAACAATTTGTCAAAATCAGGCACCATTCAATGGTTCTTAGCTTTGCAATAGCATCATTTCCCAGCAGCATAAACACAGGTGGGTGATTCATGATGAAACAAGAACCATAGCATTACTCTACTGAAAAGCATAATCTGAAATATAAAAAAAATATACTTTCAAGAGCTTCAAAAGATCACACACATCTTGTCTCAGTGGCCAACCAGAATATTGTCTCTGCCTTTTAAAATGCAAGTATACCAATGTTAAAGCTAAATATCATTCATGATTTCATGGAATGATAGAATGAAGAGTTTTATGACTTCCTTTTTCCTAACAGCTGCATTGTATTTCATTGAGTAGACACACCATAATTTCTATATTCACTCATCTGCTCTCAGGTACTTGGGTTGCTTCCAGATTCCGACTATTGTGAATAGTACTGTAATGAACAAAGAGCAGAGGGCTAAACCAGCACATTTTCCTAGTGTCTAAGAGTTAGTGTTGTGCTTTGTTAACTGATTTTGCTTTGAGTTTTTACATTTTACACGAGTGAAACACTCTGGTTTCATTCAACCTTCAACTTTATGAATTAGTAGATGTTACACTAGGCTAAAAATGTCGTCTTCTCCTCCTCCTCCTCTTCTTCTCTTCTCTTCTCTCCTCTCCTCTCCTCCTCCTCCTCCTCCCCCTCCCCCTCCTCCTCCTCCTCCTCCTCCTCCTCCTCCTCCTCCTCCTCCTCCTCCTCCTCCTCCTCCTCCTTCTTCTTCTTCTTCTTCTTCTTCTTCTTCTTCTTCTTCTTCTTCTTCTTCTTTTCGGATTTGGTTTTTGGGCCACATTGGCTGCGCTCAGAGGTTACTCCTGACTCTCTGCTCAAAATCGCTCCTGACAGGTATGCGGGAACATATGGGATGCTGGGATTCGAACCATCGTTGGCCCTGGGTTGGCCACCTGCAAGGCAAAAGCCCTACCACTTTGCTATCTCTCAGACTTCTAACATTTCTTCATTTTTTATACCTGAATAGTATTTCCATTCCAGAAACCACAATTTCGGTTTCCATTTATTCCTCATTGGGCACATGGGTTGTTTCCAGATATTGGCAGTTGTAATGCTGCAGCGAATGTAAGTGTGAAATATCTTTTTGCATTAGTGTTTTTTGTGTTCTTGGGACCGACGCCAGAGTGGAATTACTGGATCACATAATAGTTCTATATTCATTTTTGAGAAGTTTTCCTATTTCTCAGGATACTGGCACCTCTACTACCAACTTTTCCTCTTATGCTAGGTTTTTAATAGATGTAAGTCTTGGTAAGTTGAGAGTTGACTTTTAAATGTGCACAAACCTTCAATAGTGATGAATTTTCAATAAACACATAGTTTTCACCTTAAGACTTTCTCACTCTATCTTAAATATAGGGGCCATTGACTAATTTATTTTTAAATGTGGGCAGAAGGACATTTGCAACTTCTGTATTATTTGAGTAAATAAAAATTTTCGGCTCTTGACTGTTTCTATTTGCTACTTGGTGGAGTGTATGTAGTTGCAATCCATATACTAGGTTGGCCAACATAATGAAACATACTTCGACCCTGTGTCAAGCACATATATCTTTTTTCTGGACTTTTGCCGAAGACAAATTAATATTCTTCTTTGATTCTACACCAAAATTTAATAAGTGTTATTACCTAAAGGTGAGTTGTAAGGTGATATCTGAAATTATATAATGACTTATATTAACATTAAAATCATTGATATCTTTTTTATATAATTAACTGTGAAAAAATTACATTTAATATATAACCCAGCAATTCTATTTTTAGGTATAGTCCCAAGTGAAATAATAGCTCCTTCCATCAAAGATGTGTCTATGAATGCTCATATATATTTTAATATTTTTATTTAAACAACTTGATTACAAAAGTGATTGTAGTTGGGTTTCAATATATAGAACAACCCCCTTCACCGGTACAACAATCCCATCACTAATGTCCCAAATCTCCCTCCTCCCCACCTCCACCCCCGCCTGTGCTCTAGACAGGCTTTCTACTTTCTTCATTCATTCGCATTGTTAGGATAGTTCTCAATGTAGTTATTTCTCTAACTGCACTCACCACTCTTTGTGGTGAGCCTCATGTAGTGGGCTGGAACTTCCAACTCTCCTCTCTTTTGTCTCTGAAAATTATTGCAAGAATGTCTTTTAGTTTTCTTAAAACCCATAGATGAGTGAGACTATTCGGGGTCTATCTCTCTTCCTCTGACTTAATTCACTCAGCATAATAGATTCCATGTACATCCATGTATAGGAAATTTTCATAACTTCATCTCTCCTGACTGCTGCTCCATTGATATCTTTTATACTTCTATAATATATTATCCTTGCATGACATTGTAGTATCTTTCTTTGATCTTTTGGAAAATTATGGTTCACTGAGTTACACATATTTTCAAATGTTCACATATTTATATGATCCAATGCTCACAAAAATCACAGATTACATGCTTAATACAACTATCAATCTCCTTAAAAAGGAATTGAAATATTGGGAATTTATCAAGTTCATATTTTAGATACAAGATCTTTGAAGTGTTAATTTTTACTTGAAAATTTTATTTTATCCTTGGAAAGATATAATGTTAATGATTTATCTTAAAATGACAGACTCATTTTGTTCATTTTGGAGATATCTGCCAAATACACAAGTCAGAATAATAGTAGTTTGTCAAGTAGTTTCTTCAAAAAAAATTGGTGTTTAGAAATTCAGTAGCTAGTCCAATAATTCAATGACAGAAATCTTTTCCCTTGAAATGACATCATACTTTGATTCACAAAATGAGTTCTTCCCACTCATCACACAGAATATTAATATAATATACTCAATGATTAAGACTTAATAAAATAACGATCTTTATTAGAGTATGAAGGACATTAAATATATATGGCAGCTTAATTTTGTTTTTACATTGCACGTGCATACTGATAGACTGGTAGAGCAGTGAAAAGTAATTTTTGTGTTATTATGAAAATTTTTTGATCTCACAGAATTGCTGAGAGGCTTTGGGAATCCTCAGGAATCTGTAGACTACTCTTGCACAACCTTATTATAAAGAAACTGCAGCAAACAAAGAAAATTTAAAACAATTTTAAAATCCTTTATGCTTCTCAAGTCCAATAAAATATTACCCAAAACATTGCTTTTCCAATCTTTTCTCCTTATTATTCATTTTTTTATACTTTTTTTGCTTTCTTTTCTACCACCCTCAAAGTTTTATTCTTTTTTGTTTGTTTGTTTGTTTGTTTTTGTTTTTGGGCCACACTTGATAATGCTCAGGGGATGCTCCTGGCTTGGGGACCATATGGGACTCCAGGGGATCAAACCGCAGTTCGTCCTAGGCTAGCGCTGGCAAGGCAGACACCTTACCTCTAGTGCCACCACGCCAGTCTCAAATTTTTCTTTTTAATTGCTCTCTACATTTCTTTAATCCTTCTATGTCTATCTTTTCAAGCTTTGTCTCCTCTTAAGGACTCAAACTAACTGGTTCATGGAAAAAAAGAAAAAGAAGACAATGAGAAACCAATAATTTTCTATTTATTAAAAATAGAAATGGCTAGGAATTTATATCAATTTTGTTGCCATAGTCACATATATATTTGAGAAATTAATCATATTCCATTAAAAGAGTTGATTTTAGTAGTCAGTATGAGCTCCACCCAGATAACTTCTTTTCTTTATAGGTCTGAAATTCTGAAAAACCTTATTTTCAACTGCACTTTATCTTGTTTAAACTTTGCCAGTAAGAGAAATTTTGTAGAGGTTTTGGAAGCAGTAAAAATGACATTATTCTTTTCCAGCAGTTATTGTTATGTGCCTAGACTGATAGCAGAAATCAACTTCATAGATAGTTCTGGGTGAGTGCTTGTAAATTAATGACCTTGGTTCTTTAGACAGTTGTAATTACCAGTCAAATTGTGAATCCTGGATTTATAAATTTTCTCAGTGCCAGCAGTCCATTTCTGTGAACCTTAATTGCTTCAGTCCTCCCAATAGGTTTGTCAGTTTGTAATTCCCTTTGTATTTAATCATCCTTTACTGCTACAAACTAGAGGTAAATGCTTTCCTGGCAAACCCAGACTGATAACAACGTTTGGTTACAGAGTGGTTTCCAGTATGCAGAAGCTCAAAGCAGAAAGCCATTATTAGATATACTATCTTATAAGATTGGAAAGCAGTTGGCAGTTGGCAATGTTGGAAAGCGTTGGTAATGAAAAATGAGATAAATCTGGTGTTTAAGAGCAGTGGGTAATGATTTTCTGTATTTTCCAAAATAAGGTGTTTATTGTAGAAAATACCTTTTTCTACCATTCCTTGAGAGAATACTTGCTATTACAATAAAATTTTAGGAGAAAATATGGATAGAAGGTATTTGGCAATGATTGACTGCTTCTTAGTGAAAAACTTCAGATTTCAAATTTTCTACTTCAGGCAAAGAGAATCAGAGAACTTCTAACCCTAAAAATATCTTTTATGCTTCTATTACTAATGTACACTTTTCTCCTAATCCTGTAGGTTTCAAAATTATAGCTCAATATTGATGATATTATCATAAATTATATATACAAGATGTAGTTTGACTGGTTGAGAATATCCTTAGAGAGTTTGATTGGTAGTTGACTAAAACCAGAACCACTATGTGACCATTATGAGTGAAATTGACCAATTGATAGGATTTAGTCTGCTAGGCAGAGGAAGAGGTCACAATTATTACAGTAGGAAACAAGCAACAGTTCTAATCTGAGTATTTTTACATCAACAAAGATCTTTAGCAGTAAATTTTTTTCATAATGTTCCAGGGAATATAAATGGATTGTCAACCTACTGATTTTTTATTTCAGTTATGAAATTAAAATTTTAATATAAAGTTTAGATATCTGACTCCAATAATCAAAGTAGAGAGTCCTGTATTTTCAACAATTTGTAGACTTGAACGAATGGTCTCTACAGGGACTGGAGTTATAGTACAGTGGGTGGAACATTTGCCTTCCATGTGGACAAGCCAGAGTTGGATTCTTAGCATCCCCTATATTCTCCAGAGCATTGCTGAGCACTGCTGGGTGTGCCCCTCCCTAAGAAAAAATTTAAAACATTTTTAATAGGATCACTTCACAGAAAGGGATGCTGAGATCGGTTGGGGAAGAACCCAAGAAGAATGCAACAAGAGAAGCTAAAGATATAATGATGCAGCAGGGCATTTGCTTTGCATGTGGCTGACCCAGGATAGAACTGTGTTCAATCCGGCATTCCATATGGTCCCCCAAAGGCAGGAGCGATTTCTAAGTGCATATCCAGGAGAAACTCCTGAGTGTCACCAGGTGTGGCCCAAAAACAAAAAAGAATGCACAAGAACATAAAATAAATTTTTTCTAATTTTAGTTAAAAGAAAAACGTATGATTTTATTCAAAGTGCTAAAAGGGAAAATAAATATCTATAACATCCCCACTTATTGTAAACTCATTCTGAACAGACCAGGAAATTTAAGAGGAGCCTGTAAAATAGGTGCTTAGGAATGTTAGTAAGTGGAGATTTGCTGTGAATCATATCCTAGAGGTCCAATAGGTATGTAAACATAGATATGTAGTTATTTTCTTGATTTATCAGAGAATATTTTCAGGGCTAGGACTCATATAGTGTGCATGAAATATAATTCAAATTAACTGTTCCAGGCAAGTATCTTACTCACTGTACTATCTCTGGATGAAAGCATATGTACTTGACAACTGACCAAAATCTTTCTTCCTGACCCTTGAAGTTAAGAGCTTTACCATAAAAAGAACCAAGAGGTAACATCAAACCTGTCTCTTTTCTTTCAAACTGGTAGCAGTAATAATATTACAGTCTTTAGGGATTTTCAGAAATAAACATAGAAAGATACAGGATGAAAATGTATTCTTTATTTTATAATTTTCAAGTATGTTCAAATCAGAATTTAAGGGTTTTAAATGGTTTTTAAAATGGAGACAAACGAGAAAAAAATTACCAGTGAATGCCAAACATACACCAGTGCTGCATCGGCCTGCCTTCTGCCCCATGTGTCCCCCGTTTAGGGTAGGTAGAGATAGGGGAAAGTCTGAGGACCACTATAGAGTCACCTGAGCTGGCATCCAGGGAAGGCCTGGGGTCCAGGGGAGATATAGGGGGCTGGGGGCCTGCCAAGCCTCCCAACACCCCCTAAGCTAGGGAGAAGGCCTCCAGCGTGGGGTGTCCCCTAACCCCATACCTGGGAAGAGCTGGCCTCCCGGATCAGAGAGAACCGGAAACCAGATATCTGCCTGGCCTCCTCCCCAAGCTCCTCCCCCCCTTAATGTACCAATATCACCAGAGCCAACTTCCCTCCACCAATAACCCCAGACTCTCACCTAAAAGCACATTTTTAGTTTAATTATTGAGGTTTGGATCATAGCACTGATGGCTTTTTTTGTTTAAATGTATATGTATACCACACCTATATACTACTGCTGTACTCAAGGCCCTGACTTTTGCTCACACCTAGCTCTTATTTCCACTCTTTATTTCTCTGTCTGCAGTCTTTTCATTTTGATAACCTAGGGCAAAAAGGTTTGCCTTGATTTTCCTTGCTATGTTATTAAGTATAATATGAATAAGAGACAAAATATTTTTTCTTCCTATGATTTTCTTCACGTTATGTAATATTCTTCAGTTCCATCCAAGTGCTATGAATTATATGATTGCATAATTCTTTGTGACTACTATTTTATTATGTTTTCATACTAATCTTTTATTAGATATTAAATCAACACAGAAATGTTGGTATTTAATATCCTTAATGAGGGATTGAATATCTTTGTACTAAATGCCACTATGAATATTGGTGTGCATATGTACTTTTGAATAAATGTTTTTGTGTCTTTTGCGTCTATACTGAGAAGTGGAATTGCTGTGTCCTTGGAAGCTCTGTTCGTGATTCACTGAGAAATATCAATACTGTTATTTATAAGATCAAACCAGACAGCATTCCCGCTAGTAGTGGTTGAGAGTTAGGGTGATTACTTCTAACATGATTATAGAAATATGATTTATCTTGAGTTAAAGGAAAATGAATTTTGTAGAAATCCAGGAGGTTATCATAAACTTAGGTTGCAACACTAGTTTCAAATCCTATTTTAAATTCTATTTTTAGAGGCTGGAGAGATAGCACAGCGGCAAGGCATTTGCCTTGCATGCAGAAGGATGGTGGTTTAAATTCTGGCATCCCATATGGTCCCTCACGCCTACAGGGGTGATTTCTGAGCATAGAGCCAGGAGTAACCCCTGAACGCTGCCAGATGTGACCCAAAAAACAAAACAAAAAATCCTATTTTTAAATAGTTTTAAATCCTATTTTCTGGAGTAAACTAATGAATTTTCTGGCATTTAGTATGCCATTGTTGAATGAAGAAATTCTTCATTCTTTCATTATTCCAATTTATAAAAATTGCTATTTACAAAGAAATCTTGTATCAAGTCTCTGATAAATTCATATATGAGAATAGTAATGCAACCTTTGATAGTTGTATAAATAATACTTCTTTTTGTGAGGAAATTTAGAGAAACTCCTGGAATAAACTGGAGTCAAGCTAAAAAAAAAGAGACATTTAAACAATTCCTCAAGCAAGTTTATATGCTGAGATTCTTATATTGAACCAGATATGGTCTAATTACTGAATAACAGACTCAGCTATGGGAAGCACTACTCCAAAATTCAGTGGCAATAGTCAAAACAAAGTCATATTCAAGGGGAGCCTGAAGACAGGTAAGATACTTAACTACCTGGCTATTTATTTATTTATTTATTTATTTATTTATTTTTATCATAGGACCTTTTCTCTGCTTAGTCACATCTTTTTGTTGTTGCTGTTTTAGTTTGGTTTGGTTTTTGTTTTTTGGGCTACACCCAGTGACACTCAGGGGTTACTCCTGGCTATGTGCTCAGAAATTGTTCCTGGCTTGGGGGACCACCAGGGGATTGAACTGAGGTCCATCCTGAACCAGCTGCATGCAAGGCAAGTGCCCTATCACTGCACTATTGCTTCAGCCCAATCTCTCTCTCTCTCTCTCTCTCTCTCTCTCTCTCTCTCTTTCTCTCTCTCTCTCTCTTTAATTTTTTTATTTTTGGTTTTTGGGCCACACCTGGTAATGCTCAGGGGTTACTCCTGGCTACACGCTCAGAAGTTGCTTCTGGCTTGAGGGATCATATGGGATGCCCGGGGATCGAACTGCGGTCTGTCCTAGACTAGTGCTGGCAAGGCACCTTACCTCTAGCACCACCATGCCGGCCTGGCCCAAATTTTTTAAGCAGTTTTTTTTTGTTGTTTGTTTGTTTCTTGGTTGGTTGGTTGATTTTGGGCCACACCCAGTGATGCTCAGGGGTTACTCCTGGTTCTGTGCTCAGAAATCACTCCTGGCAAGCTTGGGGAACTATATGGGATGCCAGGAATCAAACCAGTCCATCCTGGGTCAGCCGCATGCATGGCAAATGCCTTATATCTGTGTTATCTCTCCTTCCCCAGCTTTGTCAACTCTGATTTGATCTTCATTTTCATAACTTAAGGAAAACACTGCTCATGCCCAGTTGACTGATAAAGATATTATTTGAGCCTGATATTAAGATGAGTCTATATGGTGCACTTACACCGTCTCAAAATAAAGCTATTTTGCCTTTCATTCATATTCAAGATGGATTCGGAAAAGCATAGTAAAAATGATCTAACTGATGGCTCTAGTTAGAAGCCCCTAGGATAATGGAAAGGGGGTACTAATGTTAGTTCCCCTGGTGACCAAATAAGAGATTATAGTTCACTGGGGCTGGAGCGGTGGCACAGCATTAAGGCCCCTGCCTTGCACGCGCTAGTCTAAGACAGACCATGGTTGGATCTCCTGGCATCCCATTGGTACCAAGCGAGGAGCAATTTCTGAGTGCATAGCCAGGAGCACACCTGAGCATCAATGGTGTTACCGAAAAGCCAACAAAAAGAGACTCTGGAGAGCTAACATGGAGGTAGGGCATTTGCCTTGCATGCAGAAGGATGGTGGTTCGAATCCCGGCATCCGACATGGTCCCTCGAGCCTGCCAGGGGTGATATCTGAGTGTAGAGCCAGGAGGAACCCCTGAGAACTGCCGGGTGTGACCCAAAAAACAAAGAGAGATATTATAGTTCATGTATTAGAGATTGAAATTTTAGCACTGCCACTCTTTGAACCACATTTTCAAACACCTATCACATCTTACTCTACCATTCATGTCATTAGTCATTATGTCATTTATTTATTTAAAATGCTCCTACTCCAGAATTTGACTCAAGATGATGCTTCTGTCTGAGTTACTTGACCCACCTTCTCCAGATTGCCATCACAGTATTTTGTTCTACCCAGATTTCTGCTATTTTCTCTTTCCCCCATATTCCACACCTTTTCTTTTTTCATTTTTCCCAATTTTATGCTTTAAATTGATATCTCCTAAGCCAAGGGCCCCAAGTTCAAATGTTGAAAGAGATAAAGTAAGTGATCGGAAGGGCTAATAGTTGTAAAGACACAGAGTATTTTGACATATGGAAAATAATATGCTTTCCACTTAGTGAGAAAATTATACAGTTCTGTGATGTACTTTGATGACATTCATATCCTGCTTTTGAGGACTGGGCCTCTTCAAGTAGTTCTTGGTAGCCTGTACTTCACTCTTGGCAATATTCTGCTCAAAGATGCTGAATGATGGTTTTATACTCTGGGCAATGACACTTTCAAAGCCATCAAGGTTTTATCCAGCAGTTCTCAAAGGGCATTTGGTGTCAAGAACATAAGTTCAAATTGATTGTCTTTCACATTGCCAGGCTTGTGTCCCAACCCTTCCAGCTATCTTCCTAATCACTGTGTTCCACTTCTGGTAAATATATGAATACAAAACTATTTAATACTTTAAAAAATGCATTTATTAGAGATCATTCAGGTAAAAAGTTTAGTATAGCAAGTAGGGAGTTTTCCTAACAGGCAGCCAAGCCAGATTTAGTCCTCAGAACTACCTATAGTCCCCTGACCATCACCAAGTGTGATCTCTGAGCATGGAGCCAGAAGTAATCCCTGAGCACTACTCAATGTGGCCCAAAACAAAATGGCCAAAAAAAGCCAGACAAAAAATATAACCGATCTCAATGCCAAGAGCAAAGAGGACAGTTAAGGACTTTAACAAACAAGAAAATGTGGGACTGAATAATACAATAGGCAAGGCATTTATCTTGCATGCATTCATTACATGGCACCTTATATGGTCCCTCCTGCACTGCACTTCTATTCAAAATACTATTGGAAGTACTTGCCATAGCAATTAGGCAAGAAAAAAATATGTAGGAAATCTAGATAAGAAAAAAAAAGGCAAGCTTACTGTTTGCAGATGACATGATACTACATGTGGAACATCCTATGACTACAGAAAAATTTGTATAGTAAAGTGTCAGGCTACAAAATTAATATGCAAAAAATCCATAGCTTTTATAAATACAACTAATGAAAGACAAGAAAGATATATTAAAAAGCAATCCCATTCACAATTTTGCCTTGGGAAATCAAGTGAAAACAAAGATAAACAAATGGGACTACATTAAACAAAGAAGCTTAAAGAAGCACCTTAAAGTAAATAGTGAGTAGATACAAAGTCTACCCTCAGATTGAAAAAAACTATTCAGCCAATACCCACCTGATAAGGGATTAATATTCAATATATAAGACACTGATAGAATTTAGTAAGAAAAATAATCTTCTCCTATCCAAAAATGAGAAGAAATAAACAATCATTTTCTCAAAGAAGAAATTCAAGTGGCCAAAAGGCATATTAAATAATGTTCCACAGCATTCATCATCAGAGAAATACAAAAACATGTTATATATCATCTCTTACCATAGAGATTGGCACATGTTACAAATAACAAGAACAACCAGTGCTGGCACTGATGCAGGCAGAAAGTGTCTCTCATTCACTGCTTATGAGAATGCTGACTGGTCCAACCTTTTTTGAAAACAACATGGATATATTTTTAAAAACTAGAAATTAAATTTCCATCTGACCCAGCAATTCTACTGCTAGGAATATTCCCTACAAGCCCCAAAACACAATGTAAGAAATTCCTCTGGTAATTATTGAGTAAATGCTGAGAGCATCCACTTTTTAAAAAAAGATCACCGACTCCGCATGCCAGGATTTCTGGGTCTTTGACTGGTATGTTAGGGGCTCTGGGCAGGACAGCTGGCCACAGGCCCCCTGGGCTGACCACCTAGTCCAGGGGACCAAGGTCCCCCCAAACCTGGTGGGTCTTCAAGGCCACGCCTGGTTAATTGGGCCCTGGGGGGACGGGGGGAGAAATTCCTCCCTGGGCATACAAAAACTACAGAGGCTCGGCTGGGCTCAGAGCACTCCACATGCCAGGATTTCTGGGTGTCTTTGCCTGGTATGTTGGGGGCTCTGGGCAGGACAGCTAGCCACAGGCCCCCTGAGCTGACCACCTAGTCCAGGGGACCAAGGTCCCCCCAAACCTGGTGGGTCTTCAGGGCCACGCCTGGTTAATTGGGCCCTGGGGGGAGGGGGGGGAGAAATTCCTCCCTGGGCATCCAAAATCTACAGAGGCACAGCTGGGCTCAGAGCACTCCGCATGCCAGGATTTCTGGGTCTTTGACTGGTATGTTGGGGGCTCTGGGCAGGACAGCTGGCCACAGGCCCCCTGGGCTGACCACCTAGTCCAGGGGACCAAGGTCCCCCCAAACCTGGTGGGTCTTCAAGGCCACGCCTGATTAATTGGGCCCTGGGGGAGGGGGGAGAAATCCCTCCCTATGCATCCAAAAACTACAGAGGCGCAGCTGGGCTCAGAACACTCCGCATGCCAGGATTTCTGGGTCTTTGACTGGTATGTTGGGGGCTCTGGGCAGGACAGCTGGCCACAGGCCCCCTGGGCTGAACTCCTAGTCCAGGGGACCAAGATCCCCCCAAACCTGGTGGGTCTTCAGGGCCACGCCTGGTTAATCGGGCCCTGGGGGGAGGGGGGGAGAAATTCCTCCCTGGGCATACAAAAACTACAGAGGCTCGGCTGGGCTCAGAGCACTCCGCATGCCAGGATTTCTGGGTCTTTGACTGGTATGTTGGGGGCTCTGGGCAGGACAGCTGGCCACAGGCCCCCTGGGCTGACCACCTAGTCCAGGGGACCAAGGTCCCCCCAAACCTGGTGGGTCTTCAAGGCCACGCCTGGTTAATTGGGCCCTGGGGGGAGGGGGGAGAAATTCCTCCCTGGGCATACGAAAACTACAGAGGCTCGGCTGGGCTCAGAGCACTCCGCATGCCAGGATTTCTGGGTGTCTTTGCCTGGTATGTTGGGGGCTCTGGGCAGGACAGCTAGCCACAGCCCCCCTGAGCTGACCACCTAGTCCAGGGGACCAAGGTCCCCCCAAACCTGGTGGGTCTTCAGGGCCACGCCTGGTTAATTGGGCCCTGGGGGGAGGGGGGGAGAAATTCCTCCCTGGGCATCCAAAATCTACAGAGACACAGCTGGGCTCAGAGCACTCCACATGCCAGGATTTCTGGGTCTTTGACTGGTATGTTGGGGGCTCTGGGCAGGACAGCTGGCCACAGGCCCCCTGGGCTGACCACCTAGTCCAGGGGACCAAGGTCCCCCCAAACCTGGTGGGTCTTCAAGGCCACGCCTGGTTAATTGGGCCCTGGGGGGAGGGGGGGAGAAATTCCTCCCTAGGCATCCAAAAACTACAGAACCGTGGGGGGGCTCAAGCCCCCGCGCGTACTTCATGTACTTCATGTATTCAGAATATTCCTTATTCTTATGTTATGTTTTGCATATACAGAATGTTCATTTTGTATTCTGCCCTTTCCCACACCCATACAAAGCTCTTTTTTACTCCTTAACTCTCTAACCCTCTCTCAAACATCACTAACCTACATTACTCTTTTTAACTTCAGTAGTGTATAATCCTAATCACAGTCCAAAGCTGTGCATTGTGTGTGACCACCCCAAACTGTTTCAAGATACATAAAATGGACACGTATTTCTTTAGAATATTTTGTGGTTTTTTTTCGGACAGCTATAATTCTTACTAAATTTTGTCTTATACAGTGATGATTCTAACCACTTTTTACCACTTTTTATATTCTCTTTTTGAGCTGTTTAACAAGGAATTTTGGTGGAAGAGTCCCCCAGTTTAATGCTTATGATTGAACCATGTCATGGGAATCATTGGAATTGTTCTTATGGCCCCCATATGCGCCAATAACACCATGTGGCATTGCTTCTTATTTGCATAGGCACATTAAAATGGGAAAATACTATACATACAAATAAGATCCTATTTAATAGAGATTGGAACACACAAATCTTGTAGTGCAGAGGGACCTTACACCCTGAACATTGACATAACGACCTGGCACAGACCTCAGAAGAAAGGGCATAATCCATTCTCCCTTGAACCAGGGAAGCCATCCACGAAACATCCAGGCTGGTCTATAACATCACCTGGAAGCAATCCTCTACCACGGAAGACCTACACTGCTCAGACTTTGACCTGCTCAAAAGAGACTTCCCTTAACACTGAGAAGACTTAACAACGACAACGACCTGCTTACAGGACAGGGCTCCCTGCATTGCCCTTTGATTGTGAGGTGAAAGGAGAGGATGCTCCACATCCTGACTTCAATGTAAGATATGCAGATTCCAGGATCTTTAATACAGAAACATGATACCAACAACAGAGACTGTGTAAAAAACAAAAGTGTGTTGGCACTACAGAGAATGTATTGGATTGGACTATCTAGCTTGCCTGAAGCCTAGACTTGGTCTTGTGCCAGGAAACTTCAGGGGTCGGGTCTCTTTGTACTTAGGCCAAGGTTATTTCTTTCCATGTCCCTCATATTTTGGTGGGCCTATGCAAACAACAATTGCCACTCTAACACCATTTTTACTGTGCTCCTTTGACTCTAATCCTTAAAAAGAACTTACTTAAAATTTGAGGTTAATGTAAGCTAATATGCATGTATATGGAAATGTAAGAAAATACTATGCCTGTAATGTTTAAGGAGTTACGTAAGTTTTATGGCTTCAGATTGCTTTGTGTACTGTTAAGAAATATTATAATGTGTTACAATCTGGGGACTTGAGGGACAAAGTAATTGTACATGAATTCTGTCTTATTTATCTTAATGTTCTTTGGCTGAAATTTCAAAGTTAAGATATCAGCAAGGGGACTTCTGAGAATTATGTTATGGGTGATGGTCCTTCCACTGTAACTTTACCTTGTCCTCTTTCTTTGCACCCTTGTTCTCATAATTAAAAAAAATTAAAAAAAAAAACCTACTGTGGTAAACACAAAAAAAATGCTGTGTAAATTCTATGAAGTACAGCTAAGTATAGAAAGATTTTAGGAATAGCTTGGGTTTTGCAAAGACATATGAGTAGTAGAGGTGATTTCAGGTGGGGTTGGGAAAAGGTCCTCAGAAATAAAGCTTTCAAATGGAAACTTAAAAAAAAAAGATCACCATGAATATTTCCCTTAAAATTATCATACTATAATCAAGTAACATATTTCCCTACTCTATAATAAAACTTTTTTCACAAATGCTTGCTATATGTTAAATAATGCATTTTTTTGTTTGTTTTTAGGCCACACCCAATGGTGCTCAGGTGTTATTCCTCACTCTGTACTAAGGAATTACTCCTGCCAGTACATCATATCAGATGTCAGTGATGCAACCCAGGTCAGCCACGTGCAAGGTAAATAAATGCTCTACCCACTGTACTATATCTATGGCTCCTAATTAATGTTTTTCCATTCCATAAATAAACAATCTTTTATTATGTACATGTAAATCTTATTAATTATAAAACAATACTTAAAAATAAAAAATTTAAAAAGCCAAACTTTAGTTCTGAAACACCATTTGATAGGACATTAGGCCTTATATCAAGTCCCTACTATAGCACATGTTTCTAAATTTATATTAGATAAACAGAAAGCACTCAATTGTATACAGAAGCAGGTAATAGTTTCTTGTGTATTGACTTAAATAAATATATTTAACATTCAGGGCCTGGAGTGATTATCTTTTCCCACAGTCACTGTCCAGTGGCCAGTTTTATGTTTTTATTTAACTGTGTAGTCTCAGAAACAAAAAACGTCAGATACTGAACACAGTAAAGGGGGAGGAAGGACCCAAAATCATTGCAACAGAGAAAGCGCACTAACTGGAAAAACAATTAAGAATCAGAAACTGCTGATAGGACTGGCTGTCAATGGCTGTTTACATTTGCTAATATTTAGCTCTCCTTTCTGGTATGATAATAAGATTACTTCTCTCTACCTCAGTGAGCTTAAGTGTGGCTAAGTGAATTTAGTCAATATAAGATTAATAAAAACCTTAAAGTTAGTGCACTAATCACCTTATCACTTCCTGGGCTGTGATAACAGGGAAAGCAGAACAACCAGGGATGTTCTGGATGAGTAAGGTAGTTAGGGGCCAAACATATTTTGGATTTGCAGCATGTATACAAAAATCTTGTGTCAAGTCCTGACATCTGAAGTTCATTGTTTATTTGGCTTTGCTGCTGCTTGTTCCATTTTGTTTCTTAGCTGAATCATAATCATTTTACCCTGATTGATATTTATGGATTATTATAGTGATATTCATGATATACTTGCATGATTTTTTCCCCTATGCTGTACTTAAGTAGCTCAAGTTGAGGTGCAAAAAGCAGACTGCAAACTTAACTGGTGCTCGAATTTTGTTAAGAGATTGCAACGAGGGTCCAGAGTGATAGCGCAGCACTCAGCTGACCCAGGATGAACCTCAGTTCAATCCCTGGCATCCAATATGATCCCCCAAGCCAGGAGCGATTTCTGAGACCAAAGCCAAGAGTAACCCTTGAGAGTCACCGGATGTGCCCCCCAGCCCCCCTACTCAAATAAAAAAAGGAATTGCAAAGAAAGAATCATAAGATTTTAATCCAAATGATTGAAATTCATCTACTTTTTGTGATCAATGCCCCTAAGGACACCTTTCATATTACGCTTCAAATTCTCTAACTTTCATTCTAATGATATTTTTTTCTATTCCCCCTGATTCAAATTTTTTACTTTTCCTTCCCAAAAAGATTTTTAACATTCACTGTTAACTACATGTGTTACAGTTTGCCTGTAGTCTTCTTTTATTCCTTCATTAACAGGATCAGACATAAACACATTTTTCCCCACTAGACCCCCATTTAATACTATTAAATATATATTCATGTATGCCAGTACCTGCTCTTCTCAGACATCATTCAAACATGGATGTACAAACATTTTGTTTTGAGACTAGCTCTGCCTGATCATTCTTAGCAATTTCAGCTCTGAAGCAACCTATCTCTAGAGAATGAAGCAAGGAATAAAGAGAGAAATGACAAGTGTGAAGTACTGGATTTTTAAAGTTTAGTTTCATTCCTTAAAGTTTTGTAATTATCTTAGAATACCACCTGACTCATCTGTCATTGAAAGAAAATAGCTTAAGTCTAGGAAGATATTTTAAAGGTCGGAAGCATGTTTTCAATGCTTGAGAGGACCCTCCCCCCCCACACACAAATACTGAGCCAAAAGTATCCCTTAAGCACTTCCAGGTATAACCCCCAAATAAAACAAATCCAAACAAAGAACTGAGTGGCTTAAGAATTGCTAGAGTCTATGGAAATCTAATATTATCAAAACAAGTTTTAAACATTTCCAGAAAGCTATGTGGGGATAAAGGTTGGAGCTGGCAGAACACTATGTAGAAAATAGAAAAAAAAGTATCCTTATTTTCCTTTTATTTTTATTTCCTAAATTTTTCAAAGATGTAGAATCCTTGCAATGCAATATAACACCATATGCTTTTGTATAGGCACAGTAAAAATGGGGAAACCATATATACAGAAGCAAGATCTTATTCTTCTAGGGATAAGAACTCACACTTTTTTATAACACAGGGGCAAACATGTGTCATGTGGACACAACTCAGTCTCCATATGATTGCACAGTGTTTGTCCAGCCCCGAATCCCAGATCCCAGACGTAAAAACTGATATAGCTCCTTACAACAACACCAGGAACCAAACTCTACTGAGAAATTTCTAACACCGCTCTGGCACCAACTTGTGCTAGTTCTGATATGACATCCCGACAATGAGGAAAGGACAACTTGATCTAAGAGCAGGTTGTCCTATCACATCACCTAACAGTAAGAGGAAATCAGAAGACGTGTCATCCTTTGATCTGTGCAAAAACCTAGAGCGCTAACTACAGAAAACTGACTTTGACAACCATGACTGGGCAGAATTTTTCTTGGGATCGATAAGAAAAACCCTACCCTAGGCTGTAGCCTAGGACTTGTACAAAAATCAAGATCTCTAATTATAGAGGCTCGATTTTGACAACAGACACTGAGCAGAACTTTTGGAACCATAATAAAGACTCTATCCTAGCCTTTGGCCTAGGATCTGAGCAAAAACCAAGACCACTTATTACAGAAGACTGACTACAACAAAAATGATGGAATAGAACTTCTAGAACTGTAAAGACTCTATCCTAGACCTTGTCTATGACCTGCGCAAATACCAAGATCTCTAGCTACAGTGGCCTGACTTTATCATTCACAACTGAGAGGGAAGTTTCCTGGCAGCACAAAGAAAACTTTGGGGTGTGGTAATGAGCATGAACAGAGACAGTAGTTGTTCCCATGACAGTATGCTTCAAGGGCGGAGAAACCCCAATAATACTGTGCCTATTCAAAAAAGGGGGAGCACAAAATCTTGCCACACCAGCACTCCTTTTTTTTCTTTTTTTCTCATCTTTTTCTTTTTTAGTTTTCCTCTTTTTTTCTTCCATTTTCTTTCTTTTTCACTCTTGTGGTTATTATTATTATTATTATTATTATTATTATTATTATTATTATTATTTGCTGCTGGGTGCTTTTCATTTTTTGGTAGTTGCTATCTTTTTTTTTTAAAAGATTTTTGTTTGTTTGTTCTTCTTTTCTTTTTTTCTTTGTCTTCTTCCAGCAGAACCACACAACTTGAATCATCTTGTTTTCTCTCATGAATTGAGGGAGAAAATAATAATGTATGGTACCAGGACCAAACAGTTGCATGAACATTGAGTGGAATTACAAAATAATCCAACTTAAACGTCAAACCTAAAGTCAACAACAAAATTGATACCCTATCTACAACAAGCTATACACAGAGGGAAACATTTTCATTAGCACTCTGGGGACAAAAGGGAGATATGGGACACATGCTGGGAAAAGGAATAGAGGGAGGACAACCCTGGTGGTGGGAATGGCCCTGATTCAGTGTCACGATGTACCATAAATACTACTGTGAAAGATTTGTTATTCACTCTTTAGTCATAATAAAACTTATTTTAAAAAGATGTGGAATCCTCAATTATCAAGAGAGAAGGCCTCTGGCTTCAAATTTGACCTGCTTCTATCACAAAGTGGCATTTATTCAGCAAACATTTTTTGTATTCTTCTTGTGCCAGATTTACTATGTGTCCTTCAAAAAAATGGTAAGTGGGGTGGAGGAAAGAAGAGCAATAGTACAGTGGGGAGGATGCTTGCCTTGCATAGAGACAACCTAGGTTTAATCCCCGGCATTCTATATGGTCCCCTGAGGACTGCCAGAAGTAATTCTGAGAGCAGAGCCAAGAGTAACCCCTGAGTATTGTCAGGTGTGGCCCCAATCAAAATAAAAAAAAAAATCACTGCTTATCTGGGAGTCAAAGGGAGTGAGCAGAAATGTCCAGTCCAAATTTATTCATGGAATTTAAAATGGGCAATTTAGAAGATATACTTAATCATACCCAGAAGGCTTAGTCAAAACATTCAAGCAATCATATACAACTGGGCATTTTATTTTTTTTTACATTTTTGAATAGCTAGGGTTCCATTTTGATTATGAGAAGAGGTTGATATGCAGACCTGGGTACCTTGAGAGCATACTTAGGGAAAACTGGTAAGGAAAGGTTCTAAATCCATTTCCCCAGCCTTGTCACAATTCCTAGTTTCCCTCCTTTGTTTCCCTGCCATGTAGATGCAAAGCACCTCTGAATTGTTTTAATGATGTGCTGTTTTGTTCCTTGAGCACTCCATACTTTAGGTGCCAATTCACCTTTTTCTCTCATAAAGAAGATCAAGAAAAGAACAAATGAAATGGCTGAACAACTGAAAATCTAGCATATTGAAAAGGTCAAAGTATTACCATATATTATTTTAATTTCTAAATGGTTTAGGCATTGTGAGTTCTTTCTCTGACTCTCCATTTTACTGTCAAATACTCAAAACAGAGTGGGAAAGGGCACACATTATTTCATCTACTTGTAAAACATGACGATAAGCATAGGAAATAGTGTCCATTTAATCCATGCTTTTTGTAGTGTTTTTATTTGGAATCTTGTTTTGGACATGCCTTTTTGTCGACAGGATAATGGCTAATACATAGTTTGATTACATAACACAGTCATTCAGTAGAAAATAAAAATCCACATAATTAACTTAACATTTTAATCTTTCATTCTTATATAATTTATTGGTTCTCAGTGACATCTCTTATGCTTCTTCTTTCCTAGGGTATGTCTGCTTGAGAAGGCTTCGAGCAAGGAACAAAGCTTAGGTACAGTTCTTCCTTCTTTCTCTATGGAACTCTGGCTAATGATTAAAATGTGGCCATAAACTCCACTTGTAAAAAAAATGAATTAGAAAGATGAAAGGACCCTGACATATTGATGATGCTATGAAACAACTACATCAATTTTATAAATTATTAGGGTTTTGATGTCTGTTACTTGCAATTGAAATCATTCTTTTTAACTGACAAAGTATTCATATGAACAACCTCTCATTTGAGTTTCATGACAAATTTCTAAATTATACTTTAAACATTCTTATTTTGCTGTTGAAGGAAAATTAATGGCTTCTAACTTAAAAGTAAATACCTACAGAAAAATGAACCAGGACTCAAGCTCTAGAAATCTACAGTGGTCTTGGTCCTTATTCCAAAACTTCCCCCAAATATGTCCAAGAAAATCCATTAAAATTAATTATCCCATCTTTTGAATAATTTTAGATTCTTCTCTTCCTCTTCAATCACAATGTATTAACTGATGCCTCATCATTTCACTTCCTCTGTTTGTCATATATGTTTAAATTTTTCCCTTGCCCGTGACTAATGTAGGGTGTACATATGGCCTAGATAAAGCAAGAGAAAAGGTCTGGCAAAAGATAAAGATGGTGTCCTCTTTCTCTGACATTATCAAACTGGACATACTATCTTATGACGAGACAAAGTCAGTTTTTAAGGAATGTCAGAAGAAAAGTGGTAAGAATAAAGATCCAGGGCCGGGCGGTGGCGCTAAGGGTAAGGTGCCTGCCTTGCCTGCGCTAGCCTTGGACGGACCGCCGTTCGATCCCCCGGTGTCCCATATGGTCCCCCAAGCCAGGAGCAACTTCTGAGCACATAGCCAGGAGTAACCCCTGAGCGTTACTGGGTGTGGCCCAAAAACCAAAAAAAAAAAAAAAAAAAAAAAAAGAATAAAGATCCTTGGGGCAGGAGCAGTGGTGCAAGCAGTAAGGCATCTGCCTTGTCGGTGCTAGTGAAGGACGAACCGCCGTTGGTTCAATCTCCTGGTGTCCCATATGGTCCTTCCCCAAGCCATGAGACATAGTTTCTGAGTACATAGCCAGGAGAAACCCCTTAGCGTCACCAGTTACCAGGTGTGGCTCAAAACCAAAAAAAAAAAAAAAAAAAAAAAAAAGAATGAACATCCTTTATGGTCATTTTGAGCCCCTGAAATTAACCCTCCCATTAGAGTTTTCAGTGTAACAGATGATTTTTTTGAGGTTGAATACACAGAAATGCCCAGTGATTATTCCTGTCTCTGCCCTCAGGAGTTACTCCTGGTTGTATTCAGTGGACCATGTGGGCGGCTGAAGATTGAATCTGAGCAAGCCACATGCAAAGCAAATGTACCTATTGTACTCCAGGCCTGAAGATAATTTGTTCTTATTACTTAATCAAGATTGAGTCAGGGGAAGAAATACTAATGGAGATTCACTCATTTTGGAAGCACAACAAGATATTTGCCTCCCTGCCACAAACATCATGGTGAGACTTTCCAGGGGAGGACTGAAAATTTCCCTATATTCTTATGCTTCAGTGTTTCAAACAGCCATTGCTGCTCTCTACAATAGCCTAGGCTGGAGACAGAGACAATAAAAATTGTAGATTCAAATCTAGTAATTCAAAATTAAGCATTCTTAAATTCATTAATGTGGTTGATTAAATCAAGTAGGTTGTGGAAACTGCTTATTGTTTATATATTGAGTTATTTAAGAATTTACAATATTTTTAGAATTTGCCTCTGAAAATTGTTTGCTGGAGTACAAAATTGGTTTCTGAGTGGAAACTTGCAAATGTCAAAGACCTATCTACGTGTGTGACATATGTGTGACATTGAACAAATTATAGTACTTAAATATGCCTCCGTTTTCCATCTGTAACATACATAATATTGGCATCTACTTTGAGGGTCTATCAAATTTTTATAGATTCTAAATACTTGTTAGCTGTTTTCATTATTTGATGACTAAATTAAAGCATAATCCATTTTTTATTTTCTGGGGTGACAAATTTTACTTGCATTTAGAGATTTTTCTAAACTATCTGAAAATATTTTGTTTAACATAACTCCATTATATTTATTCATTCTATAACAGAAGAAGGCTCACTAATATAATTGTAATTATTATTATTAAAAATAATTATTAATACTAGAGTATTGCTATGTCAAAATAGAAGATTTCAATCATAGAGTACTAACCATTTAGTTTGGTAAATAAATGCACAGTTATCTCAATTTTAAGGTGGTGTTGATTTTACTGATTAGATATTAAACTAAAAATAACTTTTTCTCAATGTCTCACTATCTAAGTGGCTATCATCCACACAAATCCCTTCTCAATGGGATATCATTTCTCAACAGAAAAAGATTTTATTCTTCTATGCATGTTATTTAATTGTAGTCTATTTAGAGAATTATCTTTAAATATTCTATAAACAAAAAATTCAGAAAAAAGTTACAATGTCTGTGGTTTTCTTTTAGCATTTGAACCTCAAAATTCTATAGCTGAATAAACATGATTCTTAGTTATAGGCACCTTATCTATGGCGAACAGGTTTCATATTTTCAGTTAAAGTCAGTGGGTATGTTGATATTTTGGTCATAATTGTGGTGTAAAGATTGATTGCTGAATTTCACTCTTAGATTTTTATTTGCTATAGATTAACTTCACTGCTATAAAGTATAAGCAAAAAGTAACTTTTATCTACTGATATATTCCTGCATAAATACTTTAATTATTTTATTAAAATATGACAACCTTGCCTACCATAGCCTGATGTAAATAGTAAAATAAAATAGAATATTGTCTACAATTTATTAAGTAATAAAATATTGAGAACAGCAATATTTAGATTTGGATGAATGTTATAATGCAAGTGATAGCAAATCATCAGATACTATTTAACTTAAATCTAAATATCTTATTAAACTTCTATATTCTGAAAGAAAAATATTTTAGATAAAAATGCAAAAATCTATCTTTAGCTGTATTTAAATATGCCTAAAATTAAGGACTTATTTAAGAAATACTCTAAAAGAAATTCAAATTAGGATGATAAAGATGGGCTGCAAATAGTAGAAATTACACTCAGGATAGAATGACAAGTCTAAAAGTGTAGAATAAAATGAAAATTGTGCACAAGACATCTGACTCATTATGACAGAAGAAATAGAATTATGAATGATGCAAATACTTTTTAATTAAAGAAATAAAAAAAATCATGTGTTTTTTGAAAATTGAAGGGAAGGTTTAGAGAGCCCGAGAGACTCTGCTGATAACAAATAACATGAGATTATCTTAGATTTAGAACATTGATTAAAAATCATTATTGGCAGCCATAGAAGTTGGCTACAGACACAGTTTTAGCCCAAGTTCTGGAAGGATGACAGCTTTGAGCATCTGAATCTAGAACAAGGAAGAGAAAATCCGTTGATAGTAATGACAGTGGTGATGATGATGAAGAATAGCAACTATATAATAGTTTACTACATAGCAGACACTGCGTTTGGTGCTTACTTTCATTCCATTTACTCCACTGAATAGTCTTCAGAGACCTTAAATCTCATTTTTATTACTAACATTTTATTGCTAATTAAGTTACTAATCTGTTAGCAATAAAAAGTACCTTTGAGAAAGTCAAGGAACAAAGAGAAGAGGGGGATTGCACAGTCATTGTTAGATCATAACCTGTAGTTGGGAAGCTCCTCCAAACTCATTTGGGAGAGACCCCCTTTACTGTCAGTTTTCCTTCTCTTCTTCTATCAGTATCACATATAAATCTACAACTCATGAATGTTCTTCCAGGCACAGGGGAAAATTCATAAAGGTGAAAGACAAAGGTATCATAGGCTTTTTGATTATAGTTTAGCCTTGCCTGTGGAATAAGCAAATAGTTGCTGACTCCTGTTGCAGCAATATTTATGCAAAACAACTGCATGTGCTTAAAGGGATGGATACTATTCTGGAGCTGATTACCCAAACTGTAACTTGAGAAAGCAATAAAGCTTTGTCAGAATATTATTTTGACTGTACAAAGATTTCATTTGAAAGGACTTTGATATTAAGAAATGAATAATTAGGCCTGATTTTGTTAGCTTGGTCTATATCAGAGTTGAATTAACTACATCTCTAAATTTACAGATATTTTATGTGCAATGTGTTTACAATTCCTATTTTCCATTCTGCACCTTTTAAAGTATATAAGTTTGAAACCATTATAGTTATTTTTAGTTAATATTCTAGCATTAGTTTTAATAAATAAAAATAAAACAAAAAATTAAAACATAAAAGAATAGATTAATAAAGGTAACATTTTAGTAAAGCAATAAAAGTAACAAACACTAATATTTATATAATACAGCTTATCCTTTGATTTTAAGGATGATGAGAACATTGTTTATTTTTTATGAGAAACTAAAGTTGTATAAATTCAGTCCAGGTTTTTTCAGCCTGTAAGAGTTAAGTTTGGTTGGGGCCTGAGCGATGCGCATAGCTGACCCAGGACGGACTGCAGTTCGATCCCCCGCTGTCCCATATGGTCCCCAAAGCCAGGAGCGATTTCTGAGCACATAGCCAGGAGTAACCCCTGAGCGCACCGGATGTGGTTCAAATGAAAAAAAAAAAAAGAGTTAAGTTTGGTCACTCCAACTCTGTATCGAAAGATTTTCCTTTTCTCTTACACTGTCTTCTGCTGCAAGTGTCTGATAAATTTGTTAGATTGCGAGTTAGTTCCTCAAGGCAGGAATGATATATCAAAAAAAGATAGGCGTTCAAACTGCTTAAGGTATTTCTACATGTATTGTTTCTATTTAGGTTATTTTCATACTTAAGCTGTGAAGTACCTTCCTATCATAAGTAGAGGCCTACCTGCATAAACAGAAAATAAAGTTCAGAGGGGTTAATTAAGTGCCTAGAGTCATACAAGTGATTTGCTAGCAGAACATGCAACTTTGAACTTCTGTTCTATCCTTTCTCAGATGATCTTTGCTATTCACAGTGCAAGATACCAGTATTCTTCCAGGCTGCCTTGTTTATCATGTATTCATTTTCCTGGTTAAAAATTTTTTCTTTAAGTATACTTATTTTAAACTTCACATTAAACTTTCACTTCTAACTTTAAAGAATAGTCATATATGACACAAAAAAACCCCAGTATTTTCTGTTCAGTATTTCCTAATTTGAATCTCAACATCTCAATCCAACTGAAAGCATCAAATAAGCAGTTTTAGTAATCAAGTTTTAGGCAAACAATTCCATCTTAAATATTGCTTACTTTTAAAAAATTGATGGTCACTCAGAAAGTTCACAATACAAAAGTCCCAAAATAAACAAATATATGGAGAGAATATTAATAGATATTTCCCCAAAGATCTATGAATGGCAAATAGCCATATGAATAGACATTATTAGTAAAGATAATACAAACAACAGTAAGACTTAATATCACACCAGTGAAAATGGAATAATACTAAAAGACTGGAAATAAGCAGTGTTGTCATAAATGTGGTTAAACATTATCTGTTTTGGCATTTATGGAGAGAAAATATAGAGATTTCCTGAAAAAGTACATAATTAACTTATGGCCCATAAATAGCACTCTTTGTCATTTATTCCCCCATGTAAAAACATTAATTTACATGAATTATACATACCTTGTTCACTGCAGCTTCAGTATAACAACTGAAACAAGGAAATAACCCAAATATCCAATGTGGATGAATGTATCAAGAAATCGTGGTATTCTTACACAATTGGATGCTATGCAACTGTAAGAAAGGATGACATTATGCAGTTTGCCACTACATGGATGAAACTAGGAAGTATTATGCTGAGTAAAGTAAGTAAAATGGAGAGAAACAAGTACTGAGAGATATCTTTCATATATGGGATATAAAGATGCACAGTAAAGGAACAAAAATTGGTTAAAGTCAACAGAAATAGATATTTGGTTCAGAGTTGAGTTTATGAGCAAGGGTAATTGGGAATAATCCTTGGGATATTAGTGGAGGGAAGTGGTCACTCTGGTGACAGTCGTGATACTAGAAATATGTAATGATACCCTAAAGCAGGGGTTTCAAACTCAATTTACCTGGGGGCCGCAGGAGGCAAAGTGGGGGTGAGGCAGGGCTGCATAAGGGATTTCACTTACCAAATATTCGCAATAAAAAATCGCATTAGTAAGAAAAAAGTTGCAAAAAATCGCATTAAACATTTGCATACCCCAAATGGAACTGCTCTGAGTATTTGAATGTTTAATGCGATATTTTTTTACTAATGCGATTTTATTTTATTTAAACACCATGATTACATACATGATTGTGTTTGGGTTTTAGTCATGTAAAGAACACCCCCCATCACCAGTGTAACATTCCCATCACCAATGTCCCAAGTCTCCCTCC
This sequence comes from Suncus etruscus, assembly GCF_024139225.1. NCBI lineage: Eukaryota > Metazoa > Chordata > Mammalia > Eulipotyphla > Soricidae > Suncus > Suncus etruscus. The sequence goes on from NC_064849.1 coordinate 166,333,802, forward strand.
TCCCCACCCGACCCCCGCCTGTACTCTAAACAGGCTCTCCATTTCCCTCATACATTCTCATTATTAGGACAGTTCAAAATGTAGTTATTTCTCTAACTAAACTCATCACTCTTTGTGGTGAGCTTCCTGAGGTGAGCTGGAACTTCCAGCTCTTTTCTCTTTTGTGTCTGAAAATTATTATTGCAAGAATGTCTTTCATTTTTCTTAAAACCCATAGATGAGTGAGACCATTCTGCGTTTTTCTCTCTCTCTCTCTGACTTATTTCACTCAGCATAATAGATTCCGTATACATCCATGTATAGGAAAATTTCATGACTTCATCTCTCCTGACAGCTGCATAATATTCCATTGTGTATATGTACCACAGTTTCTTTAGCCATTTGTCTGTTGAAGGGCATCTTGGTTGTTTCCAGAGTCTTGCTATGGTAAGTAGTGCTGCAATGAATATAGGTGTAAGGAAGGGATTTTTGTATTGTATTTTTGTGTTCCTAGGGTATATTCCTAGGAGTGGTATTGCTGGATCCTATGGGAGCTCGATTTCCAGTTTTTGGAGGAATCTCCATATTGCTTTCCATAGAGATTGAACTAGATGGCATTCCCACCAGCAGTGGATAAGAGTTCCTTTCTCTCCACATCCCCGCCAACACTGTTTATTCTCATTCTTTGTGATGTGTGCCATTCTCTGGGGTGTGAGGTGGTATCTCATCGTTGTTTTGATTTGCATCTCCCTGATGATTAGTGATGTGGAGCACTATTTCATGTGTCTTTTGGCCATTTGTATTTCTTCTTTGTCAAAGTGTCTGTTCATTTTTTCTCCCCATTTTTTGATGGGATTAGATGTTTTTTTCTTGTAAAGTTCTGTCAGTGCCTTGTATATTTTGGAGATTAGCCCCTTATCTGATGGGTATTGGGTGAATAGTTTCTCCCACTTAGTGGGTGGCTCTTGTATCCTCGGCACTATTTCCTTTGAGGTGCAGAAGCTTCTCAGCTTAATATATTCCCATCTGTTAATCTCTGCTTTCACTTGCTTGGAGAGTGCAGTTTCCTCCTTGAAGACGCCTGTAGTCTCAATGTCCTGGAGTGTTTTGCCTATGTGCTGTTCTATATATCTTATGGTTTTGGGGCTGATATCGAGGTCTTTAATTCATTTGCATTTTACCTTTGTACATGATGTTAGCTGGGGGTCTAAGTTCAATTTTTTGCAAGTGGCTATCAAATTGTGCCAACACCACTTGTTGAAGAGGCTTTCCCTGCTCCATTTAGGATTTCCTGCTCCTTTATCAAAAATTAGGTGATTGTATGTCTGGGGAACAGGTTCTCATTTTTAGTGGCTTAGAGTTTCTCAAAGTAGTTTCTGATTACCCTTTGACTCTCTGTCATATCAGTAGTGATCTCTCCTTTTCATTCCTAATTCGAGTTATCAAGTTTCTCTCTCTCTCTTTCTTTGTTAGGTTTGCCAGTGGTCTATCAATCTTGTTTATTTTTTCAAAGAACCAACTTCTGCTTTCGTTGTTCTTTCGGATTGTTTTTTGGGTTTCCAGTTCATTGAGTTCTGCTCCCAGCTTTGTTATTTCCTTCTGTCTTCCTATTTTTGGGTCCGTTTGTTGAGCACTTTCTAGTTCTCTTAGCTGTGTCATTAAGCTACTCAGGTAAGCTCCTTCTTCCTTCCTGATGTGTGCTTGCAAAGCTATAAATTTTCCTCTCAGTACTGTTTTTGCTGTTTCCCATAAGTTCTGATAGTTTGTGTCTTTATTGTCATTTGTTTCCAGGAACCTTTTGATTTCCTCCTTGATTTCATCTCGGACCCACTGGTTATTCAGTATGAGGCTGTTTAACTTTCAGGTTTTAAATTTTTTCTTCTGAGTCCCTTTGGAATTCACAAATAATTTCAGAGCCTTGTGGTCAGCGAAGGTAGTCTGCAAAATTTCTATTCTCTTGATATTATGAAGGTATGTTTTATGTGCCAGCATGTAGTCTATCCTGGAGAATGTCCCATGTACATTGGAGAAGAATGTGTACCCAGGTTTCTGGGGATGGAGTGTCCTATATATATCCACTAGGCCTCTTTCTTCCATTTCTCTCCTCAGGTCTAATATATTATTGTTGGGTTTAAGTCTGGTTGACCTATCCAGTGTTGACAAAGCTGTGTTGAGGTCCCCCACAATTATTGTGTTGTTATTGATATTATTTTTCAGATATGTCAACAGTTGTATTAAATATTTTGCTGGCTCCTCATTCGGTGCATATATGTTTAGGAGAGTTATTTTTTTCTGCTCTACATACCCCTTGATTAATATAAAATGTCCATCTTTGTCCCTTACAACCTTCCTGAGTATAAAGTTTGTATTATTTGATATTAGTATGGCCACTCCAGCTTTTTTATGGGTGTTGTTTGCTTGGATAATTTTTCTCCAGCCTTTTATTTTGAGTCTATGTTTGTTCTGACTATTCAGGTGCGTTTCTTGTAGGCAGCAGAAGGTTGGATTGAGTTTTTTGATCCATTTAGCCACTCTGTGTCTCTTAACTGGTGCATTTAGTCCATTAACATTGAGAGAAATAATTGTTCTGGGATATAATGCCATCTTTATATCGAAATTTGGTGTGTCTTTTGGTTAGTCTTGTCTTAAATTAGGTCTTTCAGGTTTTCTCTTAAGACTGGTTTGAGTCTGTAAAGTTTATGAGCTGGTTTTTGTCTGTGAAACCATGTATTCTTCCGTCAAACCGGAAAGTGAGTTTTGCTGGGTATAGTATTCTGGGTGAAGCATTAATTTCATTCAGTCTTGTCACAATGTCCCACCACTGCTTTCTGGCATTGAGTGTTTCTGGTGACAGGTCTGCTGTAAATCTCAAGGATGCTTGCTTGAATGTAATTTCCCCTTTTGATCTTGCTGTTTTCAGAATTCTGTCTCTTTCTGTGGGATTTGTCATTGTGACTAGGATGTGTCTTGGGGTGGTTTTTCTGGGGTCACTTTTGGTTGGTACTCTTCGAGCATGCAGGATTTGATCACATGTATTCTTTAGCTCTGGAAGTTTCTCTTTAATGATGTTCTTGACTGTTGATTCTTCCTGGAAATTTTCTTCCTGGGTCTCTGGGACTCCAATGATTCTTAAGTTGTTTCTGTTGATCTTATCATAGACTTCTATCTTCATCTGTTCCCATTCTTTGACTAATTTTTCCATTGTCTGTTCATTTGCTTTAAGTTTTTTGTCCAATCTCTCCTGCTGTATGGAATTGTTATGTATCTCATCTTCCAGAGCACCAAGTCTATTCTCAGCTTCTGATACCCTGTCCCAGAGCTTATCCATTTTGTCATTCACTTCGTTTACTGACTTTTTCAGGCCTATTAGTTGACATGTTATTTCAGTTTGGAGTTTTGTGATTTCTGTCTTCATATTTTCTTGGTTCTTATTAGTGTTGTATTCAACTCGATCCATGGTTTCTTTGAGTTTTTTGAGCATCTTCCATATTGCTAGTATAAAGTCCTTATCTGAGAGGTTGATTAGTTGGTTGGTCATTATCTGGTCCTCAGAATTGTCATTTTCATTCTCTATGTCTGATGCTGGCCTGCGTTTTTTCCCCATTGTCACACTTGTATTGTGGTTTTTTCTACGTGTTGTGGTGGTATTCATTGGCTATATGATGCAGGCAGCACACTCCTCTGGCTCTGCCCTTTCTGGATGGGCCAACTTGCCTCTAAGGGAGGGCAGTCCTCCGTGGATGAAACCTCACACAGGATCAAATCTTAGGCCCGAGTAAGCAGCAGAGAAGACAGTCTGGAGAGAAATGCTTTCTTCTCTGATCCAGCACGTTTCTTAGTGTGATTTTTTCTTCTTGTTGCGATGGTGTTCTTTTCTTAGAAAGAGCGCAAGGCCGCGTAGTGAAGCGGAGCTAAGTGCTCTTTTGGAGCCTCTTTTCTGCCCACTCCCAAGAGGTTCATGTAAGAGGACAGTAGACAGACACACTCAGGCAGCACTCATATTTTTTCACAGTCGGGCCCCACTCAGTCAGCAATTTCTTACTTGCTCGCTCGCTGGGTAGCTTCAGAATGCAGTTTTTTGGGGGGTTCACTTCCCAGGGCTCTGAGGAGAGCTTCAATGATTCATAAAAGACAGAGAAGCACAGGACAGGGCTCCTTTCAGGTCCTAAGTTTCCTCAGGTTCCTCAGAAGAAGCACAGCAGGGCAGAGACTCTGCAGGTGGAGCAATCAGCACTTCACCTGGTTGTCCCCATGGTCAGCAATTTCTTACTTACTCACCTGTTCGCTGGGTAGCTTCAGAATGCAGCTTTTGGGGGTTTGCTTCCCAGGGCTCTGAGGAGAGTTTCAGGATTCAGAAAAGACAGAGAAGCACAGGACAGGGCTCCCTTCAGGTCCTCAGTTTCCTCAGAAGAAGCACAGCCAGGTGGGGACTCCACAACTGAGTCAATCAGCACTTCACCTGCCAGTCCCCACGGTCAGCCATTTCTTACTCCACTAATGCTATTTTTATTGCGATTATTCGGTAAGCGAATAATCGCGAATGCTGTGATATTTGGAGGCCGGCTGCATACAGAGGGCCGCCGGCCGCAAGTTTGAGACCCCTGGCCTAAGACTATCATCAACAATATTGTAAATTGCAAAGTGTAAAAATTTATTTAGAAATCCAGGCAGGGGCTGGGGAGGAGGGAAATGGGGTATTGGTGGTGGGAATATTGCACTAGTGAAGGATGTCCTTTTTTTTTTAATTGAAACCCAACTACAAACATGTTTAAACATGGTGTTTAAAGGTACTAATTAAAAAAAAGAAATCCATATTAACATATTAATATACTTTTAAAAGAAATATGTAGTAACAATATTTATATAGTTGTTTATATTATTCATTATAATAAATATATATGGTATGAAAATTTCACAAAATATTATTTTTTTGTTATTGTTTTTGGACCACATCCAGAAGTACTCAGGGCTTCCTTACTTCTGGTGTTGCAACAGGGATCACTCCTGGTGGGCTTAGGGGATCATATCATTTGCTGGAAATAAAACCTAGGATGGCTGTATGCAAGGCAAATGCCTACCTACCTACTAATTGTACTATCTCTCTGGCCCAATAATTTACAAAACTGATTAAATAAGAGATTGGTTAAATTAAAATAATGTAAAAATTGACTTGAAATTCTTGCTTCAACAGCACATACCCTAAAATCAGAATGATACAGAGAAGATCAGCCATAGACACTGCACAAGGATGAAGTGTTCATATATTTTAGAATATATTATATATAATCTATAATAATACAATACAAACAAGGTCCATGAGACTTATGGTAGGAAGGTTGTCACAAATAGCAGGGGGAGAGCAGTTAGGACAGAGAAGTAACCACTATAATAGTTGGAAATCATGATAGTTGGAAATGATCATTCTGGACAAGAACTGGGTGTTGAAAGGAGATAAAGGAATATGCATAGTATTTCTTCAGTAGCAATATTGTCTAAAAGAAAAAGAAGTGATAGAAAGTGAAAGAAGAAAAATGACTGCCATAAAGGCAAGCAGAAGGAAGGGCAGAAAGAAAACAGGACAAAAGTGGTGGAAAATGTGAAGGGATGGGTGTTGGACATTGTATAATTGAAATTCAATTAGGGACAACTTTATAACTGTTTATTTCATGGTGATTCAATTAAAGAATTTATTTTTTTTTAAATTTGATTTGGAAAAAGGATCCAAAATATTTTTTAAATTAAACAGTATGTTTGCATATGCTTTTTTGGCACTTATATTGAGGGGCATTATTTCTTTACATAAAAATAGGAAAAATGTTAATAATTATTCCTAATCTAAAATTATCGAGCTCTACGAGTTATATAGATTCACATATTAATAAAAATAAGAAAATAGATATTTCTATATGCATTAGTTATAGAGCAAATAGTGATAAAGATGGTCCAAATTAAATATTTAAGAGTACTTGATAATTTATCTTAACCCTTCCAAAAAGGAGCACTGTATCCTTTCAGGGTTTCTTGTTTTATAAATGAGTCTGCCATGCCATGGGTTGATTCATGCAGTCACTTTAATTTAACTGAACTTTTGCTATCAATGATTACTCAGAGTAAGTGGAATTTACTCTTCCATCGAAGGAAGGCGATTTCACTTTCTACCTCGGAGAGAATCCAATGGAAAATAGCACCAGCATAATTACATACTTACTTTTATAACTACAATATCATAATATTTTGATTTGCTTTATATCACACACTTTCCCAGCTGGTGGGCAGCTTCTGTTTTAGCTTTGCGGATTATATTAGTAACGGGGGAAAGAGATGTTGTACACATTGTAAAACTAATGAGACCAACAGTCTAGTGTTATTTGAGGATATGATAATACATCTGTTTGAGGATCTTTGAGTTTCTTTGTTAAACTCCTTTACTCAAGGAAGGTGGCACTTAGAATTATTTATAGTGTTCAAGGATCATGCAGGTAACAGCAGAATAATAGTGCAAGGTGGATAACCAGGAGTGAAGAAGAACAGAAAGGACTAATGAGAATGATAGATACCAAGACTTGAGTCAAAACAGGTGATGCAAACAGGTGTTCACACAAGTAGGATGAGTCAGACAAGCAAAGGAGAGAAATGGGGAAGGCAGAAAGAGACAACAACTAAGAGCTGGCAGTTTCTTTAGTTTTGGGGGTCTGCTGGTCTCATAAGAACTACGCCTTCAGTACAGTGTATATGAAGCCACACAGGTGTTTTAAAATGTGATTCTACTCAGGAATGCTAAGCGATATAAAAGTCTTCATTTCTAACAAACTTCTACATAACTCTATATTAGCCACAGGATTATAGATTCTTGAGATAGGCAAAGCAAGTAAAAAGTTAGCTGTTAGCTGTTAGAATTGGAAAGCAAATACAGTTTTAACAAAAACAAAATCTGCAAGTTGAATATTTTTTAAAGACAACATTTTTGATGATCACATGTTAACAAGTTAATTGATCCCCCCAAATTGTTCAAATGCTGAATTTCTAACTTCAGTATCTCTAAATGTGACCTTTTTTTGGCAGTAGTAGGTTACAGTAACCTAGTTAGGACGGGATTATCAAATGAAAGTAAATTCAATATGACCTGTGTCCTTATACATGAAGAAAAATTTAGATACAAATTCAGATGCAAAATGGAGATAATGTATATACAATGGAGATAATCCCATGGCTATTAGTCAGTGAGCACCAAGGATTTCAGAGAAGACAAAACAAAGCAAAAAAAAAAACAACAAAAACAAAAACAAAAACAAAAAAGAAAGTTGTTTTTTTTTAAAGCCTTTGCAAGCTTCTAAACTCCAGAACTGTATCCACCCAGTTTCTCTTCATCACAATAGCTCAAGATCTAATTAAATAACAAGAATATTAGGGGCTGGAGTGATGGCGCAAGCGGTAAGGCATCTGCCTTGCCCGCACTAGCATAGGACAGACCACGATTTAATCTCACAGTGTCCCATATGGCCCCCCAAGCCAGGAGCGATTTCTGAGCACATAAACAGGTGTAACCCCTGAGCGTCACTGGGTGTGGCCCCCCCCAAAACAAAACAAAATGAATGCAAATATTGAACAAAAATAATAGTTAATAATAATAGTTAAATAGTTAAAAATAGTTAATAGTTAAAAATAATAATTCATTGCTCAAAATGTAGAGATTTTTATGAGAAAATAGGGCTGAACATGAAGCCATCTACACGTGAGTCCATGTCCATCAAATTCAGTGGTCTGTTTTCCACGTGCGTACACATTGGACTCCCCATTATACACATTAATGTGTAAAAAGTGTGCACATTTCACTTTCCATTCCTGGGATCTGCAGAATCTTCTAAAAAGCTTTGTTAACAGGTGTTGTAAAGATTTGGTTGTTAACTAAATTTTGAAGCACTTCAAATTCAAATACTCATTAACTTAAAGATATAGGGAAAACCTACCCAAACATGAAATAGTTAAAAATATGCTGACCCCTGTGTAGTTTTCTAGATGTTATAGCAAGAAAGAATTTTCTGGATTCTCCTTTTAGTGTCCTACTTTAGAAAATACTGAATGAAAGGATTTAAGTTGCAACCCAGCAAATTAATACAACTCAACTTTTAATTTTTTTTAATTTTTTATTTCTAATTATGAGAACAAAGATGCAAAGAAAGAGGACAAAGTAAAGTTACAGTGGAAGGACAATCACCCATAAACAGAATTCTCAGAAATCCCCTTGCTGATATCTGAACTTTGAAGTTTCAGCCAAAGAACATTAAGAAAAATAAAACAGAACCCATGTACAATTACTTTGTCCCACAGTCCCCAGATTGTAATACATAATATTTCTTAGCAGCACACAAAGCAATCTAAAGCCATAAAACTTATGTAACTCTTTAAACATTGAAGGCAAAGTACTTTTTTACATTTCCAATCACATGCATATTAGTTTAAGTTAACCTCGAAAGTTTAAGTGGGTTGTTTTTCTTAAGGATTAGAGTCAAAGGAGCACAGTAAAAATGGTGTTAGAGTGGCAATTATTGTTTGCATAGGCCCACCAAAATATGAGGACATGGAAAGGTAAAGCCTTGGCCTAAATACAAGGAGACCCTACCCCTGAAGTTTCCTGGCACAAGACCAACTCTAGGCTCCAGGCAAACTAGGTTGCCCAATCCAAGTCATTGTCTGTAGTGCCATTACACTTTTTCCACACAGTTTCTGTTGTTAGTATCATGTTTCTGTATTAAAGATCCTGGAATCTGCATATCCTATATTGCAGTCAGGATGGTGCAGAGCATCCTCTCGTTTCACCTCACAATTAAAGGGCAATGCAGAGAACCCTGTCCTGTAAGCAGGTTGTTGTTGTCAAGTTTTCTTAGTGTTAAGGAAAGTCTATTTTGAGCAGGTCGATGTCAGAGCAGTGGTAGGGTCTTCCCTGGTAGAGGATTGCTTCCTGGTGTTGTTTTAAAAAACCGTGGATGTTTCGTAGATAGCTTCCCTGGTTCAGGAGTGAATGGAGGATGCCCATTCTTCTGAGGCTTGTGCCTGGTCAAATATGTCTCTAAAATCAGTGTATATGTAGACTTGACTTCCTACACAGTCGTCCTCTCTGACTGCTAAGCCTAATCCATAAACAATTTAGCTATACCATGTATTTAGCCCCTCTGATATATTGCCCCTCTTCCACACCAGAGCCCATTCTACTCCCTCATTTCCCATTCGGGATTCGTTATCTTCCCCTTAATTAATCCTATTTACCATCAGTTCTTAACTTGTTAGGCACCAACTGACCTCCTGCCCCAACAGATTCTGCCCTTTCGCACACCCCTACAAAGCTCATTATTACTTCTTAACTCTCTCACCCCCAACCATCAGTACCTCACATTTATTCTTTTTAACTTCAGTACTGCACAGTCCTAATCACAGACCAAAAGTCATGCATTGGATTTAACAATTTCAAAAGACATAAAATGGACACATATGTCTTGAATATTTTATGTGTATTTTCTTTGACAGCTATAACTCTTACTAAGTATTCTTTTACAGTGATGATTCTACCCACTTTTATCTTGTCTTCTCTTTGTGAGCTGTTTAATAAGGAATTTTGGTGAAAGAGTCCCTCAGTTTAATGCTTATGATTGAACCATGTCATGGAGATTGTTGGACTTGGTCTTACGGCCCCCATATGCACCTATAATGCCATGTGGCATTGTTCCTTGTTTACATAGGCACATTAAAATGGGAAAATACTGGGGCCCGGAGAGATAGCACAGTGGCATTTGCCTTGCAAGCAGCTGATCCAGGACCAAAGGTGGTTGGTTCGAATCCCGGTGTCCCATATGGTCCCCCGTGCCTGCCAGGAGCTATTTCTGAGCAGACAGCCAGGAGTAACCCCTGAGCACCACCGGGTGTGGCCCAAAAACCAAAACAAAACAAAACAAAAAAAATAGATAATACAAAATGGGAAAATACTGAACATACAAATAAGTTCTTATCTAATAGAGATTGGAACACACAAATCTTGTAGTGCAATGGGACCTTACATCAACTTTTAATTTTAAATATATTACTCTAAACCATCAGGAGTCTTTCTGGGTTGCTTGTTGTTATATACTCAATACAGGAAAGATGATGCCCTTTTGGAAACATTTAAAAAAAAGTGAATTTAAAGGCCTATTATAAAATTGAAGTAAGACATCATTCAGCATGAAATGGGCAAAATGGAAAAGAGAAAAACTAATGGGGCTTGCAAAAAAGAAATGAGAACAGAGAAATAAAATAGTTAAGATTTCTCTATTTTGTCACAGTGTTCCATGAGAAATATCCCAATAAGCACAAAGAAAGATATTTCACATCTCCTCTGTTTTCTATAACTAGTAAAGAAAACTCACTGCACAAATAAGCAATAACTGATCTTCTCGCTGTTACATTCCATACCAGGTGTGCCCCTTAGGACTAGCTAGCATCAATATTTTAGCAGCTACATTAATACAACCCAAATTGTTTGGGGCACCTTTCATAGTGTAGACATTATATATTTGTGTAATGACTAGAACATCTTTCTCAGTAATATATCACAACAATTGTGAACAGGAAGTACATTGTGAAGATAGAGGCTTTACTGAGCCATCAATGTGTTAGTAGCAGCCTACACCTAGAAGGTGCAGAATGCTATTTCAACCAAGAAAATTGTCTATACCTCTTCTGATATTAGACTGACAGCAGAATGTCATAAAATAGCATTTATTTCTCTACCCAGCACACTTCACCTTGTGTGGAGAAGGACGTCTTACAGGAGGCTCTAAGAATCTAACCAGAAAGGAGGAATAAGTCTACCAGGTTAGACAGTCATGAGTTCTTCAATAATGTATATTCTATGTCTGTTGCTAAAAATACTGTGCTGGTAAATGGAAACATTTGATATATGAGCCTGAGTTTTAAACTCCATTTTCACATACATTTGGAAATGTTAATGATAAGCTCTATACGGCAGGGATGTGACTCATCAGTAGACCATATGCTTTGCATGTGTGAGGCCCTGAAATCACTCCTAAGGATGACATAAAGGTATATTTATAAAGACAGAGCTATGTTGCTCATTCATAATATAAACACTGAGTCAGTAAACTACAGACATTATTTCAGCTGTTGTAGATTCAAATAAAAATAAGTTCTGGGGGACTACTGCATCCCATCAAACACCTTGTGTCTCTGACCACCAAAATGGCCCTCTAGAAGCTAGAGAGAAAACTCAAAGGCCTGGAGCACTTGCTTTGCTTGTGATAGGCCTATGTTCAATCCCTGGCACCACATATACCCCAGAGTTTCACCGAGTGTAGTTTCAATCCCTGCTGGGAATGAGCCCCAACAGTACAAACTCATCAGTCTAATCTTCACTTCCTTATTTAACATAACACGTTTCCTTCAAGTCTCACTAATTTTCCCCAAGGAAATGATTTAACTTATTTAACAAAAGTTTTAAAATATTTAAATGATATTAATAATAAGTTATAAATATATTGTATATATAGATCACAGCTTCTTTATCTAGTCACCTGTTGATGTGCACTTAGGTTAATTATTTTGGGATAAATAATGCTGAGAATGCTCTTTATCATTTTACATAGTGGAGCCACTAAATTAGAAACTCACTCATAGTGTACCAAAGTTTCTTTTCTCCACATGCTAAGCAACACTAATTTCATAATATTTTTATATAACCATTCCTGTCAATGTGAGGCAGCATCTCATTGCGTTTTGATTTGGGTTTCCTTAATAATAACTAATATTAAGCATTATTTTGTTTACTTTCATTGAGAAGCATATAATTATGTACTTTGAAGTTTGAACATTGAATATTATGTGTTTAAATTATTAAGTCATTTCAGCTATTCATTTATTTTGGATAGTAATTCCTTGTGGTGTATCTGATGTGCAAATATAGTCTCCCAATTGCTAGGCTATCTTTTACTAATACTTTCTTTCACTGAAAATCTTTTAAGAGTCAAATACATTACTATTTTCTTATTATTTTTTCCCTTAACAATGATGTTGAGGTCTGAATTGCCTAGTTGAAGTTACATCAACCTTTGGGAAAAAGAAAATGGGAGGCATCACTTTTCCCAACTTCAAACTGTACTATAAAACAGTAATCATTAAGGGGCCAGAGCAGTGGCGCAGGGCGTAAGGCCTTGTATGCGCTAGCCTAGGAATGACCGCGATTTGATCCCCCTGGCGTCCCATATGGTCCCCCAAGCCAGGGGCAATTTCTGAGCACAAAGCCAGAAGTAAACCCCAAGTGTCACTGGATGTGGCCCAAAAAACAAAAAACAGTAGCATTAAAACAGCATGGTTTGGGAATAAAGACAGACAGATCAGTGGAATAGACTTGAATATCTTGAGGTTGACCTTCAGGTATATTAGCAATTAATCATTGTATATCTAAAATTTAATTATGAATAACTTTGTAAATCACAATGCCTTAAATAAAAATAAATTAAAAAAAACGTTAAGTAGAGTCCATCTTAATTCTTTAATCATGACTTTTATATTATACTGATTACTTTTTGGTTCTATATAAATGTGACTATCCCTATTTTTTGTTTTTGCTTACATTTGGCTTGTATGATTGTTTCTCATTCTTTCTCCCTAAGTTTGTACTTATATTGTGAATTTAGGTGTGTTTCCTGTAAGCAGAAAATAGATTTATTTCTTTATTCATGGGCCCAGAGTGATAGCACAATGGTAGGGCTTTTGCCTTGCACGTGGCTGACCTGGGACGGACCTGGGTTTGATTCCTGGCATCCTATATGGTCTCCCAAGTCAGGAGCAATTTCTGAGCACATAGCCAGGGATAACTCCTGATGGTCACAGGGTATGGCCCAAACCTCGCCCCCCCAAAAAAATGTATCCATCTTGGTGTTGTACTAAATCTGTTGTTAAATTGGACCTCTTAAATCTATGAAGAATTTTGGACCAGAATGATAACATAGTGGATATGGCATTTGTCTTGCACATGACAGACCTGGGTTTGATTCCTGGCATCTCATATTGGTTCCCGAAGCCTGTCAGGAATAATTCCTGAGCACAGAAGAGCACAGAACCTGTGTGCTTCTGGGTGTGTCCCAAAAACTAATGAACAAAAAGAAAAAGAGAAAAGAAACAAAATTGTGCAACAGTTTTTTTCCAGAGACTGGGAAAGTTTTGTCATTATTTCTTGCCTGAGTCTTTCTTCCCCTTTTCTTCTCACTCTGCTGAGCCTATAATTTAGAGGTTTGAGAATTTTTCTGATCTCAAGAACTTGCCTGGACTTCCGATCCTATATACAAGGGCAGTTGAATTCCTTTGTCTACTTAGAGCTTTGTGGGTGCTAGGAGTTGAACTTTGTGTTCCTGATTACAGAGTACTGATCTGATTTGTTGTTTTACACTAAGGGGCTACTGCTTATGACTGTTTCATTTCCATGACACTGTAATGGTATTTCAGGGACACAGGTATAGTTACCAAGGCAGGTCCCAAAGCAGAATTAAGACCCTGTAGTTTTATGCCATCCTCTAGAATGTGTGGGATGAGTGGAACAGTATAATCATCCTGGAACCTGGTATCAGTGTAGCCACTGAGACCACTCAGCACATCAGACTGGGTTTAAAGAAGGCCTTGGCTCACATGGGACTTCAGGGCTAGCTGTGGGTGAAGGGCAATGTATGGAAGACATTTTTTCTAAAGTAAAAACAACATTTATTCACAGATCCTAAGAAAGGGCAAGGAGAAGATTAGGAAGGGAGTAAGTAAGAAGAGAAGATGAACTTCTCCAAAGGTGGAGAGAAGCCCAGAACACAACCTAGTAGGAAAGTCCACATGTCAAGTGGGGAGATGCGGGCACCATGTGCATGGGGACACTGTGTGCGTGGGCCCAAGGAGCACATGTGTCACAACTTGCTTTCCTTTTTTGTTTGTCTTCACCTCCCTTTGTTAGATTTTACTCCCAGATATATTATCTTTTTTGATGGAACTGTTAATGGGGTAGTTTCCTTAGTTTTCCTTTTTCTTAGTTCATTATGTCTAAAAATACAACAGATTTAAAATTGTGTATTCTACAACGTATGTTAATTATTTCTAGTCAATGTTTTGCTGTCTTTAGGATTTTCAATACATATTATCTATCACCTAAAATTAGTAAAGTTTCGCTTCTTTTTTCCCAGCTATATTTTCCTTTTCTGCCTAATTACGATGGATATAATTTCTAAGACTATGTTTTAAAAAGTGGTAAGAGAGTAGCTCTTTATCTTTATTCATGTATTAGGGAAAAACTTATCATTTTCTCCATTGAGTAGAAAGTTTCTGTAGGTTTGTCCTCAAAGGAATTAATTATATAATGTATATTCCTTCCATTCCAATTTATTTAATGTATTTATCATATCATCAAATGTTATCCAGTATCATTTTGATAAACATGCAATTTTTATCATTTTACCATTTTTGATATTGTGTATTGCATGAATTGATTTGAAACAGCTTTGTATCCTTTGTATTATCCTTTGTATGAAATTTGCTAGTCATGAAGAATGATTCTGAATTGAATGTTAGAGCCAGAGAGATAGCACGGGGTCAAGGTGCTTCTCTCATGCTCTGCCAACCCAGGTTCAATCTCTGATAAAATGGCCCCTGACTCCCACCAGAAAGCAAGTCTGAGCGCAGTAGGGTGTGGCCCAAAAATTAAAGTTAAGTAACAAGTGAGAAAAGACCCTGGAGAAAGAGAAGAGGGGATAAGGCAAAGGCCTTGCTCGTTACCCAAGTTTTTCCCCTAATACACATATGGCCCCTTTATCTTTGATACAGGAACATTTAAAAAATGTTTTGTTGGAGTTTAGGTTTCACGTTTTTAGTTCTATTGCTTCTGTGGTTTGAATATATGCAAATACCACACCTCTACTCCACGGGTGTGTCCAAAGCTGTGCCTTCAATACCATGAACTTCCCATCTGCCTCTTACTTCCTCTCCTTGATTTCTTTCCTTACCAAATCTTCTCAGCTCTGGAATGTAGGGGCCAGGGTGAAACCATATTTTTAAAAGCCACTTAACTATGTGTAGAAGAATTAGAGTTGATCAGGGATATTTATTGGTTGTTTTATTTGTTCAAGTCATAGAGGGTAGTGCCAATTCAAATAATACCAGAAAATATGAAAGATAGGACAGAGCTGAGTCAGTTTACTAAAAATAACCTCAAAATTTAAAATATTGTGAATCAATTTTTGAGCTAGACTCTTTTATTTGGGGGGTGTTTGTTTTTATTGTTGTTTTTGAGTCACACCTGGTGATGCTCAGGGTTAACTCCTGGCTTGGGGACCATAAGGGACACCAGGGAATCCAATTGTGGTCTGTTCTAGACTAGTACAGGCAAGGCAGATGCCTTACCACTTGTACCACCGCTCTGGCCCCTACACTCTGTTTTAGACCATAAAGCAATAAACATACATAACACAAATAAATGTCCATGCCCACATAAAGCTCTCATTATGATGGTAGAGAAATCAGTGGAGAAATAAACCAACCAAAGTATTACACTGAGTAGCAATACAATTTTAAAGATAAATTAAAGCAAGAGGAGAAGTTGAGAGATAAAGACAGGCTTCTGCTGTCTACTACTTATTCACAGAGATTTATTTACTTATTCACACTCTGAGATGTCTTTCTCACATTGTACGAGATCTGACTTAAGTGAGAAATCTGGCCTTCAAAGATGTGGAGAGAGTGGTAGATAATAAGGTTGTGGGGGGAGAATAGAAGGAGATGAGAAGGAATGATTGGGGACGAGATTTTAGAGAAAGATGTAGATAGAGAATAGTAGGAAATGTAGAGAGAAAACGGTAGATTTGGAGAGAGAATGGCAAGCTGTGCGGTTGGATATTGCAAGTGAAAAACTCAGTTGTTCTCATTTTCTGGCATAGTCGTTGTGACTTCCGTTGACTGGGCTTACCTATCAAAATCTCTCAGAATAATATTCTCACTACAATTGTCTTCTCTGAAAATTAAGGATAAAATAGCCATCTGTCAGCCCTGGTTCATGTACTATCCTTACTATTTACTTCTACCCCACTTATATCTTCTTAGTAGTTTCTGGTAAGGAAAGACTAAAATAATGCAATGTGTACTATTATTTTCTGGTAAAACTCCCACTGATAAGGTATTCAATTAATAGATAAATAATGAGATGAGATGACTTCCCAGGTATACATTTAGGATTTAGTTATATATGAATAATTCAGTGTAATTTTATTATTGTTGATTCCAAGTGAAATTATAGTTAAAAGATATAAAAATCCATCCATTTTTCCTTGAATGTTGTCTCTATAAAGACGTCTCTAAGGTTATGTATAAAACAATTTGAATATTAACTTGGACCATTAAATATAAAGTAATCATTTTTATTAAAAATCATGACTTTCTCATCTTATTTCTTTTAATCTGATATAGAGATTCAATTTACTGATGTAACACAGTTCCACATCACTAGTAATCAAATGAACACGTACAACAAAAGGATAATATTGGCCAAAATATTTCAAATGGCAATGCTTACTAATATTTGTTAGTAGAATAAACAGGATTTTTTTATATTATATGTTTGCTAGAATACTTTACCAAAGTATTTTTTGACAAAAAAATTAATTTGGCAACTAAAAGATTTTAACTAAATTGAATTATTTGCTAGAAACAAATATAATCTTGGGTCAAAAATAAGAGGCATATCTATAGCTATTCAGTGCAGAATTATTACTAATATTCATCCTCTTTATAATATAAATATTAAAATAGGAACAAGCTAAGTTTTCATACACATTGCATTAAAAGAAAAAATAATAAAATATTCTGTTATGAATGTTTGGAGATTTTCTTTGATGGCTAAATGTTTAGAGTTTATCTTTGATGGCTAAAATATTACAGATGTCTAGGTATTTCTTTTAATTTTTGCTTGTGGTTTTATTTTTGAACCACAGCTGGTGGTGTTCAGGGCTTATTCCTGCTCAGACTCAGGGCTTTGACCATTTAGGGGGTCACTCATGGAAAATCAAATTAGTAAGACAGGAGTAAAACTCAGGTTTTTGTATTTTAAGAAATTTATACATGTAATTTCAAAGAGATTTGAAAACTTTTAATTACAACAAAATCCTTTCGATCGCAATGTGGAGAAGTGTACTAAACACCATGCTCAAAGTAAAATTTGGTGGGTTTTTCACTCTGGGAGGTAATCATAGGTGCTTTTGGTTTTATTTTGATGCCACTCCTGGCAATGTGGTTACTCCTGGCCCTGTATTCAGGAACTAATCCTGGGGGTGTTCAGGAAACCATATCGGATGCTAGGGATCAAACCTGAGTGGGTTGCTGACAAGACAAGCACCTTACCCACTGAACTTACTCTGCTCCAAATCATTGATGATTTTTATTACTTATTTTTTTCCCTCAACATGTACTTTATAAATTCTGGGAACAGGGGTAGAGGGAGGACATTACTGGTGGTGGGAATGCCCTTGAACTTTGAATATTACTGTGAAATATATGTAATTCACTTTGGCCACAATAAAATTAATTAATAAAAAAATTCTGCAGATTCCAGGATCTTTAATACAGAAACATGATACCAACAACAGAGACTGTGTGAAAAATAAAAGTGTGTTGGCACTACAGACAATGTCTTGGATTGGACGATCTAGCTTGCCTGGAGCCTAGACTTGGTCTTGTGCCAGGAAACTTCAGGGGTCGGGTCTCTTTGTATTTAGGCCAAGGTTATTTCTTTACATGTCCCTCATATTTTGGTGGGCCTATGCAAACAACAATTGCCACTCTAACACCATTTTACTGTGCTCCTTTGACTCTAATCCTTAAAAAGAACCCACTTAAAATTTGAGGTTAACTTAAGCTAATATGCATGTATATGGAAATGTAAAAAAATACTATGCCTGTAATGTTTAAGGAGTTATGTAAGTTTTATGGCTTTAGATTGCCTTGTGTGCTGTTAAGAAATATTATAATGTGTTACAATCTGGGGACTTTAGGGACAAAGTAATTGTACATGGATTCTGTCTTATCTATCTTAATGTTCTTTGGCTGAAATTTCAAAGTTAAGATATCAGCAAGGGGACTTCTGAGAATTATGTTATGGGTGATTGTCCTTCCACTATAACTTTACCGTGTCCTCTTTCTTTGCATCCTTGTTCTCATAATTAAAAAAAATTTCCTATAAGAAATCTGCTATTTTTTAACATTTTGAAACTAATTAAAATAATCTCATTATTATTAATGACTTATAAAAAGCCCTACTGATATTTGAGAACATTTTAAAAACTTAACTCAAAATATGTCAATTCATGGTTTGTTTCATTTCTAAAAAAAATGTGAACACTAAGATTTTAATCTGCCGAGTGTTCTGTAGTAGCACAAGAAATACTAAGTTTACTTTTAAAAGGAAAGGGAGAACATAATGTTCCCAATGAAACAGTCATTATGTCCTTAAATACACATTTAAGGAATACAATAAAGAACAAAGGAAATGTTACTACTATAAAACTTACAAAGTATGTTCCTATTTCATATTATTAATTTATAATCTGCCTTTCCTAAGAGAGACATAAAAATTGCTATAAGATTGTGCACTTGCATGAATCAATTATGTGCAGATGATATTACTTACCAGCTTGGAATTTTTAAATATTCTTTTAAAAGTGGAAATAACTGCAGTGCTGTAATCCCTTTAGTTTGAATGGGTTTCTGCACAAGTCCATAAGTCTCATGGAAACAAAGTTTCATTAAAGCAAAAATATGTTTGGACACCTAAAACCTGTACTCAGTTTACTGATTTCTATAATGTGAACATAATACGAAATGATATGAATATAATAATTACCTTAGTAATTACCACCAAAAAATCAAGAAATAGAATGTTCTCTGCACACCCAAAATGTGTCTTAGCTCCCTACAAAACAACTGCCCTTTAACACTTTTAAAGTAATTGCTGTCCAAAGTCAAACTTTTAAAACTACGTAACAGTCTTTACTGCTTTTGAATTTTATATAAAAGAAATCATAAGATCTTTACTTGTTTGTATCTGTTATCTTTAACATTGTTTGTGAGATTAACCTAACTACAGAGTACTCAATTTTTAATTGCTAACAGCATTTCATCGTGTAGAAACAATGTATTGATATTTCTCTTTTGAAGAAAATTTGGTTTATCTCTAGAGGTGTGACTTTTGTTTGTTTGTTTGTTTTTGGGGGCCACACCCAGTGATGCTCAGTGTTATTCCTGGGTATGCTCTCAGAAATCGCCCCTGGCTTGGGGACCATATGGGACACCAGGGGATCGAACCGCAGTCCATCCTAGGTCAGCTGTGTGCAAGGCCAATGCCCTACCTCTGCTCCAATGCTCTGGCCCCGCAGAGTTGGGACTTTCTGAATAATTGTTAAGAACTCTTTGTTTTTAGTACTTGGAACTAAATAGTGGAAGACATATTTACACTATTGCTGAGTTCTAATACAGCAAATTCTTTTTGTATATTTTTAGCATATATGTTTATACATTTCTGCATCAGGATAATATGAAAGTGCAAGTTGATTCTATATCTATGCTCACTTATTATAACCAGTCAGTCTAGTGGCAGTAGAAGGATGACATTGTTATCTCAACAAGCATTTTTCTAAAGACTAGTGATATTGGGCACTTTTAATAGTTTTGTTAACTATATATCCTCATTTGTGAGTTTCCTGTTTTAGATTTTGTGCATTAGTTTTTTAATGTCTCTTTATTTTGAAATGTAGGAACTTCTATTATTGCATTCTTAAATTCTTTAATGCTGATTTGTTTGTTTTGTTCTGCTTTGTTTGATGAAAACTAGTTTGTAGAGAGGGTCAATTCACTAATTTTTTATGGATGACATAATCTCTATCCTGTTTAGGAATTCTCTGCATCTCCTAAATAACAAGGCTAGTTTTCTATAATATTATCCTAAAAACTTCATTTTTCTTCCTTTTAATTTAGGCATTTCTAAAATTTATCATTTGTTGAGTCTGAGGAAGATTTGTTTATCAGAATTAATTTGACTCACTATACCAAATTCATGAAGATTTTTTTCTGCCTCCACACATATATCTGCGTGCATATCATAATGCAGGGACCCTTTTCTGAATGCTAACTGAGTTTGCAAGGACATCTGGAAATTTCAGAATGGTTCTTAAACATTCTTACGGTGAATGACCTGTGCTATCTGTTCAGTCTCCTCTGCTCTGTCCGGCTTCAGTTGCTTGTCCCTGTTGTGACAGGATCTCAAACTTGCACAGCACTATAGGCGGAAATGCAAACTGTGATGACTCTCATACAGAAGCAAAACTGCATTGTCATAGGTTTCCACTGCACAACAACAAAAAGTAACTAGAAAGTTCCCTTAACTCTTTTTCTAAAAGATTATACCCAGAATATGATTTGAACAGAAAGTGCATATCTCTTGCACAGGTAGTTGAATTTAATCCTTTTTGTTTGTTTTGAGGAGGCAATGTTTGTGCTTCAAGTCCTTTGAACATGTGCTATGAACACATTTATTAGTTTCTATCTTTGCTTCATTTTATTTATTTACCACTCTGTAAATGCCTGAATTGTCTCTTGCATATGTATTCCCTTTCTGGTCTCTACCAAAACATCTTTGTGAGTAAGCTTCATAATAAAGTATATTGCTTCACTGAAAAAAATTGAAGAGAATATTTTTTCTACAGCTCAGTGTTGACAACTTTTTAAAATTAATTTAATAAGGGCTTCCCCCTGGGGTACACAGGGCCACTGGATCAACTCCCAGCAATACATTATTTGGCACTGTAAGTCTAATCATCTGTTGTTCAGGCCTAGTGATACTAAAGTAATTGAACTAACAGTGCAACATCTTTGTGGTGCTGCAGATGGAACCCAGTCTTAAAAAATAGATGTAAGGCAGGTATCAAAGATCTCTCAATTTCTGCATTTATTGTAATAAACTTATATAGTCTAATATAATTGAACTGCCTTATATATCGGAATTGATTCTGAATTTAATTTTGTTCCATTTACCTTTTGGTCTGTCCTGGAACCAATACCATAGTGTCCTCATCACTATACTGGCACTTGGTCATATAAATCTTCCAACTGTGAACTTTAAGATGGACTCGTCTATCTTGGGATACTTCCATCTTTGTCTTAGAATCTGCTCGTCATCTTTGCCCCAGGGCTTGATCCTGTGGCATTCCTGGAGTACTCTGGGATCACGCCTAGTGATTCTAGAAATATTGCTAAGGATCAAACCTAGGTTTGCTTTCTTCAAGGCAAATGTCTTCAATCTGCTAATTTTCCTTTGCATCTCATAATATATTCTATCATACTTCAGCCCAAAACAATATCAATTTTCTTATAATCACATTTACTTAATGGATTATAAATACATTATTTATGGTTTTCATTTTTCTCAGAGAAAATAAAGAGCCTACTCTATTATCTTTTTTTAAAAAATAATGATCCAATATAGTTCATATTTTTAAATAATTCTAAAGCACTAGACTACAGTATGTATTCTGTAGTTTTGGGGTAGGATTTCCTGGATATATCAATGTTACTTTTAGTGTGCCATGTTTACAAATGGTTCCTATTTTTTGCTGACTTTGTATGCTTTATCAGTCATTGGTAGGTGATGTATCTTCCTATGACTGTGCATTTTCTATTTCTCCTTTGCTGTTAATTTTTATTCGTAAGTTTAAAGCTATGGTTAATGAGTGTTTGTAAATTAACATTTTCAATATGTGAGGTACTGAAATATTATGAACCTCTATTACTTGGTATACATAAATTATAACTGGTAAATATTCCTAAAATATTCATCTTTTATTACTATAAAATGTCTCTATTTTCTCTAATAGATCTTATTATTTATTTTAGCTGGTTTTTTTTTTCTTTCCTTTTTTTGTTTTTTTGGTCCACACCTGGTGACGCTCAGGGGTTACTCCTGGCTATGCACTCAGAAATCGCTCCTGGCTTGGGGAACTATAGGGGACCCCAGGGATCACCGTGGTCCGTCCTGGATTGGCTGCATGCAAGGTAAACGCCCTACCCTATTTCAGCTGTTAATGTGGTTCTTAACTGTAGCAACCACTTTTTTCTGGTTACTTTTGATACTCTCTTGAATCTTCTAGTTGGTAATGTCATTTGTTGTCTTTTGATTCTATTTATTTCTTTTTATTTTGTTTTGTCTTAAGGTTTTATTTGTTTGGGGCTACATCCTGCAAAGCTCAGGGGTTACTCTTATATCTACACTCAGAAATTATTCCTGAAAGGGTAATATGAGGTGCCAGAGAGCAAATGCATGAGAAGCAAGTGTCTTTTGCTATTGTTTCAAACCTTGATTCTCATTATTTCTAATGTAAAAATAGAGAGTTTTTTGTTACCCTTTTTAGTGTGTTCCCCTCTTCCAGATATATTTTCCTCTATATTTTTTATTTCTTTCTATTTTTTATAATTTTCACTATTTTTTCTGACAGTTCTATAATGAAGTATCTAGTTTCTCTTTGATTTTAATTTATCCTGTTTTTTGTATCCTGCTGAATGTATTGCATCATATATATATCATTAAACTTGTGGTTATTTTCATTCCAGTTATGTCTTTTGCATCATTATATCTCTGCAAAACAGATTTTAGGATAACAGTATTATTCGCTATATTGTTTCAGCAAAGTAAAAATTATCCAGTGTGTCTGAATCATTTCAAACATTTATACTTCATCACAAGTTTTGTCTTTATAAATTGAAGTATTAGTAATCACTTTTGTGATTATAATTTGTATTTACAAATGGATAATTAACTTGAACACTTTTTACTTGCTTATTTTCTATCTTTATAATATCTTTGGTAAAATGGTGCTTCATATAATTTAAAATTGTAAATCTTTCTGGTGGCGTTAATATTTTGGCATAACATTATGTCCTTTTATTTCTCTGCTACTGTTCTTGCCCTAAAATCTATACTTTTTGTACCCTATAATCTACCTTTTTAATATTAACATAGCTATTCCTTAGCTACTTAATACTTGCATAGTATAATTTCATCCTTTCACTTTCAACTTGCCTCTAATATTATATTTGAAGTGAATTTCTTATAGGTAAACATGTTTCCCTCTGATAATCAGCATTTTAATGGTTTTATCTAGATAATTTCTGTTTAACTTATTGTTTTAAGAATTAATTTTATCACTTTATGTGATTTCTCTTTTATGTCTTTCTGTTGATTGTTTTCAAGAATACATTTTCATTCATCTAAATTATTTAAAAATTTAATGTAGTGTTTATTATATTGAACATGCATTGCATATATAACTGTATATATACATATATATCGAAAAAGCTTTTCATAGTTTATTAGAATGTGCCTTGGGATTTGAGGTTCTAAGATCATATACAACATCTACTACTCAGTTTTATGATGTTTGTTTTATTAAAATATTTCATTTTTATATGATACAGCTGTCAGGAAAGATGAAGTCATGAAAATTTTCTATACATGTATGTACATGGAATCTGGTATGCTGAGTGAAATAAGTCAGAGGGAGAGAGATAGCCACAGAATAGTGTCACTTATCACTCATCTGTGGGATTTAAGAAAAATAAAAGACATTATTTACTAAAACCCAGAGACAATAGAGCTGAGGGCCAGAAGGACTGGCTCAAGATATGAAGAGCACCACAAAGAGTGGTGAGTGCAGTTAGGGAAATAACTACACTGACAACTATGATGACAATGTCAATGAGTGAGAGAAGTAGAATGCCTGTCTCCAATACAGGCTGTGGGGGAAGGAGGGGAGAGGGATGATTGGGGCATTGGTGATGTGAATGTTGCACTGGTAAAGGGGGGTGTTCTTCATATGACCAAAACCCAACTACAATCATGTTAGTTATCAAGGTGCTTAAAGAAAGATATTATTTAAAAAATTCATTTTATTGTACTTGATAAAGCATATCCTATGCTTCCACATCTTTTATATTTAATTAACTATTTTATTTAAGTGCCATGAATACAAGATTGTTTACAATACAATAATTTTCAGAGATACATATTTACTTGAAGTTGATTTCAGTCATGCAACTTATAACACACCATACAATATATGTTTCTCACCACCCATGTCTCCAATTTCTCTCCCACCTTCTCCCCTGGAAGCCTGTGAGGCAGACAGTATTCTTCTCTCTCTTTCATTCTCTCTCTGTATTTCTGTCTCTCACACACAAACTCTCTCACTTTTTCCCCAGCTTTTAGACACTGTAGTTTGCATTATTGTTATATAGGGCATCATTCCTGTCAATTTATCACAATTATTGTTACATAGGGGCATTATTATTATCAATTTATCACAACCCAGCATCAATTATTTGTCCAGAGAGTTCATTTTCAACTATCATCATAGTTATTTGAGAAATATTTATATTGTTTTGTGAAGTATTCCCACTTAATTATGTGAATCTTTCCAATCTAGGAGCTGGGTATATGTTTCCATTTCCTTAGGTCCTCCCTTATTTTTTAAAGTAATGTTTTATAGTTTTCCTTGTATAAATCTTTCACCTCTTTAGTTACGTTGGCTCCAAGATACTTGATTTTCCAAGACTTATTATTGAATGGGACTGTTTTCTTAAGATCTTTTTCTCCGGTTTTATTATTTGTATATAGAAAATCTATGGATTTTTGTGTATTAATTTTGTAGCCTGTCACTATACTATGAAAATCTATTTTTATTGTATTTACTATACAAATCTATTGTTTCTAGTATCTTTTTATAGAATTTTTAGGATTTTCTAAACATAATATGTCATCTGAAAATAATGAGAGCTTGCCTTCTTCCTTTCCTATCTTTTTTTTTACCTAATTACTCTGATAAGTACTATATTGGAGTGGTGAAAGGGGCAACCTTCTTTCATGCCAGCTTTTAAGGAAAGGAAAAAAAAAGCTTTTAAGGAAGGGAACGGGGATGGGGGAGGACAAATTTGTTGATGGATATTCCCCTGATTCAATGTTAATATGTACCTAAAATACTACTGTGAAAGATATGTAAACCAATATGATCAAAATAAAAATTAAAAAAATGGAAAGTTGCAGAGACAAAAAAATAAAAAGCTTTTAGTTGTTCCCCATTAAGTATAATGCTTGCCATGGACCTGTGGTAAATGACTGTGACTATATTGAGAAAGGTTCCTTTAATTCCCGTCTTGTTGAGAGCTTTTTTATCATGAACAGGTTCTGGACCTTGTCAAATGCTTTCCCTGCATCTATTGACATGATCATATAATTTTATATTTTCTTTTGTTTATAGGGTATTTTATATTCATTGATTTGCCTATATTAAATCTTCTTGTATCTCTGGAATAAATCCTACTTTGTCATGGTGTATGACTTTCTTGATGAGCTGTTGTATTAGTTGTTGGCTTCTATTCTACCTAATATTTTGTTGAGGATAGTTGCATCTGTGTTCATCAGGATATTGACCTGTAATTCTTTTTTATTTGTTGTATTTCTGGCTGCTTTTGTCATCAGGATGATGTTAGCTTCATAAAAACAATTTGAAGTGTTTCTGTTTCCTTAATTTCCTTGAAAAGTCTGAAAGAAGTAGCAGTAGGTCCTCTTTAAAGGTCTGAAAGAATGCGCTAGTAAAATCATCTGGGCCTGGGCTTTTGGTTTTTGGAAGACTTTTGATTACCACTTCAATTTTTCAGAAGTGATAAGCTTTTTCCAATATTGCCCATCATGTTATTTCAACTCTGGGAGGTTATAAGGAGTCCAAAGTTTATCCATTTTTCCATGAATGCTTGCAAAGCAATAAATTTTCCTCTAAAAACCACTTTTGCCATGTCTAAAAGTTATGATAATTCATGCCTTCTTTTTAATTTATTTCCAGGATTTTCTTAAATTCCTCTATGACTTATTCTAGTTCACTAATTCTATCCTCAGCAGCTTTTACTCTGTTGGTGAGGTTTCCCAATAAGTTTTTTTCATTTTGCTTACCAAGTTTTTCAGTGCTAATATTTCTGGCTGTCCATTCCATATTTCTTTGTGTTCTTTGAACATACTTAACATTTTCTCTCGAAAGTCTTGATCAGAAAAGTTATATAGGTCACTGTTGTTAGTTGGACCTTTCAGAACTGCCACCTTCATTCACTAAGTTTGATGGTTTTTATGCTTTGCTTTCTCATTGTGGTGATGTTTTTTATGTGTGTGGTGGGGCTCCTTGAGTAGAAGAAATGTGTGGCTGTTCTGCTTCACTATGTGGTTGTACTCATGTCTGGGAACACTCACCTGAGTTCACATCAACATGGCACTTTTTAATCCAAATGCCACCCACAACCTGCAGCTCTTCCTGCCACGAATGGTCCACAGTTCTTTTTCTCTCAGTAACATTCTTGTCTGAGCACACACAACTGAGTTCAGTTCAAAAGGGCCAACAGAAATCCATTTCTAAGAGTTTTGACAAACACTTCAAGTCATGTAACATCGAACACATCTAAATTTAGCTCAGTTCTACCATCTCCTCAAATTCTCTCCTCCAATTCTGATGATCTACTTTCTCTACTCCCACTGATACTTATTCTGGTTCCCAGTTTTGTTTTTATCAGAATGCCTATGAGTAGAATTTGGGGGGTTTGCTTCTTTACTTTTATGCCTTTCTCTTGTTGGAAGTTGATTGTATCAGTAAAATGTTTTTTTTTGTTGTTGCTGAATAGCATTCTATTGTACTTTAGTCTATTGTTCACTACCCAACTGAAGAATACTTAAATAATTTCTAGCATGAGATGATTACAAATAACACCACTAAAGACACGTCTTGGAGATATAGCAAGCTCATTTTCAAACCACTGAAATGAATTGAAATTTTTGATAAAGTTAAATATGCAAGAAATTGGGGGGGTCATATCATATAAAATTACATTATACTAGCCTATTATACTCTATGCTCTAGCACAAAAAATGATAAATTCTTAGGTGGATATACTTGAAGAAATTTGTGACTCAAAAAACACAAATTGCGCACAGTTTGAGAAAAAATAACTTATGGACTTGTTTCACAAACAAGCCTTCATTTAAAAAAGGCATTTTCTTCAAAGGAATAAATAGCAGTGTGTTCATGTATGCATTCTCATATAAATTCTTGTGTGAACATTATTGTTCATTTAACCTGGGAAATGCATATTTACCATGTCTGATTTTAAGCATTTGTATGACTTTGTACAAAATCGCAACCCTTTAATATTTTCAAGTGGCTATATGTCATTTTCCATTCACACTATCAATACATCTTATATATATATGCATATATATATAGTTTGACTTACCTCACACCTGTTACATTGTCATTTTCATGTACATTTCCCTAATGACTAATGATGAACATTTTTCTTGTGTTTAGTTGCCATCTGTCTGTTATCTACAGTAAAGCCTCCTTTCAAGTCTTTTTGCCCATTGTAAAATGAGACTAGTAGCTTATTAAGATTCCAGAATTCTTTATATAATATGTATGCAAATTCTTTATCAGAAATGTGATCTATAAATATGTTCTCTCATTCCATAGTTTTCTTTTCATTTCCTTTCTTTCTTTCTTTCTTTCTTTCTTTCTTTCTTTCTTTCTTTCTTTCTTTCTTTCTTTCTTTCTTTCTTTCTTTCTTTCTTTCTTTCTTTTTTTTTTTGTTTTTTGGGCCACACCCGGTGACACTCAGGGGTTAATCCTGGATATGTGCTCAGAAATCGCTCCTGGCTTGGGGGACCATATGGAACACCGAAGGATCGAACCACACGGTCTGTCTTAGGCTAGGGTGGGCAAGGCAGACCTTGTGAAATATATATATATATATATATATATATATATATATATATATATATATATATATATATATCTGTGAAATTTTTGCCAAAGCTACACTCACAAGGATCTTCTACTCTATTCTTGTAATTTTAAAATTAAGCTCCAGACACAGTTTTAGAAACTCTGTAGAGACAATTTGAGGCCCTGTGTTCTCCCACCTTCTGCCTAGAAAGAAAATAATTAAGCTTCAGTCAGCAATTAGGTTAGTGGCAAAGCCTTGTCATCTAATTAGGAATTGAGATGACTCAACTCTTGCTTTCAGTTTGGTGGAGGGAAGATGTATTTCCCTTTGCCCTAGGTTTATCATTTTCTAGGAACTCATTTAAATTCTAGAGTTCTGATCAACCCTCACTTTGGTGGGTCTTAACTTCGATTTTTGTTCCACCAGACTCCTGAGCCTGCCAACAGCTCTGCCAAGCTTATCTTAATTTTGACTACTCACATTAATCAGCAAATGGCGCAGAAGAAACGTTCCACCACATGTCAGCCTCTCTGTGCTTCTGCTACTCTCCTGCACCAGAGCCCCTCAAGCAAAGGAAAGTAAGTTCTGGGAGTTCTTAGACAATGCTTCCATTTTCTTTTCCCAGATTTTATGATGGCATTCATGAGATAGTTCTGAGATAAACTGGCCTGTCACAGACAGAAGCAGAAACCCTCTCTATCAATTTTCTTACATTAGGTGCTGAAGGAACATTTTATTAACTGTCTCAGAGATTAACTTTCCTTTGAAGAAATTAGCCTTCATTGAAAACTGAGGCATTACAAAACTGTGGGGCCATGTAGATGGAGAAATAATTTCAAATCTCTATGGAAGCTGATGTGAAGAAGAATATTTCTGTCTGAGATTTCTGGGAGAATGCATTTTACCAGCTTAGAATGAGAGATGCTGATAGTTAACCACCTGCACCAGCTTAATGAAGCAACTTCCTTTGCCTAAGGAGCATCAAGAATTGAATTGTATTCTCTTTCAGTCATTTTATGTGTTTATCTCTCCACCCCCTAATGTCCTCAGAAGTTCTACTAGCAAACAAATCTTTCAAGTAACATCTAGCATTTCATCCATGACTTCACAGTGTGGCTACCTAAGATGACATAGAATGAAGGGATTTTTCTTCCAAGTGTCAAAGGAGCTAGATAACGTTTCCACGGTCAATATTAAATCTCTGATAGCAGCTCAAAAATAATTGAAATGAGAAATATCAGATATAAGTGTTCTTGTGCCAGCTTTCAAATTGAAAGTCAACTCTTTCTGAGAATTCAAAATAGAGATAGATGCTGGAGAGCTTGTCAGGACTGCCCCAGCAATTGGAGTCTGTCCAGGGAGATTATGAGTGAGTGAACATAGGTTTCACATAAGATACAGAAATATGAAAGAGAAGCAGGGATCTCTGAAGGAAATTTTTAGATTATAAAAAGTAAATGAAAGATTTAACTCAACAATAAGCAGTTTGACTAAGAGAAATAGCTAAAACAAAAATTATCTAAGTATGGAAATTGGAGCTTTAGAGATAAAACACGTGTCACCAGTGACAACTTGCTCCCACATACTAAGTTTAAAAATCACTGTGATTAAGTGGCCAAAAATTTTTGAGAAGTCAGTTCTCTCATTAATTCATGGGTGACCTAGTGAAGATTACCTATTTTTCCATAGTTTTGCAAAAAAATGCAGATGCTCAATAAATTATAGAATATATTCTTAAAGATAAAAATGAGGGAACACAAATTTAAGTGTTGATGCAAAGTAGTATTGGACAAATGGTATTTTTTTATGAATTTGAATTTAATAAGATTTTGTTTGGTGAGACTTTGTTCTTTTTAATTATAAAGTGTAGGTTGTAGAGCATATTCTTTTTCTTTATTGCCACTAAAAATACATAAATAAAAGTATGTGTACTATGCAAAGAACCTAGATTCATAAGTTTAATTTCCCAGGAAAGGCATTACATCAGACTCAAACTGAATTAAGTTTTGAATAATATCACCCCCCTATATTGTCATTTTTGGAAGAGTGGCATATTTACTTCACTCAAATAGAAAAGGACTTCATCTCCAAATATTGACCGAGAAACTAAATTTTCATATCAGCAGTTTTAAAAGGCAAACTTTTAATTCCATCTATTTTGTTTTGTTTTGTTGTTTGGGCCACACCTGGCTGTGTCCAGGAATTCTTTACCTGTTTCTGTACTCAGGGATCACTTGTAGTGAACTAGGAGAACCATATGGAATACTAAAGATCAAACCCTGGTTGCCATGTGCAAGGCAAGTGCCCTACTTATTGTATTGTTTCTCTGGCCCTAAGTCCATCTTTTTTTTTTTATCTTGGTATCACCTTCAGAATTTAATTATTTTTTAAAACACACCTAAACATTGATATCAAAATAGCTCAAAAACAATCTATAAAACTCATTCTAAAAGCTTGTTTCATTGATACCTCACACTTACCTTTGCTAAGACCCTTCCCTCCTCACAGAAAAGGCAGACATCATCTTAAAATTTTATAAGAACTCCATATGCATTTATAGTAGTCTGGGCTCTTTGAGGACTACATGGGTCAATCCTGGCACCACACAGGTAAAGAATCATGCCCCACTTTCTAATCCAAAAACTCCTTCACACACATATATATCATCTCAGAATATAGCCTTAGCATTCCAACCAATTTAGTTCTCTGTTAGCAACTCTAAGAGTCTAGCAAGTTAACTCAGTATCCACTTATGTAGAAATCATTTTATTGGATTTTGAGGAAGTGATGAACAAAGAAAACATACTTCCTCTTTTAATTAAAGTGGCTGAGAACAACTGCTCACATATATGTGCTCTGTGGCATAGTGTAGTACCTGCCTAAGCCTCTGGCACATAGCAAACATTCCATCAGTACATCAGTTAAAAGTACTACAGGAGAAAAGGCAAACTATCTAAGAGAAGATGTGCACATATTTAAAAAGGAAGGAAGGCAGCATGGCAATTGGGTCCTACCAGGGGGCCTTGAAGAACAGTTATTAAGAAATACTTTCAGGAGGAAGACAAGAAAAAGAACCAAAGGTCTAAGCATGGATAATCTCTATTAGTATAAGTTACGCAACATGTACCAGAGTCAAGAAGTGAGGACTAACTTCTGGCTCTGTGCTCACAGATAGCCCGTGGTGGGGGTGGGGGTACTATAAAGTATGTTAGGAATTGAACTTGGCTTGGCCATAGTGTTGCAAGTGCTGTATAATTGCTCTGGCCTCATAAATAGTATTTTTTTTAATTTTGTAAATTAGTTTTCAATGTATGTCAAAAAGCTAGCATTTTTTTAGTCAGGTAGATGAAAGTCAGATAAGTCATTTAAGGAAAATTACATAGTCTAACTCATGGCAACTAAATCTTTCATATACTTATGGGAGAATTAATATGAATTTATACTGTATTCCTAGATTAGTGTGGATTCGAGCACACACGGCAAAAATTGGAACCTGTACAATTTCTGGGGCAGAAGTGGGAGACACTCTGGGCTATAATGAGGGCAAAAGAAAGTGTTAGTAAAATGAATATCTTCTTAAAGTTTGGGGACACAATTTCAGCACTTACACTTAAAACCATATATTATTTTACTTCTTTCTTCACTTTTTGCAATGTTAGAGTGATATGGGGTCACACACATGTGGGAAGTACATATTTAGTTGTGGTGCCTACAACATGGTCACCAGCAAGCTTGAGTGATGGTCTTTTAAAAAATTTGTAGTGTCAACTAGGAATCAAATTTTTTGTTGCTATGCTCACCACATGCTCACTTGGTCATAGGGCTGATGTACTTTGACTGTGTTGTTCATCGAGCTCACACTCTTTTTCAGTTGTGGTATCCCAAACATGTTTCCAGCAATGCACTTGCATGTGCTCTGATGAAGCTGATAATTCATATTCTCAGGCTTAGTTTGCATCTGGGCTCTCCTGAGAATCCTTACAGCTTAGAAACACTCACATACTATTTACTGAAACCAGACTTTCACAATCAGCATACAGATCACAGTTTCGTGACTTTTTTTTCTTTCTTTTTTTTAGGGGAGAGCGCGAATGCAGTCCCCCACTACCACAAATTATGCAGTCGAGTTTCGCCCATTTGGGCAAATAGCAGGGGTCAGCACATCTGGAGTGCAATGGATAAGCCTCGCCCTGGGGAAACCACCTTCGTGATCATGGTATCTCCCCTGCCCGGTAAGTATAGTTTAGTGACTCTTGAGACAACTATCTGAGGTAGTTACTTTTCTTGCAGAATAGACGGAGAAAATGACGTGTGAAAAATTAGGTAAGTCACTCAAAGTCAAATAGTAAGTGAAAGAGTCAGAATCTGAACCAAGAATTCTATCCCTGGTCAGGCTGTGAGGACCAAGGTGAGGATTCAGAGGAAGCAGCCAACCTTTTCTCACTTGACCTTGACCAACAAACTCTTAGAAAGGTTCGAGAATGCTTTTATTCCAATGCTCTTCACCTTCCATTTGAACCATTGCTAATTATGCCTAGAAGTGCTTGTCTCTGGGAGCCACCTTCTTTCTAGCCACCTTCTTTCTAGCATTATTATGTAAATTGCCCACCTGCCTGGGGTCTCTCCCGGGCGGCTTGAGAAGGCTCCGTTGACTGAACGCAGCAAATGAGTGTTTGGAAGTTGACTATAAATGTTCGAGGCACACCAGTGTATAGAGATGGGCTCAATTAAGGTGAAGGTTAACGAAGAGAAAAAGGACCTACTCGTGTGTATTGAATGAAATGACGCACTAAGCATTTTATGTTAGCTAATTTAATCCTCATAATAATCAGATGGAGTTCGAACAGGATTAGCTGTTTAAGAGGTTTCGAGGGTTAACATTTTGTTTAAGATTTCAGTTTCTCTAAGCAGACTTCTTGTCTGAGTACCGTGCCAATCCTTCCCTATCTCACCGTCCCTAATGTTATCGCACAGTATCAGGGACACTGGAGGAGCTGGCTAATGCAGACTTGAATGAAATGTGGTGGAGGGTCAACTTTGACCAGAAAAGAAGCAAAACTTAAGACATGAAGAATCCAGAAGTGTACTCACAAGTTGTGGTCAGAAGCAGAGGCCCCAGCTAGAACTTCTGCTGGAGAGCCCAGCGAACTAGCTGAGATTCTCAGATTATTTGCTATCGGCCGGAGAGACAGCACAGAGATCGGGCATTTGCCTTGCATGCACCAGATACAGGACAGGCAGGCGGTGGTTTGAACCCGGCATCCCCGTTGGTCCCCTGTGCCTGCCAGGAGCGATTTCTGAGCACAGACCAGAGTGACCCCTGAGCGCAGCCGGGTGTGACCCAAATAAAAAAAAAAAGATGATTTGCTATCACATCTTCGTGACTTGCAAATGGTTTACAGCACTGCAGCATTTCAGAAATGCTCTTCCATGTCTGTGTGTGTACATAAGTTTTAGTGAAGCTCCTCCAGGGCAGACCCCACTGAGCATCAGCAGGACATGCCCCACTTAGGGAAAGTAGAGTAAACAGTACCAAACCACAACCACAGGCCCTCACAGTTAGAAGCACTGCTTAAATATCATTCAGCTTTTATTCTTGCACCATATGTAAACAGAAAGGGTTAAGGAGAGACTTGTGACTTGATCATTCGGGTATTGAAATGAACACTGCTTTTATGTCATCTATATGCCAAGTGATTGTTACATAACTTTGCAAGTAGGAGTTGTGTTTTATTTTTTGCCTGTAAAGCAGTGCTATTCTTATAAAGAGTTTGAGAGGTAGAAATGAATGATTTCTGCAATGCATAATGGTAATTTAGTTCTAAAACCAATAGCAAACCAAACTATAAATAACACAGAGAGTCTGTACTTGTTTCTCCTTTCTTCTTAACAAAGACCTGATGGGGCCCGGAGTGATAGCATAACTGTAGGGCGTTTGCCTTGCACTTGGCTGGCCCAGGAAGGGCCCAGTTCAATCCCTGTATATAGCCCCCGAGCCTGGCAGGAGTGATTCCTGAGTGCTGCCATGTATGGCCCCCAAACAAACAAACATACAAACAAAAGACCTGAAGCATTATATTTTCATTTCATATTTAGTCAATGAATGAATAATGAAGTGGGCTTCACTTAGTTATAGTAACAGTGTGAACTGTTTATGGCAAATTCCATGAGACCATTTTCTGATTTTTTTGGTTTGCAGCATTGTGTGAAGGCTGTAAATTAAATCAATTCCATTGCTTGATTTCACAATACCAACATGAATGTGAGATGCTCTGAGGCTTAGCAAAGCACCAAAGAAGTTGTTGGTAAAGAAAGGTTCTGATAAAAATTAATGTCAAGGTCAAGCTAATTTCTAATAAGAAACTTGTGCCTCAGACTGTGGTGCTCCTCTAAAGTCTAACTTTATCAGGAATCACTAAGAGTATTTTTGCAACTTGCAAGCAGTCTATTTTTCTATGAGGTCACCTGTAAGAATTCTAAAACTAGATTTAGGCCAACAAATATTTACAATTAAGTTAACTGCTAACTGGGTAGAATTAAGATGGACAACCATAAAGTAGTTGTGTTTACCTTCTCTGCTTATCACAGTAAATCTAAACTCTTACTTGGAATGATCTACACAGAAACCTAATTGACGTCATGCTAAGCAAAAGATTCACAGCAAAGAATAAAAACACCCAGACAGACTGAAGATAGAACAATTCCTTTATTACGGAAAAAGAAACCTGCCCTAAGCTACAAAGCAGGAGATATATTTTTATATGTGTGGAATCTCATCTTGGGGAGTCTGATCGTAGAGCACCCAACAACCCAAACTCATAATTCCATGCTTGCAAGAGGGGAACCGGAAGCAAGAAACCAACCAGAGATTATAAAGAAGTATACAAGTTGCTGGCCACCTTGGCTACCTCTCTCCTCTTTCTGATTGCAATGCTGGCAGAGAGACTGTATTAGACATGATTTTACACAGTACATACCTTCAGATGAATCCCTGAGGAATGAGCAATCCTTAGCAAAAAACCAATTTTGACAAAAGATTTCTTCTGGAAATCACAGCTGAACTAGTTGAGATTCTCAAACATTATTAGTAATTACATCTTAATTGACTTGACATTGGTTTACACCATATAAGTCAATGCACTCTTTAGCAAAATGTTGAGCTAGCTAGGAGCTTAGACAAGTACTAAGAGCATTTATTAGCAATCAAACAGTTCCATCTCCTGCCATTCACATCTGAATTTTGGCCAGTAATTGTGTGCCTATACTTGAAAAATATCTTGCCAAAGCATTGCATGGATTTAATACAATTCCTAAAAAGATACCATCATGATATTTTTCAAATAAATAAATAATCTCGAAATTCGTATGGATCAATAAATCTTCACAAATAGTTAAAGCAATCCTTGGGGAAAAGATGATGGGAGGCATCCCTTTCCCCAACTTTAAAATCAGTGAGCTCATAGAGTAGAAACTATTCAAAATTTATGAGTAAAGAAAGAGCAACAAACTTAAAACAATGACAACAGCATATAGAATCAAGAAAAGCAAAGATACATAAAATGGACACGTATTTCTTTAGAATATTTTGTGTTTTTTCTCTGACAGCTATAATTCTTACTAAATTTTGTCTTATACAGTGATGATTCTAACCACTTCTTATCTTCTATTTTTGAGCTGTTTAACAAGGAATTTTGGTGGAAGAGTCCCCCAGTTTAATGCTTATGATTGAACCATGTCATGGGAATCATTGGAATTGTTCTTATGGCCCCCATATGCGCCAATAACACCATGTGGCATTGCTTCTTATTTGCATAGGCACATTAAAATGGGGAAATAGTATAAATACAAATAAGATCCTATCTAATAGAGATTGGAACACACAAATCTTGTAGTGCAAAGGGACCTTACACCCTGAACATTGACATAACGACCTGGCACAGACCTCAGAAGAAAGGGCATAATCCATTCTCCCCTGAACCAGGAAAGCCATCCACGAAACATCCAGGCTGGTCTATAACATCACCTGGAAGCAATCCTCTACCACGGAAGACCTACACTGCTCAGACTTCGACCTGCTCAAAAGAGACTTCCCTTAACACTGAGAAGACTTAACAACAACGACCTGCTTACATGACAGGGCTCGCTGCATTGCCCTTTGATTGTGAGGTGAAAGGAGAGGATGCTCCACGTCCTGACTTCAATGTAAGATATGCAGATTCCAGGATCTTTAATACAGAAACATGATACCAACAACAGAGACTGTGTGAAAAATAAAAGTGTGTTGGCACTACAGACAATGTATTGGATTGGACGATCTAGCTTGCCTGGAGCCTAGACTTGGTCTTGTGCCAGGAAACTTCAGGGGTCGGGTCTCTTTGTACTTAGGCCAAGGTTATTTCTTTCCATGTCCCTCATATTTTGGTGGGCCTATGCAAACAACAATTGCCACTCTAACACCATTTTTACTGTGCTCCTTTGACTCTAATCCTTAAAAAGAACTCACTTAAAATTTGAGGTTAACTTAAGCTAATATGCATGTATATGGAAATGTAAGAAAATACTATGCCTGTAATGTTTAAGGAGTTACGTAAGTTTTATGGCTTTAGATTGCCTTGTGTACTGTTAAGAAATATTATAATGTGTTACAATCTGGGGACTTGAGGGACAAAGTAATTGTACATGGATTCTGTCTTATTTATCTTAATGTTCTTTGGCTGAAATTTCAAAGTTAAGATATCAGCAAGGGGACTTCTGAGAATTATGTTATGGGTGATTGTCCTTCCACTGTAACTTTACCTTGTCCTCTTTCTTTGCACCCTTGTTCTCATAATTAAAAATAAAAATTAAAAAAAATATTATTAGGGCAAAAAAAGAAAAGAAAAGCAATAATAACACTCTAGTTGTACCCGTTGTACCTGGAGACAGAGAAAGTGTAGACTTCTTATTATAAAATTTCATGAAACAATAGCTAAGAACTTCCTCAAGCCTAGACAGGCATTAGACACCCAGATCTAGAAAGCCTAAAGAGTGCCAAAATAAAGCCAATCAGGTGCTGGAGAGATACCACAGCGGTAGGCAGACCTAGGACCAATGGAGGTTCAAATCTCGGCATCTCATAAGGTCCCCTGTACTGCCAGGAGTTACTTCTGAGCAGAGAGCCAGGAATAACCCCTGAGTAACCACCGGTGTGGCCCCAAAACCAAAAACCAAAATAAAATAAAATAAAGCCAATCAGACCCACACCAAGACACATTATAATTAAAGTGGGACAGATCAAAGAAAGAGAGAATCCTAAAAGCAGCAAGAGAACAACAAGAGTCACATGTAAGGGAGCCCTAATAAGACCATCAGCAGATTTCATCCCTGAGACTTTACAGGCCAGGTAGACGAGTTAAAATACATATAATATATACCTTATAATATGTATGTCACATATAGAGCATATATAAAGCTTTGAATGGTGAAGCCCTCTAACAAAAAATATCTATTTATTAAGTTGTCTCTTAGATTCAAAGAAGTACAGTGCTTTTCAAAGAAATTCATTGGCACTAGCATTAAATGATAGAAATTCCTTTTTTTCCCCTAAACATATCCTTTATTTTATTAATATATCAGTGGATTCTCTGTCTCTTCCTTAACACCTTTCTTGAGGAAATTATTTTTTAATTTAATTTATTTAATTAAATGCATTTAAATAGATAAATTATTTGTTTAATTAAATGTATTTCAAAGTTGACATAACTGATAATAACACATTTTTAGGAAACCAAAAGCAACATGTTTAAAAAAAGATAGAAAGTTGAAAGAAAAACTAAAGAGATGGAAGAGAAAGGGAAGAGTATTTTTGAAAATGTTGACTTGCATTGAATTCATTGAAGCACCAGCAGAAAGTTTAATAAGCTCTTTTAAATAAAAAGGATAAGAGTTAAAAAAATACAGAAATAATTATGTAAGAGTGGCAAGTGTTGTTTTTTGCATAGGCCCAGCAAAATATGGGTAAAATGAAAAAAAAAAAAAAAAGCCTTGTCCTAAATACAAAGAGACCTTATCCCTGAATTTCTCTGGCATAAGACTGACTCTGGGCTCCAGGCATACTTCTTAAGGAACTTCCATAAAAGGAAAATAATACCCCACTTGGAAATAATAAGAGATGTATAAAACAAAATGTGGGGCAATGGGGGGAAAATCAACACTTTTAATTTGTTTTTAATTACTAATCTTTCCTTACTTTCTCCATTTTGTTAAGCTTAGAGAAATTTTAAGTTCCAGGTTATATTATTCAGTTCTAAAATTTTTTGGTTCATTTTAAATAGTATATTTGTTAATATTTTATATATATTTATTATAAGCATATTTTGCTTTCATTACTAAATACTGTTATAATAGGTCACAATACTATTTTGCTCAGTTCAATATTTGACTGTAAAAAGAGGTCATCAATGTATATTTTCTTTTTAGAGTGGATCATGGTCTCTGACTCTTCTTTTGTTAAATGATTTTGCATTATATTGCAATATTTTAAATACCGTATTTTCTGGCATATAAGACGACCCCTTACTTTTCCTGTTAAAATATAGGCTTTGGGCTATATTTGCCATATAAGACTACCTATCTTTTAATGCACACCAAATGGGAATTAAAAACGTAAGATTTGCTTTCAATATGAAAATTTTAATTAAAATGCTTATGTCATGCATGTACTTAGCTCGAAATCTGTCACGTATAAACCCAAAGTTATTTGTCGTTAAGCATGTAAACATAAAACAGTGATCTACATTGAAAGCAGGGAGAGGGGGCTCCTCCAAGAGCAGCTGGCTGTGGTGCAGTGATTAATAGGACAGCCAGAGAAAGACAGAGCACCTCCTCTGTGTCCCATAAATGCTGAACAGAGGGATGCCGGAGGTAAGAGGGGGCCAGATCACTTGACCTGAAACTGGAGTAAGTTTCAGCATGCCATATACCTGCGTATAAGACAACATCTGACTTTTAAGAAGATTTTCATGGGTGAAAAAGTCATCTTATATGCTGGAAAATACAGTACTCTATTCTGAGTTTGTATGGATTCTATTTTATTCCTGTGGAAAAAATAGTAATTTTTTTCTTTATTTTCATATTTTAAGTTCATGAACATAATATAATACAATGTGAAATGATTTCACCATAGAAGTAGCAGTCTTAATTAAAAGTCAGATTTCTTATTAATGATTTTTAAGTACAATGAGGTTCTGACTCTTATTTACCTCTCGTATCATATCCTGCTCATTATCTTATTTGCTTATACTTAGACTTCAATAGATATTTTGATTCAATTCACCATGAAGATCATATGTGCATGGTTTTTTTTCCTTGCCTGATATTTTTTACCCTAACTATCCATTTATTTGTCTTTATTTTGATATAACATTATCTTTTTATAAGTAAAAATAGCAAAATAAATGATCAACTATATTAAAATAAAATTTTACATTAATGGTACAAGCTAAATATCTTTTAATAGGTGAGTGCATAAACTAGTACATCTCTACAATAAAATATTTTTAATGATGAAGAATGTGGCTACCATCCGACAAGAAAAGATGAAGAAACCTTAAATTGACAAGTGAGAGAAGTCAGTCTGAACAGGCGCATACTGTTTTATGCCAAATTAATGGCATTTTTTAAAATGGCAAAACTATAGATGCAATAACATAAGAAGATGTTAGGGATGTTGGGCATGTTAGCCATGTCAGCGTCTACTGAATCTAAACAGGGAAATTTTTTTGTTTCTTTGGTCACACCCAGTGATGTTCAGGGGTTACTCCTGGCTCTGTGCTCAGAAATCGCTCTGGAAGGCATGGGGGAACCATATGAGATGCCAGGATTCGAACCACCATCTGTCCTGGATCGGCTATGTGCAAGGCAAATGCCATACCACTGTGCTATCTCTCCGCCTCTTAGAGAACTTTTATGATAATAAAACATGACTTAAGAACAAATATTGATCCTTTGTAATGTAGCAGAATAATAGTTTATATTAAAGCTCACTTTCATATTTGTTCTTAAGTTTGAAGAAATATTTTAATATTTAAAATTAAATTAAAAGAAATATTTTAATAGAGAAAATTTATGCTATGGAAGGTATGTATATCATGGAAATCATTGTATCACGTTGAAATCATAGTTGAAATCATCATATAATCTGTCCACTTTTTTTGTAAACTAAGAAATTTAAAAATAAAATAATTGTGGTTAAACAGAAAAAAGAAATGTCCATCTTAGTGTTTATTTTGTTTCACCACTTCTCGTGTCCATCCTCAGTAGTGTCATTACCAGAATTACATATTATGGAACACAAAAATATGTAATACAACAGGAAATATTTTCCCTTCTGGAATTTTGTAGCACTATTTCCTGAAAAAGTAAGCTAAAGCTGTTTTCACTAATTTTATATAAAGTAAATTATTTAAAATATTTTATATAAACATTATTCTGAAACTCAATGTTGCAAAAGTCTGTGAGATATTCCAAATCTAATGTAAATTTATTATAGCAATTAACAAGGTCTTGCTGGAACTTTGCAAATATAGCCTTAGTCAGCATTAGAAAGGGTTGCTCTAATTTACTATAAAGTTAAAAAACAAAGAACCTGTGATATATAAAGACATTGTTTTTCTGAACATAATTGCACAACAGAACTATATACAATAAAAATACTCATAGGCTGTACCTCCAAAGATTTTATGATTTATCCCCGAGTCATATGAAGGCAAACTCAACTAATTTCTAATTTTTGAGCTTATAAAAATGAATAAAAAGCATATGTGTTCATGCAGCAAAAATTTATGATGTAAAATCTCTACTTAAAAGAAATTTAAGAGAAAGCATTGTTCTATCACTTAAAAGGTAGTTTTCACTTATGGAAATTTAGCAATTAGATAAGCTATATTTGAGGCCCAGAATTCAATATGACCTAAATTTTTTCTTCCAAAAATGTGTTACTGGAGGGGCCGGAGTGATGGCGCAGCAGCAAGACATTTGCCTTGCATGCAGCTGACCTAGGATGGACCGCGGCACTATCCCCCGGCCTCCCATACGGTCCAGTCCCGCAAGCAAGGAGTGATTTCTGAGCGCATAGTCAGGAGAAATCCCAGAGTGTCACTCGGTGTGGCCCAAAAGCAAAAAAAAAAAAAAGTGTTACTGGAGAAAATATCTGAGTGACTAGCCTTGAGACAGTTAAGCAATCACTATCCCATGAGATAAAGCTCCTCTCAATAATTAGCCATTTACTGATTTATTCAACAAATATGTGTTTCAATTAAAATCATGTTTTGAGAACCTGGCATACCACACTGCATAGATAAACCTGATCATGATCTCAGGAAGCTCAGAGTGTAGAGTGCCAGATATACTAGTGCATTCCCTAATAGCAGAAACAATTAAAACAACTCCAAATCAGAACTGCATAGCCTCAGTGGGAATAATTACATATATTTTATAGACAAGAGAAGCCCAAGGACATTTTCAGATAAGCACAACTGTTGGTGGGGAAATTGGACATGTCTCTTTCTCTTGGATTCTGGCCTATGGTAAAATATGATAAATATATCCCTTCTGTTCCATCACACATAGAAAAAGACATAGAATGATTCCATTTTTTTCCATTTAAACTCAAGGAAAGATGCATTGCTGTCAGAAGTATCACAGTCCTGAGATCAGTGAGATGAAGATGGAGAGAGAGACGAAGTACTGTGAAGTGATACTGAAATTTATGAGTATCACCCACTAAAATAATTATTTATTTATAATTATTTATTAAATAATTTAAATGACTTAATAGGAATTAAAATAACCTTCATTGCATACCTGGAACTACTGTTAGATTTTGCCTGCTAATTATCTTAAAACACTATGTAATTACTTAACTTTACAGATGAGGAAACTAAAGTCTAAGTAACTTGTAGAAGTTAACAACATCCCTTTACTACTGTGGAGACATTTGGAAAGAGGCTGCTTAGTTCCAGACACTATGATCCTAACAATGAACTGATTAGTAACTCCATTAAAAATGAAATAAAATGATTTAGAAAGATACCTTATTTCATCCATGTTCTTTTTCATGTTCAGTGACAATAGTATACAACATGATGGCACTGTCATGAGATTTTCTAGGTAAATCTCTCTCTGTCTCTCTCTGTCTCTGTCTCTGTCTCTCTCTGTCTGTCTCTGTCTCTGTCTCTCTCTGTCTCTCTGTCTGTCTCTCTGTCTGTCTCTGTCTCTGTCTGTCTCTCTCTGTCTGTCTCTCTCTGTCTCTGTCTCTCTGTCTGTCTGTCTGTCTGCCTGCCTGCCTGCCTGCCTGCCTGCCTCTCTCTCTCTCTCTCTCTCTCTCTCTCTCTCTCTCTCTCTCTCTCTCTCTCTCTCTCTCGTTTGTTTTCAGGCCACACCTGGCAGTGCTCAGAGGTTACTCTGGGCTCTGTACTCAGAAATTATTCCAGGCAGGTCTGGGGAACCATATGGGATGCTGAGGAGTGAACCCAAGTAAACTACGTGTAAAGGAAAATGCCCTCCCCTTTCTATTCTCCTTATTCCTTGAACAGCTCGCTGCCTTGTCTGGGGTAGGGACAGGGTCAGTGCACTGTTCCTACATTCCATTCACTTATTTTTACCAATGTCTTAGCTGCATGTTTACTTGTATTTCTTCCAAGTATTAGACTTTTTGATCTTCAAAATAAATGTTTTCCTATCCTGG
The DNA here is from genome assembly GCF_024139225.1 of Suncus etruscus. NCBI lineage: Eukaryota > Metazoa > Chordata > Mammalia > Eulipotyphla > Soricidae > Suncus > Suncus etruscus. Next base: position 166,376,376 of record NC_064849.1, read on the forward strand.
AGAGGGTTCAGAAAATCAAAGAGTAAGCAAGTATAGGATTTATTATTAACGAGGTAAGTTGCTATGACCCTAGTAGTACTGGGGCCACACTATATGGGATTTGATTCATTAAAAGCAAAAGACTTAGCTCTGAAATAAAAGAGCTACTAAGATATGAGATTTCTTACTTGATCATTAAGTTTGTTCATTTGTAAATGGGCTTTATAAAATCACAAATCATCCAAGAATAGATGAACTCAAGATGTCGTGAGACAAAAATCACTGTGCTCGAAATTTTTGTTTTAGTGTGGGTTCATGGGGCTAGAGCAATAGTACAGTGGGCAGGATTCTCACCTTGCACGCAGATAACTGAACACAGATCTCCATCATTCCCTGAGCTTGCTAAAAGTGAACCTTGAGCTAGAGATTAAAACCCTGAGCCAGAGTGGGGGAAAAAAGTCCTGGGGCCGAAGTGGTGGCGCAAGCGATAGGGCGTTTGCCTTGCAAGTGCTAACCTAGGAGGGATCGCGGTTTGATCCCCAGGCAGTCCTCCAAGCCAGGAGCTATTTTTGAGCGCATAGTCAGGAGTGACCCCCGAGCATCACCGGGTGTGGCCCTCCCAAAAAAGCAAAAAAAAAATCCTGAGCCATGCCCGTGTGGCCATTACTTAATTAAATAAGCATGATTGATCCTGGCACAATTCATCAGAACTTCAAAGACTGAAGTCAGGTAAGAGTTGTTTCCTATAGGACAATCAAGGGATTACTAAATAATAAAATCAAAATCAACTGGAGATGGAGCAGATATGATCTCATAGCAAAACTCTCTCAATTTGAAAATATGTGTCCAACTTCTATCAGGGTAGGAACAATATGGAGCTCTGAACTTAATCTATTATTTTTCTCTGAATAACAAAACAGGAAAATAATTATATTTTTATTTAGTGTTAAACACAGTGCCTTATTGGGATATATTCACCTTAACACTTCTACTGACCTCATCACAATCTCCTATTTTCCAATTGAGACTGAATTACTGTATTGATGCTTGGATTTCCTTAATTGTGTTCAGTAAAAGTAATCAATGACCATATATTTTTAACTTAATTCTTTATCAATTCAGCAACAAAATAGAAACAGAAACATAATTAGAATTATAATTTCATGTCACTCCTGTTAAATCACCAGAAATCATAGCTAGTTGGAAATTAACTCAGTGCCATCGAGTTTGGTTACAGAAGTTACATATAATTACATATAATTATTATCATTATTACTATTGTTTTGGGGCTTCTTTGATGGTGATCAGGCCTTACTCTTGGTCCCATGCTCAGTGATCACTTTTGGCAGTGTACAAGGACCATCTGTGGTGTTACAGATTGAACAGGGCTGGCTGCATATAAAGCAAGTACCTACCCACTATATCACTGTTCAGGCCCCAAGAATCATATTTTAACTCTAAATATGAATATGGCTATTGATATGTATATAGCATACTGTACTTTTTGCTCAATAAGACACACCTGACCATAAGATGTACATAGCTTTTAGCTGCTCCCCTCCCCTGCACTCAGGCTTCAGCTCCAGGTGGCATTCGCTCCATAAGACACATCTTTTGAGGGGAAAAGTGCGTCTTATGGTACGAAAAATATTCTAAGTATAGTTAAATAGAATGTATTTTTAGCATACAATATTATTATTGCATATATGTTATTTTCCTATATTACTTCTATTTGCATTTTAACTTAATTTTATGTTTTGATTTTTCTTTTCTATTCTGCATTACAGGAAATCATTCTAATGTAAATGTTGCATTCTTTTTTTCCTATTCTATTTTTAAAATGTTCTCACAAGAATTCATGCAAACTTGTGTTTGGTTGCTTTAACTACTCTAGTTCTTGTAAATCTGAATTATTCACAAAATATGCATTGGTAGGAGACTTGGAGAATTTACAAATGAGAGAGCCTGTAAAGAAAATCTAGAAATAAAATTCAGCAAATTCATACAATGGCAAAAATTCAACATAAACTAACAAATCTGAACAGTTAGATATGAAATAGGATTAAGTCTATAATACTGGTAAAGAATAAAATCGTTTTTTCTTATACAACAATTTGATTCCCTTTCCTTTTACAAAATCAAGTCTGTCCAATTTTAGACATCTATTGAACCTAATATCACAATGAATTAGAAGAAAACTAAACCACCCAACTCTGTTAGATAAATTACGTGCCAGTATTTTCAATATGTAAAATCTTTATAGAAATTCATGAACAAAAGAAAGTATTGATGGTGTAGGATCCATCGTCAGGCCTCTGGCTTAGCAGCTGAGCCAGACCTATCCATTGTCTTCTATGAATAATGCAAAGTCTTGGTTTGAGTTCTTACCATTTGAATCCATTATCCTGCCCATTGAGACTAACTCTCCACAGAGGGAATATACTAGCAAAGCTTTCATTCTAATTTGAACACAGTGACAACTGCTTGTGGCATCTGGCCCTCAGTGCTGTGCATGCCCAAAGTCACTTGAGTCGTGTCCAGTTCTGCAGAATTATGTGACTGAAGCTCTGATATTTCACCTCTGTTAGAATTCATTTGCTTCCACTGTCCTTTATTCTGACGTTGGTCTTGAAATAACAAGAGAAACAGGACCTCTGAAAAAGAAAACAGCCATCAAAGCTTCATTCTTACATTCTTGCTATTTTGACTGATGACATAGCTGCTAATAAGATTAGTGACTTCCCTTCTGTTCATTTTCTAGCAGAATTAGTTGCTGCTTTTATACCCTCTGCTGCTAATTTTGCTGGCAAGTCTCCTGAGTATTCTAGCCTAATTTTCTGCTTCTATAAGCAGAACTGCCATTCTAGTAGGTCATCTAACATTATTTAATTCCTGTAGGGGTTCTTGAAGAATAAAACCTATAGGAAGACTTTAGATACCAAAATCAAATACAAACCAGGATCAATTTTCCAGACCAAAAAAAATGAGCTATTTTGAACTAGTTAACACTTATATCCCATAGTTCTTATAGGCTATATGCTTAAATATTTTTGTGTACATGAATGTTTTTGTGCATTTTATGCATTTTTATATAGACAATATATTAAATTATATTATATGGCAAAATATTATTTAATAGTGTGCCTAACAAAGAAATATAATCATTTTACAGCAAACTAGGGGAATTTAAGTTTGATTAGTATGCAGCTAAATTATGCTTTATTTGGGACTTAAATTTGTAGCCTAAGAATTATTAGACTAAGAAAACTTTGAGTTTATTTTCTTCAGTTAGTTTCCAATTCTTCATTTTATATACTTTGAAAATCCTGACAAAGATTAAAGGGTAAACCATAGGGGTGATTTATCTTAAATTCTCTCACACTAAAACACTAGCACAATAGGATGAGAAATGGCTTGGTATATGTTTCTCTTGTACAGTATAGTGAAAACTAGCAGAGTAGAGTCCAGTAAAATTCTATCACAGTGGTAGCAATGTTCAACTTGGTATCCACTTCATCTACAACACAAGGCAAAAAGTCATGACAAAGGAGACTGGTAATGACTCAGAATGAGATACGAAGAATGATTCCATATAACAGTGACTATTCATCCAAAACAGATAGGAAATGGAAAAATAATTATATATATGTTAGAGTTTGCTCATTGTCTTTGTCTTTGAAGCCAGTGAAATTTTTTCTAGGATATTAAAAGCAACAATCAATCTCGGGTATACTATCAACTATATCATTGAAAAAGAACCATTTGGGATATTAACCAAACAGCATTATTTTCTGAACACACACACACACACACACACACACACACACACACTTTGGTGAGGCATAGAAGCCATACCTAATTTATATTAAATGATGTGAAGATTATGATTGCAGGGTCATTAGCTGGATAAAAGCTTAATAAGGTGATAACAGAACTCACAAATCAGTGCTACCAGACACTACAGAATGACTGTAATTGACATAATAGACTAGAATTGAAAGCACTGAACATTAACAAGCCTTTGGACTTAATCATTTGGGAAGCATTGTAATTGTGGCAAGCATCAATTAATGTTGACTTATTACAAAGTGTATTTAAATTTGTATTTATTTAGAATTGATCAAAGATTAAGAGGAAAGATGCTAGAAGTTTAAATGGACACCACTGCAAAGTAATATTAGTAACAGTATAACCTATTGTACTCAAGAGAAAGTAAAGAATGGAAAGGAGCTCCCAAGCAAAACCCAAAGGGATCTTGGTTGAGCACTAAAGTATGAAGAGCAACCTGTACATTAAAATAACACCAGAGGTGGAGCAGTGGCTCAAGCGGTAGGGCTTTTGCCTTGCACATGCTAACCTAGGACTGACTGGTTCATCCCCCAGCGTCCCATATAGTTCCCCAATCCAGGAACGATTTCTGGGCACGTAGCCAGGAGTAACCCCTGTGCGTCACCAGGTGTGATCCAAAAAAAGCAGAAATAAATAAATAAATAAATAATATAATACCAAACTATAGAGTTTATGTTTATTTTTTATTTTGATGAAAATTCAAGCTTATCTTTAATCTAATACTATTGCTGAGATTCCATATATTCTGAGTGAGATATGAACCATTTGAAAAACTAGGATGATTATAATAGAGGAAAGAAGTAAGTGAAGAGAACATTCACTACATATTCAATTGTGGCAAACCTCCCTCATTTTCTTGTGCAATACTACATCAATCTCAAATTCTGAAGTCTATGATCAGAATTTCTTCACTCCTCAGGATCTGAACTTCTTTTCTTTTTTGAGGGAGGGATCTCCAATTTATATGACAAAGAACAACTCCCTCTAGAGAAGATGAAGACACTTGAAACACATTTTTCCAAGTATCCCGTGTCCACACAGCCCCAAGACAAGACTTGGTAAGTCAGATTCAGAAGTTGCTGATGTGTGGAATTAGGAATGGCGGACTTACTACTAGCAAAGCCACATAAAGAAACCAGGATTTGTGTGTGTCCTGATGCATTGTTCTGACTACAGAAACAGAATGTACGAAATTGTTCCCTTTTTAAAAGGGAAAGAAAAGGAAGAGAAAAGAATGAAAAGAAAAAAGAAGAGGAAAACAGAAGGGTGAGAGGAGCGGAGAGGAAGGGAGGGGAGGAAATGGAGGGGAAGGGAGGGGAGAGGATGGTAAAGGAAAAAACAAAGTTGGTTTATTCCCCTAGGTAAAACAGTTCAGGTCTTAGAATAAAAGTGCACCCGAGAAAGAAGAGATAACAGGGTAAGCAAAACTGCACCCAGGAAAGTATAGTATAAACAGTTTAGAATCTTTTAAAGATTCAGAGACAATAGAGATGAACGTCAGGAGAACCAGCTTATGCATGAAACTTGCCACAAGAGCAGAGTGCAATTAGAGCACTATAAGCAATGACAACTACCGTAGCAATGCGAGAGGGGGAGAAATTGAGACAGAAAGAAAGAGAGAATCGCTTCTTGGCCTTTTGGCTAAGATCAAGTGTAGCATCTGTTCTTATCAGTTTAATATCTAATCAATATATTAAATGGATTTTTGGCACTAGGAACTGGAATAGGAGCTTGCTCCGTCCATTCCAACCATCGACCAGGTATTGCAGTACCTCCAGGAACGGTGCACCAAAAAAAATGAGAGAGAGAGAGAGAGAGAGAGAGAGAGAGAGAGAGAGAGAGAGAGAGAGAGAGAGAGAGAGAGAGAGAGAGAGAGAGAGAGAGAGAGAGAGAGAGAGAGAGAGAGAGAGAGAGAGAGAGAGAGAGAGAGAGAGAGAGAGAGAGAGAGAGAGAGAGAGAGAGAGAGAGAGAGAGACTGGCAGGTGATTGGGGTGAGGAGAAAAATGAGGACATGGACTTTGGTGGCGGTGAAGGGTGGTGTACATTCTATAACAGAAACCCAGTTATGAACATTTCTGTAACCACAGTGTTTAAATAAATTATGAACAAAAAACTGTTTAAAGTCTTTTAAGGTGCCTGTTGATTGGCTATGTACATATAAACTATCCACTACTGCTCTTGATATACCTACAGTATGCTGCTAATAGTCTTAAATGTCTCTGTCAACTTAAATAATGACTCCCATGCTGGGAACCCAGAGGGGGTAGGCAACAGATATTGATAGCTATTGATAAATAGCCTTCCACTTAAATCTCTGATGGTAGGCCAGGAGACCCTAAAGCTTGGACAGACTTGGTGTGCTTGTTTGTTTCCTTACATGTTTATTTGTCTCATTCTCTCATGTCTCAGTCCCACTGGGGCTTTGGGAGTTGGTAATTAGAACTTGTTCGGCAGGATACAGATATAAATTCAAGGGTAGATAAGTGTATCAATTACTGTGCCCACTTTAAATGCAAGGTTATGGCTCTTATAGTACTGGGACTTAGTTTGGAGCATATTTTCTTTTTACAAATTATGTGAGCTCTTAGAGTGATTTGCTCATTTTTCAGGAGATTTTATACTTTTTCTAATATACTTTAATTATCTACCTGAATCAAAGTTAATGTATATTTGAGCTTACAAAACTTCAGAAAACAAATGACTTGGGTAAAATAATTCAATTATTTTAAAGAATTGACAAAAGATACATTCTTGCTCAGTGTATGAAAAGATTGATTTTTAATGGAGAAAATATTTTTGATTTACTAGTAACTAGCACCACATTTTAGGCTTTATTATATATTTACTATTATTGCATGTTCAAATAAAGAAAACAAGAGTCATAGAAAGCAAGAATTAAAATTTAGCTTCAATTATTTTGCCTATACCAACGGGGATAATACTAAATAACAGGAGCAACTTAAATGAAACTACACAAATTTAAATATAATGTTACACTAGATAAATCAAAACATGTAGCCACTGCATGTTCATGTAGCAAATATGGCAAACTAAAAACAGGAAAGGCAAAGTAAAGATTCCTGAATTGGGATAGTAATTTGTGAGTGCTCACCTCAGGAAGCTCATCACAAAGAGTGATGAATTTAGTTGGATAAATAACTACATTTTGAACTGTCCTAATAATGAGAATGTATGAGGGAAATTGAGAACCTGTTTAGAGTACAGGCGGGGGTCGGGTGGGGAGGAGGGAGACTTGGGACATTGGTGATGGGAATGTTGCACTGGTGATGGGTGGTGTTAAGAAAAAAAAATATTGTTATTCAATAATGGAATACAATGTATATACAATAAAAAAATTAATTAACAAAAAAATTAAATTGTTTCAATTATTTAAAGAAAAATACTATAAAAATAATTTCCAATAAGAACAAACTTATCAACAATAAAAGTTATGCAATATATTTAAAATATTATGTATTTGGGGATGAAAAAAAAAAAAGAAACACATTGTTTTAGCACCAATTCCACATGTTTCGACTTTATTCCAAGATGTACCAGGAGACCATCCTATTCCTCCCCCAATCCTCCCCACTTCAACCTGCCATCATAATAAATACCTTTTTAAGTTTGGTTGATGTTGTTTTCTCAAAGAGGCAGCAGTATACCTCAGCCCACAAAGCCCAACTCAGAGCCACTTTTTTTTAAAAAAAAATCTTTATTTAAACACCATGATTACAAACATGTGAGTCTTATGGTTTCAGTGATGTCGACTCTGTGGTTTGGATATTTAGTCTGTCCTTCCTTAACACCCAATATGTATCTTAATCCCCTAACTTCTATCTTCTGTTTTTCCACATCTGTCTTTCTCCTCTTCCCTTCTTTTTCTTTCCATATTCTCACTTTACTCTGGTTCTAAACAACCTCCATTTAAACTATTATATTCTCTCATGAAGTTATTGGAAATATCACATATAAGTGATACCATCCTATATTTATCATTCTTCTGGCATATTTCCTTTATGACATCTTCGTTTCATTTGTTTGCAAAAAATTGTATGAGCGCATCATTCCTTAAGATATGTAGTATCCCACTACATACCATCACCACAGATGAGTGATCAACTCATCTGTTATTGGACATCTAACTTGATTCCAGTTCTTGGCTATTGTACTGAGTGTTGTGATAAATATTGATGTATGATCTTTTTGAATGAATGTTTATTTGTCCTGAAGATAAATACCCAAAAGTGAAATTGGTGGTCCAATCCTGAATTTGTTGAGAACACTGAGACAAATTTGACAATGACCTAAAAAATGAATTAAGCATTTATTTAGCTCAGTAATCATTTGTTTTACATCAGGGTAGAACCAGACAAGATTACCACTAGCGGTAGAATGTTCTTCATCATCTATCATTAAGAAAAGCCAAAACGGGCCCGGAGAGATAGCACAGCGGCGTTTGCCTTGCAAGCAGCCGATCCAGGACCAAAGGTGGTTGGTTCGAATCCCGGTGTCCCATATGGTCCCCCGTGCCTGCCAGGAGCTATTTCTGAGCAGACAGCCAGGAGTAACCCCTGAGCACCGCCGGGTGTGACCCAAAAACAAAAAAAACAAACAAACAAAAAAAGAAAAGCCAAAAGAAGATGACAATGAGAGATCATCTAATACCAATGACACATATACAATCTGATGTGGTGATGTGTTAAAAAATTTTTATAGCTTACTCACAAGACCTGTCATTTTTTTATATAATTACATGGTTTGCCATTATGTAGAACTCACCACAATTAGTATATTAAACATGTTTGAATTTTCCTATTCTCCTACTTTACTTCTAGGTCCTCTTAGTATATATATTTATGCTATTTTCAATATTTTTAATTGTAAATTATAATTTGTAAATAATTTACTTATATATAGCTTATAATAGTTAAAGTGTATCTTCAAGGTTTAATTCTAAACAAATGATTACTGAGCTGAATGTTAAGTGCTTAATTTATTTTTTAGGTCATTGTCAAATTTGTCTCTAAAGGGTTATTTACAACAGTTTGCATGGCATAATTAATGTGTAAGAAAGACTACATCCCTATAGTTTTTCCAAGTAGGATACCTTATCATACCTTCTTTTTTTTAGCAATGCCTATGATATAGTACCTCATTATTGTTTTATTTTATTCTCTCCTTATGCGCTAGACAGTTTTTATTTTATGCTTTATTATTTTATTATTATACATTTTCATATCTTTTTGTGAATTATTTGTTTCCTTCCATTTTTCTCCTGAGTTGTAGTTATTTTTTTCTATTTTTTAAATTACTTGAACACTTGGGCTATTATCTTTTGTATAAGTTTTATGAAGAGCATTTTCTTCCAATCAGGTAACTTCCTTTGACTTTGCTAATGATAATTGTCATGAAATCTATTTTAATGTTTAATAATCAATATACCAATATTTTCTTTCATTGCCTCTAAATTATAAATCATATTTAAAATCCTTTCAATACATGTTTCTTTATAGTGTCTATTATTTCTTGCTTTACTTTTAAATTTTTATGCCTGGTGCTTGCCTTGCACACAGCTGACCCAGGTCCAATTTCTGGCATGCCAGGAGTGATTTCTGAATGGAGAGCCAGGACTAACCCCTTGAAAGCTGCTGGTGTGGCCAAAAAATATAAAACAAAACAAAAAAGTTTCTTACCCTGCTTCTCTTAGAATTTGTTGATTACAAACACAGGATGATCTCACTTATCTGTGGTATATAAAATAACTGGATGAGAAAATAAATGTAGCAAATGGAAGTTGCCTAGGTAATCCTTGACCTCAAAGTTTAGGGAGGACAGAAAAGGAGAGAAATAAAAGTGGGGGGGGGGATGCCAGAGAGATGGGACAGTGAACAGGGGTTTCTCCTGCAGGTGGCCAACCTTGGTTCTATCCCGGAAACCCATATTGTCCCCTGAACTCCCAAGATTGATTCCTGAGTTCAAAGTCAAGAGCAAGCCTCTGTACAGCTAAGTGTGGCCCAAAACAAACAAAAAAGTAAAAAAAAATCAAGGTGGGAAGGAAGATTAGAAAGGGAAATAAACAGGGGGCAAGGACTGGGGCTTCAGTTATATTGGTGATGTGGAAAAGTAATATTGCGCAGAAAATACTGAAAACATGAGATCAAAGCTACAACTACTGAATCTTATAATGCCTGCCAAGGTGGCAGGCAGGTGGAACTCGGTGATGAGGGAGCATGGAAACATTGCTGATGGTAGTTAACACTAGTGGTGGGATTGATGTTAAAATATGATGAGCATAAAACTCACTGATCAATAACTTTTCAAATTATGGTCTTTAATTAAATAAAATTATTTTAAAAGTAATTTGTTATTTACAGAGCTGATATGAATATATTTTTCCTAAATTACTACTTACTTGTCCTGGCACCATTTATTTAAGTTTTTGCTATCTCTTCCAATTCTGTGTTCTCTTTTGAACATGCATTTTATTTTCTGTCTTAACTCTTTTTTCTGTAGAGAAGTGTTCTCTCATCAATTCCTATATCTCTCACTCTCGCTCTCCCCACATACATCTCTAAATTTCTTCAATAAAAGCTATTCTTCTTAACCAAAAATTATCTGACCCAAACTAAAATGCTGCCTTTGGCATATGTTAAAATTATATATGTATCTGATATTTCTTTTCTTGGGCGGGTGGGGTCACACCCAGCAGCGCTCAGGAGTTACTCCTGACTGTACACTCAGAAATCACTCCTGACAAGCTCGGGGGACCATATGGGATGCTGGGATTTGAACCACCGTCCTTCTGCATGCAAGGCAAACGCCCTCTCTCCATGCTATCTCTCAGCCCTGTATCTGATATTTCTATTCTACTATTTCCACCATTCTTATTTCAATGCAACACTGTTTTAATTCATATGCTGTAGATTATGTTCTGAAAATGCAGGTTCATTTTCTCATAGTAGTTTTTAAAACTATTTTCTTCACTATTCTTCCATGTTTGTTTTTATCTTGTGGGTTGAAGTATCAACTTTTAATGGTCTATTTTAAAATACAGCTTGCATATGTAGGAATTAAATTTACTTAAGGAAACTAGATGTTTTACTAATTTTGAATCACTCTATCCAAGAACAATCCCACTATCTTATGATTTGTGTTTCTTTTTATTTATTTATTACTTATTTAAATATCATGTCGTAGAGTCCAGAATAATATTGCTGCCAGTAGGGCATTTGCCTTGCATACAATTGATTCCAGCACTTCCTATGGTCTTCAAGTTTAGCAGGAAAGATGACTGAGTGCAAAGCCAGGTGTAACCTATGAACATTGCTGGCTATAGTCCAAAAACAAGCAAAAATTTTTTTAATTATAAAGTTATTCAAATACAGTTGTTTCAGGCATTCAGTGTTCCAACACCAGTCCCACCACCAGTGTGATCTTTCCTCCACATATGTTGCTAGCTTCCTGTCCACCACACAAGCAGGCACAAATTTATTTCATATTGCTTATTACAATAAAAAGGCAAATGAATTATAAAAACACATTATAAAACTGTGATAATTGTTTTATCTCACAATGATACTACTGAATCCATTGTTTGGAGATTTACTGTGCTAGTAGTAGGTGAATTCTATGTTGATGTTTTTGATTATTAAGCTTCTGGATTTATTGACTTCATCAAATTTGTTACACTTTCAGCCTATGTTTTCCTCAATGAATTTATAGATTCGAGTCTAATCTCAAGGACTTTAATTCACTTTAAATTGACTTTGGTGTAAGGTGTGAGATATGGATCAATCTTAAATTTCTTACAAGTGGTTATTCAATTGTTCTAACACCATTTGTTGAAGAAACTATCTTTTTTCCATTTCAAATTCTTGGCTCCTTTGTCAAAGATTAATTGGCCATATACTTGGGGGGCTGTCCCTGGATATTTTTTTCTGACCCATTAATCTGGTCTGTCTTTTTTGCAGTATCATGCTGTTTTGTTTACTATGTCTTTGTAGCAGAGCTTCAAATTAGGTAAGGAGATGCCTCCCAGTTTCTTGCTTTATAATATGCATTTTTCTATCATAGATCTTTTAATGGCTCTACACCAAATTTATAATTGATTATCCTTGCTGCTTGATCTTAACTAGACCAATTTGCTTTGCTGTTGAAGAAGACAAATGCTATTTCAGTGAAATAGCAAAAAAGTACTATAGACAAGACATGTTTGGAAGCATATGATAAAGGACATGTTTATTTTTTAATAATTTTTATTCTGACCAAAGTGAATCACAAGTTTTCACAGTAATATTTAAGACACATAGTGAAAATGAAGCAGGGCCATTTCCACCACCAGTGTTGTCCTCCCTCCACCTCTTTTTCCAGCATGCATCCCATATCTCCCCACTTGGCCTCCTGGACTGCTAGTGTAACTGGTTCCCTTTATGTATAGTTTGTTGTAGGTTGGATATCTTGATTCTGTTGTCGTTGACTTTGGGTTTGGTGTTTAAGTCTGGTCATTTTTCACTTCCACTCAATGTTCATGTGACTGTTTGCTCCTAGTACTATCCATTCCCACCCACCCCCCAATTTATGAGGCAGAACAAGATGATTCATGTTCTGTGGTTCTGTTGGAGAAAGAAAAAAAAAAGAAGAGAAAGCTGGGAGAAGTTCGTCTAGGGCTATAAATATCAATTTAAAAGAAGTAAGGGAAAAAAAGAAGAAACACAAAGCAGAATAAAAACAATACAAGCAACAACAAAAATCAACAGCAAAATAAACACAAGAAAGAAAAAAAGAAGAAAAAAAGAAAGGAAGGCTGATGTAGCAAGGTTTTGTGTTTTGTTTACTTGTTTGTTTGATTTGCATAGGCACAGTAATTATTGGGGAAATTAGAAAGGGAATTTCCTTGGCCTAAGAAATACAGGGTTTCTCCACACTTGAAGCATACTGATAAAGGGCATATTTTGAACAATAAATCAAACATAATTAGGATGTTTAGATTCTTGAACTCTATTTTTGGGGGGGGCACACCCAATTATGCTCAGGGGTTACTCCTGGCTATGTGCTCAGAAATCGCTCTTGGCTCGGAGGACCATGTGAGATGCTGGGGATCAAACCCAGGTCCATCCTGGGTCAGCCACGAGTAAGACAAACACCGGATCAATTCTTAAACTCTTGGTCTATTTTAGGTTAAGATTGCTTTTCAATGTCTAGATACTGCTTCACGTTGTAAATTAGTTTCTGAGGTTTTCGCCATTTCAGGTAGATTTTAACTGTATAATAACTTGGTCTTGCATGTTATTCTCTGTATCTAACACAATGTAGTAGGGCTTAAATAACTTGCTCAAATAACTGCTTAAATAACTTGCATAAGTGTCTGATTATCACCAAGTCCCTTCATGCTCTCATTTGTTAGGTTAGTCTGATTTAGTGCATCAAATAGAAGTAAAATGGAACTTAATAGAAGTGATGGATGCAATTTATGATGATTTGACTTTTAGAACTCAATATGACTTTTAGAAATCAGATAGAGAAAATTAGCAGTAATCTTTATTGAAGAAACAAGCTAAGGAATATACTCTATTTTATAGTCCAAAACAATGATAATTTATAAGATTTAATTGTCCAAAACTATGTAAAATAAAATTCTGTCCATCAAAAAAAAAGTATAGAAAATAAACTCAAAAACAAATTTCAAAATAGAATATCTTTGGGGGTATAACTCTGTGTTAGAATATTTGAGTGCAAAATATAAATATCCTTGAGAATATTTTAAACTTCCACTGCTATCAATAGCTTTGGCCTCTTAGAATTTGGCATAGTAACTTCTCCATAGTTATATATAAACATACTAATGCCAGGAAGATCATGTAAACTGATCCAAAGGCAGAAGTTACTTAAAAGTTAATATTCAAAAACATGTTATATTGTTTACTACTGTATTTTTCCCCTGGAGAATATTCTTCCATAAGAGTTTTGTATAAAAACCAATAATCTTAAAATTTTCAAGGCTATAACAAGTTTTATTCTTATTAAAAATCTAGGAAGAAAAATAATCAATGTTTATATATGGATGTAAAATGATAGTGAAGATAGACTCATGGTGTATGAACATGTGTGTTTTTATGAAAATGCCCAGTGGTTGGATTTGTGACTATATGGATGACTCATCTTAAGGAATAAAATAAAAGTCCACTTTTTTACAATTTACTTTTTAATCAATCTAAAATAAAGCAAGTATAAGAGAAATAAAAGTTCTGAGGCTCAAATCTTTACCCTATTACAGTAAAGTAACCAACTTTTTAAAATTTAATTGTCATTGTTATTTGGATTGACATTATTAAAAGAACATAGAGGAGTAATCTATAGCAGGATAACTAGAATTAACTAGCAGTAGAAGGTAATAAAGGTAGCAGCACAGAATCCCCAAATTTAGGGTGAAACAAAAATGTGGGAGTGAGGCAAAATATGTATGCTTTTCAATCTTTAGGAGTGGGAAATATCAACAGTAAAATAGAATTCTGACCAAACAAAAAAGAAAGTTTCAGTCAAAAGTACACAATCAAATTGTCTGCACAACAAGATCTTTGGTTAGCATAATAACATAATAGCATCACAAAAACTTGCCTGCAATTAAATTAATATTGATCAAAGTATGATCTGGGAGGGTATTAGAAGGGGATTGTTTAGATTAGAGAAAAATAATTATGAAGAGAATAATAGAGTATGTCTAATCAAGAAAACACTGCTTTGTGCTGAACACTGTATGTTAATCTAATATCCTGATTTTTTTTTTCCATGGGTTTGACTGGAAAGAATCAGAGGTAAGAAATCACATAAGTACATTTTACCACCTAGTTTAATCAGACTGTTGCTTGGAAAGAAACCCCAGAAGCTCTAGACTGGGAAGGAACAACTGCTGTCTTGGCACTAGAGATGTGGAATACTCTGGTCTTTCTAGAGGATTATTTTAGCCTTCACAAGTTTGTTAGAGGACAGAACCATCCTGTGATAAGAGGTAACAGAGATTTCCCACAGATAAAAGTGTTAACTGGTGAAGAGTATGCTGAGAATTAAGAAAAATATGTCACATTGGTGATAACAATTGTTGATTTAAAAAAATGTTGATTGCCTTACCTTTTCTTCTCCTACATTTACTTTCCCTCAAGCAATAATGTTTTTAAGTCTCATTTTAAACCTTAGCCTACCCATCAAGGTAGTAAGAGATATATAGGTTTTATATTGCCAAAACCAGGAAAATCTACATATTTTCCCTAAACAATTAGTTTCAAAGTTTAAATTACGTGCTCAAAATTCAAACTATATTTTTAGGAGTCTAAGAGTTTTTAAATGAAAACTTTAAATTTTCACAGATAATTTTAGAGTAAAGCAAAAAAGCATTCAATTATTCTCCCTTTGTCTCTAGGTGGTGAATCTTTATTTCACTAATCTTTACTGTGAAGTCTCTGTTGCCTCAAAGTGTTTTTTGTTTTTGAAAGAGAATAAAGTAAGGAATAAAGAAAACAAGAGAGTTAATTGAAAAAGTATTTCTACACTGAAAGTTTCAAATACTCTCTTCAGAGACCTTTACTTTTAGGAAACATTATGCCCTTTTCAGTTCTAAGTACTAAGCAAATCTTATATAACTGCATTCATAAAACTATGAATCTGACTGGAACCTTTAAAGTGCTTTTAATAGAGAAACTACTGGATTAAAGAGATTCTATGAAAGAGACGAGAGCATTGTGATGAAATAAATGTACCATGTTTATGGGATAATGTTAAATGACTCTGATCTTTAAAACAAAAGATTGCATTTTATTATCGACTGAAAATGCTATTAGCTTTGCAGTTATTAACTATTTCTGACTTTAATATTTTATAATAGGATTTGTTTTTATTAATAAATCAAATTTTAATCATTCTAGACTAGTTTTTCTAAATATATTTTAGTTGAGTACTATATATTAAAAGAATGGAGCAGGTTGAATCTTGGGGACCAGACCGTTTATCTGATGGAGCTAAAAGGTCACTATCCTTAATAATCTGATTTTTAAGATAAATACATATGAAGTCACTGTTAAGAAATATTGTTTGCTATTTCCCAAATAACAACTTTTCCAGATATGATACTGGAATAAAGACAGGTTCTCTGATCACTGGGTCCGAATCAAAAGGACAAAAAAACAAAGTATATATATAATATATATAATATATAAATATATAAGTATATATTATATATAATATATCTAAAACATATATAGTATATAAGTACATATTATATAATAAATATGTTTAGAGAGAGAAAAGAAAGAGAGAAAGGAAGAGAAAGAGAGAGAACAGTAGTAAATTTTTTAATAATGGAACTAAGAACATGAAATGGAGTAGATAGCTTTGACAAATGGTGCTGAGAAAACTGGATAACTACATGTAAGAAATTAAAGCTGTATCCATATACTACAACTTAAAGAAAGGTCAAAAATAGATCAAAGATCTTGAGATTCAACAGGAAACTATAAGGTACATTGAGAAAAATATAAGCAGAACAATTTAAGATGGGAAGTTCAAAGGTGTCTTCACTTCTTCAGATACCACTGGCAAAGATCACAAAAAATAAATAAATGGAACTATATCAAGCTAAAGAATTTCTTCATGACAAAATTAAATGAAAACTGAGTGAAGAGGACTTCGGGGAAAACTCCTATCTCTGTCTGCCTGAAACTGTGCTTCTGAACTTCCGAAGGTTTCCTCAGGGGCCTAGGGAGCGCACCCCCAAAAACACTGCATTCTGAAGCTGGTGAGTGCCTGCATTGTGGGGCCGCGGAATCGCTTTGCCCTGCTCTGCCTTTGTTTACTCTGAGGACTTCGGGGAAAACTCCTATCTCTGTCTGCCTGAAACTGTGCTTCTGAACTTCCGAAGGTTTCCTCAGGGGCCTAGGGAGTGCACCCCTAAAAAAACTGCATTTTGAAGCTGGTGAGCAGCTGCATTCTGGGGCTGCGGGATTGCTCTACCTTGCCCTGCCTTTGTTCACTCTGAGGACTTGCAACTAGAGGCAACAGAAGCGCTCAGCCGCTTCGCTTCCCTTTGCAGCCGCGAACTCTTCCTAATCAATGAACCCCACCATAACACGCAGGAAAAACCACACTACAAGCGTGACAATGGGGAAAACTCGCAGGCAAACACCATCCATAGAGAATGAAGACGAAAGCTCGGTTGATCTAATAAATTACAACCACCTGATTAACCTTTCAGATAAGGAGTTTGGAGTAGAAATATGGAATATGTTTGTAGACCTCAAAAAGAGCATAGATCGATCTGAAGAGAACACAAAAACAGAAATCAGAAAACTCCAAACTGAAATAACAGATCTGAAAAATACGGTTGCTCAACTGAAAACCACAATGGATAGCCTCGCCAACAGGGTATCAGCAGCTGAGGAGAGAATCTGAGTACTGGAAGATGAGATGCAGAAAAGCTCAACACAACAGAAGAAATTGGAAAAGAACATTAAGACAAACGAACAGGCAATGGAAAATGTACTCAAGGCATGCGAAGAGATGAAAATAGAAGTCTTTGATAAACTCAACAGAAACAACATAAGAATCATTGGAGTCCCAGAAACCCAGGAAGGAGATCTCCAAGAAGAATCAACTGTCAAAGACATCATCAAAGAGATACTCCCAGAGTTAAAGCCTACATGCAATCAAATACTGCATGCCCGAAGAATACCAGCTAAAAGAGACCCAAAGAAAAACACCCCAAGACACATCCTCGTTACAATGACAAATCCCATAGATAGGGATAGAATACTGAAAGCAGCAAGATCAAAAAGGGAAATTACATTCAAAGGAGCATCCCTAAGACTTACAGCAGACATGTCACAAGAAACTCTCAAGGCCAGAAGACAGTGGTTGGATATTGTGACAAGATTGAATGAAATGAATGCCTCCCCAAGAATACTGCACCCAGCCCGACTCACATTCAGGTTTGGAGGAAGAATACACAGCTTCACGGATAAACAACAGCTCAGAAACTTCACAGAAGATAAACCAGCCTTAAAGGAAAAACTGACAGGTCTACTCTAAGACAAGAGAGACCAACAAACACAGCAAACTTATCTACAAAGATGACATTAAATCCTATGACAATCATCTCCCTCAATGTCAATGGACTAAATTCACCAATTAAAAGACACAGAGTGGCAAAATGGGTCAAAAAGATGAATCCAACCTTCTGCTGCCTACAAGAAACACATCTGAATAGTCAGAACAAACATAGACTCAAAATCAAAGGTTGGAAGAAAATTATCCAAGCAAACAACACCCTGAAAAAAGCTGGGGTGGCCATATTAATATCAGATGACACCAACTTTATACTCAGAAAAGTGGTAAGGGACAAAGATGGACACTATGTACTAATCAAGGGATATGTGCAACAGGAAGAAATCAGACTATTAAACATATATGCACCCAATGAGAGACCAGCAAATTATCTAATACAATTACTGACAAATCTGAAAGAAGAAATCAATAATAACACAATCATTGTGGGAGACTTCAACACAGCCCTATCAACACTTGATAGGTCAACCAGACTGAAACCCAACAAAAACATACTAGCCCTGAAAAGTGTTATGGAAGAAAGAGGACTAGTAGATATATACAGGACACTCCACCCCAAAAACCTGGATACACATTCTTTTCCAATGTACATGGGTCATTCTCCAGAATAGACTACATGCTGACACATAAAACATACCTCCATAAAATCAAGAGGATAGAAATCTTGCAGGCTACCTTTGCTGACCACAAGGCTCTGAAATTAGATGTGAACTACAAAGCCACACAGAAGAAAAACTTTAACAATTGGAAATTAAACACCCTGCTACTGAACAACCAGTGGGTCCGAGATGAAATCAAAAAGGAAATCAAAACTTTCCTGGAAACAAATGATAATGAAGACACAAACTGCCAGAATCTATGGGACACAGCAAAAGCAGTCCTGAGAGGAAAATTTATAGCTCTACAAGCACACATCAGGAAGGAAGAAGGAGCATACCTGAATAACTTAATGGCGCAGCTTAAACAATTAGAAAATGACCAACAGAATGAACCAAAAATAGGGAGACAGAAGGAAATAATAAAGCTGAAAGCGGAACTCAATGAAGTGGAAAACCAAAAAGCAATCCGAAAGATCAACGAAAGCAGAAGCTGGTTCTTTGAAAAAATAAACAAGATTGATAGACCATTGGCAAAACTCACAAAGAAAGAGAGAGAGAGAAATCTGATAACCTGTATTAGAAATGAAAAGGGGGAGATCACAACAGAAATTGCAGAGATCCAAAGGATAATCAGAGGCTACTTTGAGAAACTTTATGCTACAAAAACATGAGAACCTAGAAGAAATGGAAAAATTCTTGGACACTTATAACCTTCCACATTTAAGTAAGGAGGATGTAGCATATCTAAACACCCCCATCACTACTGAGGAAATTGAAACTGTAATCAAACATCTACCAAAAAAGAAAAGCCCAGGCCCAGATGGTTTTCCTAATGAATTTTTTCAAATCTTTCAAGAGGAGCTACTACCAATCCTAGCCAGACTCTTCCATAAAATTGAAAAAAAGGGAACTCTCCCAAACAGCTTTTATGAAGCCAACATTACCTTGATACCAAAACCAGACAGAGATGCTGCCAAAAAAGAAAATTACAGACCAATATCCCTGATGAATGCTGATGCAAAGATCTTCAACAAAATCCTGGCAAATAGGATCCAATGCATCATCAAGAAGATCATACACTACGACCAAGTAGGCTTCATCCCAGGAATGCAAGGATGGTTTAACATCCGTAAATCTATTAACATCATACACAACATCAACAACAAGAAAAATAAAAATCACATGATCATATCAATAGATGCAGAGAAAGCATTTGATAAGGTCCAACACCCATTCTTGATCAAAACTCTCAGCAAGATGGGAATGGAAGGAACCTTTCTCAATCTAGTTGAAGCCATCTACCACAAGCCAATGGCAAATATTATCCTCAATGGAGAAAAACTAAAAGCCTTTCCTCTAAATTCGGGTACAAGACAAGGCTGTCCACTCTCACCACTCCTCTTCAATATAGTACTGGAAGTTCTTGCTATAGCGATCAGGCAAGAAAAAGATATCAAGGGAATTCAGATAGGAAAGGAAGAAGTCAAACTCTCATTGTTTGCAGATGATATGATACTCTACTTAGAAAACCCTAAAGACTCTACCAAAAAGCTTCTAGAAATAATAGATTCATATAGCAAGGTGGCAGGCTACAAAATCAACCTACAGAAATCAATGGCCTTTTTATACACCAATAATAATAGGGAGGAGATGGAAGTCAGGAAAGCAATCCCATTCACAATAGTGCCACACAAACTCAAATATCTTGGAGTCAACTTGACCAAAGACGTGAAGGACCTATACAAAGAAAACTATAAAGCCCTGCTCCAAGAAATAAGAGAGGACACACGGAAATGGAAACACTTACCCTGCTCATGGCTTGGCAGGATTAACATCATTAAAATGGCAATACTCCCCAAAGCATTATACAGATTTAATGCGATCCCCTTAAAAATACCCATGACATTCTTCAAAGAAGTGGATCAAACACTTATGAAGTTCATCTGGAACAATAAACATCCTCGAATAGCTAAAGCACTCCTAGGGAAAAGGAAAATGGGAGGCATTACTTTCCCCAACTTTAAACTGTACTACAAAGCAATAGTTATTAAAACAGCATGGTATTGGAATAAAGACAGACCCTCAGATCAGTGAAATAGGCTTGAGTTCTCAGAGAACATTCCCCAGGCATACAATTACCTAATTTTTGACAAAGGAGCAAGAAATCCTAAGTGGAGCAGAGAAAATCTCTTCAACAAGTGGTGCTGGCAGAACTGGTTAGCGACTTGCAAAAAAGCGAACATAGACCCCCAGTTAACATCATGTACGAAGGTAAAATCCAAATGGATTAAAGACCTTGATATCAGACCAGATACCATAAGGTATATAGAACAACATGTCGGTAAAACACTCCATGACATTGAGACTAAAGGTATCTTCAAGGAGGAAACTGCACTTTCCAAACAAGTGGAAGCAGAGATTAACAGATGGGAATACATTAAACTGAAAAGCTTCTGCACCTCAAAAGAAATAGTGCCCAGGATACAAGAGTCACCCACTGAGTGGGAGAAACTATTCACCCAACATCCTTCAGATAAGGGGCTAATATCCAAAATATACAGGGCACTGACAGAACTTTACAAAAAAAAAAAAACATCTAATCCCATCAAAAAATGGGGAGAAGAAATGAACAGACACTTTGATAAAAAAGAAATACAAATGGCCAAAAGACACATGAAAAAATGCTCATCGTCACTAATCATCAGAGAGATGCAAATCAAAACAACGATGAGATACCACCTCACACCACAGAGATTGGCGCACATCACAAAGAATGAGAACAATCAGTGCTGGCGGGGATGTGGAGAGAAAGGAACTCTTATCCACTGCTGGTGGGAATGCCGTCTAGTACAGCCTCTATGGAAAGCGATATGGAGGTTTCTTCAAAAACTGGAAATTGAGCTCCCATTCGACCCAGCTATTCCACTCCTAGGGATATACCCTAGGAGCACAAGAATACAATACAAAAACCCCTTCCTCACACCTATATTTATTGCAGCACTATTCACAATAGCCAGGCTCTGGAAACAACCAAGATGCCCTTCAACAGACGAATGGCTAAAGAAATTGTGGTACATATACACAATGGAATATTATGCAGCCGTCAGGAGAGATGAAGTCATGAAATTTTCCTATACATGGATGTACATGGAATCTATCATGCTCAGTGAAATAAGTCAGAGGGAGAGAGAGAGACGCAGAATTGTCTCACTCATCTATGGGTCTTAAGAAAAATAAAAGTCATTTTTGTAACAATCCTCAGAGACAATTAGAGGAGAGCTGGAACACCAGCTCACTCCATGAAGCTCACCACAAGAGTGGTGAGCACAGTTATAGAAATAACTACACTGAGAACTACCATAATCAAGTGAATGAATGAGGGAACTGGAAAGCCTGTCTGGAGTACAGGTGGGGGTGGGGTGGGATGGAGGGAGATTTGGGACTTTGGTGGCGGGAATGTTGCACTGGTGAAGAGGGGTGATCTTTATAGGACTGAAACCTTATCACAATCATTTATGTAATCAAGATATCCAAATAAAGAGAAAAAAAATTATTTTAAATCAATTTAAAAAAAAAAAAGAGCAAAGACTTTATGACATTTTCTAAAATTAAAACCAAACATCTGTGTATGCAGCAGTTTCATTAATCCAAGCAGAAGCTACATAAAGAGAACTGCCAATTTATTGGTACAATATGGATATGTAAATTAATAAGGCAATTACACAAATATGTTTATTGACACATCAAGAGTCACCTCTTCATTCTGGGGCAGTAGCAATAGTACAGTAGGTGTTTGCCTTGCATGAGGATAACCTGGGTTCAATTTTTCAGCATCCTAAATGGTCCTCCAAGCACTGCAAGGAGAGCCAGGAAGAACCTCTGAGCACTGTCAGGTTTGGACCAAAATACCCCCCAAAAAAAGTCTTCCCATAATACTGTTCCTGACACTTGCCCTACTAACTGTCCACTCTTCCTTACTTTTGTTTGTCTGTTTGATTTTGCATTTTGGGGCCACACCCTGTGATGCCTAAGCTCGGGTTCCTGGCTCTTCACTCAGAAATCACTCCTGGTGTGAGGACCATATGGGATGCCAGGGGATAGAACCACGGTCCATCATAGGTTTGCACATGCAAGAAAAATGCCCTACAGCTTGTGCCATAGCTCCAGCCCCCTACTTTTGTTTTTTTTTTACTTATGATTTATTTTTATGCATACAATGCAACAGCACCAATAGCTTCACCAGTGTCCAATTCCTTCACAATATCCCCAGCTACTCTCCTGTTCCCTGCCTACCTCTATGGCAGGCATTTTATTTTATGTAATTTTTTTAGGTGAAGTATTCTGAAAAAGAAGCATTAGAATCTAAAGAATTTAATGTCTAGTTTGTTTTCATTCTGGTTTTTCAGCCACACCTGGTGGGCTCAGTGAACCATTAGGGATGCCAGGAATTGAATCAGGGTCAGCCACATGCAAAACAAACACCCTCCCCATTGTGGAGCTCAGTCTCCATAATGTCTCTGTTTTTATATTTGTCCCTTCACTTTGCTGATTATTTTGATGATCACAAACACCACCATTTGTAATGCTCAGAACTCTGGCATTCAAAGACTGTACACTTCAGCTGCATTGCTTGTACACATGCTAACTGGCTCTTTTCACTGTGGCACATAAACACACACAAAAAAAAAACTGAGTGAAAAGAATATTTCCATTCAACACATCAGATAAAGGCTTGATATATCTATGTTATATCAAGAACTCACAAAAACACTGAAACAAATTCAGAACTCTTAAAAAAAGGAGAAAGGAAGTGAACAGATACTTCTTAAAGAAAGACAAGTTGCTGGTAAATAAGTACATGAAAAAGTGTTCAGTATCAATTATTATTAGATAAATTCAAAACAAGACAATAGTATGATATTTCCTTACACTACTGAGAATGGCATATATCAAAAATAGTAAAAAAAATCTGAGCTGGCATGGATGTGGTGAAAAAGGAACTCACATACACTGTTGATGGAAATATTGTCAGATACAACCCCTATGGGAAACAGTTTAAAGAGTCCTCAGTGAACTTAGAATTAAATTGCCATATTATCCCAGCAATTTGACTTGTGGAAGTCAGGAGGGAGGAAACTGGCCTTGCTGTGTGATTACCAATTGGGAGAGACTTGCATGTTGCCTGTGAGTGTTTTTCTACTGTCCTGTGTCCTGAACCTCTCCTGAGTGGGCAGAGAAGGGCCCAGTAAAATCGCTCTCCTAAAGGCTCCAGAAGAGCCTCTTTCTAATGAATGAACTACACTATAACACGCAGAAAATATCACACTACAAGTGTGACAATGGGGAAACCTCGCAGGCAACCACCAAGCACAGAGAATGAAGATGATAGCTCTGATGACCCAAAAAAAAGCAACCATATGATTAACCTCGCAGATAAGGAGTTTTGAATAGAAATATGGAGGATTCTCATGGAAATCAAAGAACATAGCCCTAGCTGAATAGAACACAAAGACAGAAATCAGAAAACTCCAAACTGAAATAACATCTGAAAAACACGATAGCTGAACTGAAAAACACAATGAAAAACCTCTCTAGCACGGTAACAGCAGCTAAGGACAGAATTAGTGAACTGGAAGAACAAATGCAGAACAACTCCATACAGAAGATATTGGAAATAAACCTTAAGGCAAATGATCAGACAATGGAAAAAGTACTCAAAGAATGTGAACAGATGAAAATAGAAGTCTATGATAAACTGAACAGAAACAACATAAGAATCATTGGAGTCTCAGAGATCTAGGAAGGAGATCCCCAGGAAAAATCAACAGTCAAAGATATCATCACAAAGAAACTCCCAGAGATAAAAATTGCATGCAATAAAATCGAGCGTGCCCAATGAGTCCCAGCTAAAAGAGACCTAAGGAAAAACACCCCAAGACACATCCTAGTAACAAAGATGAATCCTACAGATAGAGATAAAATACCGAAGGCAGCAAGATCAAAAAGGAAAATTACATTCAAAGGAGCATCCATAAGATTTACAGAAGACATGTCACAAGAAACTCTCAAGGCCAGAAGATAGTGGTGGGAGATTGTAACAAGACTGAATGAAATGGAGGTTTTACCTAGAATACTGCACCCAGCTAGACTCACATTTAGGTTTGAAGGATAGATACACAGCTTCATGGATAAGCAACATCTCAAAAACTTCACAGATGCAAACCAGCCTTAAAGGAAAAACTGAAAGGTCTACTTTAAGACAAGACAGACAAACAGACATGCCAAACTTATACACAAAGATGACATTAAATCCCATGACAATCATCTCCCTCAATATCAATAGGCTAAATGCACCAGTTAAGAGACACAGATTGGCTAAATGTGTCAAAAAGATGAATCCAACATTCTGCTGCCTACAGGAAACACACCTGAATAGTCAGAATAAATATAGACTCAAAATCAAAGGCTAGAGGAAAATCATCTAAGCAAACAACACCCTTAAAAAAGCTGGGGTAGCCATATTAATATCAGATGACACAAACTTTAGACTCAGAAAAGCTGTAAGGGACAAAGATGGACACTTCATACTAATCAAGGGATATGTGCAACAGGAAAAAATCACACTACTAAACATATATGCACACAATGAGAGACCAATAAATTATCTAATACAATTACTGACAAATTTGAAAGAGGACATCAATAATAACACAATAATATTGAGAGATCGCAACACAGCCCTGTCTAAACTTGATAAGTCAACCAAACTGAAAACCAACAAAAATATACTAGCCCTGAAAAGAGAAATGGAAGAAAGAGGACTAGTATATATAGGACACTTCATCCCCAGAAACATGGATACCCATTCTTCGGCAATGTACTTGAATCATTCTCCAGGATAGACCACATGCTGGCACATAAATCATTCCTCCATAAAATTTTCTCCATAAAATTAAGAGAATAGAAATTTTGCAGGCTACCTTCACTGACCACTAGGCTCTGAAATTAGATGTTAACTACATAAGGACACAGAAGAAGAATGTTAACAACTGGAATTAAACAGCCTGCTACTGACCAACCAGTGGGTCCGAGATGAAATCAAAACTTTCCTGGAAACAAATGACAATAAAGACACAAACTATCAGAATGTATGGGACACAGCAAAAGCAGTACTGAGAGGAAAATTTATAGCTTTGCAAGCACACATCAGGAAGGAAGAAAATACATACCTCAATAGCCTAATGACGCAGCTCATAAAATTAGAAAATGATCAACAAAAGGAACCAAAAATAGGGAGACAGAAGGAAATAACAAAGCTTAGAGCAGAAACTAATGAAGTAGAAACCCAAAAAACAATCCGAAAGATCAACGAAAGCAAAAGTTGGTTCTTTGAAAAATAAACAAGATTGATAGATCATAGGCAAAACTCACAAAGGAAGAGAGAGAGAAACTTGATAACTTGTATTAGAAATAAAAACGGGAGATCACTACAGATATTGCAGAGATTCAAAGGGTAATCAGAGACTACTTTGAGAAACTCTATGCCACCATATATGAGAATCTGGATAAAATGGATAAATTCTTGGACTTCTACAACCTTCCAAGGTTGAATAAGGAAGATGTAGCATATAAAAACACTCCCATCACCGTTGAGGAAATTAAAACGGTCATCAGATTTCTTCCCAAAAACAAAAGCCCAGGCCCAGATGGATTCACTATTGAAATCTTTCAAACCTTGCAACAGGAAATACTACCAATCCTGACCAGGCTCTTTCATGAAATTGAAAAAATGGGTACACTTCCAAATAGCTTTTATGAAACAACATCACCCTGATGCCAAAACTAGACAGAGATGCTGCCAAAAAAGACAATTACAGACCAATATTCCTGATGAACACAGATGCAAAGATCCTCAACAAAATCCTGGCAAATAGGATCCAATGCCTCACCAAGAAGTTCATTCATTATGATCAACTAAGTTTCATCCCAAGAATGCAAAGATGGCTAAACATCCATAAATCTATCAACAAAATACACAACATCAACAGCAAGAAAAATAAAAATCACCTGATCATATCAATAGATGCAGCAGAGAAAGCATTTGATAAGGTTCAACACTTATTCTTGATTAAAACTCTCAGCAAGATGGGAAAGAAAGGAACATTTCTCAATATGGCTAAGGCCATCTACCACAAACCAATGGCAAATATTATCCTCAATGGAGAAAACCTAAAAGCCTTCCCTCTAAATTCTGGTACAAGACAAGGCTGTCGCTCTCTCCTCTTCTCTTCAACATAGTACTGGAAGTACTTGCTATAGCGATTGGACAAGAAAAAGATATCAAAAGAATACAGATAGAAAAGGAAGAAGTCAAGCTCTCACTGTTTGCAGATGACATGATACTCTACTTAGAAAACCCTGAAGATGAGGCTGGCAAGGTGGTGCTAGAGGTAAGGTGCCTGCCTTGCAAGCGCTAGCCAAGGAAAGATCGCAACCACAGTTTGATCCTCCCACGTCCCATATGGTCCCCCCAAGCCAGGGGCAATTTCTGAGCATTTAGCCAGGAGTAATCCCTTAGCATCAAATGGGTGTGGCCTGAAAAACCAAAACCAAAAAAAAAAAAAAAAAAACAACCCTAAAGACTCTACCAAATAGCTCTAGAAACAATAGATTCATATAGCATGGTGGCAAGCTACAAAATTAATACACAGAAATCAATGGCCTTTTTATACACCAATAATGATAGGGAAGAAATGGACATTAAGAAAAAACCTCATTTGCATTATTGCCACACAAACTCAAATATCTTGGAGTCAACTTAACTAAAGACATGAAGGACCTATAGAAAGAAGACTATAAAACACTGCTTCAATAAATAAAAGAGGACACTATGAAATGGAAACGCATAACCTGCTTATGTATCGGCAGGATTAACATCAGCAAAATGGCAATACTTTCCAAAGCATTATACAGATTTAATGTGATTTCTCTAAAGATACCCATGACATTCTTCAAAGAAGTGAATCAAACATTTCTGAAATTCATTTGGAATAATAAGCACCCTATCAGATCATTATGCAACAGAGATCAAGATTGACTGTAAAAAGAAGCTATGGAGAAAATCCAACACCTGGAGATTAAACAACATGCTACTCAACAACAGCTGGATCAAAGAGTAACTCAAAGGAAAAATGAAAAGGTTCCTTGAGACTAATGATAATGAGGAGACAAGCTGTCAAAATATGTTGGATACAGCAAAAGCAATCATTTGGGGAACTCATAGATATACAGGCATATGTCAGGAAAGAGGAAAATGACAAAATCAACTGTTTAAAGGGACACCTTAAGGAGCTGGAAAAACAGCAACAAAGAAACCCAAACATAACCAGAAGATAAGCAATAATAAAAGCCAAAGCAGAAATAAACAACATAGAGACTAGGAAAACAATACAAAAAAAAATCAATGAGACCAGGAGTTGGTTTTTCAAAAGAATAAACAAGATAGATAAACCACTGACAAGACTCACCAAAAAAAGAGGGAAATCACCCAAGTAAACAGGATCACAAATGAAAGGAGAGAGATTACAATAGAACCCCAATAAATCCAACACATCGTGAGAACTTATTATGAACAACTATACTCAGATTAGAGAACCCAGAAGAAGCTGACATATTTCTAGAAAAATATCATCTACAAGACTGGAAAAGGAGGATATAGAAAACCTTAACAGGCCAATCACATCTGAGGAAATTGAATCAAAAATCAAGAAACTCCCAAGAACAAAAGTCCATATCCAGATGGTTTTACAGATTAATTCTATCAAACATTTTGAGAAGAATTACAACCACTGAAAACACTGAAAAACAACTATAAAAAGATAGGAATCCTTCCTAACTCCTTTTACGAGGCAAACATCACACTCATTCCCAAAGACCTCATCAAGAAAGAAAACTACAGACCAATCCCATTAATGAACATAGATGCAAATATCCTCAACAAAATCTTAGCAAACCAAATTCAACACTACATCAAAAAGATCATACACCATGACCAAGTGGGTTTCATCTCAGGAATGCAGGGATGGTTCAACATATGCAAATAAATCAACATCATACATCACATCAACAAGAGAAAGACAAAAACCATATGATCATATCAATTGACACAGAGAAGGCATTTGACAAAATCCAACACCCATTCATGCTGAAAACACTCAGCAAAATAGGATTGGAAGGAACTTTTCTCAAGATATTTACAGCTATCTATAAAAAAAAACCCACTACCAGACATTATCCTTAATGGTGAAAAATTGAAAGCATTTGCACTAATGTCAGAAGCAAGGCAAGGCTGCCCACTTTCTCCACTCTTATTCAACATAGTTTTAGAAGTGCTTCCAATAGCTATCAGACAAGGGAAGGGAATCCAAGGAATCCAGATAGGGAAAGAAATAGTCAAACTATCTCTATTTGCAGATGATATGATGATCTACATAGAAAACCCTAAAGAGTCCACAGGAAAATGCCTAGAAACAATAAAACAATATAGCAAAGTTGCTGGTTACAAAATCATTACACAAAAGACAATAACATTCCTCTATACATCTAACGAAGCATACAAAAAAGTCATTAAGGAATCAATCCCATTAAAAATAGTATCAAAAAATATCAAGTACCTGGGAATCAACCTTACAAGAGAAGTGAAGGGCCTATACCATGAAAACTTCGAAACACTTCAGAAAGAAATTGAAGAGGACCTAAGGAAATGGAAGAACATCCCCTGCCCATGGGTAGAAAGAATCAACATAATCAAAATATCTATATTATCTAACTTTCTATATAGATACAATGCAATCTCTATCCAAATTCAGACATTATTTTTTAAGGAACTTGAACAATCAAATATAAAGTTCATCTGGAACCACAAAAGACCTAGACTAGCCAAATCCATACTAAAAAAAAAAAAAACCAAGAAACTGGGTGGCATGTCTTTACCTAACCTGAAGCTTTATTATAAAGCTGCAGTCATCAAGACAGCATGGTACTGGAACAAAGACAGAATCTCAGACCAGTGGGTTAGAACCGAACTAATATTTGAAAAACCTGATATGAAACAAAGACAAACAAATGATGTTGGAGCAACTTGATAACAACCTGTAGGAAACTAAAGATTGATCCATACTTCACATTCTACACAAAAATCAACTCAAAATGGATTAAAGACCTTGAAATCAGACCCAAATATATAAAGTTCATCTAGGAAAAAGTGGGAAGAAAGCTCCAAGACATATGCCTCAAAAAAAGTCTTTGAGGATGGAATTCCAATGGCAAGAGTACATCAAACCTGAATAAATGGAATTACATCTAACTAAAGAGTTTCTGTATGGCAAGAGAAACACTGTCTAAAACCAGGAGACAGCTTACAGAATGGGAAAAATTATCCATATTGACACACAGATAAAGGGCTGATATCTAGGATATACAAAGCACTCAGAAAGGTGAGCTCCACAAAAGCTAATAAAGGCATAGAAAAATGAGGAATGGAAATGGATAGACATTTTTTATAAGGAAGACCGGCAGATGGCGATGAGACATGTTCAGCATCACTTGTCATTAGGGAAATCCAAATCAAGACAACAATGAAGTACCACCTTACACCAGTGAGGATAGCACACATCAGAAATAATGGGTCCAATGTCTGTTCTGGGGTTGTGGTAAGAAAGGAAATCTGATCCACTGCTGGTGGGAATGCTGCCTGATCCAATTCCTATGAAAAACAGTATGAAGGGTGCTTGGAAAACTCAGAATTGAGCTTCCATGTGACCCAGCAATTGTATCTGCCCCCAAGATGGAAGAATATTCATACCAAAATATGTTTGCACATCACTATTTATTGCATTCAGCACAATAGCCAAGATCTGGAACTAACCTTGATGCCCAATAACAGATAATTGGATCATGAAGATGTGGAATTTATACACAATGGAATACTACATAGCAGTTAGAAATGACACAATCATGGATTTTACAGTAACATGGATGGATCTACAAAACATTACGTTAATCGAAGTAAGTCAGAAGTAGAAGGATAAATACAGAATGATAGCACTTTTTTGAGGTACTTAGATTATATACCATATATACATATAATACTCCAAAAACAATTTCAATGGTCTAATAGGGTAGAAACTCCAAGCACTGTACTTGTCAGCACTTACTGGGGGAGAAGTGTTCAAAACAAGTGAAAGAGGAACAACACAAAGCCTCGACTACCCATCATACATAGAGAAACCACCAACAATGGAACAACTGTCTAGAGTGAACAGGTATGTAATCAGCATCTTACTACAAAGGTCTATAATAATATCTCAGGGAGCTTATACACAGATACAGGTGAAGAATATGATTGGAAGCCAGTGACTCCAGCGGCAGCATTTCCTAACAATATGTTTTAGTGTGTTACTCTTACTAGATATAAAATAACCTCTCAGCGTCTCTGTCCATAGGGATTCTTGGATACAAAGGGTGGACACCCTAATTTTGACACTTCAGTGTTCAGTTATACATGATACCATATTTATTGTAATTTTTGAAAATGTCTTGATAAAACACTCCAAATATACTCTTATTTTTCTCAGGTTTATGTCCTCTATTAGGACCTGAAGCATATGATCATTTAGACCACTGAAACAGTCAACTGTGAACCACAGAATTATATTACAGGACCTATTCATTGAACACATTTGGGCAAATTAACATCTCCTTTCTCTCTCTTCCTCTCTCTCTTCTCCCTACTGCTTTCCTTCTCTACTCTCTTCTACTTACTCTTCTTCCTCATCATCGTCAATTCAATCTATGTCAAATAAAACCCACACTGATCGTTTCTTTTTAGGAAAGGAACTTCGATACATAAGATGCAGTGGACAATACTATGTGGCCCGCGGGCTGTAGTTTGAAGACCCCTGCTATATAGGGTAGCCACCTACACAGGTAGGCCTCATTAACGCATTGTTTAGTACTCGAGAGGCGAAACCTATGTGTATTCTAAACTGCTCCATCCATTATCTAACCCTGAAATCTTCATTTAGCAGGGTCCAACCCCATCACTGACAAAATGCCCAGAGACTGGGAAAATCTCCCAACTCCAACACACCGACCCAATCTTTTTATTTAATTTATTAGCTTTTCTTTGATTTTTTTTACTATGTTTAGCTATTTTTTTATTCTCCTCTCTCTT
This sequence comes from Suncus etruscus, assembly GCF_024139225.1. Classification (NCBI taxonomy): domain Eukaryota; kingdom Metazoa; phylum Chordata; class Mammalia; order Eulipotyphla; family Soricidae; genus Suncus; species Suncus etruscus. Next base: position 166,408,149 of record NC_064849.1, read on the forward strand.
GTCTTTTGTTCTCCCTTCCTCTCTTTTTTAAGCTATACTTAAGCTTATGATTTATCTTAATTCAATCAGTCCTTAAGAGCTCAGACCCACCCTATTAGGGTCAGACCTCTAACAACATCTTAAGAATAGATCACTAATGTATGTCTTTATGTGGGCATGAGTACATAGAGAGAGGTCTCCTCTATGAGAGGCAAACCTAAGTTGTAAACAATTCATGCCTATAGTGTATAATAGTCCCTCCCATATACTATCCCTCTTCCCCCCTTCAGAAATTCTACTATCCCTTCACCCCACCAATCCCAATTTTATAACCCACCTTATTAACACTCTTTGCCCTCAGTTCTTAACCCATTAAGTATCAAGACCAACCTCCTCCAGCAACAAGCCATCACCCAGCTCCCAAGCAAAGGGACACCCACTCAGCCCCACATCTTGTCCCACAAGAATACCCCAAAGGACAATGAGGAAGCCTATATTTTCTTTATAAGTTTAAGACCTCCAGAATATTACCTCTTAACCTGTTTATATTCAAATGTAAGGTAGTCTCCGCATCACTTTGTTCCTTTAATTACTTTTCTTTTAAACTCATTTTTTCAAGCCTGATCATTTTTGTTTTATATACTCATTTTTATTTTTTTCCTTTTTTATATGCATATATGTATATGTCCTGATTTTGTTTTCTTCTCTTCCTTAATTCACCTGTTTTGGTTCTGCTTGGTACAAAAACCTACAAGAAAATGTCTTGCCTGGGATAAATGCTCAGAGCTGAACCAGGGCACAGAGATGATGGTGCCTTGAAATCTCACATTCAAATGCACCAACTATATAATACAGCACCAATTATTTTTCTACAGGCATAAGAAAAAGGGGGAAAATTTACATATAGGAACAAGTGCTTATCTATAAAGGATAAGAACTTACACATTTTACAATACAGGGATACCTTCCACCTTGAACATATGTCATGTGGTTCAACTTAGACTCCATATGATTAGACAGCGACCATCCAAACATTAACCCTAGATCTCAGATATAGAACTGACATGATTCTATGCAATAGCTCCAGGAACCAAACTCCCTCTGGGACGTTCTTAATACTGCTCTGATTCCAACATGCGCCAGATTTGATATGACTCCCTGACAATGATGAAATGGCAACAACTTGATCTAAGAACAGGTTGTCTTACCTCACCATCGTAAGATGAAACCAGAAGATATGTTATCCTTTGATCTGTGTAAAAGCCCAGGTCACTAATTACAGAAGATTGACTGACAAACATGACTGGACAGAACTTATTCTAGGACCAACAAAAAAGTCCCTAGTCTAGGCTTTGGCCTATGATCTGTACAACAACGAAGATCTCTAATTCCAGAGTTGTCACAGTCAGCTGTGACAACTGCAATTGAGCAGAACTTCTGGAAACATAATGAAAGACTCCATCCTAGGCTTTGACCTAGGATCCATGCAAAAACCAAGACCACCAACTACAGAAGACTGATTAAAAGAACAGTGATGGAACAGAATTTTTAGAACCATAAGGAAAGACTCTATCCTAAGCTCCATCCTATGGCCTGTGTAAATACTAAGACCACTAGTTACAGAGGCCTGATCTCATCATCCATGATTGAGTGGAAAATTTCCAGACACCACAAAAAGACCGAGGGGAGAGTAAACAAACAGGTACGGAACCTGAAGTTATGCACATGACAGTTATACTTCAAGGGTGGAGAAACCCTATATCTCTTGGGCCAAGAAAATTCTCTTTCTAATCTCCCCAACATTTACTGTGCCTGTGCAAAAAAAAGCACAACTTAATTTTTTTATTGTTTTGTTTTTGTTTTCTTTATTTTATTTGCTTTATTTTGCTTTATGTTTTGAGCTCTGTTTTGTTTTTATTTAGGGAATGTGGTTATTGTTTGGTTGTTGTATTTATTGCTGTTTTGCTTTTCTGGTTTTTAGTTTGATATTTTTTTAGTGTTGTTACTATGTTTTTCTTCCTTTTTCCCTTTCTTCTCTTAAACAGATATTTATAGCCTTAAGAAGGACCCCTCCCATTTTTTGCTTGTTTGATTTATGCTCCCCTTTTCTCTTTCTTTTTTTTTCTTTTTTTTTTTTTTTTTTTGGTTTTTGGGCCACACCCGGCAGTGCTCAGGGGTTACTCCTGGCTGTCTGCTCAGAAATAGCTCCTGGCAGGCACGGGGGACCATATGGGACACCGGGATTTGAACCAACCACCTTTGGTCCTGGATCGGCTGCTTGCAAGGCAAACGCCACTGTGCTATCTCTTCGGGCCCTTCTCTTTCTTTTTCTTTTCCTTGTTTCCTTCAAACAGAACCCACATAACTTGAAACAAGTTGTTCTGCCTCTCAAACTGAGGGGGGAAATAATGGAGGTTACCAAGACCAAACAGTCATATGAATATTGAGTAGAAATAAAAAATAATCAGACTTACGTACCAAATCCAAAACCAATGACAACAGGATCGATACCCAATTTACAACAAGCTAGACACAGAGGGGACAATTACACTAAGCAACCTAGGGAGCAAAGGAGGAGAATATGGGATGCACGCTGGGAATGGGGATGGGGTGGGGAGGGAAGACAACATTGGTGATGGAAATGGCCTCGATTCAATGTCACTATATACTTAAAATTTTACTGTAAATTATTTATAATAAAATACACTTTGGTTCAAAATTAAAATATTTATTAAAAAAGAATTATGAAAATAAGGAAAATATAAGTCTTTTGAGATATGCTTGCAGGGGGTGAAATCCAGACTACATTTTCTTCAAACACTGTGGTCTTGTTAGTTTGAGAAATGATTTGCAGCAGTAAGGTATCAAATAGTGTTCTTCAGCTGGGGGTCCTTCTGGAGCTGAATCCAGTAGCATGCAACAGTCCACATTTGGAGGGAACATGAGGAGAGGGGCCACAAAGCATGGATCAGAGGAATGTTGGTTGTAGTTTCTTGTTGGGGCATGAGATTTGGGCTGAGAGGGTGCCCTTTTGCTTTGGAAGCTAGGTGGTGGCTTATTGGGGCAGGAGGTGATCTCAGTACCTAATGAGTTAAGAATGGAGGGTAAAGAGGGTTAAAAAAGGAGGGATAACAAATCAGGATAGGGGGAATAAAATTATAGAAATATTTCTGAAGTGGGGAGGAGGAATAATATATAAGAGGGCTCTATAAACTTTAGGCATGAATTGTTTACGTTTTAGGTTTGGCAATCAGAGAGGAGTCCACTGTTTGTTGAGAGTTGTTTTTTTATTGTGAATGGGTGTTGGACCTTATCAAATGCTTTCTCTGCATCTATTAATATGATCATATGGTTTTTATTTTTTTCTTTAGTTGATATGGTGTATTATGTTGATTGATTTACGTATGTTAAATTATCCTTGCACCTTTGGAATAAATGCTATTTGATTCTGGTGTGTGACCTTCTTGATAAGATGTTTGATCCTATTTGCCAGAATGTCTTTGAGAATCTTTGCATCTGTGCTATCAAGGATATTTCTCTGCTGGGGCCGGAGGGTGGAGAGGAGCAGTAAGGCATTTGCCTTGCTGGTGCTAGCCTAGGACAGACCACGGTTCAATACCCTGGCATCCCATATGGTTTCTCAAGCCAGGAGCAATTTCTGAGCGCATAGTCAATAGTGACCCCTGAGTGTCACCAGATGTGCTCCCACCCCCCAAAAGGAAAAATAAAGGGTATTTTTCTGTAGTTCTCTTTTTCATAGCATCTTTGTTTGCTTTGGTATCAGGCTGATGTTAGCTTTGTCAATACAATTCTTTTTTTTTTTTTTTTAATTTCCTGGAAGAATCTGAAAAGATTTGGTAGTAGGTCCTCTTGAAAGTTTTTAAAGAATTCAATTGCGAATCCATCTAGGACTGGGCTTTGTTTGGGGGAATACTTTTGATTACCATTTTCATTTCCTCCACAATGATCGGTCTGTTCAAATATGCCAGAACATCTTGGCTTAGCCTTGCGATGTTTAAGAAGTCCAAGAAGCCATCCATTTTCCCCAGGTTCTCGTGTTGTTTTGTGGCATAAAGTCAACTCTGATTACCCTTTGAATTTCTAAAGTACCCGTAGGAATCTCCCCCTTTTCATTTTTAATTCATTTTTAATACTGCTGGGTGCATATTCTCGGTGAGGCATTCATTTCATTCAGTCTTGTCACAATATCCCACACTGTCTTCTGGACTTGAGAGTTTCTTGTGACATGTCTTCTGTAAGTCTTAGGGATCCTCCTTTGAATGTAATTTCCCTTTTTGATCTTGCTGCTTTTAGTATTCTATCTCTATCTATGGGATTTGTCATTGTAACGAGGATGTTTTTGGGGTGTTTTTCTTTGGGTCTCTTTTAGCTGGTACTCTTTGGGCATGCAGGATGTGATTGCATGTAGTCTTTAACTCTGGGAGTATCTCTTTGATGATGTCTTTGACAGTTGATTCTTCCTGGATATCTCCTACCTGGGTCTCTGGGACTCCAATGATTCTTATGTTGTTTCTGTTGAGTTTGTCAGACTTCTATTTTCATCTGTTCGCATTCCTTGAGTACTTTTTCCATTGCCTGTTCGTTTGTCTTAAGGTTCTTTTCCAATTTCTTCTGTTGTGTTGAGTTTTTCTGCATCACATCTTCCAGTACTCCAATTCTCTCCTCAGCTGCTGATACCCTGTTGGCGAGGCTATCCATTGAAGTTTTCAGTTGAGCAACCGTGTTTTTTCAGATCTGTTATTTCAATTTGGAGTTTTCTGATTTCTGTCTTTGTGTTCTGTTCAGATCGATCTATGCTTTTTTTGAGTTCTACGAACATCTTCCATATTTCTATTCTAAACTCCTTATCTGAGAAGTTAATCAGGTGGTTGGAATTTATTAGGTCATCCGAGCTTTCATCTTCATTCTCTGTGAATGGTGTTTGCCTGCGAGGTTTCCCCATTGTCACGCTTGTAGTGTGGTTTTTCCTGCGTGTTGTGGTGGGGTTAGAAAGAGTGCGTGGCCGTGAAGCTCTTCTGTTGCTTCTAGTTGCCAGTCCTCAGAGTGAACAAAGGCACAGCAGGGCGGAGCCTCCACAGGCCAGAGACCTCAGCTTATTGGCAGCAGCCCCTGCAGCCAGAATGTACTTACTGGGCAGCTTCAAAATGCAGTTTTTTGGGGGTGCGCTCCCTAGGCCTCTGAGGAAATCTTCAGGGATTCAGAAACACAGGCAGATCTCTCATGTATTTTCTTCCTTTCTTCTGTGAAGTTTGTTATTAATTGCCCACTTCCTTCCACCAGTGTCCCCATTTTTCTGATCCTCTGATTGCCTTTGTGGCAAGCACCTTTTATCCCTTTTCTAGAGTTTTGTAGTTTTCAATAGGGGATCATGCATATGATTTTAGTGTTCCTCTCTGAGGATAGAGCAATCTTCCCCTGCACCTACATCCCCAGATATTGGCATATTTTCTATGACCACGATCACTGTTTAAGGAATTCTATCTATATAGGAAAATACTGAGGGTATTATATATGAGTGAACTCATCATTAGCAGGTTGTTTCTGAGATTTATTCATGCTGCTGTTGAACCTTAGTCATTTTTGTGAATATAAACACTACTTATTTATGCATTCTCTTGCAAAAGGATACCCAAACTGTTTTTTTTATATATATATATATTTTTATTTAAACACCTTGATTACATACATGATTGTGTTTGGGTTTCAGTCATGTTTGGTTTTCAGTCATCACCAGTGCAACGTTCCCATCACCAATGTCCCAAATCTCCCTCCTCCCCACCCGACCCCCGCCTGTACTCTAGACAGGCTTTCCATTTCCCTCATACATTCTCATTATTAGGACAGTTCAAAATGTAGTTACTTCTTTTTTTTTCTTTTTTTTTTTACAAACATATAAGTAAGACTGGAAAAAATTGATTTTTTTTGCTTTCATTAATGAATCTACAATAACATTCAGATACAAATTTTGTGAGTATATATACTTTTATATATCTTGGTAAAATACCCAGGAAAACATTACTTAATTACTGTTAATTAATACTTAATTTAGTGTAAAAATTCACTAAGATTTTTTTAATTTTTGTAAGAATTATATTATAGTTTAGATTCCAATATTTGCTTTTATTACTTTTTAAAGAAAATTAGACTATTTAGAATGTGTAGTCTATCTTACTTCATTTTAAAGTTGCCTTTCCTTAATGACTATGTCAATAAAGATTTTTTATTTTAAAATTTGCCTATCTTTTCATGTTAAATACCAAAGAAAAGTTCTTTATATTTTCAAATAAATTTGATGTAACTTCAAATGTTCACTATATTTTCTGGATAAAATATTTTACTAGAAATATAAAAATTAATTAACCTAGGTGTCCATCAATATATTATTAGAAAAAGCATATGAATTATATGTACACAATAAAACATTATTATCAACTATGAAAGTGAAGTTATACTATTTGCAGCAACATGAATATTCCACATAGGTATTGTATTTCGTAGATAAGTCAAAAAAAATAACATCATACGATTTTACTCATGTCTGGGAAAAAACTAATTAAGAATAAAACAAAGTCATATTCATACTTTCAGAACACCACAGTGGGAAGATAAAAGGAAGAAGGGTGGGCAAAACAGACAGAAAATAAAAAATAAAAATGAATTTTTGTGGTAAAATTACAGATACTAATTTATAATGCTGTACAATTAAATCACTACAGTTTTATAAACTGTTACTGTTACATGCAGGCACACAGATAAGTCCCTGGCAATGTGGATTCAAAAAAGCCACTGTTTTAGGCAAAGCATGAAGTCCTTTAAAGTATGCAAACAGTGAGAAGACTAGAGACCCTATGAAATAAAGAAGTGACAGGCCAAGAGAAGGCTGTACCTTCATGAGAGCGGAAGCCCTGAGCAGGAACAACAATCATAAAAATTATATCAAAGATTGTTAACAGTTCTAAGCTCTCCCAGACTTTGGGTGCATCTTGTAAAACCTTATAAATGTCACTTTATAGGAACAAGTGCTTCCAGTCTCCATAGTAACTTTACTGAAATGAGGGGGTTCTATAACCATACTGGGAACCTGCCTGTGTTTCTAATCAGGATGTCTGCTTTCTGTACTTCCCTTATGGGGCACATCCTCTACTGCTCAACTTGGGGTCCACACTAGGCTCTTTTCTCTGCAAGACCCCCTCATTTCCCAGAACATGTTCCTTTCTTTCTCTCCCCTCAAATTTCTCACAACAAACCTGTCTTTCTTCTATTCCCCTCTTTGGTGAAGAGGATAGGCCACAAACTTTGTACTCTGATCAGAATCAAGGACTAGTTTCTTGAATTCTCTGGTTCCTTAAGAAATCAGCAGGTGCAGACTGCTTCCCTCTCTGTGTAGATCAAAAGAAACTCCAGCACAGATTGGTGACAACTTATCAAAGCTTATGGGGGCACAAGTTCCCATACCACTCTGATGCTCTCTAGTTTTTTAATGCAATTTCCCCATCCAGACTGCTACATCTCTTCTCCCCCTTTCCTATGGTTACCTGCAACAATTGCCTCAATAAAGCATTTTAGATGAACAAATAAATAAATTGTGAGTTCATTGGGCTATGCTAGCTACTTTTTTTGTCATACTTCAATAGGGAATATTTGTAGCTTGCTACCCTGTTTCTCTACATTGTTCTTTCTAGCAAATATTCCTGCTCCCTTCTCTATCAGGTGTTCATTATCTTTTAAGGAAAGGGTGGTTCCTAATTGCTTAAAAGACAGGTACAATTTAAAAAAAAAAAGCCCATAACCAAACAGCACCAAAGAGCTAATGGTGCTATACTTACATTTCTGTACTGCTTAGAAAAAGTCATCTGAGATGAATTCAAATTACTTTGTGTTAAATATTTCATGGTGTATACTATGTCAAAATATTACACGAAAATGGCATCCCAGAGGAAACTTGAGGGAAGTAACCCAGTTTTTTTTTTTTTTTATGGATGCAGCGTCTACCTGGATACACCCACAAACTGGGGGAATCTCAGCCTAGTTCACATATAGTGTAGATGGTGTTTTTCAGAGAACATACAGTAATTAACAGTTTTTGGTTGGTGCAGCCTGTTACACGTATTAACAGATAAATTCCTCAAGTTATTGTAGCCCTTTAGATTTTGCTTTTACAGCTTTCTCGGGGACCATTTGGTCCTTGGAGTAATTTACTAAGCCCTGGAGCCCCTCAGCACCCAGAATGATTTACTACCCAATTTCTGCCTCCTTAGGATGGGTCACTCAAAGGTCTTATCTTTAGTTTGCTGCTTCTGCTTCTAAATTTCCTACTTCAAAACCATCCTGACAGGACATTCCACTTGAGATGGAGCTGCAGACACCTCGAGATATACAGTTTCCCACAGCCTAGAAGAGTAGCATGTGTAATTTAATGGCAGCACAACATTATGCCATCTCTGTCTTAACGTCAAGATGAAATCACAGCAGAACAGTGTCATGATTTAGACTACAGCTGCTTACATTTCATGTTTAGGGTGGATGATCCCTTTATGTTCTTGCGCATGATTCATCTCTCGATGTTCTCTCCACAACCTCTGTATTAGGATCCATTGCCAGTGTTGGTCGGTATATGGGTGAATGCATCCAAGGACCCATTTCTCAGAAAGGTCCCATGACTTTAAACAAATAATGACTTCTCATAGTAAAGTTAGACTTTGCGCCTACTGATAAAGTGCTCCTACCCACAAACTCAGCCCTACCTCACGTTTGGTGCAATCTCAGTCAGATTTTACCTGGGCTGCCAGCTATCACTAACAACTGCGGTTCCCTCTCACACTCAATTGATTGCTAGAGTAGTCCACAGAACTCAAGAGAGCTATTTACTTGCTGGACAAGGGCTTCTAACTTTTTCCACCTGTGGCCTCCTTTTGTCAGAGGAAAGCAACAATGGCAAGTGTTGCCCCAAATATCTCAGATTTAAGATGTGCAGTTGGCTGTGAATTAATTTTTGGCCATTGTAAGTTCAGAAACCTATTATAATTACCAACTATTTCTCTTCAGTCATTTTGTTGTCTCAAAGGAAGCCAACTAGATGTTGAGACCAGCAGAGGAGATAACAAAGCCCAAGACACAGTGGCCCAAGACAGAAGTGAGAGCCCAGATAAACTACTGAAGGGTCAAGAGTAAGTCATGCTTGAAGTCAACATTATTCATATACTTTCTGAGATCTCCTGAAGTAATTTCCCTCCTGAAGTAAGCCACTTGGCTTTCTATTTTCTACAATTTGAAGGAAAAAGATTTCCTACCTATTCATTGTAGTGGCAAGAAACTAACAATTTTGTAAATACAAAGGAGCGCAACTAAATTTTCTACTTACTACCCTATGTTAGCTTTGTATATGCTGATCACTTAGCATTAATAATGACCCATTAAATAAGATAGCTGCAAATGGTCATTATCACCATTGTATGAATTATCTTAAAAGGATTGAATGATTTAATGTTAATCCCCAAAGCCTGAGTGCTAATCAAGGGTGGATTCAAGTCTTCATGGCCTGTGTGTGTGTGTGTGTGTATGTGTGTGTGTGTACGGGTGCATATGCACGCATATGCTCTAAGCTCTTTACCTCTTCCTAAGGGAGAAAGAACAAAGTTCCAAAGCATTAGTGCTTCATATTTAGATAATATGTAAAAGCTTTTGGAGTGAAATTCAGTTCTTTCTGAATATGATACCGCTTTACTATTTTGTAACAAGGCCCAATCCAGAAAAAAGAACAAGTTATAAACAAATGTTTGGAGAAGAAACTAAATCTTAAAATATAAATTTAAGCCTCACTTAAAATTTTAGGCTGTAGATTTAATTTCCTTGGAACTACCTTAAAGTAACTGAACATTAAAAATAAAAAGCACCATGAAATTAGTATACAAAGAATTGAGGGGTTTTTTCCTTCTTTTTTTCACTTTCTTACTTTTTAACCCCAGGCTCTAGATGGGTGGCAATACTAATTAGAAAATGAAGTCATTTCAATTAATTATAAGTGGCCATAGTCATACTGAAAGCTGTAACCCACAGCTCAATATTAGTACCTTGGGCCAAAATTTTATGTTGGCAAATGTTCCTGTGGTGAATCGTGATTATCCTGTTTGTAATAGTTATTTCTCTCCTGCTCTCTATAAAATTAGGCTCTTGTGAGTCCACTTATCAATTGTTAGAAAGAAATTTTAATTGTGAAGAAAATTATATAGATTCTGGAGTACTTCCTGACACCTACTCTATCCGTACAGTTCCCGCATAGTGATGTAGAGCCTTCGCGAAAGAGCAAGCTTTCACCTGCACTGTGGATTGAAAGGAAGGAAGCTGGTGGTAATTCAAACTCCTCCATGAAAGATCTCCAGGATTTCTGCCATTTCTATTTTTACAACTCATTATTCCGAAAGGCACTTTCAGTTCTCTTTTTGCTAAAACACAAGTTGCAAGGTACTCAATACAAACATAGGTTTTATTTTTTTACAACTACTCAAGTGAATAAGATATGATACTTAACTATTTTTCTGTAATACAAACAACACGCAAAAGACACTATTATCAAATCCAAGGTCCATGGCTGTCAGTTTAAAAGCAAGTATTGGTACAACCAACTTAGATTTACTCAGGTACTATTAACTATACTACCTAAAAAAAGAAATTGATAGTTTTACCATTTTACTCTCAGTTTGGACGTGGGGTTATAAAGGGATGGATAAAAAGAGAAATAAAATAGAAATGGGTAGTAGTGAGGTAAGTAATCTAGTATGGGACTGTTGGCTTTGAATTTTGGCTCAGAAAAACATAGATGATCTGAAAGATACTCTTAACTGCAGTATCCAATTTAAGATTGAGGACCAGCCCAGCACCAATACCTGGTGATGAACCCTGGAAGCAAAGACCTAATAACACCACCTCCAATAGAGAAGGCTGGACCCTTACCGATATTGCTTCAATAGAAATGAAAAAAAAAAACTAATAAAACTGCATGGAAAACATGTGAACTATTTTTCTCAGCAACACTGTATTAAAAGACTGGCATGGAAGTCCCAAACTATTACAGCTTTAAAAAGGCATCAGAAAACCTGATTTAAAAAGAAAGTTTGTGAGCACTACATTTAGGGGTGGGTCAACTACATTCTAACATAGGCTGTATGTATAATCTCATCTATATTAAAGTACTCTGCTCACTGTCTCGTTTACTTGGAGAAGCATACTTTCAAAGGTGCATTTATTTTTCCTTACTTCTTATGTGTTCCTGTTTTTGTTTTGGGTAACACGATGGTATCTGGGGCTATTTACAGCTCTATGTCAGTATTTGGGGAGCTTGTCTAGTACCTTGGATCAAAGTGACAACACAGCATGTGTCTCAGCACTTTGTAAAAAGTTCTTGGCATTATCCTCTTCCTTCTACTGAAATCCCTTTTTCTGAGCAAAGGCATTGAATCTGACAATCCTAGGCAGATGTTTATAATGAGCAAACTACACCTCACTCTGAAAACTATGACCCCTCCCAAATTTAAGTGGAAGGAAGAAGCTCCCATGCTACACAGATCAAGTGAGTTTTAGGTCCAGCTTGACTGTTTTCTTCATGGAACATGCATAGCCCCAATGCCTGTCATAAAGGAACTTGTGAATATTTTTTTTTAAATCTTGAACATGTCACCATCAATGTAGTGATGGGTCAAGCATCGATGGGGCACATGGTAGCACTCTTTTTAGTTACCTTGTCACTCCTCTGATTGACAATAGTAGATCAGTGGGAGAAAGAGGATAAAACTCAGGCTGACATCACTGGTTAAATAAATTACTGAAGGATGGTGGACAGATCTTGCAAAAAGGTTGCCATAAGATTTTTAAACAATATCTATCTCTTGAGTCTGAACTGACTGTTTTTGGGGATTTCTTTAGAAGACCTAGTGTATGCTCTGATTACCTGTCAGTGACTAAACCTAATTTAATATTACACACATCTACATGAGAACATCCCTTAGAATTAGGACACAAAGCATAGATCAAGGGGGTGTGAGGAATTGTAAGAAGTATACCTGTGGACGACCCTTGAATGTAGATTATATGTGAACCTGGCCAGCTCCGCACACTCAATCTATTCTTAGAAGAGTTATAAATCGAGCCATGACAAATTATGGGTACACCAGCCACACAGCTAAAAGTTGGCAATTTCTAGAGGAGAGGTGGCCACGTCCCCACACAACTGTGCCCAGAACCCATAAGCACCATTACACCAATAGCCCAGCTTCGCCATTCAACTACAGCTCTCTGTAGAGACATCAAACTGACCAAACTACAGATATTCCAGTATTTGTATTAACATCACAAGAACATTTTTGGAGGGAGTGTGTGGGCATTCTTCCCTCACTTTCTCATACATCCAGAATGTCTGACAGTGAAGAAAAGATCCCAGAAATGCCACAGTATCAGCCACAGTGCTTGGAATTCCAGGCTGTTTAATACTGTCGTCCCAATAGGGACATACCAATTTAGAGGCAAATGTATATTTGCAACTACGTAATGCTCAGAAAAAAAGTAACAGAAAGTTCAACTAGCAGAGCTTTGCAAAGCTTCTGACAACAAATTAATGACCTCATTGTAAGATGTAATTTTTTTTTTTGTTTTTTGGGCCACACCTGGTGAGCTCAGTGGTTACTCCTGGTTATGCACTCAGAAATCGCTCCTGGCTTGGGGGACCATATGGGATGCTGGGGGATCAAACCGCGGTCCATCCTAGGCTAGCACGCGCAAGGCAGATTCCTTACCGCTGTGCCACCATAGGAAGAGGAGAAGTACAGCAACAAAAAATTGTAAAAATTATTCCACTTCCTCCTCTTCCACTTCATCATCATCATCAATCAATCATTATCATCCTCTTCTCCTCTATTTTTCCTCCTCCTCCACTTCGTCATTATCATCATCTTCTTCCTCCTCCTCCTTCTTCCTCTTCTTCCTATTACTTCTGCTGCTGCTTCTTTGCTTCATTTTTATTTTCTATCCTTTTCTTTTTAAATTTTGCTCCAACTTATTTAGAAACAAATGTATTATGATTGACTATGTAATAGATGGTTTTTAAAAACGTAATTTTTATTTAAAAAAGAAAAATTGTCATCTCCCCTTTTGAGATGTTCTCTTTCATAATTTCATACTGGTATGTGTCCTGCGATTCTCTCTTCTTTAGGAGAGAATGTTACTCTCCCCTTTCTTATCCTCTCTTCCCTCCTTCCTCATCATATTGAAATGAAACTTATTTTGCTTAAAAAAAAGAATTATACCTGTAATTAACAAGATGGAGTCTCTAATGCTTCCTCAATTATAATTCCCCTCTATGGAAACCTACTTCCATTTCTATAGAAGTCCAGTTGATGAATTTAATATTGCTACTTATAGCTAAATGATGCCACATGGGGTGAAGTTGATGTGATGAGAAAAATAACTTTTGTTTGTTTGTTTGTTTTATTGTAGGTAGTTAAGTAAAAGAGGGAACTGTTTGTCTCAGAATTTTCTAATGTTTTCTATTACCATACATAGAATACAGATAAGATTAATCCAATCTAGAAAAATCAAGAGGATTCCTAATAAGACAGTTAGGCCTAACTTTAATATCTCCATTGTTAGAGACAGGATCATAGCTGAAATGCATAAAAATGTGTTTGTAAATAACTGTCTAAATTTTAGTGCATTTGGCCTTTTTAACAGAGGAGTTTGCTCTTAGGATAATTTACTTCCTTTCATGGATGCTTGATGAGGCTTTTTATTTATTTGCTTGGTTTGGGGCCCTTCAGGTACCCCTGGCTCTTCATCAGAGATCAATCCAGGCAGACGCAGGGACCATGTATGGTGCTGGGATAAAATTAGGACTGCTGTATGAAAGAGAGACAAGCACCATACCCACTATATTATTACTCTAATCCAGGTTTCAATACCTTTTAAAGTAATAATTTGTAAAAAATGGAGGGTTGAAAATGCATCTTTTAAAGAACTAGTAATTGTTATAATTAATTTTTCAGCACATCTTTCCTGAATATGTTTAATATTAATATTAAAATTTGTAGTTTGGAGTAATTGGCTTTATATAAAAATAAAAATAAAAAAGTACTGCCTCTGAAATCTTTGGGGCCTTTATTTGGAGACAAATCAGATAAGTCTTTTATTAACTAGTTAATGCCTACTTTTTTATGTTTGAAGTAAACAACAATCTTAGCTCAGCACAAACAAGTGAAGTTTTATTATGCAGGGTCATATTATTAAAAATAGTTGGAGATGGCTCATGGATATGATATACCATTTTTATTTTTGTTGCTGTTTTTGTTTTGGTGCCACTTTTAATGAAGTCAGGGCTATTCCTGACTCAATTCAGAAATCACACCTGGCATGGAAGTTCATATGGGATGTCTGGGATAGAACTCTGGTTTGCTGTATATAAGATAAGTGCCCAACTTGCTGTACTATCATTCTAGCTGTGAAACTTGGGACTATATGGTTGTCATCTTTGAGTAGTTTTTTTGTTTGTTTTTTGGCCATAGCCATAGTAATCAGAGTTTACTCTGTTCTGCACTTAGGCATCACTCCTGCTGGGGCTCAGGAGATCATATGTAATGTCAAGGATTGAGCTCGGGTCAGCCATAGGCAAGTTTAGTCCTGTGCATTGTACTATTTCTGCTCACTTCTTTCGATAGTCTTCCTGGCCATTGCTTCATTGTTGGAGTCTCTCCTCCAAGTGGATCCACGTGACTAATGATCTGGGCCTAGAATTCTACCTTAATGGTTTTCCAGATCCTCAGATGAGTCCTGTATTTTAAATATCTTCATGTCTTTGGACCTGTTTAATAGAGTGTCATTTCCCAATAGTCCCTATCTATCAGCAATAGAGGAACATTACCAGGATCCCTCCCACATCTCTGCCTTTTGATTTACCTTGAATCTGGAAGAACTGAGCTTTTCTTTAAACTTGGGATAAATTGTGGGGAAGATAATCCTCTTCTTTAAGTAGATAAATGCTTCAAAGAACTTTTAAAACTATTTGTAATTCTGAGACTGGGCAGGGTACTGATCTTGCACATGCTGACCCAGGTTCAGTTCTGGCATTATCATGATCTGCCAGGTTTGATCCTAAGAATAAAGCCAGGAGCAAGCTCTGAGCACCACCAGGTGTTGCCCAACAAACAAAAACAAAACTTGGATTTACATAATAAATATTTTAATAATAATGAAGGGAACTTTAATTTTACTTGAATTCACAAAAACATCAGTGAGACAACTCTAACATAGTGGTGTCTTTGGTCTTAGTCTCATTTCTCATCTCTAGGCCTGGGTCTTTTGGAGATCTCTACATTTCAACCCTATTACTGTGGGCAAAGTCTCCATAGAACTACTCCCTGACTTCTTTGATTTCTATTTATCCTTCTCCTGTCACTTCTCTTTTCCCAATCTATGTGAATTTTATAGTTGTGTCTAGTCATTCTCATCCCAGAAAGGCAGATAAGGATCAAGCAGGATTGAAATCTAGAAAATAAATGGATCATAAAATGAATTTTGAGGTTTTAATATCTTTGTAAATATCATCTTTTCTTTTTAAACTGCATAAGTTACAGCATCACCTGCCCTTTTACGCTTAGCCACTCTTGTACTGATTTAGCACACTAGTATATATCTCTGCACACTTCCAATTAGCAGTGACTATCTTTACATGTTTCCTCTGCTATACTGTGGTGTTCCTATCTGTTTTCATTAGTAACTGCCCCACTTTCTTGCCTTGTATTTTATTTCCTCCATTAGATTTCACATTCCTGAAAAGAAGAGCCCATATCTTTTATTTTATTTTAATTCCATCAATTCTCTACAAAAAGACTTAATGGATGTTCTTGGCTGCCTGGGATGTCTAACCAAACAGCAGCTTTGATACTACTAGTGCCCTGGGCTTTTCACAGGAAGTTTGTCCTGTGGAGTTGTTCCTTTTACCTTTGACCAGATCTCTAAATTCCAGTTAACTGAGTGTTTTCCTATCATCATAAAAATGCTGCTGCTCAGGAATTTTAACCCACAGTCAGGAATTCAAATCTCCATTGTCAATGTTGAGTATGAGAGAAACACCCATCTTACACCAGACATCGGTTTTCTAGCTCAGAAAAATCATGTGTTATGAATAATTTTGCTGCCAGACATTCATCCAGTTTTATCCTCTGAGCAGAGAATGGTTTGCCTGACAGGCTTGGAATGAGATTCTTTGTTTTGTCCCTTTCTTGTATTATAAAAACATAAAAACAAGGCCATCCATAGAATAATGGCAGCGGAATAATAAGAAGCTTGTGAATGAGCATAATGAATGCAAGAGAAAATCGCAGGCAATTAAGCAGAAACATTGTCTCTGTCTTCCTAGCCAAAGCAGAGCCTTTCTAAGTTGCTTCCTTCCTTTCTATGACACCCAGAGTTTCTGAGGATGTGCAGGCAGTACTGGTCAGTTTACAATGTTTTCTTCTTCTTACTTGTATAGCTTGTTATTATAGCTTTTTTATTATTAAGTTTCCTTTCAATGAAGATATGAGAGATCACATGGAGGACAGTATTTCAAAAACTGACAACTGCCATTGACCTTGAGTGAATCAATAAACAAAGAGAGAATAAAATAAAAACCCAGGATCTGGAGGAAACTGGCATTCAAAGCTTAATACAAAACTATGAGGTCATTTAATTAGGCATTCAGAATCCCCACACAGGTTGTGTGTCAAATTATGAGGCCCGTAGGTCAAGACACAAATAATATTATGTTTGAATTATGACCACAGATATGAGGTCAATAACTGTTATATTTTTTATTAATTTTATTTTTGCTTTTGGGGCCACACTCTGTGATGCTAATGGGTTACTCCTGGCTATGTGCTTAGAAATCGCTCCTGGCTCAGGGGAACATATGGGACCCCAGGGATCTATCCAATGTGCATCCTGGATTGGCAACATGCAAGGCAAACACCTTACCTCTGTGCTATTGCCCCGGCCCCAATATTTTTGTTATTTTTTGTGACTAAAGTTGAATTTTTAATGAAGTATTTTATTTAAAGATCATGTATTACGTAGTTGCTTACATTTGTTCCAAGATCAATTCTACCTCCAATGTAAAATTCCCTCCACCATTGTCTCCAGATTCTCACCTATTCCCAAGCCTGCCCCCTTGGCAGGCATAAAATAATATATTTTATATTGCTTGTTTACTAGTAAGTGGTAATAAAATTATTAAGAGCAAAAAGTACAGCAACAAGGAAATTTGTGAAAATTAGTGTATCTCACAAAGATAAAGTCATTGCCAGATTTGCTAAGCAATTTATTGCTAGATGATTTTCTGTTATTTATTTTGTTTCTGAACATTAAGTGGTTTTGAATTAACATTGACCTCTAAATTGGTGCGTTCCTATTGAGATGGCAGTGTTGAAAAAATTTAGATTTGTCACGCAGCCCAAATGCAACTATGCAGTCCAGGAATTACAAGCACCATGACTAACATTGTAGTTTCTATAAGGCGAGTATTCAGCTGCCAAGATTTCGAGAAGTATGAGAAGATGAGGTGAGGATGACTGCATTGATCAAAAAAAAAAAGGCTTGCAACAGAGGCCGGGGCTGGGCTCAGAAGGCTCAACCTGCCAGGACTTCTGGGTGTCTTCGACTGATATGTTGGGGGCTCTGGGCAGGACAGCTAGCTATAGACCCCCTGGGCTGACCACTTAGTCCAGGGTACTGAGATCCCCCCATGCCAGAGTGGTCTTCAGGGCCATGCCTGGTAAATCGGGCCCTGGGGGAAGAGTGACAGAGAGAAATTCCTCCCCATGCATCCACAAACTATAGAGGCAAGGCTGCACCCAGAAGATTCCACATGCCAGCTCTTTTGTTTCTCTTCAGCTGGTATGTTGGGGGGTCTGGGCAGGACAGCTAGCCATAGGCCCCCTGGGCTGACCACTTAGTCGGGGGGAGTGAGATCCCCCCACGCCAGAGTGGTCTTCATGACCACGCCTGGTAAATCAGGCCCTGGGGGGAGGTGGGGGAGAGAAATCCCTCCTCTTTGAATACACAAACTACAGAGGCAGGGGCTGGGTTCAGAAGGCTCAACATGCCAGGACTTCTGAGTGTCTTCGACTGGTATGTTGGGGGCTCTGGGCAGGACAGCTAGCCATAGGCCCCCTGGGCTGACCACTTAGTTCAGGGGACTGAGATTCCCCTAATTTACCATGCCTGGTAAATTGGGCCTTGGGGGGAGGGTGGGGGCGAGAAATTCCTCCCCTATGCATACTGGACCCCATTCCAGAGTTTTTTTCTTCCTAGTATTTATTTTCAGAAGCGTGCAATGTTTATATTTTTAACAACAGCCAAAAATATTCTTAATTCTTGACTGTTTCTAGGGAAAAAATGGAATTCCCTAGATTTAGAGGATAATATTCAAATAGATCTGTAAAATCAGTGTATATGTACACGTGACTTCCTATACAGTGTTCCTCTCTGACTGCCAAGCCTAACCCATAAACAAATCATCTATACAATGTATATAGCCCTTCTGATATATTTCCCCTCCTCCACACCAGAGCCCCTTCTACTCCCTCATCTCCCAATCGGGATTCGTTATCTTCCCCTTAATTAACCCTCTTTACCCTCAGTTCTTCAATTTGTTAGGCACCAAGACCGACCTCCTGCCCCAACAGATTCTGCCTTTTCGCCACCCCTACAAAGCTCATTATTACTCCTTAACTCTCTCATCCCCAACCATCTGTACCCCACATTTACCCTTTTTAACTTCAGTACTACACAGTTCTAATCACAGACAACCCCAACTGTTTCAAAAGACATAAAATGGACACATAAGTCTTTTGAATATTTTATGTGTATTTTTTAACAGCTATAACTCTTTCTAAATATTCTTCTACTGTGATGATTCTACCCACTTTTTATCTTGTCTTCTCTTTGTGAGCTGTTCAATAAGGAATTTTGGTGGAAGAGTCCCTCAGTTTAATGCTTATGATTGAACCATGTCATGGGGATTGTTGGACTTGTTCTTATGGCCCTCATATGCGCCGATAACGCCATGTGGCATTGTTTCTTGTTTGCATAGGCACATTAAAATAGGAAAATACTATACATATAAATAAGTTCTTATCTAATAGAGATTGGAACACACAAATCTCGTACTGCAATGGGACCTTACACCCTGAACATTAATATAATGACCTGGCACAGGCCTCAGAAGAATGGGCATCCTCCATTCACTCCTGAACCAGGGAAGCTATCTACGAAACATCCAAGGTTTTTTATAACAACACCTGGAAGATCCTACCATGGCTCTGACATCGACCTGCTCAAAAAAGACTTCCCTTAACACTAAGAAGACTTGACAACAACAACGACCTGCTTACAGGACAGGGCTCTCTGCATTGCCCTTTAATTGTGAGGTGAAACGAGAGGATGCTCTGCCCCATTCTGACTGCAATATAGGATATGCAGACTCCGGGATATTTAATACAGAAACATGATACTAACAACAGAGACTGTGTGAAAAATAAAAGTGTATTGGCACTACAGACAATGACCTGGATTGAACAAACTAGTTTGCCTGGAGCCTAGAGTTGGTCCTATGCCAGAAAACTTCAGAGGTAGGGTCTCCTTGTATTTAGGCCAAGGCTTTTCCTTTCCATGTCCCTCATATTTTGGTGGGCCTATGCAAACAATAATGCCACTCTGACATCGTTTTTACTGTGCTCCTTTGACTCTAATCCTTAAGAAAAACAACCCACTTAAACTTTTGAGGTTCACTTAAACAATATGCATGTGCATTAAAATGTAAAAACGTTTAAGGAGTTTGCCTTCAATGTTTAAGGAGTTACATAAGCTTTATGTTTTTAGATTGCTTTGTGTGCTGCTAAGAAATATTATGTACTATAATCTGGGGACTTGAGGGAGAAAGTAATTGTACATGGGTTCTGTTTTATTTTTCTTAATGTTCTTTTGCTGAAAGTTCAAAGTTAAGATATCAGCAATGGGACTACTGAGAATTCTGTTTATGGATGATTGTCCTTCCACTGTAATTTTACTTTGTCCTCTTTCTTTGCATCTTTGTTCTCATAATTAAAAATAAAAAATTTAAAAAATGCAAAAAAAAAAAAGGCTTGCCTCTAGATGACTCTGCTCATAGTCGGCGTAGTCAATTTTTACCCCATTATATTACTTTTCTCTTCTGCAAACAAAACCACATAACTTGAACTTTCTAGTCCCACCTCCCAATTAGAGGGGGCAGTAATGGAGGCACCAAGACCAAACAGTTATAAGACCACTAAGTAATAAACTAGACACAAAAGGGACCACACTTTCTAGCAGCCCCTGGGGGGAGAGTGGAGGATATGGGAGGCAGGCTGGGAGCGGATTGTGGGAGGACAATTTGGTGGTGGGAATTCCCCTGATACAATGTAAATATGTACCTGGGATATTACTGTGAACGATATGTAAGCCACTATTATTAAAATAAAAATTATATTTAAATAAAGGTTTGGAGTTATCATCAGTTTGGCAGAGATCTGAGTTAAGTGGTAAAGCTGGGCCATTGGTGAAGCAGTGATTGTAGGTAATGGGTGCAGCTGGTGTAGCTTCAGAGGGTGGGTACATGGCTCACCTCTCTTCCCAAGTTTGCTATTTTCAGCAGCGTGGCAGGTGTGCCCATGAATATCATGGGTTGATTTACATCTCTTTAGAAAATAGATTGAGTCAAAAAAAAAATAGATTGAGTCAATGGAGCTGGCTAGATGCAGAGATGGCGACTGAGTTTGTCAGTCTTTTGGTCTTGACTGATTTACTCTGAGACTAAAGGAGAAATTAATAAACATTATTGGTTATAAATGAGCATTGTCTAAGAAAGTGAAGACTGCATTCCTTTTACTCTGAATTTGTTTTTGATAAGACTCCTCAGTTTCATTAGTTATTAATCCAGTGAAAAGTGATGAATACATTAAGTTTTAATTTTTTACTTTAGCTAAAAATATTTGCCTTCTTTATACAACTTCTTCCAAATTATCCTATTTATTTCAAATTCCCTGCTTGCTTAAGTATAATCTTAAGGAAAAATTTCACAAAAATTTGTGAGAAACAGTTTCCCTTTTAAGGAGGAAATTTATTTTCTATGCTGTTTTAAATCTAAGAGAATGAAAAGAGACCCTTTGTACATTATTCTTTTAATCTACTTAATCACATTGCTTTATTTTTCATAATGTACTAAATCTTCTTCAATTACCTCAATTAATTTTTTAGTTTCTATTCTCTTACCTGTTTGGTACTAAAACCATATTTCTGATTTCTTTTGATGTCTCTAATATTCCAAATCATGCTGACAATATTTACAAGTTAATAAGTGAAAAATTTGATGCATTTTATCCTATACATATAGGTATATAGGTCTACCTAACAAAGAAAATCAATTCATCTCTAAGATTTAAGTGTCCACCAGTGCTTAAAAACCTACATTCATATGTATGTATTGATCTACAGATGTAAATAAACAGACAGGGCTTAAGAGAGTTCCAGGATACAGCTGCAAGTTTGTAAAATGCAGCTAGGTCTTTCTTTTGATTCAAAATGTTTTCTACTCCATACTTCATCCACCAGGCTGCTTATTTTGTATATGTAGCCATATCTTAAGGAACAAACACATCTATTAGTGGAGTAGTGGTAAAAGCATAAGGCACAATTTTTTTCTGCCAATGTCTAGAGTATACAGGATACTTTACGCTTTGGTGGGTTGAGTTAGAACATAAAGAAAAGACGCAAGTCATTATATTTTCTCAGTATCTAGTCTCTGGCAGTAGTCAAAGTCAATAACAAAAATTGCTTGGGAGTTAAAATGATGAGGAAGGTAAATTTGATTGAAAGGAAGACAGTTTTGATTACTTGGTATTAATAATGGCATGCCAAATCATCCTAATTTCCTTTATAATGCAAAGATAATAAACCAAAAATGGATATTTAACTCAATTTGAAAGTTTCCTTCTAAGAAAACAGACATCTCAAAGACAATGAAAGTTAAGAAAATCCCATGCTTAACTGGAGCACCAAATGGAAAACCTTTGGGTTAATTAATTGCCTGTTTTTATAAAGGCAAGGATCCATGTACAAAATGCCTTTCCCCTGCCAAGTTTACTTGATTTAATTATAAAGTAGAGGTCAGAAAGTATTTATGAATATTAATTTTGCTCTGGGTATTACAGTTTCTATTTTCCCTTGTCTTTTCCTCACTTTCCTTAAATTCAGAATCATTGGTCTTAATCAGGCATACACACACAAGTTTTTAGGGGACAGCTGCCAAATTGGGTAGTGTCCATATGTATATAAAAATAAAATTCAACTGTTATTGTCAGCAGTAAAGTTGGAGAGGATGAAAAACTGGCTTCATGCCCTTTCATGATTTGCAATCAGCCTGTTGATGCATAAACTTTAGTTGGAGAAAAATAGGTCCTCTGACAATAATTCTGAATGTTAATTCTAAGTGCTCTCCTTAAGATTTATTTCACTTTCCAAAATACCATGCTTCAAGTTAATGGCCCATTTGTTTGAACAAAATGAATACAGAAAAAAATGAGGCTCATCTACAGTTCAGCTCAGAGACAGGGTTCCTGGTCACTAGTCCGGGTTGTCCTAGAAATGCAAGAAGAGGGAAAGTAGACAGCATGTACAAGCTCCTTCTACAAGAAATAGAAAATGCAGGTGCTGCATTAAGAGCTATATCACTTTTAAAGTTTAAAAAGAACGTATTTATAGTTATTTTATAAATGATAATGCCTTTGTAGAATTTAAACTGTGTGTGTTGAAAACAGGATAGAGATTCAATTATGTCTACTTTACAAAAATAAATGAGCTTTACTTAAAGTATGCTTTGCTTTGCTTTCATTCTTTTTCTGCTTTAGTATGGGGCAAAAGTTTATCAGTGTTCAGGGATTACTCCTATCTCTGTGCTCAGGAATAATTTCTGAAGTTGTTCTGGAGACTATATATGGTGCTAATAGGCTTGGGTCCTCTGCAAGGCAAAGGAAGTGACTTACTCACAGTACTATTTCTCTGGCCCAAAAGTATGGTTTTCTTATGCCAGTTTAGGAGTAAGTTTTTATTAAAAACACTGTCCCTTAATTTTTCACTTAAACTATATTTTTTGAATGCACGCTGTTCTGGGGACAAATTTTGTGACTTATGTAAAAGACACAGCAGTGACTCCATGTCTTAGGGAATATAGGTATTGTGGAGAAGAAACTTAGCAGGTGACTTGAATCTAGAAAAATAACTATGATGATTAATAAGGATACTTGTGAGCATCAGAGAGAGAAATCCAACCCAGATTAGTTTGGAGAAACATTCAGAGAATGCATCAGAAGCATTTGGCCACCTATCAACCCTAAATTTTACAAAAGGGTCACAAATGAAAACTGCATAAATAGGTGAATTAAAGCACCAAACTAAGGGGACAAGTGGCTTTTAGGAAATCCACAAGAAAGAAACAGATTCATGGGGTGCTACAGTCAGAAAACAGTTGAGAAACACTACAATAGAGGAATATACTGGCTAAGAGCAGAATAATCTTAAGGGAAAAAAGTGAGAATTTGGCATGTATGGGAGAGAATTTGAAGAAGACAATATCTGTATTTTGTGGCTATAAAGAAGAGCGAGTTTTCCATTAACAAGAGAAGGAGTCCAGGAGAGAGGTCCCTGGATTTTTTCATCTGTCTCTGGTTTAGATTCAGGTGTATCTACAAACCTAACATGCCATGCATATAGATATCAGTTGAGACGAGAGAGAGATTCACCTAGAGAGCATTTGACCCTGGTGAGAGAATACCTAGAATATGATTGGCTACTATCCTAATCCTCAGACAACAAGCACTAGGAATAATGGAAAAAATGTAGAACTTTATCTGTATAACAAAGTTACAAAAAGAGTAACAAAATTCCAGGAAAATTTATAAAATTTTATATTGACCTGAGGAAGATTTTATAATAACATTCCTATAAATGCCCAATAATTTTGAACAGAAATAAAATCTTGAAGGTAACCTGATGGAAAAAAAGAAAATAACACATTCAAATAGGAGGTAAGGAACTAAACAATGCAGTAGTAACAAGTGTTATAAAAAATGAATGAAGCTGAAAATGGTATCATTGAACTTGAAGATACATTACACAGCTCCACCAGTGAAGAAGAGAGTCAAGAGAAAAGAGAATGAGATAAAAACAAAGTGAATATACCTGGGAAGGCCCTAAGGCAGGGGTCTCAAACTCAATTTACCTGGGGACTGCAAGAGGCAAAGTAAGGATGAAGCAGGGTCGCATAAGGGATTTCGCTTACTGAATATTTGCAATAAAAATCGCATTAGTAAGAAAAAAAATCTCAAAAAATTGCATTAAACATATGCATACCCCGAATGGAACTGCTCGGGGTATTTGAATGTTTAATGCAATTTTTTTTCTTACTAATGTGATTTTTATTGCGATTATTTGGTAAGCGAATAATTGTAAATACTGCAATATTTGAAGGCTGGCTGCGGGCCACAAAATGTTGTATGGAGGGCGCAAACGGCCTGTGGGCCACGAGTTTGAAACCCCTGCCCTAAGGCCACATTGACACTGATTTGCTCCAGCGTGGGCTCATATGACACCCTGAAGACTAGAAAACAGCAACAACTTGCTTTCAGGGCAGGTTTACCTGTCTTGCCACCTAATGGTGAGATGAAATCAGAAGATGCTCCAGGACACCCTGGCTTCAACACAGGATCTGTGCAAAAACAAAGATCTCTAATTACTGAAGCCTACCTACAACAGCTGGCCATTGAGGAGAACTTTTCCCGGGACTATGATGAAAAACCTTGGGGCTAGACAATTACTATTCTCAGAACCTGTAGTTGGTCTTATGACAGGATGCTTAATGGGTAGGGACACTGTTTTTTCCCCCAAAGGTATTCACTTTTTAATTTTCCCCAGTGCCATATGCACCTATGCAAAACATAACAAAATAAACCTGCCACCCTCTTTTATAAGTTAATTTTTTATCTTTTAGATGGGGGAATCTCACCTTTTTCATAGAATCATGGAACATGAATTAGTTTGTTTTACCTCAAATTTCTGCACTTTGTTCCAAGATTGAGAGTTAAAAACAAAAGAGGATGGGGCCATAGGCCAAGTGGTCTCAAGTGCATTTTGGTAGAGATAAAAAAGGAACAGAACTAAATACTTAAGCCAAAGTCAATGACAGTAGCATCAAGAGACCCAGACTATAACAATCTAAACTTAAAATGGGCCTGTTATACTGGCAGGCTAGGGGCCTAACAGTGGAGGTATAGGATGTACTCTTAAAACTTCAGTGGAAGAAAAACAACACTGATGGTGGGGACAGTCCTAAGTAACTGTCACTGTCACTGTATGCCTAAAATCCAACTATGAAGGGCTTGATTAACAATGTTTTCAATCGAATGTGAATATAAAAGATATTTTAATAATACTATAATAAACAACCTCAAAATAACAAAAATTCTGAAAAAATAGAGGAAGATGGGAAGGACTAAAGTAATAATATGTGAGATAATCCTTAATAATGAAAGAAATATTAGAATACTGATATAAAGATCTTGCATTCTCACTC
Source organism: Suncus etruscus (assembly GCF_024139225.1). NCBI lineage: Eukaryota > Metazoa > Chordata > Mammalia > Eulipotyphla > Soricidae > Suncus > Suncus etruscus. The sequence continues at coordinate 166,433,812 of NC_064849.1, forward strand.
CAAACATAAAGAGGTGAAAATAACGCTAGTAATCTTGATAAAAGAAAATTTGTGAAATTGTATTAAAATGATTAAAATTAATTAAATTCCATTAAAGTCACATAAAAAGAATACTGATATAAGGAACAAATAATTTTAATCAATGTATAACAGAAAACATAAACACATATTGTAATCAAAATAAGAAACAAAGACAGAAACAAATTACTCAAAAGAGACGAAAATTTCATGTACAAAGGAGTAAAAGAAATTTTCACATCAGATTTTCTAATGAAATTGTATAAACAACAAGAGAATGCAATATCTATCTACAAAGACCTAAATAAAAATAACATTCAACCAAAAATCCTCTATCCAGATAAGTTATCAGTCTGAATTGAAAAGATGATAAAAGAATAGCAGCTGAGAACATCTATAAAATATTGACCAGTTTGAGCAAGAATATTGAGTGCCTTCATACAAAAAGCATATTTAACACCATGAGCACAGAGGTAGGCTTACCCCTGAATACTGGGATGGTCCAAACTACCCTCCAGTCCCCAAATTAATTTGTAAGGTTGATAAATCTTAACTAAACTCACAAAAATTAGAAAAAAAACATGAATAAGTTGGTACAGAGATGATAGGGGATAGATAGCAATATCAGAAAAACAGAATTTTAAGATGTTATCAAAGGTTACAAAGGTCTAGAGAACCTAACAAAAACTGATAAATTCTCAGTTATATAACCTCCTAAGATAGACTCAATTAAAAGGAAGTAGAAAACCTGAGCAGGCCAATTACCGTATTTTCCAGCATATAAGACAACTGGGAGTATAAGACAACCCCCTAATTTTACAGTTAAAACATAGATTAAGGCCTATATTCGCTGTATAAGACAGATCGTTCCTGCGCTGCAGCTGTATGTACCACAGTGAGCCAATCACAAGCAAAGGTTCAAAATTTCTACTGTAATAGACTTCCTCTCTGACTCTGGCCAATCTGAGCAGGCTTTTGACAGTGAAGATTCCGGTACAGAACATTGTATGATTTGCATGCATCAAAAGCCTGATTGGATTGGCCGAATTAGAGAGGCGGTCCAAGCAGCCTTGCAGTGGTTGGTGCAGAACATTGTCTAATTTGCATGCATCAAAAGCCTGCTTGGATTGGCTGAGTCAGAGAGGTGGTCCGAGCAGCCTCGCAGTGATTGATGCATGATCGAGTTGGAAAATTCGTTCTGTGGCAATATTCAGATTATTTTCTTTTAGCGGCATTTTGAAACGTTTTTCAGGACATACTCGCCGTATAAGACGACCCCCGATCGGTTCACTTTTTTTGTTTCAAAAGTCGTTTTATGGGGCCGGGCGGTGGCGCTAAAGGTAAGGTGCCTGCCTTGCTTGCGCTAGCCTTGGACGGACCGCGGTTCGATCCCCCGGTGTCCCATATGGTCCCCCAAGCCAGGAGCAACTTCTGAGCACATAGCCAGTAGTAACCCCTGAGCGTCACTGGGTGTGGCCCAAAAACCAAAAAAAAAAAAAGTCGTCTTATACACTGGAAAATATGGTATACCAGAGAAAACTAAAATAGTAGTTTCAATCTTTCCAAAAATAGACTAGAGTGAAAGTACAGTGGGAAAAGTGCTTCCCTTGCATGTAGCTAACCCAGGTTCAATACCCAGCACCCCAAGTAGGCCCTAAAACTTACTAGGAGTAAAAACAAACAAACAAACAAAAAAAAACCTTACTAGGAGTGATTTCTGGGTACAGAACTAACAGGTTTGGCAAAAAAAATTCCAAAAATCGTTGTCCAGTTATATTTACTTTGAGTTCTATCTAATTGTCAAAGATGCAAATGTTCATTCACACTCCTCCTGCTTTTCCAAACTATCCAAAAATAAAATTAAAAAATCAACAATATTGAAATCTTTCATTGTTATTAAACCATCATTATCCTAATACCAAAATTAAACAGTAATACCACTAAAAATAAAATTAAGACTGATATACCTCATGGTTATCAATGTACAGATCCTGAACAATAGCTTTGCAAATCAAATCCAATAAAAGAATCATAAATGATGACCAAATAGAATTTATTAAGGAATGCAAAGATGATTCAAGGAAGAAGAGTGCCAAAGAGGAAAAGATAGAGGAAGCTTTACAACAGGATAGCATTGGAATTTTGGTGATGGATGTATTATAGAAATCTAAACCTGTATTCCTACAGTTCTGTAACATTACATCATAAACAATAAAAAATCTGGAAAAAGAAGGAAGATGTTATTTCTATACATCTGAACTTCCTAAAATTCAGTCTATTATGTCTATATAGAAAATTGTTTTGAAGTACTGACCTAAATTTGAAATAATATTAACTATTAGTTTGTTACATATGGCCTATGCTATCTTGATAAAGGTTTCTTCTAACTCTATTTTGTTGAAGTAATTTTTAAATCATAAATGAATGTTGTAACTTGTACAAATTATTCTCCTCATTGATCTAATAATGATTTTTACTTTACTTACTGATATGTTGTATTAAGTTGATTGGTTTGCTTATGTTAAATTATACTTGCATTTGGTTAATGAATACTACTTGATCATTGTGTGTGATGTTTTGAAATATTTGATAGTATCACTTATGGCATATAGTATAACTGGACAAAGAAAAATGGTATCAGAAGGAGATATGTAGAATAGTTTGTGCCCTAGCTTATAGAAATGAGAACAGATTTTCATGGCTAGTAAAGGCACATGCAGAGGTTAACCACACCTTATGACAGTTAAAGGAGAGGGGAAACCTTGCCATGGTTGGGCAAGACAGAGGGGACCTATGCCTTCTGACAGGCAAAGTGAGGTAGGGGACTTGAGAGCAGGGCCAAACCTCAGCGACCACAGCCATCATACCCACCTAAGGCTGCACTTCAGAGAAGGAACCCAACCCCACACCACAGGTGACAAAGGAGGGCTGAAACCTGAAGGCAGAACATTCCAAACCAAACCACCAAATGCAAAGAAAGGGAAAAAAGTGGTAAGGGATAATAGCAGAAAACTTTCCCACCCTCTGGAAAGAGGTGCAAATCTGGCTAAAATGCAAGAGGTGAAAAGAATTCCTAATAAAATGGACTCTAATAAACCAACGCCAAGACATATAGTAATCCAAATGGCAGAGAGAGAGAGAGAGAGAGAGAGAGAGAGAGAGAGAGAGAGATGAACTTCTTAAAGCAATAAGGGAGAAAAAAAGTACAAAGGAAGGAACATAAGAATCAAACCAGATCTCCCATTTGAAACAATTCAAGCAAGAAGACAGTGAAATGACATATGTAAATGACTGAATGAAAGAAACTTCCATCCTAGAGTACATTACCTGACAAAACTCTCATTCATATGGAGGGAAAACTAAAAACATTTTCAGACAAAAAAGAACACACTTTATTTGTGCAAACAAAACCAATTCTAAGTGATCTACTCAGAGATAAATTACACATTCCAAACATGAAACCACCCTACACAATACAGTTGCACACCAGCCCTCTCTGTCAATAATCTTCATAAATGTAAATGGACTAAACTCTCCCATTAATGACACATAGTAGAGAGTTGAATTAGAAAACCAAAACTGGATTTCTGCTGCCTGCAAGAAACACACCTAAAAGTACAAGATAGACACAAGCTTAGAATAAATGAATGGAAATTAATTATTCAAACCAATGGGAAAGAAAAGGTGGGGACAGCCATTCTTATATCAGAGCCAAATGCATTCAACCTCAAGAAAGTGATCAGAAAAAAAGTTAAAAAAAAAAAAAAAAGAAAGTGATCAGAGACAAAGGGGTCACTACTTACTGAGCAGGGAAATACTAGAACAAGAAGTACTAATCTGGTCAACAATTATGCACCAAATGCAGAGCCAGCAAAATATGTAAGGCATTTGCTTCCAACCTGGAAAAACATATGGAAGGAAATGTGATAGTAGTAGAAGATTTCAAAACTCCACTATCACCACTGGACAGATCCAGTAGGCAGAAAACTAGCAAAGAAATAAGAACCCTAAATGAAAAATTAGAAGAACTAGAATTAATTGACTTATATAGGGCCATCCACCCCCATAAAGCAAATTACACATTCTTCTCAAGTGCACATAAAACCTCCAGAATAGTTCATGACTTAGGATATAAATCTAACTTGCACAGAGTCAAAAATATAAGGATTATTAGAAGCCCCCTTTCAGCACTATGCAATAGAGATCAAGATTGACTGTAAAAAGAAGCTATGGAGAAAATCCAACTCCTGGAGATTAAACAACATGCTGCTCAACAATAGCTGAATCAAAGAGGAACTCAAGGAAGAAATTAAAAGATTCCTTGAGACAAATGATAATGAAGATACAAATTTCAAAATCTATGAAACAGAGCAAAAGTAGTAATTAAGAGGAAACTCATAGTTTTCTTGTCAGAGAAAAATGACAAAATCAACAGTTTAAAGAGACATCTTGAGGGTCTGTAAAATCAGCCGCAAAGATACCAAACACAACTAGAAAATATAAAATAATGAAAACCCGAGCAGAAATAAACAACATAGAAACTAAGAAAACAATAAAAAAGTCAATGAGACCAGGAGTTGGTTTTTTGAAAGAATAAACTAAATAGACAAACCGCAGGCAAGTCTCACCAAAAAAAAAAAGAAAGAAAGAAAGAAAGAAAGAGAGAAAACACCCAATTAATATGATCATAAATGAAAGGGGAGAGATTACGACAGAACCCCAAGAAACCCAACACTTCATGAGGGCGTACTATGAACAACTGTACTCGTCCTAGAGAACTCAGAAGAAACCGACAGATTTCTGGAAAATATCATCTTCCAGGACTGGATAAGGAGGATGTAGAAAGCATAAACAGGTCAATCATATCTGAGAAAATTGAACCAGTAATTAAGAAACTCCCCAAGAACAAAAGTCCAGGTCCAGATGGCTTTACAAGTGAATTCTATCAAATATTCCGAGAAATACTACCATGGATTCACAGGCTCTTTCAAACATTGAAAAGATAGGAATCCGTCCTCACTGCTTTTATGAGGCAAACATCACACTCATTCCCAAAGATAGCAAAGACACTGCCAAGAAAGAAAACTACAGACCAATCTCACTAATGAACATAGATGCAAAAATTCTCAACAAAATCTTAGCAAAACAAATGCAACAAACAATACATCAAAAAGATTAGACACCATGACTAGTGGTTTCATCCCAAGGATGCAAAGATAGTTCAACATACGCAAATCAATCAACATCATACACCACATCAAAAACAAGAAGGGCAAAATATCACAGTATATCAATTGATGAAGAGAAGGTGCTTGACAAAATCCAATAAACATTCATGCTGAAAACACTCAGCAAAATAGGGCTGGAAGGAACCCTCCTCAAAAATAGTTACAGCTATCTATAAAAAAAAACAACAAAAAACAACAACCTCACAGCCAACACTATCCTTAATGGTGAAAAACTAAAATTAATTCCACTAAGTTTAGGAACTAGATACAGATCCTTCTCTTAATCAATATAGTTTTAGAAGTCTTAGCAATAGCAATCAGACAAGAGAATGGAATCAAAGGAATCCAAATAGGGAAAGAGAAACTCAAACTATCTCTATTTGCAGATGATATGATGATATACATTGAAAACCCTAAAGCAGGGATCTCAAACTCAATTTACCTGGGGGCCACAGGAGGCAATGTCGGGGTGAGGAAGGGCCGCATAAAGGATTTCACACACACAAAAAGGTCCTCAAACGTCATTATTAACAGCTTTAATTATTTCTTCTGAACATGAATAGAACATTGAGTGAAGATCATGAACAGTTCTTCTGAACATGGCACTTTTGCCTATTCCTTGCTGCCAGAGATTTGACAGTGCTTCTTCTCACAAATCTGAACCACATTTGGCTTTAGAGAGGAAGCAGTTGAGACCCTCAGTATGGCTTGAAGATAATCATCATTAAGTCTAGACCTGTACTTTGACTTATTGAAGTTCAATGTGGAGAATAACTTTTCACACAAATATGTGCTCCCAAAAAGGCATATGGTGCACTTGAACATTTGGCAAAGCTCAGGGAAGCTGGAGGGCAACTCTCTCAAAAATTGCCCATGCATGCCTGCTTTTCCACTAACCTCCCTGAACTTGGCTCTGAGATCAGAGTTGCATTGCAGGTCAATGAGCTCCATTTGAAGCACAGGAGGGGCATCTTGCACATCAAAGGAAAAGGGGTCCACAAAAATTTGGAAAGTGGCTTTGTGCTTTTTGAAGTCTGCAAATCTGTGATCAAATTCCTTCTCTAGCTTAAAAATAACATCAAAATATTTCTCACCACTGAATGGTATGCCTATATCCACAAGTTCCTTGCATGCTGGGAAATGGCAAAGTTTTGTCTGAGAGAACTGGGATTTCCATAACACAAGTTTTGTGGAGAATGCTCTCACGTTGTCATAGGCAGCACTGATAAGCTGCCCTGGACCTTGTAACATCTTGTTTAGTATTTTCAGCTTATGTGTGATGTCAATAAGAAAAGCTAAATCTATGAGCCATTTGTGATCACTCAACTCAGAAACAGCATTCTCATCTGTCTCCATGAAGGCTTTCGCTTCTCTCTCAACTCAAAAAATCTTTTTAGGACATTTCCCCTGCTGAGCCAATGTACCTCAGTGAAATAGAGCACATCTCCATATTCTGACTCCATTTCCTCTAAAAAAGCATGGAACCTCCTGTGCTTTAAGCCCCTGGATCTGATTTGGTTGATGTATTTCACAACAACAGACATCACATTGTCACATGGCGGGCATTTACTGCAAAGGGCCTGCTGATGGATAATAAGTGAAGAGCAATGGCCTTCTCTACACCCTCCTCTTCAAGTTTTTTTGAACAAGTGCCACCAGTCCATTTTTCCTCCCTGTCATCGATGGCGCTTCATTGGTTATTATTCCAAGAAACCTCTTCCATGGCAAACCTGCATTCTCAATGGCATCATACACCAAAATATCTCATTAGTGGTGGTCTGGCCATGCATTGGAATTATTGTGAGCCAGCTCCTCTGTCAATTCAAAATTGCAATCAACACCATGGACATAAATTGTGAGCTGCGTAGTGTCTGTTATATCTGTGCCCTCGTCAAGAGCAACTGAGTGTGCATCAAAACATTTGGCTTTCTCACAAAGTTGATGATAAATGTCACTTGACATGTCAGAAATGCGCTCTGCCACAGTGTTGGCAGAAAGAATGATTTTGCTAAACTGACCTTTATTTTTCAGACAGATAATACTTGCAGCCTGTAACATGCATTTTTCAACAAACTCTCCTTCTGTGAATGGTTTCCCTGCCTTAGCAATCATCTCACTAACCATGTAATTAGCTTCGACTGAAGCAACATTCTCTTTGGTTGCTTTCTTGAAGAAATCTTGTTGCCTCATTAGACATGCTTTAAGACTGGCAACCCGCTTGGTTCTCTCATTTCCTTGATATTTTGCACATTCCTCAGCATGTTTAGTTGAATAATGGTGCTTCAAGTTGTATTCCTTGTGCACTTCAACTTCCTATGAGCAAATAAGACATGTGGGGATGCCCCTGTGCTCAACAAAGAAATACTGCATCTCTCACTTTTCCTGAAATTGTCTGTGCTTGTCATCAATCTTTCTCTTCACTGCAGGCTTCGATGAAGTCATGATGAAGGTATGACAAAATCTAATTCCGTAATAAACTTCTCTCCCTTCTCTCTCTTCTCTCCCTTAGGCCTCCGATAATGCAAGGGACAGCAGGCAGAAGCAGCGGAAATGATGTCTGCGCTAGGCGCAAAGTATTGGCAATTATTAGCTTACCGAATATTCGCAATAAAAAAATCACATTAGTAAAAAAAAAATCGCAAAAAATTGCATTAAACATTTGCATACACCAAACAGAAGTGCTCGGGGTATGCGAATGTTTAATGCAATTTTTTCTTACTAATGCAATTTTTATTGCAATTATTCAGTAAGCGAATAATTGCGAATACTGTGATATTTGAAGGCCGGCCACAGGCCCCAAAATGTTGTATGGAGGGCCTCCAACAGCCCACGGGCTGCGAGTTTGAGACCTTGCCCTAAATAATTCACAGTAAAACTCCTAGAAACAATTAACCAATACAGAAAATTGGCTGGCTACAAAGTTAACACACAAATGACAGTAGCATTCCTCTATATAAATAACGAAGTAAAGGAGAAAATGATTAACGAGGCAATCCCATTTAAAATAGTATCAAAAAATATCAAGTACTATGCTCACTTCTGCAGCATATATACTAAAATTGGAATGATACAGAGAAGATTAGCATGGGCTCTGCACAAGGGTGACACGCAAATTCGTGAAGCGTTCCATATTAAAAATAAAAAATCAAGTACCTAGGAATCAACCTTACAAGAGAAGTGGAGGTCCTATACCCTGAAAACTTCTAAATACTTCAGAAAGAAATGGAAGAGGACCTAAGGAAATGGAAGAACATCCCATGCTCATGGGTAGGTAGAATCAATATCATCAAAATGACTATCCTACCTAGACCTCTATATAGATTCAATGCAATTCCTACCAAAATTCAGACATCATTTTTAAGGACTTACAACAATCAATTATGAAATTCATTTGGAACCACAATTCATACTGAAAAACAAAAATCTGATTGGCATCTCTTTACCTAACCTGAAGCTTTACTATAAAGCCATGTGAACAAAACAGCATGGTACTGGAACAAAGACAGAGTCTCAGACCAGTGCATTAGAATAGAATATCCAGAGATAACCCCCCCCAAATATACAGTCAACTAATATTTGACAAAAGAGCCAAGAACTTGAAATTAAATAAAAGACAGTTGAAGACAGTCTCTTCATCAAATGGTGTTGGAACAAGTGGATAACCACCTGTAAGAAATTAAAGATTGATTCACCATATCTCACACCTTACACAACGGTCAATCAAAATGGGTTAAAGACCTTGAAATCAAACCCGAATCTATAAATTTTATTGATGAAAAAATAGGCAGAACATTTCAAGACCTATACATCAAAAAAGTCTTTGATGATAGAATGGCAATGGCAATAAGGTTAGCATCAAACCTAAATAAATAGAACTGCATCAAATTAAAAGTTTCTGCATGGCGAAAGAAACCCTAGTTAATACTAGAAGACAGTTAATGGAATGGGAAAACATTTTGTACTCAACACATCAGAGATAGGGCTTATATCTAGGATATACAAAACACTCAGAAAGGTGAGCTCCAAAAAATCTAATAAAGCCATAGAAAAATGGGGAGAAAGAAATAAATAGACACTCCTCTGAGGAAGACTGAAAAATGGTCAATAGACACATGAAAACATGCCCACCATCACTCATCATTAAGTAATCCAAATCAAGACAACAATAAAGATGTTACACCAGTGAGGATGGCACACATCAAAAATAACAGGACCAATCTCTGTTGGCAGGAATGTGGTAAGAAAGAAACTCTCATCTACTGCTGGTGGGAATGCTGCCTGGTCCAACCTCTATCGAACACAGTATAAAAGGTGCTTAGTAAACTCAGAATTGAGGTGTCATATGACCCAACTTTTTGCAAAGGCACAATAAAAAGGAGAAATTTTATGTATAGATACAAGCTCTTATCTACTAGGGATAAGAGCTCATACATTTTATAATATAGGGGTGCTTCCCACCCTAAACATATGTTATGTGGCCCCAACTTTGACTTCAGGTGATTAGACAGTGACGGTTCTATCTCTAATCATAGATCTAAGATATAGAACCAACACAGTTTTCCACTACAGCTCCTGAAACCAAACTCCCAATACTGCTCTGACACCAACGTGTGCCAGTGTTGATATGATATGCTGACAACGAGGAAATGGCAATAGCTCAATCTAAGAGCAGGTTGTCTTATCTCATCACCTAACGATAAGATGAAATCAGAAGACAGTCATCCTTTGATCTGTGCAAAAACCAATATTGCTAGCTACAGAAGACCGAATGTGACAACCGTAACTGGACAGAACTTATCCTGGGACCAATAAGAAAGACTCTAGCCTAGGCTTTGGCCTACAATCTGTAGAATAACCAAGATCTCTAATTCCAGAGGTTGACTGAGACAACTGCAACTGAGCAGAACTTCTGCAAACATAATGAAAGACTCTATCTATCCTAGGCGTAAACCTAGGATCGGTGCAAAAACCAAGACCACCAATTATGGAAGACTGATTAAGACAACAGTGATAGAGCAGAACTGCTAGAACTGTAAAGAAACACTATCCTAAGCTTTATTCTATGACCTGTGCAAATCCAAGATCTCTATTTACAAAGGCCTTATTTTATCATCCACAACTGAGTGGAAAGTTTCCTGGCACCATAAAAAGACCTAGGGGAGTAAAAAAGAGCATGTACAGAGCCTGTAGTTATTCCCATGACAGTATGCTTCAATGACAGAGAAACCGTGTATCTCTTAGTCCAGGAGTCTTCAAACTATGGCCCGCGGGACACATGGAGCCTGCAGAGGAGTCTAATCTGGCCCGCCAGCAGTGAGCACTGTTTGGTTGCCAAGATACCTGCCAGCAGATACACTCAGTGTCACGGTTTCTCAGGGATGACATCAACCGCCTCCACCCACGGCATGTTGTGTGCTGGGAGGGCATGAGGGTGGTGTTGAGAAGGACACTGATGTGCCCTTGCACCTGGCGCTTGGCGTGCATTGCTGATGACGTCACTAGAGGGCGCCGGATGCTGCATGGCGAGGAATACCATGTGTGGCTGACTATATGATATAAAAAGGCGCCTGCTTCACCCCCAGGCAACGTGGTGTCTGTGTGCTGTGCCTGTCTGTCAGTGAGGTGCTCCTCCACTCCCTTCACTGCCAAAGGTCAGTCAAAAGTGCCATACATGGATGTACACAGAATCTATTATGCTGAGTGAAATAAGTCAGAGAGAGAGAGAAAAACGCAGAATGGTCTCACTCATCTATGGGTTTTAAGAAAAATGAAAGACACCCTTGTAATAATAATTTTCAGACACAAAAGAGAAAAGAGCTGGAAGTTCCAGCTCACCTCAGGAAGCTCACCACAAAGAGTGATGAGTTTAGTTAGGGAAATAACTACATTTTGAACTGTCCTAATAACGAGAATGTATGAGGAAAATGGAGAGCCTGTCTAGAGTACAGGCGGGGGTCAGGTGGGGAGGAGGGAGACTTGGGATATTGGTGATGGGAATGTTGCACTGGTGATGGGTGGTGTTCTTTACATGACTGAAACCCAAACACAATCATGTATGTAATTAAGGTGTTTAAATAAATTTAAAAAAAAAGTGCCATAAAAATAAATTTTTGCCAGATGTGGGGTTTTGCCTGATTGGGCTGTGGGTGACTCATAAGAAAATTCCCCTTTGGGGGTGGTGAGGCATTCAGTGCTGAAATCAAAGTTAGGGGGTGGGCGGTGGTTGGGAGGCTAGGGGTTCGGTGCTGAATTACCCATGTGGAAAATTAGGGGTTCGATGCTGAAGCATTTTAAAGGGGTTATATTGAAAATGTTATATGCATTTTGCAATTCCTTTTCAGTGTTCACATGCTGATTCTGAACATATCAATTTGGGCATTATATAGGGAGATATAATTGAACTATCAGGGACTGAGCTGGTCTGCTTAGAAAAGCCTGCAAGGGGTAAGTGTTCACATTAGGGATTAATGGGGGTTCATACACTGTGTGTATATATACACACATATTTGTATTTCACTAATATCAGTTTAGAATCCCTAGGAAACAATGATATCAAGAAAAAGAAAAAATGATGGCGAGTGTAGGATATTCAAAGAACAGTGGACTCACAATTACCTTTTTATGCGGTACAAAGAAAAAGCTGTGTCTGATATGCCAGAATATAGTTGCTGTGTTCAAAGAATACAATTTGCGACGCCACCATCAAACTCAACATAAAGATAAATATGATTGTTTGGTTGGAGAAGTTAGAAAAGATAAAATATTACAACTTAAACATACACTGACGACTCAGCAAAATACTTTTGTGAAGCAGAAGCAGTTAAATGCTTCCTCACTGCAGGCAAATTTTCAAGTTGCCAAGCTAATAGCGTGCAATGGCAAACCATTTGTGGAGGGAGAATTTGTTAAAGAATGCCTTATTTCTGTTGCCAAAGAGATGTGTCCAGAGAAGGCTAATTTATTTAGTACAGTGAACCTTTCAGAAGTTACAATGACACGAGGATTGAAGAAATAGGAGAAAATTTGCTGCACCATTTGCAAAACTCTGCAAAGAAACTTTGCTATTTTTCCTTGGCACTCGACAAAAGCAATGATGTTCATGATTCTGTCCAATTTCTCATTTATATGCGTGGGACAAATGAATATTTTGAAGTCACAGAAAAGCTTGCTGCACTGCAAAGTATCAAAGGTACAATCACAGGAGTGGATATATTTGAAAAGGTTTGCCAAACTGTGAATGGTTTGGAGCTGGACTGGGTTAAACTAGTCAGTGTAACAACTGATGGTGCTCCTAGCATGGTAGGGTCTAAGAGAGGAATAATTGCTCACATTACACAAGAGATGGACAAACATAACCATCCTCATCCAATTGCCATACACTGCCTCATCCACCAACAAGTGCTGTGTTGTAAATCACTGAAGTGGGACTCTGTTATGAAAATTGTGGTATCTTGTGTTAATTACATTAGAACTCATGCACTAAACCACAGACAATTTCAGGAATTTCTATCTGAGGTAAATGTTGCCCATGAAGATGTTCTGTACCACACAGAAGTCCGTTGGCTGAGTAGAGGGAGAGTTTTGAAACGTTTTTATGACTTACTTCCGCAGATTACAGCTTTTCTACTTTCAAAAAACCAAGAAGTACCAGAGCTCAATGATGCAGAATGGAAATGGCACCTTGCCTTTCTGACAGATATAACAGAGCTACTCAATAGTTTCAATCTGCAACTTCAAGGCAAGGGGAAGCTCATCTGTGATATGGCATCGTATGTGAAAGCATTTGAAGTAAAATTAGGCCTTCTCATTAAACAGGAGGAAAAGTTCAGTCATCTCCCAACAACTCAAAACCTGTCAGCGGACATACCATTGGTTGCATTTCCAAAGGAAACATGTCTGGCTTCACTAGAATTGTTGCAAAAGGAGTTTCAGTTTAGATTCAAAGAGCTTCATCTCCATGAACAGGACATACAGCTTTTTCATAACCCATTTTCTGTTGAGATTGAAAATGTCCTTACAATTTACCAAATGGAACTGGCTGAACTGCAGAATTGTGACTCTGAAAGACGCATTTAAGTCAAGTAACCTTTTGAATTTCTATGCATCTCTCCCCTCTGAGACATATCCAAATACCAGAAACCATGCACTCAAAATGGTAACCATCTTTTATAGCACTTATGCCTGTGAACAGACTTTTTCAAAAATGAAACATCTGAAATCTCCAACCAGATCAAGATTAACTGATGCCCACTTGTATCACTTGCTAAGGCTGGCAGTGACAAATATGGAACCGGACATTGACCATCTCATTAGCCAAAAGCAGGCCCACAGTTGCCATTGAAATACTGGTGCGTGATCTGTTTATTTATAAATGTTTTTCATTTTATTTATTTATATAAGATACGTGCTGTGTGAATAGGAATTAGTAGCTCATATAGTATGGCCCTCCAGCTCGCTATGGGACCATAATCCAGCCCCCACTTTAAACAGTTTGAAGACCCCTGTCTTAGGCCAAGAGAATCCCTTTCTAATCTCCCCAATATTTACTGTGCCTTTGTAAAAATAAATAAATAAGCACAATTTTTTTTCTTTTTATTTCAGGATTGCCATCATTGCTTGGATGTTTTCTTTATTGCTGTGGTGCTTTTCTTTTTTCCCCTTTTGTCATTGTAATTTTGTTTAATTTTTTGGGTTTTTTGTTTGTTTTTTTTGTTTACCTGTTTTTTTGTATTTTTTGGTCTTTTTGTTATGTTTTTCCTCCTTTTCCCCTTTCTTCTCTTAAGTTTATATTTATGACCTCTAGATGAACTCCTCCTGGTTTTTTGTTTGCTTTTTGATCTTTCTTCAAACAGAACCACATAACTTGAATAATCTTGTTTCGCCTCATAAGTTGAGGGGGGAAATGATAGAACCAAGACCAGACCAAACTATCATATGAACATTGAGCAGAAATAAAAAAATGATCAGACTTAAACACCAAATACAAAGCCAATGACAACAGAATCAATACCCAATCTACAACAAGCTAGACATAGGTGGACCACTTATACTAGCAGCCCAGTGGGTAAAGAAGGGAGATATGGGATGCATGTTGGGAACAGGTGGAGAGAGGACAACACTGGTGGTGGGAATACCCCTGATTTAATGTCACTATGTACCTAAAAGATTACTGTGAAAGATTTGTAATTCACTTTGGTCACATTAAAAATTATTTTAAAATTTTATAGATTTCATTAGGAAAAAGTTACACTAGCGAATGTTGGTGTACATTTAATAACTGAAACCCAACTACGAACATTTTTGTAACTATGGTGCTTAAAGAAATTATTATTAAAAGAATACATAAGGGGCTGGTGAGGTGGTGCTAGAGGTAAGGTGTCTGCCTTGCAAGCGCTAGCTAAGGAACAAACCTCAGTTCGATCCCCCGGTGTCCCATATGGTCCCCCCAAGCCAGGGGTGATTTCTGAGCGCTTAGCCAGGGGTAAACCCCTTGAGCATCAAATGGGTGTGGCCCCCCCAAAAAACAAAAAAAAAGAATAAATAAAATAAAATTAGTATGTTTAAAAATAAAAATCATATATGTGTTTTATAACTTAAAATGTAATATCATGGGCCTGGAGAGATAGCACAGTGGCGTTTGTCTTGCAAGCAGCCGATCCAGGACCAAAGGTGGTTGGTTCGAATCCCGGTGTCCCATAGGGTCCCCCGTGCCTGCCAGGAGCTATTTCTGAGCAGACAGCCAGGAGTAACCCCTGAGCACCGCCGGGTGTGGCCCAAAAACAAAAAAAAATGTAATATCATTTTTAAATTTCCAGATATATTAAAAATAATGTATTTTAATTTTAGAATAAAAATGTATATGGATTCATCAATAGAAATAAATGCATCTTATTTTTCTTTGTCTATAAAAAAGAAATGAGGACAGGGAGGGGAAGAAATTGAAGAGGAAGTAAGAAGTGAGTATATGGAAACAGGAGTAGATGTTGGGGTCCCTTTTTTATCAGTGATATATTGATATATGTAGATATCTAAAATAAAAACATGTGGGGAGCCGAATTGATGGAACCTAGAACAAAGGTGCCTCAGAAATCCCTGACCTTGTTACCCACGTGACCAGAGGCACCCATGCCCTGAGGACAAAGGAAATAGACCAATACTAAAGTAAATTCAAAGCAGCCCAATACATCCAGCCAGAAAGAAAATTATAAAGCAACTTGCCTTTGTGTTAGCAACAGATTAATATGATTACAGCTGATGTTTTATTTATGCTTGCTGAGTAAAATTTATAAGACCCTGTTTGGATCTTGTGCTTTCAGTATAAACATGTGCTCAGGTCTACCTTTTTACCCCTCCCTATTACCTGCCACCAGCTTATGCTAATGAGTGCTTGCAGTTGTAATTGGTGGAAACCTGTAACACCCTCTGACTTATTTCGCCCTTAAAAGCTGATCTCCCCAGCAATAAACCCCTTTTGAACAGCGAGAGTTGTCTTGAGGATTTTTCTTACTAACTTCTTAAGTTTTCTTCACAGATCAGACCTGCTCGAGTAAACCCACAAATTGCTAGCCACCCTCATTCCCACACCCCCGCGGGTCGGGGGTCCCCCACCAAAGGTTGCAAAAACATAGAGCCAAAAGGGGCATGCAAATACAGTAGATTATAGGACATTATGCATGTCATTTTACCTCCTTTCAGGACATAGTCATGGTCCAGAATAACCACTTCCCTCTATCATTGTCTTGTGTGTCCCCTTCCCTCACATATCTCACCTCACCTACATCAACTTCTCCTCAACCGTGGCAAGCTTCCTGGTGTCCTGTCTTTGTTTCTGTTCTTGGGGACTTTAGATATTCCCCTGCTATATTTCTTCATATTCCATATATGTGTGAGATTATTCTCTCTGTCTCTCTCCCTCTGACTGATATTACTCAGCATTAATACTCCCCAGAGCTTCTATTTATCAGAAAAATTGTGTATTGGGGGGGTCTTTTTTGACCACACCTGGTGACACTCAGGTTACTCTGGCCATGCACTCAGAAATTGCTTCTGGCTTGGGGGACCATATGGGACGCCGGGGGATAGAACAGGTCGGTCCTAGGCTAACGCTGGCAAGGCAGATGCCTTACCGCTCTACACTGCCACTTGGGCCCCAGAAAATTTTGTGTCTTCATTAGAAAAAATAAAGTAAACCACAATGATAAAAGAGGGTGCAGGGGAAATGTCTGTCATATAGGTATACAGGAGCATGGACAGAAAGAAACCAAGGCCATTGGTGGAGGGAAGTAGACACTAGTGAAGTGATTGGTGTTAGAAAATTTTATGCCTGAAACTCAATAATGAATAACTTAATAACTTTGTGATTCAATAATTGGTTTTTGGTTTTTGGGGGCCACAACTGGTGGCTCAGGGTATACTCCTGGCTATGTGCTCAGAAATCGCTCCAGGCTTGGGGGACCATATGGGATGCAAGTGTATTGAGCCTGATCTGTCCTAGGTCAGCACGTGCAAGTCAAATGCTCTTCTGCTTGTATCACCACTCTGGCACTTGGTTCAATAAATTTTAAATTGGTAGAGTAAAACAAAACTAGATTAACTAATTTAAAAATGTGCCTGCTTGGTTCAATTTCTGGCACCATAAATTGTCCTCAGAGCACCACTAGGAGTGTATTCCTGAACACAGAGCCAGTCAAAAGCAAGCTCTGAGCACCACAAAGTGTGCCCCCTCTCACACTCTGCAATAAAGCACCAAAAACATGCCTTTTGGGGCTAGAGAAATAATACAGGAAGTCAGATGCTGGACTTGTACTAGGTTTAATCCCTAGTACCCCAATTGATCCTCTGAAACCTGCCAGAATGGTCCCTAAGGACAGACAAAACTAGTAGTAATTCCTTAGCATAAGCAGATGTGTTTCCCAAATATCCCAAAGATACCTACAAGATGGTAGATTCAAGGGTAGAAAGGAACTGGGAACTTTGGTGACAGGGAAGACATATCGGCAGTGTAATGAAATTGGAACGGCACTGAAGCTCTCTTATGAGCAACTTCAAAAATCACAATGCTTAATGAAATTATGTGTATTTGTTTTTTTCGTTTTTTGGTTTTTGGGTCACACCTGGCAGTGCTCAGGGGTTACTCCTGGCTCTATGCTCAGAAATCGCTCCTGGCAGGCTCAGGGGACACCATATGGGACGCTGGAACTTGAACCAATGACCTTCTGCATGAAAGGCAAAGGCCTTACCTCCATGCTATCTCTCCGGCCCAGAAATTATGTGCATTAAAAGATGCATAATTGTCTTTCAGGGAACCGATTTCCTAGGCATTGTGCCTAGGCTCAATTCAGTGAAATTAAGGAACAAGTTAGAGCTCCAGGTGTGTGAATTGGTGGCAGCTATGATAGCCATGGCTCAGCCTCTCCCTCTAAAAGTTTATTGAGTTGGGTAGAACTGAATAAGACAAAGATTCTGCGAAACAGAGAGGAGCTGAGGACACTGGCTGCTCCTCTCTTAGTTTATTTTTTGTCAATAGTCAATATCAAGCTGACCTGTTTTGAAAAAGTGTCTTAAGAGGGACATTCAAGGTGGTTAGTTCATTAAAGGACATCTGGCTAATACAGTAAGAGAGTGAGGCGGGCCCAATGGAGTTATTGTTAAGAAAAGCAACATGGTCAAAGTGGAAAGATAATTCCTCTTGCCAACAGCATAAAACTTCACAAAGGAGTCTCCTAAGGCAGAGCATGCAAATCCTATGCACTGCTACCGCGAATCTGGCTGAGTTGGCTTCTTGCACTTCATATTGTACATGTCATTGTCAATTTGGCAAGCCAGGCAGTGAGTGCAGCCACCACTTCGGGAGTCTCATAAAGCGAAACTGCATTATACTTTCAGCTGTGTTAAGAAAAACTGAAGATTTTGACAAAATAAAGCCCTGTAACTATATATACGAAGCTCCATTTTTCCTGAAAGCAGCTTTATAGCATATCAAATCAACCTTCCTTTCTGCAATTAAGTCAGAACAAGATAAATGTATCTGATTCCTTGACATAATGGCCTTGAAGCATCTTAATGGAAACATTCTAATAAAAGTTTATGTGAAATACAGACCAAAGCCTTAGTGCTGGCTTCAGAGATATGTGAGCGATGGCCTAAGTGCTCATTTTATCAGAAAGACAAACTTTGATGTCAAAACTTGGTGATGAAGAAATCAGAGTGAATGTGAGAACTATAAAGACAAGAAAATATCACTACATCTGGTCATTTCCCCTCACCTCACAATTTAGTGAAAATTAATTTTAGATTTTTCAGTCAAAAGATTTCTGAATACCTCTGATGTTTCCATACACCCTTTATAGTGGCTAGAATAGGAACAGAATGTCTTCAGTCGCTGAGAGTCATACTCACCTCACACTCAAACTGAGTTATTTAAAAATACTATGCTTTATTATCTCTAGAAGAAAGGAAAAGAAAAAGCATTTATATATATCCTACTTGCCACCTCTTAGCAC
This sequence comes from Suncus etruscus, assembly GCF_024139225.1. Classification (NCBI taxonomy): domain Eukaryota; kingdom Metazoa; phylum Chordata; class Mammalia; order Eulipotyphla; family Soricidae; genus Suncus; species Suncus etruscus. The sequence continues at coordinate 166,452,560 of NC_064849.1, forward strand.
TAATGCAATACCTTGGAATGGATAGAAACCTGAATTGCATTTCCATTCACACAGGAGTCATGATTACTACAAGGTTTGTTTGCCACAAAAACTACGTTTCATAAACCTCAGACACAACTCACATATATATTCTACTTTCATCTTGCCACCTCAGTGGTGGGGAAATAGCAAACAGAGATGGATTGAACCTCATTCAGTTAGTACCAAGAGAATAATATGGTACTACAAGAGGTATAGAAACACAGTCATTTGAGTGGGAGAACTGTAATTTAGGATATGTTGGGCAGTTATTATAACTTATAATGTGCACAAAGACCATTTATTGTCCTCACTTTCATTTACTGAAGGGGAAAATCGGCACAGTTTACACCAAAGCTTAGTGGTCAAAAATGGAATTCAATCAACTAAATTTATTTTCTGTTTTTCACTTGTGCTTTGAAATGACAACTTGTTCCAATACTATGATCTGACGAGAGTACTTGAAAAAGTCATGTCTGTCTAAAGGACAGCCACTTTCTTGGGGTTTAAACTCATCCATTCTTATGTCATTGTCATGGACTCTAATCAGTTTCAGATTTGGTTTTAGTTGAATCTCTATATCATAAGCTACTCACTATAATCTTGGGAAAGTCCTTCAAGTCCAAGTGTTCATCTGTAAAGAGGCAATTTTATTATAAGTGCATTGAAAAGAGAAAATCAGGTAATGATGTGTTGTTCCATAAGTGGTTTGTGTTATTAATGGTATTGTTATTACTCAGTTTCTTGTGTCAGGTATATAAACTAGAATAAACTGGACTAAAATTTTCATTTTTTTGTTGTCAACTTTCTTTGCTTGTTCCATTTCCTGGCAATGAAATCTGTGAGATATTAGAGAAAATAGATCCAATATATTTTTATTCTTCCTTCATTTCAACTGGTAAGCCTCTCTTTGTTTTGCCCTGAATACACTGACACAGTGAATAATAAAAATTCTGTAATGTTTTCAGTCAACTTGTGTCTCTTGGCAGCCATGACCAAAATCTCCCCGCAGCTGTCATTTACAACAGGGATCCCTAGCCAGTCACTTGCTGCTGACCTGCTGTGAGGGGCAGCTGCTCAAGAGCATTTCAAACTGGAAAATGACAGAGGCAGATGCTATCAGAAATCTTTCAATGAGGTCAGGGCATTGAAGAACAGAAAGCCTTACCTCAAGACGATGTAGTCTCCAGCTTTCAATCCAGGCCAGGGATTGTCTGATATTTCTTCTATCTTGTTAATTATTGTGATGGTTCAAATACTTCACAGTACTAGGTGACTTACAAATTGGAAGACCATACTGGGATCTCAGGAATAAATCTTGAGGGAAGTTGTATTAGAACAATCCTTTACACATTCCTTGTAGAAGTTTATAATTATATTACAATTATATTAAAAGCAAATGTGATGCATAACTTGAATTTGCAAATCTTTCAAAATACACATAGTCTCTTTTTATGGGGCCGGAGAGATAGCACAGTGGTAGGGCATTTGCCTTGCACACAGCTGACCCAGGATGAATGGTAGTTTGAATCCCAGCATCACATATGGTTTTCCATGCCTGCCAGGAGCAATTTCTGAGCACAGAGCAGGAGTAACTCCTGAGTGCCTCTGGCTGTGACCCCCCAAAAGAACCCAAATATACATAATCTCTTTTTAAAATGTTTTGAATTCTATATCATATTTTGTTCTATTTGTCCTAAAACCTAGACAATAGGATAGTTTGGAATAGGATAGGACATTTTTATTTATTGAATAAGTTCGGTTTATTTTTTGGCTACACTTTTATTGATAACTACTTAAAAATGAGGGGACACTATTATTTGGCCAGTTTTAAAAATAAATAGACATTTAGATATTCTACCTTGTAGAGGGCATAGTCAATCACATTAAAAAACAGAATTCAAGAAAGAAAAAAGAAATTAGTATGACGGGAAAAAAAGGCATAGGCTCATTTATTCAATAAAACAGAGATCCAGCTTCTTCTCCTCCTCCTTCTGCTCCTCCTCCTCCTCCTTCTTCTTCTCTTCTCAAAAACAACAACAACAACAAACAAACAATAACAGAGATCCAGTTAATATGGACAACTTAATTCAGGCTGTTCAGTGAATGGGGCTTTCACACACAAAACCTTTAAGATTTCATCTTCTACTTGCTTTGACTTGCCTATGCTTTGGTTATGGGAAAAAGTGACCTAAAGATCTAGATTTATTCAGAAAAAAAAGTATTTTTTCTTTTCTTACTTTGCTTGCATAGGGGGAAGATCAGCTAAATGATATTACCAAAAATTGATTCAAAATTGCACCAAATCGCAGCAAAATGTGAATAAAATGATTACAGAATTTTTTTTAGAATTAAAGTCCAGCAGCTGGAGTTTTGCTCTCTTTCCTGGAAATATCTATTCTCCAAAACTGCTCTGAAAATACAAGGTATAGTGGGTAACCTTCTGTTGAAACCATCTAGTTTGCCTACCTGACTCAATATAGTAAAAATCTCTATAAACTACTGAGATTTAAATGGGAGTAGAGTGAAACTCTCTTATCATGTAGCCATTTGATACAAAGCCTTGTGACAAAATTTCCCTGCCTAATAAAATGGTCACCTATGACTCTGGAATGCTTTAACCCCTTTTTTCAATCTTTCCCATCTCCTGTTGGTTTCTGTTTTCCCTTTGGACTGGTTTAAGATTATATTCAGGAAGCTCCCAATATTGTTTTTGTTTTGTTTGTTTGTTTGTTTTGTTTTGGGGACACACCCAGCAGTACTCTGGGTTACTCTTGTTTCTGATCCAGGGATCACTCCTGGCAGGGTCAGGTGCATCAGATGAGGTGCAGAGCCCATTGGGGATTAAACCCGAATTGGCTGCATCCAACTCACTGTACTATCACTTGGGCCCTAGGAAGATCATAATATTGCACCCAAATACTGCTACACAGAAAAAAATGATAAAGAAACTGCTGCAGATATTCTAACCCAACAACTAGTGGACAAGGGGTGATGGAGAAGAGGAAACAGGTAAAGAGGAACATTTCTCCACCTGAGCTTCCTTTTTACAGCCCCAGACTCATTCAAGAGCCCACACCACACTTCCAACTACTGCTGCCCTGTCTTCAGTCCCCCTACCCACATGGCACCATGTAGACCATCTGGACCTGTGCTTGAAGCAGCATGAATAATGAGTGTCCCACAGAGTAGTTCAGACAATAAGGAACACGATGTCAGCTGCTACCAAGCTATTTGCCAAGTCTCCATTCTTCCATCCACAGAGCTCAAGGTACTGGAAAACAGTACCAAGGCAGGGCCTGTCACATCTGGCAAAGAAGTCTGTATAAGAAGTTACAATTGTCACCCATCCATCAGGTGGGGAAAGATACATTTGAATGATAATCAAAATCATTTTTTTTACAACCTGTATTACTTGTTTTGAGAGAACAGGTCAAGAATTTTGGTGGCCTTGTAATTTATAAGGATCTTGTGAGGGCAACGAAGGTAAAAATAAGATAATGCACTTACCATTCTTCAGTGTACAAAATACTTTCAAATCTTTGGAAGAATATCTAGAGTCAACAAAAGCTAGCAGCTATGCTGCATTTTAAGTACTTTCCTAAGGATTCTCTGTTACCAAAAAACACAATTTCTTTTCAGGTACTTCAGAAAACTTTTAAACAAACTAGGGAAATGTCAAAATCCGAAATAAGAAGCTGCAAAAGAAACCTGTTTCAATCACATCCATTTTGGCTGTGAGGTGCAAACTGGATGTGATTCCATCTAGATAGATTGTGTTCATTTACCTTGTAAGTGCAGTGTAATTTATGTCTAGGATTGAATTCTATCAGTGGAATCTGAGCTCTGTGGGATTTGCTGTCTGCTGCTCTCTGTGCATGCTGCCTATGATCTGCCTCTGGCTGAGCCCCATGTTCCAGTAAAACAGCTGCATACAAGGTGTGAAAGGCCTTTAGTCTCCTAAGTTGATCTCATATAATTACAAAGTGACAGTGGGTATTAGGGACATCAAACAAACCTTTAAAATGTTTGGAATCGCTGTAGACATCTACTACACTTAAACAGATTTGTGCCAGGACCTATGACAGATTGCTGGAAAGGAAGGAGAAACTCAGACTGATTAAACAGGTAATACCTGCCATATGCTACTTGAAATGATCACATCTATAAACTTCCTTATACAAAGATCTCTGCAATGTTGAGATAATTCTCCTCATTTTCCAAGATGGATATCATGTACTAAGAATATTCTTGATGCTATGTATAATCTGTGTTTTTAACCAGTTACCCTTTGAACTAGATTCTATCTTTATTATTTATTTATTTTAACTTGAAGCTTGATACTTTGCAATGCTCTTTATGATAGGGCTTCATGCACATATTTCAATACACACCTTCCATCAGATTCAATATTACCTCTCAACCACTCTCACTGGCTACCCCTCATCCTTGGTAACTTCAGGTCTGTAAACAAGTTCTCATTTTCTACTGTCTTTAAACATTTGTAATTTTATACTATATTTATTTTTACCCTTAGATATGATAAATTCTGAATCATTCCCATTCCAGTTCCATCTACATAAAAATAAAATGCATGATGTTATCTTTTTCATGGTAAATTGCACAATTTTGTCTTTTCTTGTTGTTAAATAATATTCCATTGTGTATATTTATACCACAGTTATATTATGTCTTTTAAAGAATATTAAATACTTAGAAATTCCTGCCATTTTAAGTACTATGAAACCTAATATTTTCCAGACAGTGTTTTAAGTACTTACCAGATAGTTAGCCATAAAAATCACAGTAAATAACTACTAAAATATAGTTATTTATAAAAAAATAACCTCATAAAAGTAATTAAATATAAATTTTAATAAACTATTTCATTACAACAAGATCAAATTTATATGCATAGGGTAAGGAACACAACAGAAAATGCATAGTTGAAAATAAGTACATACCTAAGATTGTATTTTTATAAATGAAAAATTAAATAAAGGACTAGAGTCAAGCACTAGGCTAGAGTAGTTTGTTTTTGTTTTTGTTATTGGGTCACACCTGGCGGTGCTCAGGGGTTACTCCTGGCTGTCTGCTCAGAAATAGCTCCTGGCAGGCACGGGGGACCATATGGGACACCGGGATTCGAACCAACCACCTTTGGTCCTGGATCGGCTGCTTGCAAGGCAAACACCACTGTGCTATCTCTCCGGGCCCAGGCTAGAATAGTTTGAACTATAGTTTTCATGGTTTAATTAATTAATGAAGGTTTAATTAGAAACTTACATTTCTTGATTATTGAGATTCAATGTTTCTTAGCATAACAGTTGAGACTATATGATAATTTATAAAGAGGAAAGTCTGACTTTTAAAATATTTCCTAATTAAATACTAATTACAACTTTATTGTATTAAATTGTAATTAACAAAGAGGGTAACAAAGAGAGCAAAAAGCCAGTGCTATATACAAAGATTACAAAGCAGGCAAGACTACATATTAAATTATAGTCACAGAAACTTTTGTCCAAATAAATGTATTATTTGAGCCGGGCCTTAGAAAGCAGCATAGTTTTACCCGATTCCCTATAAAATGTGTTATTTCCGAAGAGCCTTCATATGACATGGCTGTAATACTTTACTGATTGAACATATACAAATGTCATTGTAAAGAGATAGTGATACAATATTATACTAAAATGAATTAACACAATTAAATTGCATATTCTTGCCTTTGTCCCCGTCTTCTTCCCTCTATAAATAGCATCTTTTATTACAAATTATCCTTGAATTGTCCTGGTAAAATTCAATCATCTTTAAATTGTTGATATTTTCTTGTATTATCAAGTAGAACAGGTAAAGTTCTGAACCTAGGATATATACATATATTTCTCTATTAGTGAAAAAGTCAAATCATCTACAAACTCAAACTCAATATAAATTTGCAACATTTTTTGTTTATCAGGTGCTTGCTTTCAAGAATTTTATAAATAATTTTAATTGAATGGATTTTTTTTAATTTTATATAATACATCCCTTGGAATATTTTGTTATATAGAAAGTTGTGTTATAACTAAAAAAGCAATTTGGTGGCTCACTTTATTGCATCTAGAAATACTTCTGTTTCATATCATGGGTAAAATAAATAAATAAATAAATAAAATGCAAAAAAGGAGAAGCATTTCCATGAGTAATTTGACACATGCTGTTAAATACTGCAGAATATCGCCAAGACTGGCTTTTAATCTCTATGGGAGCCCTAACAGCTGTAAACTCTTATTTGCTGTCAAATGTCTTTTGCAGGGTTATTAGAAAAGATAGGAGGTAAAAAGTCCTCTCAAATTACCCTGCTTATTTTTGACCTTCTTTTATTATCATTACCACTTTATATTTGTTGAAAGCTCAAAATGTACATATTTCTCTAATCCTAGCAAAATCATGATGCATAATTTGTGAGGTTTTGGTATCTTCCCTGCTGTGTTCTCACTTCCAGCAAGTTTCTCATCTCAGAAACCTGACTCCTCCTATCTGTGCAAACCACTTATTACTGAGGATCCAGGATAGTGTCAGTAATGGACTGCATACATAGATCACTGTTAAATCTCTCAGCTAAGAGTCTAACTGGATAATAAGGACCTGACAGAGTAAAACTGATCTGTGGGAGCAGAGTGGCGATGCAATTCTATATCTTTAGCAGATTCCAAGTTTGTGCCATTTTTTCTGCTTCTAGAGCTCTTTAGGTATGCTTAGAGTCTTACTGAACTCCCCTGCCTTTATGTCTTTCACTTAGGGGAGTGGGAGGAACCCAGTTACCACAATTTTCCAAGTTCAATGCTACCCTCCTAGCACTGGAAGCACACTCATACTTAGAGAGATCTAAACTATCTGTAAGGAATAATTTCTATGTTTAATCACCTGGGGGTGATAAGAGAGGTGGTAAAACTGGTATCCTGAATTCAGAGAACCAATAGTTCCATTTTCAGGACTCAAAGTCAGCAGACTTGACGTTGGCAGTTTACCATTACCTACAAGTGTACTATTTTAACTATGAATCAGCAGTCTCTTCACAGACTGGCTGAGTAGTGAATCACTTGTGCCATATTGGTTAGGAGTGAAGACGCAGGAGCCTCTGTAATTTACTAAATGCCTAATCTTGATCAAGTGTCTTCACTTCCCATTGTTTATTTACAATAGTACATGCAGTGACCAAGCACGCTAGTTCCACTTGAAACAAGATGTTTGTTTCCTATGATGGGAGACTTTCAGGGCTCAAACCAAGGAAGTTTGGAGCAAATATGAGTAAACTGGATTGGAAGACAAAGGAATGTGTGTTGTGTGTGTGTGTGTTTCTCTGAACACTTTCCATGAGTTAAAAGATTGAAAAGTGGGTTGTTTTTATATGAATTCTTTATTTAAACCCCATGATTACAAGCATGATTGACAAACTGAGATCTCACACAGAGAGTACCTGGCACTGCCCCATTGAGTAATAGGCAAAGTGGAGCTTCCTACATTTTATCTCTGGCTATTGTGAATGTCCTGATAACTTTCAATCTACTCCTTGAAGCGAAAAGGTCAGAGAAGGAAACAACTACCTGTTTATTCAATGCTTCTTGTGATGAATGACCAGTTCTGGAGGATGTGGGAGGTACAGCCTGGATTAGGTTTCAAGTTTCTGTTACCCTATCTTGCACAGGCTTCAGTAGTGGTCATGTGCTGAATTTTTTTAGGCTATCCATTGAACAAATTGTGGTCGCTTGATGTTTTAATTTGGTGCTTCTTCCTGAGTAGGAAACAGAATGCTTGGGTTCCACTCCTGCTGGATGAATGACTTTGGATACGTTTTCTTATCAACATTTTAATTTATGAAAGAAGAGTAATAACAACAAGCACGATATGAAAGTGTTTGAGAATAAAATAACTTAATCCATGTAATGGACTTTTCCTGGAGGATGGTTTGCATATAAAAAACTCTTTTGGGGGGCCGGAGAGATAGCATGGAGGTAGAGCATTTGCCTTGCATGCAGAAGGAGAGTGATTCAAATCCCAGGATCCCATATGGTCCCCTGAGCCTGCCAGGAGTGATTTCTGACAGGAGTAACCCCTGAGTGCTGCTGGGTGTGACAAAAAAAAAAAAAAGCCTCTTTCTGGTTTTTGGTTTGGGGCCACACCCAGTGACGCACAGGAGTTACTCCTGGATATGTGCTAAGAAATGCTCTTGGCTTGGGAGACCATATGGGACACAGGGGAATCAAACTATGGTTCATCCTAGGCTAGGGTGGGCAAGGCAGATGCCTTGCCATTCGCACCACTGCTCCAGCCCCTGCATATAGGAAACTCTTGATAGCCTCTGTAACCCCATCTATTATATATTAAAATCCAAGAGCTACTTCAATGTTCTAGTTGCTTAAATTTACTTAAGTTTATTCACTAATTTTTAATATTTCTTAAAAATAAAAACCCTGAGATAATATATTTTTCAGGCTAGTGTTAGTTAAAATGAAGGTCATGCTTAGTTTCTCTGACTTGCTAAAGATAGTTCAGAGTTTATTTTCTTGGGGCCAGAGAACACAGGAGGCAGGGTACTAGCCTTGCAATGCACTGACCTGGCTCAATCGCCAGCACTTCAAATGATCCTTTATCATTGCCAGGAGATCCTGAGCACAGAACCAGAAATAATCACTGAGCACTGCTGGATGTGTTCCAAACGACAAAGTTTGTTTTCTTATTGTCAACAACCAAGAAGAATTCAAAAACTGAGCTTTCAAAAACTAGTTCTATAAATTATGTGCTAGAATTTCTTCAATTCTCCCAGAAAGAATGCCTGAAATGATCATCAAACAACAAAGTTACATTAGGATATTTAATTGTTTATATATTTATCAGATCATTCATTTACATATCACTAAAATTCTCAATCAATCTGACAAATTTTTGAAAGCAGTTTATCTGGGAAAAGAAAACTCAACAATGCCTTCAATTTCTCATTGTATTATTTCTTCCTTTCTGTTTTTTCTGATTGGTATTATCTCCTGGTATTAGGCAAGTATCTTTTCCTTGGACAGAGTTAATGGCAAATTTATCTGAATTTCTCACATTCCTATCTCCTCTGTATACGAAAATGGGGTTAATGAAAGGTTTCTGTTAAAGTTTTGGCCCTGATTACATAACCAAAAGCAAACAGGATGCCTGCACTCACTTTTTAAAATACAATCCTATTCTTTATAACAGATGGACAGGTCATGGGGGTTGGATGGGTACAGTAAGTTACAAGTAGGAAAACTTGGGCCAGAGCAATGGCGTGGAGCGGTAAGGCATCTGCCTTGCCAGCACTAGCCTAGGACAGACCACAGTTTGATTCCCCCAGCATTCCATATGGTCTCCCAAGCCAGGAGCGATTTCTGAGCACATAGCCTGGAGTAACCCCTTAGCGTCACCAGGTGTGGCCCCCCCCCAAAAAAAAACAAACAAAAAATAACAAGTAGAAAAACTGTAGTTTGGGGTGACCAAATTATGATATATGGTCTTCCCAGTATTCATGAATATATATATAAAGTGACTTTGCAAACTGTACTTTCAGTAAGAGTATCCCAAATATATTTTAAAGGTAATGCTATTTATCCTTTTTCTCACAGCATAGTTCCCAAATTGCTTCTAGTTTTAAAGTTTCAACTAGCAAGTTAAGTATTGCTATAAATTATATGACACCTTAACATTTTTTTTTCTGTTTTAAGGACACACCTAGCTATGCTCCCTTCTAGTCCCTGGCTTTGTTCTCAGGGACTACTCCTGTTACATTCAGAAGACCATATGTGGTATCAGTGATCAGGCCTGCCTCAGCAGTGTGCAAGGCATGTGCCCTATATATTGTACTATCACTTCTGCCCAGTGTCTCAATATTTTAAATAATTAAATCTATTCATTGAGCTCTAGAACAAGAATTTGTGTTAACATGGAAATTAAACATAAAATTTCAAATTGAAAAAAAATTCCAGAACAATTAAGTTAGGATCTCTTGGTGAATTTTATCCATTCTATCTCTGGGAAAATTATCCAGGAGATTCTGGGAATGCTGCAGAGATCCAAGGAGCCATAAGTAACCATGGGTGCAGTTGAAGATAGTAGATTTCCATATGCCAGGGAGACAGTATAGAGGTTAAGGCTGCATGCCTGTATGAGACTAATCTGGTTCTCTTCTTGAAGCTATGTGGTGCCCTGAGTACCACTGATGTAGTCCAGAAATCTCATAGTATTGCAGTGCCCAGGCAGCACCCCAGTCTCTGGCTCTTGCATTAAGTTCCAGACTTGGTTGGCCAAGAATTGCAAGTGGGATCCCCCCAGGCCAGGACTACTTGGGAGGCCTCCTACAGAAAAATAATAAATAAGAAGATACTTTTCCAGATGAACACTGAGTCTTTTTTTTTTTTTTTTTTTTTTTTTTTGGTGAAAGGGAATAGAAGGCAAAAGAAGTTTGGAGCTTCTGTCCTATAGGAAACTAAGAATAGTTTGGTTCTATTTCCTCATACACCACTAAAATTCATACACCACTCTGACCCTTTAAGAGTAAGTACTGAAACTTCAATATAATCAGCCATTGGTGATGGATGCCTCAACTCTTTCACGCCCTGATCTCTGGAACTTGCACTAATAGGAGTTTTTGAAGGATGTTTACAAAGTACTGGAGATGGCAGAATCTTTCTCCTGTCACTTGTTATCAAAAATGAACATTTGACTTTTGATGAGGCTTTAAAATGCACACAAGTAGTTATATTTACTGTTCTTTAATTTGGGAGTAAAATTACTGTTTGTCTTGCAACACAATAAATTCAAATCTCCCTTTTCTTGGGTTATTTGTTAGCCACAGAAGCACTTCCCTTTCTTGGGTATGAATTGCCAGCCAAAGACGTCTTACAGAGCTAAGTAAGGTATAAAGTGAATGTGTCTACTGCAAACCACAAATATATATATATATATATATATATATATATATATATATATATATATATATATATATATATATATATATATATATGAAAAGCAGCTCCCAGAGTCAACTGATCAACAAGAAATGTGGCTGGTGCTGGCATGACTGAATAGCTTATCTCTCTTCCCACTGAACCCAACTGGCTGGATGATTTTTTGGAAAATGATGGGACATGCCAAGCTTTAGTACAATTTTTAGTGGTCCAATAAGTTTCAGGATAAAGTCAAGTTTCCACCTCTAAGTTGCCTTACTCTTCAGGCCTGCAGTTGCTGTTTCTAGATTCATTCTTCAGCATTAATATCCACTGTTCCCCAAGTGAATTATATTTCCTATTCCATTTTCTTTGCAGTTAGTTCTCTGGAACCTCTTCCCTTTCTCTCAAAATCTTCCCTTACTGTATCCATCTTCTCTTATCACTGGTATTTCTTCCTTCCCATCCAATCCAACCTTGAGGTGACCTTTTCTTTTTCTGAAACTCTTTCTGGCTAGAATGAACATGGCTTTGCCTCAGACACAACCCCTTAAAGCCCCATGACCTTCCGTGAGTTTCTTCACTCTTTTTTATCTTAATACTCTCGTGAGACTATCAGTATAAAAATTGTATGAGATCATATGTGAGCACTTAGATGATCAATACACATTTCCCTTCCCTCTACCACTCAAGCAGCATGGGTTGCGGGTTTTCTGAAAGCAGATCTTATTGTCACTATAAAAGTCTGAGGTCCTTGAAATCAAGGGCCTTTTCTTAAACTTATTTGAATATTCTCTAATTCTCAAAAGAGTACCCTGCATGTAAAAAGTGTTACATAAATATTTTTGAAGGGTAGATGAGTAAATAAATAAAGGAAATTTTCTTACCTATTCTTAGACAAAAGATGATGGCATGGAGGGAGGAGAGAAAGAAAGAACCAGTTTGCTTAAAATAAAGTGTGCTGACAAAGTTTTTATAATAATTAACATGAATTATTATTGTATAAAATGCATTAAGTACGTTTTACAGTTATATTGTGGCCTATGTAGCCTGTCTGGGCATCCACATGAGGATTTAGTTCCATAGAATCATGGCACTTATGTGATAACAAAGAGGTACCCAGGAGCACACGAAAATAAATCCATTGACATTTGATGTCCTTACACTTGCCAGGTAATGAATAAAATAAGCCCTTATAGTTTCCTATTTAAACTTCCTTTTGTAAACTGCCTACTACTGTGCATTCCAGATGGCTGTTTGGTATACCAATATGAAAGAATGCTTTAAATTGCGTGAAAATATGGAGAAGGCATAAAAGTGATGTATTGTGAAAAACCCAGGCAGGGGCAGTACCTCTTTCATAACAGGGATTTTTTTAAGATCCTGTATATAGAAAGGTTATTGCTTTAATATGAGGTGAGCTGTGACAATGATGCCAGGGAGTTTCTTTTCCTTACGAAGAGATATTTTTCTCTTCTCTCAAGAGAGTAAGAAAAGAGAACTAGATGGGATACATTTGAGTGTTTACTGCTAACAAAGCACTCATGGTATTATTAAATGACACAAGAACAAACTCAGTTTTATATTGCAAGTTAGGAATGAGCCACTTATTGATGTTTAAGATCGTGAGGCTTGCAGGTAAATTGAGACTCTTGACAGATGACCTTGAAACAAAGCAGTGCAATGCGATATTTCTCTACCACAAGAAACAACATTTTGACAGCTAGAAATGGTGACCAGGTTATTAATCCATTTTTTTCTTTTTAAAAGAATTTGAAATATATGAATATATTTTAAATATAAAACAAATGTCACATCTTTTCTGATTTCTTTATATGTATAAGGTAGTACCAGGATCTCACAGGTAAACAGTTTTTTCTATTTATAATATATTTTACAAACATTAGGCAGCCTGTAAATATAAAGCCTTGCTTAACAAAGTATTCACGATTTTACAAAGACAAGTATTTATCCAATTAAAACCCCATGACCATATTTAAAGTTGGTATAAAAATATAGCTGTGTGTTTTACAGGGATCTAACTTCATGTTGACATGTGTAAAATATATATAGGTTAGCATAAAATTGCTTGATATAATGTATTGTATTAATTCCATGACTATTTACCAAATCATAACTGTTTGAAATTGTAAGAACAAAATTATAAGAATGACCAAACAGCAATACTTAAAGAATCTTCAGCAGTTAAAAAATCTAGATTGGTTTTTAAGGTTTCATAAAATTATCTTTTTTGTTTGTTTGTTTTTTGGGGGGTCATACCGGCAATGCTCAGGGGTTACTCCTGGATCTATGCTCAGAAATTGCTCCTGGCAGGCTCGGGGGACCATATGGGATGCCAGGATTCGAACCACCAACCTTCTGCATGCAAGGCAAATGCATTACCTTCATTCTATCTCTCCGGCCCCTCATAAAATTATCTTAAAAGAGAAAAATATCACTTTTCATCTTGATTGTTTATATCATAATTAGTGTTCAATCAATTTCTTGTAGTTGTTTTTTTCTAATAAGTCAACTTTAATGTGGAAATAAAAATTGAAGAGGCCAGAGCAGTGGCACAAGTGATAGAGTGTCTGCCTTGCACTCGCTAACCTTGGACGATGGCATCCCATATGGTTCCCCAAGCCATGAGCGATTTCTGAGCTCATAGCCAGGAGTAACACCTGAGCATCACGGAGTGTGGCCAAAAAACAAAAAAAAAAAATTAAAGAAATACTTTTAGGGTCCTCCAGTCTCACCAAAGTACAGACTAATGAACACGTATCAACTCAAAAACTGTATTGTCATTGTTACTCTCAGTACCAATCATGCCTGTTGATTTTATTGATTTCTTTTATTTTATGTATATTTAGTCCATAAAATATAAATGAACAATAAACTACTGTTACTGTTATCAAACCCAAGTTCAGTTCAGTGCTTGTTCCTCAAAAGCCTATTACTAGAGAGACAGGAAATTAAGTTGGAAACAGAATTTTGCTCAGGTACTTGAATCCTAAAAAGAGAGTGGATTTCTTGTCTTGCTTTCAGGCTAGGATTAATAGTTTATACATGTTGGTAGGGAAAGTGAGTTGGCAAAATAAATCATTGAGACCTTGGTTAGTTAAAAGAAGGAATCCTTGTCATGGCGAGCTTCAGAAGTCTTTTCAGATGGTGTCATTTGATCTTCCCTTCTTGAATCCATAACTGTACCCACTATACCGTCAAACACAACACATAAGAAACCTCTGTTAAGTTTGGGAGGTAAAGAAAAGTGTGATTATTGAGGAACAAGATAGTCTCTGTCAAAACTTTCTTCTATTCTGATGGAAATTTGGGCATTTAATATAGTCTAACTAATTTCTCCATAAAAGCAATGTGCAGTGATTGGGGATGGAAGAAGTTGACATTGTAAGAGAAATAACATTTGGTCCCTTTCCACAAGGAATTCCATTTAAGAAGAAACTTCTCGAGATTTTCCAATCTTCCCTATTCTTATTTCTACACACCTGAGTAAGGCTAGTGTTAGTTTCAAGCTTAAATACATACATACATATATATAATGTGAAAACTGATAATATCTAGTATCAAGATGACTCTCTAGTTTTAATCCCAATACCAGCTAGTATGCAGGAAAATATGTTTAAGAAACAATATATCTACCTGATGACAGTGCTATATGATGGTATAGATGTTTTTGTAGTTAGGTAGCTTATCTGGTTACTTGTTTTTACCTGAAAGATAATATTTAAATTGAGTATGTAACATTGATTAGACAGTTATATGCCCAATATTGCTTCCTATAAAATACATCTAGAGATGGAAACATATCTAATACTTTATTCCAGTAATCCAATTAGCTAAATTTTCTTTTCAATGCTTCCAGAATGATGAAGTTATATTTAAAGGACAATATTTTGGCCACAAAGGGGTGGTATTTTTCCCGCCCCCCCCCCGGCAATTGAACCCTCATAGATTCTATTATAATGGTACTTCTACTGAAGTGAAGACACAATGTGAGTCATATGTCACTTCAGAGGACAACCAAACTTGTCTGACATACAATATCAGTATGAGTTGTCTAGGGAAAAAGAGGCAATAATATATAGGGAACACAACTGAATCTCCGTTGTCACTACCAAGTGCACTGTAAACCACATACTCATATTTGTAAGTGACATTTTTGGCTTGTTTGTTGGGTGCACCCATTGGTGCTCAGAGCTTACTACTGACTCTATGCTTAGGGATCACTCCTGGTGGGGTTCAGGAGACATGTGCTGCTGGAAGTTGAACCCAGGTTGGGTCATGTGCAGAACAAGAGCCTTACTTACTGTATTATATCTCTGGCACCAACAGTCAGTGACTTTTGTGACATTTACACAATCTTGAGTATTTTCAACTAGAGAGTTGTCCTCTAGGAATAACTACACGTGAAAAATTAGACAAAAAACTATTGCCATGAATTGTTATGTCTGTTTTACCTCTTGAAGTGACTCAGAGTTTCAAGTGTCTTTAAGGAAAGAGAGGACAAACATCTCTTCAATTAAGAGAAGATAAAATATAAACCTGCTATACATAGTTGTTAAGTTCTAAATTGTGAAAAGATTTTCACGAAATAGAGGTCTGAAAGAGTTTCTTTTTTTTTTTTTTTTGTTTTTGGGCCACACCCTTTGCCGCTCAGGGGTTACTCCTGGCTATGCGCTCAGAAGTTGCTCCTGGCTTCTTGGGGGACCATATGGGACACCGGGGGATCGAACCGCGGTCCGTCCTAGGCTAGCGCAGGCAAGGCAGGCACCTTACCTCCAGCGCCACTGCCCGGCCCCCTGAAAGAGTTTCTTAAACACAACTTTAACTCTAGTGTCTAACTCTAGAGTCTAATCAACTTAAACAGTTTTTTTTTTTTAAATCAAGGTATGGTGTATCCATCTTCTCTATTTTATAATGGATTTCTCTTCACACTGCACAATATTTTCTATTTAATCTGTCATAACTTCAGTATATTTTGTCTGATTTTCGACATAAAAATTGACCCACTGTCAACCTGAATGAATTTGGGAGTAAAAAGTAGTTAAAATTTTTTTTCCACTGAGACTTTGCTATTTCACCTGAGTTTATGGAAAAATTAGAGGCCTTGAGAAATAATCCACAAAACTAAAATATTTAAAATATCCTGCTTTTTGTGACATTTGTGTGACTAACAGTTGCCATTCTTCAAAGTGCAAATTATTTTATATAGAACTCCTATATGGATGGAGTGCTCCATCGATCAGGATTATTTCCTACATGAAAATTGCATCATTGAGGAATTTTTTGGACAATGTTGATAAAGTCTACTTACATCCATCAGAGTTTCTAGCCATAATTACAACCTTTGTGCAAGTATCTGAGAAAAGGATGTACTAGTTTCAAGAAACAAAACCATCCCATTTGATTTCATTTTCCGTGAGAATTTTTGGGTTTATTAAGAAAAAAAAAACCCCACTGCCAAAATGAACAGTGACAAGTTCAGAAGTGGAATTGGAATTCCTAACATGCTGAACCATGTCTTTGTCTGCCTGGTTCCCTTTAGCCAGAGGAAACAATCTTTCAAATACTCCAGAAAATACATGATGCAGCCATAGGGTGCAACACAACCGTTAATGGTGTTATATTTCTGAGGAATAATTTATGTGCTAACTGTGGTTATCTATAGTGCTTTTTCTTTTCAAATTGTCCCATGGGCATGACTATCACTATACTGAAGATCCTAGAACAGGGACGTACTTGGGTGTCTGTGTAATATTAAACTTCTTACTTTGAAATAGTTTCAGAACCCAGGTAAGAGCAATCAGCTCTGTTTTCTGGATAGAGGACTTCTTTCATGGTTTCTTTAAAGACTACCATCATCCTTCTCTTCATGAAGCTGCAACCAGCAGCAAATAGATCCCAAGGGGGATTAGTCAAGACCTGGTTAGACAGATCCTTGTGACTTAAGTAAAGTTCATAGTTTAAATGAAATAATGTTCTGAAACGTGTGCCAAAGGGTTATTGGATTAGAGCTGTGATGAGGTATGAAGAGATTGTGTATGGTTATTTTTGGTTCCTTTTGTTGGTCATTTTCTAATTTTTTAAGCTGCGTCATTAAGTTATTCAGGTATGCCCTACTTTCTTCCTGATGTGTGCCTGTAGAGCTATAAATTTTCCTCTCAGGATCACTTTTGCTGTGTCCCATAGATTCTGGCAGTTTGTGTCTTCATTATCATTTGTTTCCAGGAAAGTTTTGATTTCCTTTTTGATTTCATCTCGGACTCTCTGGTTGTTCAGTAGCAGGGTGTTTAATTTCCAATTGTTAAAGTTTTTTTCTGTGTGGCTTTGTAGTTCACATCTAATTTCAGAGCCTTGTGGTCAGCAAAGGTAGCCTGCAAGATTTTTATCCTCTTAATTTTATGGAGGTATGTTTTATGTGTCAGCATGTAGTCTATTCTGGAGAATGACCCATGTACATTGGAAAAGAATCTGTATCCAGGTTTTTTGGGATGGAGTGTCCTGTATATATCTACTAGTCCTCTTTCTTCCATAAGTTTTTTCAGGGTTAGTATGTTTTTGTTGGGTTTCAATCTGGTTGACCTATCAAGTGTTGATAGGGCTGCATTGAAGTCTCCCACAATTATTGTGTTATTATTGATGTCTTCTTTCAGATTTGTCAGGAATTGTATTAGATAATTTGCTGGTCTCTCATTGGGTGTATATAAGTTTAATAGTCTGATCCTTCCTATTGAACATATCCCTTGATTAGTACATAGTGTCCATCATTGTCCCTTACCACTTTTCTGAGTATAAAGTTGGTGTCATCAGATATTAATATGGCCACCTCAGCTTTTATGAGGGTGTTGTTTGCTTGGATAATTTTCCTCCAGCCTTTGATTTTGAGTATATGTTTGTTCTGACTATTCAGATGTGTTTCTTGTAGGCAGCAGAAGGTTGATTCATCTTTTTGATCCATTTTGCCACTCTGTGTCTTTTAATTGGTGAATTTAGTCCATTGACATTGAGGGAGATGATTGTCATAGGATTTAATGTCATCTTTGTAGATAAGTTTGCTGTGTTTGTTGGTCTCTCTTGTCTTAGAGTAGACCTGTCAGTTTTTCCTTTAAGGCTGGTTTATCATCTGTGAAGTTTCTGAGCTGTTGTTTATCCATGAAGCTATGTATTCTCCCTTCAAACCTGGACATGAGTCGGGCTGGGTGCAGTATTCTCGGTGAGACAATCATTTCATTCAGTCTTGTCACAATATCCTACCACTGTCTTCTGGACTTGAGAGTTTCTTGTGACATGTCTGCTCTAAGTCTTAGGGAAGCTCTTTTGAATGTAATTTCCCTTTTTGATCTTGCTGCTTTCAGTATTCTATTTCTATCTGTGGGATTTGTCATTGTAACGAGGATGTGTCTGGGGGTGTTTTTCTTTGGGTCTCTTTTAGCTGGTACTCTTCGGGCATGCAGGATTTGATGGCATGTAGTCTTTAACTTTGGGAGAATCTCTTTGATGATGTCTTTGACAGTTGATTCTTCCTGGAGATCTCCTACCTGGGTCTCTGGGACTCCAATGATTCTTATGTTGTTTCTGTTGAGTTTGTCAAAGACTTCTATTTTCATCTGTTCGCATTCCTTGAGTACTTTTTCCATTGCCTGTTCGTTTGTCTTAAGGTTCTTTTCCAATTTCTTCTGTTGTGTTGAGTTTTTCTGCATCACATCTTCCAGTACTCCGATTCTCTCCTCAGCTGCTATTACCCTGCTGGTGAGGCCATCCATTGAGGTTTTCAGTTGAGCTAATGTGTTTTTCAGATCTGTTAATTCTGTTTGGAGTTTTCTGATTTCTGTCTTTGTGTTCTGTTCAGATCAATCTATGCTTTCTTTGAGTTCTTCAAACATCTTCCATATTGCTATTTTAAGTTCCTTATCCAAGAGGTTAATCAGGTGGTTGAAATTTATTAGGTCATCCGAGCTTTCGTCTTCATTCTCTGTGAATGATGTTTGCCTGCGAGGTTTCCCCATTGTCACGCTTGTAGTGTGGTTTTTCCTGCGTGTTGTGGTGGGTTCATTGGTTAGAAATAGTGCGCGGCCCCGACGCTCTTCTGCTCCCTCTAGTTGACAGTTTTTTGTGGGTGTGCTCCCTAGGCCTCTGAGGAGACCTTCAGGTATTCAGAAACACAGAAGTTTCCCTTGAAATCCTCAGAGTGAACAAAGGCACAGCAGGGCAGAGCCTCCACAGGCCAAGAGTTCAGCTTATTGGACAGTGACCCCCACAACCAGAATTTACTCACTGGGCAGCTTCAAAATTCAGTTTTTTGGGGGGTGCGCTCCCTAGGCCTCTGAGGAAACCTTTAGGTATTCAGAAACACAGGCAGACAGGCACAGAAGTTTCCCTTGAAGTCCTCAGAATCTCTCTAGTAATACTTCTGTGAGTCAGCATTTTCCATTTAGAAATTCAGTACTTGGTGGGACACAAATACTTTTATCTGCTGCATCAAAGCAAATTTTTCTGCCTCTTGAAGAACTTTACTTGTGTTACCCTCCACAGACAGAAAGAGTATAACCATGCTTTGTAGTTTGTTCCATTCATGTAGAGAAATATGAAATAGACTATGGAGTTGTCCCAAATATTTGAATAAGCATCCTTAGTTTTTTGTGTAGCTTTCATGAATATAGACCAAAAGTACTTTGGAAGATTTGGCAATAGTAGACAAGGGCCAAAGTTATTTTTTCTTTGATAAAAGGCTTGTTGGTAATCAGTTAGAAGTACGTTTTCAGAGACATTTTCCTTTTATGGGCTTACAGAGGGACTTTTAAATAAGCCCAAAACTTTGGCTCCAGATCCTGCACAAAATGTCCATTCCTAGGAAGCCCTATGATAGTTGGAAATTTTAGGAGGCCTACATGCAATTACTCTCTGCTCGTTTTTTCTTGTCTCAAGTCTCAACTTTCCCTTGAATATCTTCACCATTTGGAAATATTTCATATCCACAGGATGCCATGAGATTAAGTCTTGAGCGATGTTTTCCAGAGTTCATAGGACATGAAAAAATCATCAACAGATTGTCAAAGAATTTTCTTTCTTAGTGGTAGCATCTTAAATCCTTAGTCAGGACTCACTGGAAATGGTTGACAAATTTTGTTCTTTCTTTCTTTCTTTTCTTCTTTCTTTTCTTCTTTCTTTCTTTCTTTCTTTCTTTCTTTCTTTCTTTCTTTCTTTCTTTCTTTTTTTGAGAGGGAGGGCTCTAAACCCAGTGATGTTCAGGACTTACTTCTGGCCATATGCTCCAGGGTCACTCCTGGCAGGATAGGGAGACATATGGGATCTCAAGGATTCAACCTTTTGGAGAATTCTTAATCTTCGAGAGAAGATAGTCCGTAAATAATGTAGCTTTTCTCTCTCATTCCTTCCATTCAGTAAGTAAAAAACTATCTTTTAGTTCTAGTTCTTAGAACCAGCATTAATATTCTGGAATAGTTAGTATGGGCTGGGCATGGCAATATGAGTATCTTGAAATATTTCCCAATTGCTCTCATATATTGCACAAATTGGTATTCCTCTTAAACTGATTTCTTTACTGTCAATATGGGCATGTTGTAGTAGGAAGGGCATGGAATAATTAGCCCAACTTTAAAAAGTATTTGTAAAATAAATGATATCCCAATAAGAGGTTAATACTTCAATGAGTTTTATTCTTATTTGTAAGCTTACTATCTTTTTCTACTAGTTATTGGTTCCACATTTCTAACATATCCAGGAGCCCCATTAGTCCCAATGGAGCCATCCCCATCTTGTTCATTTCTGGTGGCAAGAATTCCTCTTTTAAATTTCTCAGTCAGAGTGAGTAGCATTGAAAGTGCAGTGCACTTACACTTGAAACCAGTAAATGTAGTTGCTTTCTTTCAGGAAAGAACATTACTTAATACTTAGTATACTGAGAACATCACAGTTCTCCAGTGGAATAGGGCATTCTGGCTTATACAAAAAGGTATGATGTATAAGGTGCTCATTCCCCAGCTGACATTTATAAAATATAAGAAAGTCTTTTGTTGTGGTCTTCAGATGACTCTGGTGGTAACCAGCCCTCTATGATTAGTGCTATTCATCAATTTTGTGTTCCAAACTGAGTAAGTAGCACCAGTGTCCATTAAAAGCAATTCATTGAGTTCCCCAATGTCAGTTGTATCTGGGGCTCCTGTGGGGAAATTCAAACTGGTCTAGTTGTAGCAAAAGGATCTTTTTGGCATCCCTGTTCATCATCTGAGTCTTAACTACCATCTGCCTCTTTTCTTCCTTTCCAACTTTCTTAGTTTCGCTTCCACTTTGGGATATTTTTCTTCAAAAATTCTTAGTCCCTAAAATATGAACATTGGTCCTTAAAAAGAATACAAAAGGACTTTTCTTTCTTATATTTTAGGTCCTCAAAGATCCACCCTATGTTTAATCTTTCCCAGCAGAATTAATTGATCCTAGTTTTTTCCTTCTTTTGCATTGTAAATATTAAAGGCAATGCATATAAATTGGGTCAGATTCATTTCAAAAAAACTCTTTATATTGCTTAGTTTTCTCTTAACGTCAGGCACACTTATTGATTTAAAAAATCCATACATGGGGCCGGGTGGTGGCGCTAAAGGTAAGGTGCCTGCCTTGCCTACGCTAGCCTTGGACGGACCGCGGTTCGATCCCCCGGTGTCCCATATGGTCCCCCAAGCCAGGAGCAACTTCTGAGCGCATAGCCAGGAGTAGCCCCTGAGCGTTACTGGGTGTGGCTCAAAAACCAAAAAAAAAAAAAATCCATACATATTATAAATCTAAAATTCGTTGAGGTTTCTGCGTCACCATATACATTGTTCCAATATACATTATTATAATGCCTATCCATTACTGCTTTCTGATAGGTGCAACTACCTTGTGATGATTTCTCAGAAGTACTGGCATGGGCAAAGGTAAAACTAAAACTTATTTAGAACTAAAAGCTGATCAGATCTATAGTGAGATCACTTAGGAAGACTGGTGTGCAGAGAGCTAGGTCCAGTATTGTTTTTAGACAGTCTCTAGAAGGACTCCTCCAATGTTTTGCTTGTTTGAATTTTTGCCCCCCATTTTTTTTCTTTTTTTCTTTTTTTCCTTACCTTCAAACAAAACTACATAACTTGAACCATTTGTTCTGCCTCACTAATTGAGTGAAAAATAATGGAGAGCACCAAGACCAAACAGTCATATGAACATTGAGTAGAAATAAAAATGATCAGACTTAAACACCAAATCCAAAGTCAACTACAACAGAATCGATACCCAATCAATACCCAAGCTAGACACAGAAGGGACCACTTATACCAGTAGCCCAGGGGGGCAAAGGAGAGGCGATATGAGATGCATGCTGGGAACAGGGGTGGAGGGGGAAAACATTGGTGGTGGGAATGCCCCTGATTCAATGTATCTATGTGCCTAAAATACTACTGTGAATAATTTGTAATCCACTTTGGTCAAAATAAAAATTATTAATATAAAAAAAGAAACAGGGGCTCAGGCATGGGACATAGTGAATCTGCACTGAACTTCCTTTAAACGCTTTTAAAACTTTTAAAAGTTTTTAATTTAAAAAAATTTAAACTTCCTTTAAAATTTCCTTGGCAACAAATTTCTTTACGTAAATAATTCTCTAGAGTTTAATGGACAGAACATCCTATCAAAAGCGAAGAGCAGCTATAAGAATCAGGAAACAAAATGCACCCTACTGATGCTTATAGGACATACACTTGAACTCTCACAATAAATATCACATACTGGTTGAGAAATTACTAGATCAAGAAGACTTAGCTATTATCAACATATAAACACAATATTAAGGAGCAGAAAAATTTATAAAGCAACTGCTAATAGACCTGAGAAAATACATAAATGGTAACACAATAATAGTGGTTGATTTTAACCTCATTCTCATCATTATCAGATTAACCAGAAAGAATATAAGAAAGAGAACAATAGTTTTAAATGAGTAATTTGAAGAATTGAGATTAACATATACATGGTCGATCCCACCCAAATAACTGAGTAAATGAGTGTACATCCTTCTTCAGTGCACATGGGACACTCAGTAAGATATACTGTGTACTTGGACATGCCAAGTGTGTGTCCAAAATAGAAATTCACAAAAATATATATCTTATCAACTACCTTATAAGACCAAAATGCCATGAGTATAAAAATTTACAAACCCAACTACAAACATGTTTGTAATCATGGAACTTAAATAAATGTTATATTTTTTAAAAATTACCATAAAGGACCTTTGTAGTAAAACTATAATTACATATCTGTTCTCTCTACGCTGCTGTTTCTGCTGTTGCTGGTTTCTTTATCATGTAATGTGTAGTCGGGCTTCATGTTACTTCTCTTTTCTTTGTTTTGGGCTCTACTTCCCAGTATATGGTGATTATTACAGTGTTTGAGGTTTCTATCTTGTTACACTCTGTTACTTAATCGTGGGGTTTTGGTTATATATCTGGTGCCTATTCTAGGTACTTCAAAATAGTGCTATCATTCTGTGTTTATCTCTCGTTTTCTGGCTTGCTTCGTTTAACATAATATGTTCTAGCTCCATCCACGTTGCTACAAAGTCTGTGATCGTATCATTTCTGACTGCCATGTAGTATTCCATTGTATATAGATACCACATCTTTTTTTGTTGTTTGTTTTGTTTTGTTTTTTTGGTTTTTTGGTTTTGGGGGCCACACCCGTTTGATGCTCAGGGGTTACTCCTAGCTATGTGCTCAAAAATTGCTCCTGGCTTGGGGGACCATATGGGACGCCGGGGGATCGAACCGCGGTCCGTCCAGGGCTAGCGCTTGCAAGGCAGGCACCTTACCTCTAACGCCACCACCCGGCCCCAGATACCACATCTTAATGATCCACTCAACTATTGTTGGACATCAAGGTTGGTTCCAAGACTTGGCTATTACACTGAGTGCTGCAATAAATAGTAGGGTGCACACATACTTTGGGATGAATGTCCTTCCAACTTGGGGGTAGATATCTAGGAGAGCAATTGCTGGATCAAATGGCAGCTCAATTCTGAGTTCCTTTAGCACTCTCCAGACTGTTCTACATAGGTGTTGCATCATGAAAATGCCCGGATATAACTCTTTAAGATACCCTTTATCTCTAGATCATGCCTTCTTTTAGGACCTGAAGGCATGACCAGCCAGACCACTGAAGCAACAATCGTGACCTACAGATTTTTACTACAGGACCTAAGCATCGAACACATTCAAGCAAGCTAACATGCCCTTGCTCTTTTACCCTCTCTTCTCATTACTTCATATTTTTGTTGGTGGTGTTGTTTAATTGTTGATTTGTTTTGTTCTGTTTTGTTTTTCCTTTTCTCTCTTCTTGTCTCCCTCTTCTTCTACCTTCTTCTCCTCATTACCATCAATTCAATCAGGTGAAATAAAAACCTCCTCTATAGGAAAGAAAAGAAAGCTGATATAAAGGGTGCTGCAGACAATACTGCAAAGGGTAAACACCTATATAGATAGACCTCACTAACACAATGGTTAGTACTCGAGACACGAAACCTATACATATCCAAAAGTTGATCTATTAGTTTCCTTTCCTTACAAGTACTATACCTACCTATCTTTCTATACTCAGCGTATCTCTTGCCCTCCCCACCTCTCTACATTAATATATTCCTAAGCTAATTTCTATATGTTTATATGGGGCAGGAGCACACAGAGATAGGAATCCTCCTTAAGAGACAAACCTAAACCACAAACAATCCATACCTATACCTATATAACCCTTCTCATGTACTATCCCCTCTCCAACCCTCAGAAATCTGACTATCCCTTCACCCCTTAATCCAATCCCCGACATCCCCACCATGTTATAACTCTTCACCCTCAGTTCTTAACCCATTAGGCATCAAGACCAACCTCCTACACCAACGAACCAGTACCCAGTTCCCAAGTGAAGAGACACCCACTCAAACTCACACCTCATTCCTGGCAAGAAAATACAACCAACACCCCAATTGACTCATGCAGTGTGGCCCTCCTAATCACCTCTCCCTATTGTGGACTGTGGTTTAATACCAGATTAGCTCCAAAAGAACTCCCATTGCAAGAATTCTACCCAAGACCTCCCTGCGTGGAGCCCACATCTCACAAGGAAATCTCAAAAGACAATGGGGAAGCCTATACTATCATCATAAGTATAGACCTATATAACACTACCTCTTATATTGTTTCTCCCCAAATATAAAGTAATCTCCGGTCTCACTTTCTCCCCTTTACTTTGTTTTCCCCCCCCTTTTCAGTTTTTTTTTGTTCTACTTTTGGTTTTTTGATTTGATTTGTTTTGTGCTTCTTTTAGGTCACAGCTGGTGGTGCTCAGAGCGTGCTCCTGACTCTGTGCTCGGAGGTTGCCCCTGGTAAGCATGGGGGACCATGTGGGATGCTGGGATGTGAGCCACCATCCTTCTGTAGGAAGGACAGACGCCTTTCCTCCATGCTATCCCTCCGGCCCCACTTTATTCCTTTAATTATGTTTTTATTTAATCCTTTTTTTCTTTTAAGAAACTCTTTTCTTTAGATATGTCTGAGCATATATATTTTTAGTTTTTGTCATGGGTCTGTTTTCTTCTCTCTTCACCCCCAAATCCACCAGTAATATAATGTAGCACCACTTCTTCATGCAAAAGCATATTAAAAATAGGGGAAATTTTATGCGTAAAAACAAGCTCTTATCTATTAGGGAAAAGAACTTATACTTTTTTACAACACAGGGACATCTCCCACCCTGAATGTATGTTATGGGGAACCAACCTAGACTCCAGGGAAATAGGCACCAATCACCCAGCCTTGACTCCTGGATCCCAGACATAGAAATGACAGAGTTCTCTACAACAACTCCAGGAAGCAAGTTCCCTCCAGGGCATTCATAATACTGCTCTGACGCCAACTTACGCCAGGTCTAATTTGATAATCCGACAACGAGGAAATGGAACAACTAGATCTAAGAGCAAGTTATCCTTCCTCACCAGCCAATGATAAGACAAAATCAGAAGACATGTCACCCTTTGATCTGTGTAAAAACCAAGATTGCTATATACAGATGACTGGTTGTTACAACCAGGACTAGACAGTACACATCCTGGGACCAACAACAACAACAACAACAACAACAAAAAGCTCTAACCTAGCTTTTGGTCTACAATCTGTTCAACAAACAAGATCTCCAATTCCAGAGGTCTGACTGAGACAACCACAAGTGAACGGGTCTTCCAGAAACATAACGAAAGACTCTGTTCCAGGCTCCATCCTAGGAGCAACATAATGACCAAGAACACCAACTACAGAAGATGAATTAAAGCGACATTAAAGAAGCAGAACTGCTAGAACCACAAAGAAAGCTTTCATCATAAGCTCCATTCCTTGAGCTGCACAGTCACCAAGATCTCTAGATACAGAGAACTGATTTTACCATCCATGACAAATCAGAAGTCTTCCATACACCACAAAAGCACCGAGGGGAGAGTAAATGATCATTCAAGGAGTCTTTAGTTAATCCCATGACAGTATACTTCAGGGATGGAGAAACCCTGTATCTCCTAGGCCAAGGGAATTCCCTCTACAATATCCCCAATAATTACTGTGCCTATGCAGGGGGGGGGGGAAGAAAAAACAAAAACAAAAAATAATCATTTTTCCACATATATATTTATTGATTGATTGATTATTTTTTGACGTCTTTATTTTGATATAGACATTGAAGTTGATGTCTCCTTTTTTATTTTTTATTATTTTATCTTATCTTTCTCTTTCTTTTTGCATTCTGGCATGATTTGAATTCAGAACTGAGACTATTGTGTGGTGCTTCTCTTTATTGCTGTAGGACTCACTGGATATTTTATTTGACATTTATTTTTGTATTGTTATGGTGTTTTAATTACCTTTTACATGTCCTCTCTCGAACTGAGGCTGATAGCCACTAGAAGGACTCCGCCCATTTTCAGCATATTTTTATTAATTAATTTTTTTGCTTAATCTTTACTCCATTCTATTGCCTTTCTTTCCCTCAACAAAACCACATAACTCGATTTATCTAGCTTAGCTTTTCAAATAGAAGGAGAAACAAGGACAGATGTATGATCACTGATAGTAAGCTAGACAAAGAGGGAACCTCCTACTCTAGCAGCCTGGGGGGTGATGGTGGTGGATATGAGTTGCAGAAAGGGAATGGGGAAGGGGGAGGACAAATTTGGTGGTGGGTATTCCCCTGATTCAATGTCAATATGTACCTAAAATACTAATGTGAAAGATATGTAAGCCACTATGATCAAAATAAAAATAAAAAAAATTACCATAGATAAAAATTGGAAAAAAATTTCAAAGTGTGGAAACTAAATAACATGCTATTAAATAACTACTTTGTCAAAGAGAAATTTAAAAAAATATTTCTCATGGCAAATGACAGAAAAAATATGATCAGAACCTATGGGACACAGCAAAAGCTGTACTGAGTTTATATTTCATAACAAAATAAACTTACATCAAAAAAGAAGACAAAACCCCAAATCAATCATCTAATCTCGACAAATTATAAAAAGGAAACAAGAAGAAAGGGAATAACAAAAGAAAGGGAATAATAAAAATCAAAACATAAAATCAATAACAAAATTTAAGAAAACAACATCAACAATTGTTTATTTGAAAACAATTAAATTCTATGAACCCAAACAAATCAGATCATAAAAGGGGATCAATTACAATAGAATTTAAGAGATTAAAATTTTGTCCAAAATGATTATTATTAACAACTTTTTGCCACTAAATTGAAGAGCCAAAAGAACAGATATGTTCTTAGAATTATAAAACTTCTTAAGGCCTAATTGGAAGTACTTTCATGAATAGGCTAATCATGAGTATTATTATTAAAAATCTCCTGGAATAAAATCCCTAGTGAGCTCAAACCCATGAAGACTGACTACATTTACTCTTCAGGGTCTTTTAAAATATTAAAGAAATAGAAATTGTTTCTGATGCATTATCCAAATAACAAAAATATAAATGGTTAATACAAAAAGAAAATTTCAGACTGATGTAATCTAACAAAAAAATTCAAAGATCTTCAACAAAATTTTAGTTGATGAACTAAAATGCATCATACATTATGATCAAGTGTGATTTGGTTTAGTGAGTCAATCATAGTTCAACATAGGTAAAAGTAAAGTAACACATCATAGAAACAAAAGGAAAAAAGAGAAAAAAAATTATGTGTTTTTAAAAATATCTCAGAAGTGTGTGACATCCCATGTCTACCCCTCTTGCTCTAACTCATTTACTCAGTATAGTATTCTTCATATCCACTCATGTATGAGCAAATTTCATGTCTTCAGTTTTCCTAGTGGCTGTGTAGATATACCATTGTTACTCTATCCACCATTTGTTCTAAGACACTTGGGTTGTTATTGTGAAAAGTGCTGAAAGGAACATAGGAGTATAGATGCCTTTTCTTCATTGCAGTTTTGGGTCACTGTGGAATATTTCTGGGAGCAGTGATGCTGGGTTACATGGAAGCTCAATTTCCAGTTTTTCGAGAAACATCCATATTATTTTCCAAAAAGACTGGGCCAGTTGATATTCCCACTATCAGTCAATAAGAGTCCCTTTTTTCTGAAGATCCATCCTAACACTGCTTGTTCTCGCTCTTTTTTTTTTTTTTGATGTGTGCTAGTCTGTGTGACACGAGGTAATATCTCGTTGTTGCTTTGACTTGCATTTCCCTGATGATTAGAGATATAGAGCCTTTATTTCAATTGTTCTTTGATTATCAGAATTTCTTCTTTGAGAAAGTTTTTGTTCACTTATTTCTTCCCATATTTCGATGTGTTTGGATAAGAAATATTAGGCTACTCTTTTCTGTTGAGCCAGCCTACAGACACCAAGGACTATAATCTCTTCAGGACCCACACCTGGTAAGATGTCCCCACCCAATAAAGGTGGGGCCAATTCCTGCCATGTGATTGGGAACCCAGAGACTTATAAAGAACAGCGGCCATGCTCTCTGCTTCTTCTCTGTTGAGCCAGCCTACAGACACCAAGGACTATAATCTCTCCAGGACCCACACCCGAAAAGTGCAGCCACTCCACTTCGCTCTGCGGACCCCTGAATTCCATTCCTGCACATTGTAAGAAGCAATCTACAGTCTTACTAATGGAGTAATTTTGCAGTACACCCCCATATTTACAGAAATCAAGATGGCTCCTCTAATAATCTAAAAAGTAGTTAACAGCAAGCTCTTGCCAGGTATGGGGTTTGGGGAGGCCCCATACCGGGCCCCTTATCCCTAGCCTGAAGAGTGCTGGGAGGCTTGGCAGGCCCCCAGCCATCCTTGTCTTTTTCCCCTGACTCCAGGCCCTCCCTGGGTGCCAGCTCAGATAGCCAGAAGTGGGCTTCCCCCATCCATACTCCAGGGGGGAGGTGCATGGGGAGGAGGGCGGGCAGACATCTGGCTTCCGGTTTCCGCTTTGATTCTGGAGACCAGCTCTTGCCAGGTATAGGGTCTGGGGAGGCCCTATACTAGAGCCTTTCTCCCTAGCCTGGGGAGTGCTGGGAGGCTTGGCAGGCCCCCAGCCATCCTTGTCTTTTTCCCCTGGCTCCAGCCTTCCCTGGGTACCAGCTCAAATGGCCAGATGTGGGTTCAGGTGGACTCTTAGTGGTTCTCAGGCTTCCCCCCTCCCTCCATACTCCAGGGGGAGGTGCATGGGGAGGAAAGTGGGCAGACATCTGGCTTCTGGTTTCCTCCTTGATTCTGGAGACCAGCTCTTGCCAGGTATAGGGTTTTTCTCCCCTGGACTTCAGGCCTTCCCTGGGTGCCGGTCTAGGTGGACTCTATAGGGGTCAACAGGCTTTCCCCTTACCTCTCCCTACACTAATGGGAATGAGCTCTGGGAGGAGGGCAGGCCATTCTAGCACTGGTTTATGTTGGGACAGTCACTGGAAATTTTTTCTCCTTGTTTTCATATTAATAGTATGTATGCATATATTTTATATATCCATATTGTATTGTGACCTAGATACTGCCCTACAAAACTCATTTTTAATATTTTACTGCCTCAGTCCCAACCCTTACTTCCCCCCATCTTCCAATTTAGGTGCAGCAATGACATGAAGCTTTCCACATAGAGTGATAAGTGCAGTTAGAGAAATAACTACACTGAAAACTATCATAACAATGTAAATGAATGAGGGAAAAAGAAAGCCTGTCTCAACTACAGGTGTGGGTGGGGTGGGGAGTAGGTAGATCTGGGAAATTGGTGGTGGGGATCCTGCACTGGTGAAGGGGGGTGTTCTTTAATGACTGTAATCATACAACTACAATTATATTTGTAATCACAGTGTTTAGATAAAGATAATTATTTAAAAAAGAAATATTATGCTAATAATAATTAAAGACAATAATAATTAGGGCCTTTTTTATGCTATCACCTAATAAACTGATGGACTTTTATTCCCAAAACCCACCTAACTCTCAAGTTGAGGTTAGTGATTTATAACATGAAAGTAAGTTCAAAATTATGGGACAAAAGTTGATCAGTGAGAGCAAAGAATAATTAAGCAAGATAAGCATTAGTAATATTTTTAGAGAGCTTGTTGTATACTTTTGTTTAAGGACAAAAGCAGACTTTGGGTATGATAAGATTTAGAAATCTTTGTATGGGATTCTGTTGTTTGATCTTTTATATCTATCCATAATAGCACTATGTACTACATGAGAATTATCTGTTTAAGATTTGGAGCGAGGGCAAGTTCCAAAGGGGTATAATTATAAGAAATACATTTATAAGGAACAGGATGGAGTCTCTAAGGCTTATTCACACAATTATCTACTTTTCTGTCCTATTGAATGAAAGCTTTTGGTGACATCTTTTCTAAAATGAAGACCCTTTTTACAGCATAAGCTATATTGCCTAACTTCTTATAATGTGCAAGTATAACAGACAGTGAAAAGGTGAACAAATAATGGGAATTCATCTTTTAATGTGTGATCCTTTTCAATTTTTCTTCTGCCACATAGCTGACATTTCGAAGTGATATCATTTCCTAATCAATAAAGCAGAGGTGGAAGGATTTTCAAAAAATATCATACACAGAATGAATAAAAATGTATTGCTCTTTGTTTCACCTTAATTATCTTAAACCAACACCTTTGTCTAAAAGTTTTTCTCTTTTAATCCTCTGAGTATGTTCTAATACTTCCACATTGTAATTAATGCAAATATTTTCATTACAACTAAGAAAACGTTTCCATAAAAATACAATGCAATACTTACTCTTAGATCTTCTAGTTTGGGTTGAGATCATAAACATGTGCTTTGGTTTTTTCCCCATTTTTTTCTTTATTTAAACATTTTTATTAAAACATCTTGATTACATAAATGGTTGTGATTAGTCATGTAAAGAACACCCCCTTCACCAGTGCAACATTCCCATTACCAATGGCCCAAATCTCCCTCCATCCCACCACACCCCCACCTGTACTCCAGACAGGCTTTCCAGTTCCCTCATTCATTCACATAATTATGGTAGTTCTCTGTGTAGTTATTTCTATAGCCACACTCACCACTCTTTGTGGTGAGCTTCATGAAGTTATCTGGTGTTCCAGCCCTCCTCTCATCGTCTGTGAGGATTGTTACAAAAATGACTTTTATTTTTCTTAAAATCCATAGATGAGTGATACTATTCTGCGTCTCTCTCTCCCTCTGACTTATTTCACTCAGCATGATAGATATCATGTACATCCATGTACAGGAAAATTTCATGACTTTATTTCTCCTGATGGCTGCATAATATTCCATTGTGTATATGTACCACAGTTTCTTTAGCCATTCGTCTGTTGAAGGGCATCTTGGTTGTTTCCAGAGCCTGGCTATTGTGAATAGTGCTGCAATAAATATAGGTGTATTGTGTTCTTGTGTTCTTAGGGTATATCCCTAGGAGTGGAATAGCTGGGTCGAATGGGAGCTCAATTTCCAGTTTTTGGAGGAATCTCCATATCGCTTTCCATAGAGGTTGAACTAGACGGCATTCCCAGCAGCAGTGGATAAGACTTCCTTTCTCTCCACATCCCCGCCAGCACTGATTGTTCTCATTCTTTGTGATGTGTGCCAATTTCTGTGGTGTGAGGTGGTATCTCATCATTGTTTTGATTTGCATCTCCCTGATGATTAGTGATGAGGAGCATTTTTTCATGTGCCTTTTGGCCATTTGTATTTCTTTTTTTATCAAAGTGTCTGTTCATTTCTTCTCCCCATTTTTTAAGGGATTAGATGTTATTTTCTTGTAAAGTTCTGTCAGTACCCTGTATATTTGGGATAATAGCCACTTATCTGAAGGGTGTTGGGTGAATAGTTTCTCCCATTTGGTGGGTGACTCTTGTATCCTGGGAAATATTTCTTTTGAGGTGCAGAAGCTTCTCAGTTTAATGTATTCCCATATGTTGATCTTTGCATCCCCTTGTTTGGAAAATGCAGTTTTCTCCTTGAAGATGCCTTTAGTCTCAATGTCATGGAGTGTTTTACCAACATGTTGTTCTATATACCTTATGGTATCAGGTCTGATATCAAGGTCTTTAATCTATTTGGATTTTACCTTCATACATGATGTTAAATGGGGGGTCTATGTTCGGTTTTTTGCAAGTGGCTAACCAGTTCTGCCAGCACCACTTTTTGAAGAGATTTTCCCTGCTCTACTTAGGATTTCTTGCTCCTTTGCCAAAAATTAGGTAATTGTATGTCTGTGGGACAATGTCTGAGAACTAAAGCCTATTCCACTGATCTGAAGGTCTGTCTTTATTCCAATATCATGCTGTTTTGATAACTATTGCTTTGTAGTACAGTTTAAAGTTGGGGAAAGTAATGCCTCCCATTTTCCTTACCCTAGGAGTGCTTTAGCTATTCGAGGATGTTTATTGTTCCACATGAACTTCATAAATGTTGATCCACTTCTTTGAAGAATGTCATGGGAATTTTTAAGGGGATCTCATTAAATCTGTATAATGCTTTGGGGAGTATTGCCATTTTAATTATGTTAATCATGCCAATCCATGAGCACAGTATGTGTTTCCATTTCCATATGTCCTCTCTTATTTCTTGGAGCAGAGCTTTATAGTTTTCTTTGTATAGGTCCTTCACGTCTTTGGTCAAGTTGACTCCAAGATATTTGAGTTTGTGTGGCACTATTGTGAATGGGATTGCCTTCCTGACTTCCATCTCTTCCCTATCATTATTGGTGTATAAAAAGGGTATTGATTTCTGTGGTTATATGCCACCTTGCCATATAAATCTATTGTTTCTAGAAGCTTTATGGTAGAGTCTTTAGGGTTTTCTAAGTAGAGTATCATGTTGTCTGCAAACAATGAGACCTTGACTTCTTCCTTTCCTATCTGGATTCCCTTGATATCTTTTTCTTGCCTGATTGCTATAACAAAAACTTCCAGTACTATGTTGAAGAGAAGTGGTGAGTGCAGACAGCCTTGTCTTGTACCAGAATTTAGAGGAAAGGCTTTGAATTTTTCTCCATTGGGAATAATATTTGCCATTGGCTTGTGGTAGATGGCTTCAACTAGATTGAGAAAGGTTCCTTCCATTTCCATCTTGTTGAGAGTTTTTATCAAGAATGGGTGTTGGACCTTATCAAATGCTTTCTCTGCATCTATTGATATGATCATGTGATTTTTATTTTTCTTCTTGTTGATGTTGTGTATGATGTTGATAGATTTATGGATGTTAAACCATCCTTGCATTCCTGGGATGAAACCTACTTGGTCGTAGTGTATGATCTTCTTAATGATGCACTGGATCCTATTTGCCAGCATTTTTTTGAGATTCTTGCATCAGCATTCATCAGGGATATTGGTCTGTAATTTCTTTTTTTGGTAGCATCTCTGTCTGGTTTTGGTATCAAGGTGATGTTGGCTTCATAAAAGCTGTTTGGGAGTGTTCCCGCTTTTTCAATTACATGGAAGAGCTTGGCTAAGATTGGTAGTAGCTCCTCTTGAAATATTTGAAAAATTTAATTAGGAAATCCATCTGACCTGGGCTTTTCTTTTTTGGGCAGATGTTTAATTACAGTTTCAATTTACTCAGTAGTGATGGGGGTGTTTAGATATGCTACACCCTCCTTAATTAAATGTGGAAGGTTATAAGTGTCCAAGAACTTTTCCATTTCTTCTAGGTTCTCATGTTTAGTAGCATAAAGTTTCTCAAAGTAGTCTCTGTTTGCCCTTTGGATCTCTGCAATATCTGTCGTGATCTCCCCCTTTTCATTTCTAATTCAGGTTATCAGATTTCTCTCTCTTTCTTTGTGAGTTTTGCCAATGGTCTATCAATCTTGTTTATTTTTTTTAATAATAAACCAACTTCTGGGGCCAGCGAGGTGGCGCTAGTGGTAAAGTGTCTGCCTTGCAAGCGCTAGCCAAGGAAGGACCACGGACCGCGGTTCGATCCCCCTGTGTCCATATAGACCCCCCCCCCAAGCCAGGGGCAATTTCTGAGCGCTTAGCCTGGAGTAACCCCTGAGCATCAAACGGGTGTGGCCATAAAACCAAAAAAAAAAAAAAAAACCAAAAAAAAAAACCAACTTCTGCTTTTGTTGATCTTTTGGATTGTTTTTTGGTTTTCCACTTCATTGAGTTCTGCTTTCAGCTTTCTTATTTCCTTCTATCTCCCTATTTTTTGATTCCTTTTGTTGGTCATTTTCTAATTTTTTGAGCTGCGTCATTAAGTTATTCAGGTATGCCCCTTCTTCCTTCTTGATGTGTGCCTGTAGAGCTATAAATTTTCCTCTCAGGACTGCTTTAACTGTGTCCCATAGATTCTGGCAGTTTGTGTCTTCATTACCATTTGTTTCCAGGAAAGTTTTGATTTCCTTTTTGATTTCATCTCGGACCCACTGGTTGTTCAGTAGCAGGGTGTTTAATTTTCGATTGTTAAAGTTTTTCTTCTGTGTGGCTTTGTAGTTCACATCTAATTTCAGAGCCTTGTGGTCAGCAAAGGTAGCCTGCAAGATTTCTATCCTCTTGATTTTATGGAGGTATGTTTTATGTGTCAGCATGTAATCTGTCCTGGAGAATGACCCATGTACATTGGAAAAGAATTCTATCCAGGTTTTTTGGGATGGAGTGTCCTATATATATCTACTAGTCCTCTTTCTTCCATAACTCTTTTTAGGGCTAGTATGCTTTTGTTGTATTTCAATCTGGTTGACCTATCAAGTGTTGATAGGGCCGTGTTGAGGTCTCCCACAAATATTGTGTTATTGATTTCTTCTTTCAGATTTGTCAGTAATTGTATTGGATAATTTCTTCCTGTTGCACATATCCCTTGATTAGTACATAGTGTTCATCATTGTCCCTTACCACTTTTCTGAGTATAAAGTTGGTGTCATCAGATATTAATATGGCCACCCCAGCTTTTTTGAGGGTGTTGTTGATTTTCCTCCAGCGTTTGATTTTGAGTCTATGTTTGTTCTGACTATTCAGATGTGTTTCTTGTAGGCAGCAGAAGATTGGATTCATCTTTTTGACCCATTTTGCCACTCTTTGTCTTTTAATTGGTGAATTTAGTCCATTGACATTGAAGGAGATGATTGTCATAAGATTTAATGTCATCTTTGTAGATAAGTTTGCTGTGTTTGTTGGTCTCTCTTGTCTTAGAATAGACCTGTCAGTTTTTTCTTTAAGCCTGGTTTATCATCTGTGAAGTTCCTGAACTGTTGTTTATCTATGAAGCTATGTATTCTCCCTTCAAACCTGAACATGAGTCGAGTTGGATGCAGTATTCTCGGTGAGGCAATAATTTTATTCAGTCTTGTCACAATATCCCACCACTGTCTTCTGGCCTTGAGAGTTTCTTGTGACATGTCTGCTGTAAGTCTTAGGGAAGCTCTTTTGAATATAATTTCCCTTTTTGATCATGCTGCTTTCAATATTCTATCTCTATCTGTGGGATTTGTCATTGTATCAAGGATGTTTCTGGGGGTGTTTTTCTTTGGGTCTCTTTTAGCTGGTACTCTTCAGGCATGCATGATTTGATTGCATGTAGTCTTTAACTCTGGAGTATCTCTTTGATGATGTCTTTGACAGTTGATTCTTCCTGGAGATCTCCTTCCTGAGTTTCTGGGACTCCAATGATTCTTTTTTTTTTTTTTTTTTTTTAATTTTTATTTTGATCATAATGGTTTACATAGTGTTGACAATAATATTTTAGGTACATATTTACATAAAATCAGGGGGGATTCCCATCACCAAATTGTCCTCCCTACACCTCCATTTCTGTCCTACCTCCCATTTCCTCTTCCCTCATCCCAGGTCGGCTTGAATATGTGGTCCCCTCTTTATCTAACCCACAACTTAGTAGTCTTGCACCTGTTTGGTCTTGATGCCTCCCTTAGTTCCCCCTCTAACTGGAGGCAGGACTAGCTAGTTCAAGTTGCGTGGTTTTGTTTGAAAAAGAGAAAAGTAATAAACTGGGGTAAGGATCTAATACCCCGAAACTGGGCGGAATCCTTCTAGAGGCTCTCATCATCGTTTTGAGAGATGGAGAAAAAGAAGGTGAAACACTCCACCAGTACCAAAAGAAGTGTCAAATATCTAGTGAGGGCTTGAGCTGTATCGATAAGCACCACAAAAAAAAAAACAAAACAAAACAAAAAAAAAACAGGCAAACAAACAAACAACAAAAAGCAAAACAAGCAAAAACAAACAAACAAAAAAAACACACCATGGTCTTGAAATGAGAAACATGGCATAGCACATAACGAAAGAAAAGAAAGGAAGAGAAAATATAAGTATGGTTGGGGACAGTTTCAATAATCACTCCCAAACAGAGAAATCGACCAAAATAGATAGGTGAATAAAAATAATAACAACAATAATAAATGGAGGTAAAAAATATATAGATAATAACCAAGGTTTTGTGCTTTTTGTATTTTTATTTTTTCCCTCCTGCCCTGGCACAGTAAATATTGGGGTCATTCGAAAAGGAATTCACTTGGCCTAAGAGATATGGGGTTTCTCCGTCCTTGGAGCATACTGTCATGGGATCAACACTAGACTTTGCTCAGGAGCCTTTACTCTCCCGGTGGTGGTTTTTTTTTTTTTTTTTTTTTTTTTTGGTGTGTGGAAGACTTCTGTTCTGTGTTTAGAGGTCTCAGTATCTGCACAGCTCCTGAGGTGGGACTTATGATGAAGTCAGTCTTTGTGGTTCTAGAGGTTCTGTTACCTCCGTATCATTTTAAACCATCTTCTGTGGTTGGTGATCTTGGTCTTTGCCCTGATCCTAGGGTGGCACCTAGGATAGCATCTTTCTTTGTGCTTCCAAAAGCCCTGTTCCGTTACAATTTTCTCTGCCGGACCTTTGGGACTGGGGATCCTGGTTATTGTGCAGGTCATAGTTCAAACCCTAAACTAGGGCTTTTTTTTTTTTTTTTGGTCCCAAGATGTATACCGTCTGGTCGTAGTTCTAGCAGCCAGTCAACTATAAATCACGATCTTGGGTTTTGGACCTACCAAAGGGTGCCGAGACTTCTGGTTGTGTCTTGTCGTTAGCTGGTAAGGTAGGTTAATCTGCTCTGAGGTCAGGATGTTCAGATTTTCCTCATTGTCAGGAAATCATGTTAGAGTTGGCCCTTGTTGTTGACCCCGCAGTATTAAGGCAGTCCCGCTGGGATTTGTTTCTTGCCACTGTTGTGAGGAACTGTGCCGTTTCTATGTCTGGGATCCAGGGTTCAAGGCTGGATGAATGGTATCTGATCACCTGAGGTCTAAGTTGATTCCACATGACATATTTTCAAGGTAGGAGATATCCCTGTTTTGTAAACAACTATGAGTTCCCATCTCTAGTAGACAAGAGCTCTTTTTTTTTATATGTAAGATTTCCCCTTTATTTGGTGTGCCTTTGCAGGGGGAAGTGGTGCTACATTATAATGTCTGTGTATTTGTGGGTGGACAGAGGGGATAACAGAAACAGGTCACATACCCAAAAGCGAGGAAAAGAGAAAAAAAAAAAAAAGGAAATAAAAATGTATGCGCTCACAAATGTATATGTAGGACAAACATTTAAAAAATAAATTAATTAATTAAAAAAAATAAAAAAAATTAAAAAAAAATTTAAGGTGAGTTAGTGAGGTTTTTTAAGGGACCAAAGTGGTGCAAAAGACTACCTTACATTTGGGGGAGAGTAGGTAAAGAGGTGGTGTATTACCAGTCTTATGCCTATGTTGGAGGTACAGTTTTTCCCATTGTCTTTTGGGTGTTTCCTGTGGTGTGTGGGTTCCCAGGCATCTTCCTATCCCACCCCCTGACCTTCTTCAGATTGGTAAAAATTTGTGGCAGGGAGGTCTTGGAAGAGTTCTTGCGTTGGGGATACTTTTGGACCTAGATCCGGTTTCAAGAAACAGTCCACGTTAGGGGGAGTTGGTAGGGAAGGCCGCACAGCATGAGTCCGCAGGGAGTTGGCTGTCTTTTCTTGCAGGAGACGAGGTGTGGGTTTGACTGGGTGTCCCCTCGCCTGGGTGCTGGGTACTGTTTCGTTGGGTAGGAGGTCGGCCTTGATGCCTAATAGATTAAGGATTGAGGGTGAAGAGTTTTAATATGGTGGGAGATCTGGATGGAATTGAGGGGTGAAGGGATAGTTGGATTTCCAGAGGGGAGACAGGGGAAGGTATATGGGAGGGGTATGCAGTGAGAGGAAAGAGAAAATACCTTAGAAAGAAAAGGAGAAGAGAAAGGGGAAAAAGTAAAGAGAGGAATAGAATTAAAAAAAAAAAAAGTAGTGAGAAGAGAGGGGAGAATAGCAAGGGAATGCTGGTTAGGTTGAATGTGTTCGAAGAATAGAGCCTGTAGTTTAAGTCTGTACATCACAGGCACTGCTTCGGTGGTCTGACTGGTCACTTGCTTCAATTCCTAAAAGAAGGAATAACCTAGAGATAAAGTATATGTTAGAGAGTTTTCTCGTGGCCCTCTCGTAGTGCATGCTATGTATGGTATCTCGTGTGGTATCCCGAGTTGCCATCTTAGTTTGTCCGCCCTTTGTATCCAAGGGCGCCTGTGGACAGAAAAGCTGAGAGGTTATTTAAAATATAGTAAGATAAAGGCATTAAAACATAGTGCTATGGTATGCTGCCATTGCAGTCGTGATTTCCCTTGGTGTTCTATACTTGTGTTCCTGTATACGAACTCTAAGGGATTATTGTGGGCCTTTGTTTTGGAAGTCTGATTACTTACCTGTTCTCTTAATGCTGTTGTTTCTGTTGTTGCTGCTTTCTTTGTGGTATAATGTGTTGTCAAGTGTTTGTGTTGTTCCTTTTTCATGAATTTTGGACACTGCTCCCACGTATATGTTGAGTATTACAGTGTTCGAAGTTTCTACCCTGTTAAACCCTGTTATTTGATTGTTAGGTATTAGTTGTGTTTAAACTATATGTTCTAGGTGTTTCAGAATAGTGCCACCATTCTGTGTTTATCTTTTGTCTTCTGACTTACTTCGTTTAACATAACATGATCTAAGTCCATCCATGTTGCTGCAAAGTCTGTGATTGTATCGTTTCTGACTGCCATGTAATATTCCATTGTGTATATGTACCACATCTTAATGATCCATTCATCTGTTGTTGGACATCGAGGTTGGTTCCACGATTTGGCTATTATACTGAGTGCTGCAATAAATAGTGGGGTGCATACGTATTTTGGAATGAATGCCCTTCCATCTTGGGGGTATATGCCTAGGAGAGCAATTGCTGGGTCAAATGGCAGCTCAATTCTGAGTTCTTTGAGCACTCTCCAGACTTTTCTCCATAGATGTTGGACTAGGGGGCATTCCCACCAGCAGTGAATGAGAGTTCCTTTCATACCGCATCCCCGCCAACAAAGGTTGTTTCCATTATTTTTGATGTGAGCCATCCTCACTGGTGTAAGGTGGTATCTATTTGTTGTCTTGATTTGGATCTCCCTGATGATGAGTGAAGGTGAGCATGTTTTCATGTGTTTGTTGGCCATCCTTCTGTCTTCCTCAGAGAAGTGTCTATTCATTTCATCTCCCCATTTTTTTATGGCTTTATTTGGTTTTGAGGGTCTCAGCTTTCTGAGTGCTTTGTATGTTCTAGATATCAGGCCTTTATCTGATATGTCGAGTGAAAAGATTTTTTCCCATTCTGTTAGCTGTCTTCTTGCGTTAAGTAGGGTTTGTTTTGCCATGCAGAAGCTTTTTAGTTTGATGTAGTCCCATTTGTTTATATTACATGCTAAAGTTCTTGCCATTGGTGCTCCATTCTCAAAGACCTTTTTGATATATAGGTCTTCGAGTGTTCTGCCTATTTTATTCTCGATAAACTTTATAGATTCGGGTCTGATTTCAAGGTCTTTGATCCATTTTGAGTTGACTTTTGTATAAGGGGTGAGATATGGGTCGATTTTCACTTTCTTACATGTGGTTTTCCAGTTGTACCAACACCATTTGTTGAATAGGCTTTCTTTGTTCCATTTCAGATTCTTGCCTCTTTTATCAAATATTAGTTGGCTGTATATCTGGGGGTTTATGTCAGGGAATTCTGTTCTGACCCACTGGTCTGAGGTCCTGTCTCTGTTCCAGTACCATGCTGTTTTAATTACTATGGCTTTATAGTATAGTTTCAAGTTAGGTAAGGAGATGCCTCCCAGCTTCTTGTTTTTCAATATGTGTTTGGCTATCCTGGGTCTTTTGTGGTTCCAGATGAATTTTGTGATTGATTGTTCTATTTCTTTAAAGAATTGTGTCTGGATTTGGATAGGGATTGCATTAAATCTATATAAAAGTTTGGGTAAGATAGTCATTTTGACTATGTTAATTCTACCTATCCATGAGCATGGGATGTTCTTCCATTTCTTTAGATCGTCTTCAATTTCTTTCTGAAGTGTTTTGAAGTTTTCCTGGTATAGGTCTTTCACTTCTCTTGTAAGGTTGATTCCTAGATACTTGATATTTTTTGATACTATCTTGAATGGAATTGTATTTTTAATCTCTCTCTCCTCAACTTCATTGTTTGTATATAGAAACGCTACTGTCTTTTGTGTATTTACTTTGTATCCAGCCACTTTGCTGTATTGGTTGATTGTTTCTAGGAGTTTTACTGTGGACTCTTTAGGGTTTTTGATGTAGATCATCATATCGTCGGCAAATAGAGATAGCTTGTGTTCCTCTTTCCCTACTTGAATTCCTTTGATTCCCTTCTCTTGTCGGATTGCTATTGCTAGGACTTCTAAAGTTATATTGAATAAGAGTGGAGAGAGTGGACAGCCTTGTCTAGTTCCTGACCTTAGTGGGAATGCTTCTAGTTTCTCGCCGTTAAGTATAATGTTGGCTATAGGCTTTTCATATATAGCTGTAACTATCTTGAGGAAGGTTCCTTCTAATCCTATTTTGCTGAGTGTCTTTAGCATGAAAGGATGTTGGATTTTGTCAAACGCCTTCTCTGCATCAATTGATATGATCATGTGGTTTTTGTCTTTCATGTTGTTGATGTGATGTATCATATTGATTGATTTGCGTATGTTGAACCAACCTTGCATTCCTGGTATGAATCCCACTTGGTCGTGATGAATGATCTTTTTGATGAAGTGTTGGATTCGGTTTGCTAAGATTTTGTTGAGAATTTTTGCATCTATGTTCATTAGTGAGATTGGTCTGTAGTTTTCTTTCTTAGTGGTGTCTTTGCCTTCTTTGGGAATGAGTGTGATATTAGCCTCATAAAAGGAGTTGGGGAGGATTCCTGTTTTTTCTATGGTTTGGAAAAGCCTATGGAAAAGTGGTAGTAAGTCTTCTTGAAATGTTTGATAGAATTCACCTGTAAATCCATCTGGGCCTGGGCTTTTGTTCTTAGGGAGTTTTTTAATTACATCTTCAATTTCCTCTGAGGTGATTGGACTGTTTAGACTTTCTAGATCTTCCTTTTCCAGCTTTGGAAGAGGGTGTTTGTCCAAGAATCTGTCGATTTCTACTGGGTTCTCTAGCCTAGTTGAGTATAGTTGTTCATAATATGATCTCATGATATGTTGTATTTCATGGGGTTCTGTTGTAATCTCACCCCTTTCATTTGTGATCCTACTGATTTGGGTGTTTTCCCTCTTTTTTTTGGTGAGTTTTGCCAATGGTTTGTCTATCTTGTTTATTTTTTCAAAAAACCAACTCCTGGTCTCATTGATTTTTTGTATTGTTTTCTTAGTTTCGATGTTGTTTATTTCTGCTCTGGTTTTTATTATTTCTTGCCTTCTGGTTGTGGTTGGATTTCTCTGTTGCTGTTGCTCCAATTCTTTGAGGTGATCTTTTAAACTGTTGGTTTTGTTATTTTCCTGTTTCTTGACATAGGCCTGTATTGCTATGAGTTTCCCCCTAATTACTGCTTTTGCTGTGTCCCATAAATTTTGACATGTTGTCTCTTCATTGTCATTTGTCTCAAGGAATCTTTTTATTTCTTCCTTGAGTTGTTCTTTGATCCAG
Organism: Suncus etruscus; assembly: GCF_024139225.1. Classification (NCBI taxonomy): domain Eukaryota; kingdom Metazoa; phylum Chordata; class Mammalia; order Eulipotyphla; family Soricidae; genus Suncus; species Suncus etruscus. The sequence continues at coordinate 166,495,071 of NC_064849.1, forward strand.
GTGTTGTTGAGCAGCATGTTATTTAATCTCCAGGTATTAGTTTTTCTCCATTGCTTCTTCTTGATATCAATTTTAACCTCTGTTGCATAGTGATCTGAAAGGGTACTTCTAATGATCCTTACCTTTGTGGTCTTATATAGGTTGGCTTTGTATCCCAAGACATGGTCTATTCTGGAGAAGGTTCCATGTGGGCTTGAGAAGAATGTGTATTCTGCTTTCTGGGGATGGAGGGCTCTATATAAGTCTATCAGCCCTAAATCTTCTAATTTTTCATTTAGAGCTCTTATTTCTTTGCTATTTTTCTGTTTGGTGGATCTGTCCAGTGGTGATAGTGGAGTATTCAGGTCCCCTACTATTATCACATTTCCCTTCATGTGTTTCTCCAGGTTTGCCAGTAGTTGCCTCACATATTTTGCTGACTCTAGATTAGGTGCGTATATATTGACCAGGGTTAGTGTTTCTTGGTCTAATGTTCCCCTGATCAGTAAGTAGTGACCCTCTTTGTCTCTGATCACTTTCTTGAGGTTGAATACAATTTGATCTGATATAAGAATTGCTGTCCCTGCTCTTTTTTGTTTTCCATTGGCCTGGATGATTACTTTCCATCCTTTTATTCTAAGCCTGTGCTTATCCTGTAACTGTAGGTGTGTTTCTTGTAGACAGCAGAAGTCCGGTTTATTTTTCCTAACCCAGTTCTCTACTATGTGTCTTTTGATTGGAGAGTTTAGTCCGTTTACATTTAGGGAAATTATTGATAGAGAGGACTGTTGTGCAGTTGTATTATGTGGGGTGGTTGTTGTTACAATCGGGGGTTTGGATTGTGTAATTCGTCTCTGAGTAAATCGCTTAGTATCGGCTTAGTTTGCACAAATAGTTCAAGTTCGTTCATATTTGAGAATGTTTTTAGTCTGCCCTCCCATATGAATGATAGTTTTGCTGGGTATTGGACCCTGGGTTGGAAATTTCTTTCATTCAGTCGTTTAAATATGTCATTCCACTGTCTTCTTGCTTGAATTATTTCAAATGGGAGATCTGGTTTGATTCTTATGTCTTTTCCTTTGTACTTGAGGTTTTTTTTCTCCCTTATTGCTTTCAGGAGTTCCTCTTTCTCTTTGTTTTTTGCCATTTGGATTATTATGTGTCTTGGTGTGGGTTTATTAGGGTCTATTTTATTAGGGACTCTCTTGACTTCCTGGATTTGTCCTGAATTGTCTTTCCAGAGGGTGGGAAAGTTCTCTGTTATTATCTCCCTGACTACCTGTTCTTCCCCCTTCCCTATTTCCTCCCCTTCTGGTATACCTACAATTCTTAGATTGTTTCTTTTGTCTTTATTCATTAGATATTGGACTTTTCCTTCCAGTGCTTTGCCTTTTATTTCTTTGTTGGTTTCTTGATCATTTTTTGATTGCAGTTTTCCTTCGAGTTCTTCGATGTGCTTCTCCAACTCTGTGTTTCTGCTTGTAAGGCTTGTTACTTTGTCTTTTAAATCCTTCACTTCTTTTTGTATGGAATCTCTCATGTTCTTTGACATTTCTTCTTTAATTTGGCTGATTCTTTCATCCATGGCTTTCTTATACTCGGTTGCTAGGGTTTCTTTCATCTGTTTTAGTAATTCTTGCATTTCCTTCCTCATGACCGCTTTTAGGTCTTCTTCCCATGGATCTGTGCGTTTTGGTGGACTTGGAACTTTAATAGGGTTTGTCATGTTGTCTCCAGATATTAGGGATTTCCTTGATTTACGCATAATTCTTTGTATTTAATGGTGTGTTTTGGAGTGCTGTGGCTTCTAATTTCGGCCTGCTTTGGTCCCCTTCCTGAAGGTGATTCTAGAGGATGCTGTTGGGTGGGCTTGTTGAACCTGGCTCTTTCTCCTCCCCTTTGCTACCTAGAGTTCGGCCCTCCTGCAGTGGGTATTATTGCTTTTCTACTCCTTATTTCTGTCGGCGGTGCAGTTCCACTCCTGGCCACACTGGTTGCTGGCGCTATTGAGCCTAGCTCCCAATCCCCCCTCCTTTCTCTGGGAGTCAATGGAGCTCTGCCCCCTCCAAGTTTCCCTTGAAGGAGTTCCCTCAGTCCGACCCTTCAGGCTCTGCCCTCGCCCTTGGGGAGTCCCTGGTCCACTCTAGGGTCCAGGGGGGTGGACTGCTCTAGGTCACCTGCGAGTCCAGAAGGGTGGCCCTATCTCCCCCCGTCTATTTGGGTTGCTCAAGTTGCCGTTCCAGGTGCCCACCTGGGGGAAGGGACTTGCCCAAATCACTCTCGCAGGCGCTCGTGGTCCCTGGGATGTGCTGGGCTAGGCTCCCGCGTGAGGCAGCAGGGACTCACCCAGGCCTCCCAGGCTGGCGTCTGGGGTCTCCGGGGGATGTGGTGGGCTAGGCGCCCGCGTGAAGGAGCAGGGACCCGCACAGGCCTCCCGGGCCGGCGTCTGGGGTCTCCGGGGGATGAGGCGGGCTAGGCGCCCATGTGAAAGGGCAAGGACCCGCGCAGGCCTCCCGGGCCGGTGTCTGGAGTCTCCGCGGGATGTGGCGGGCTAGGCGCCCTTGTAAAGGAGCAGGGACCCGCGCAGGCCTCCCGGGCCGGCGTCTGGGGTCTCCGGGGGATGTGGCGGGCTAGGCGCCCGTGTGAAAGGGCAAGGACCCGCGCAGGCCTCTCGGGCCGGCGTCTGGGGTCTCCGCGGGATGTGGCGGGCTAGGCGCCCGTGTGAAAGGGCAAGGACCCGCGCAGGCCTCTCCGGCCGGCGTCTGGGGTCTCCACGGGATGTGGCGGGCTAGGCGCCCTTGTAAAGGAGCAGGGACCCGCGCAGGCCTCCCGGGAAGGCGTCTGGGGTCTCCGGGGGATGTGGCGGGCTAGGCGCCCGTGTGAAAAAGCAAGGACCCGCGCAGGCCTCTCGGGCCGGCGTCTGGGGTCTCCGCGGGATGTGGCGGGCTAGGCGCCCGTGTGAAAGGGCAAGGACCCGCGCAGGCCTCTCGGGCCGGCGTCTGGGGTCTCCACGGGATGTGGCGGGCTAGGCGCCCGTGTGAAAGGGCAAGGACCCGCACAGGGCTCCCGGGCCGGCGTCTGGAGTCTCCGCGGGATGTGGCGGGCTAGGCGCCCTTGTAAAGGAGCAGGGACCCGCGCAGGCCTCCCGGGCCGGCGTCTGGGGTCTCCGGGGGATGTGGCGGGCTAGGCGCCCGTGTGAAAGGGCAAGGACCCGCGCAGGCCTCTCGGGCCGGCGTCTGGGGTCTCCGCGGGATGTGGCGGGCTAGGCGCCCGTGTGAAAGGGCAAGGACCCGCGCAGGCCTCTCGGGCCGGCGTCTGGGGTCTCCGCGGGATGTGGCGGGCTAGGCGCCCGTGTGAAAGGGCAAGGACCCGCGCAGGCCTCTCGGGCCGGCGTCTGGGGTCTCCACCGGATGTGGCGGGCTAGGCGCCCGTGTGAAAGGGCAAGGACCCGCGCAGGCCTCCCGGGCCGGCGTCTGGAGTCTCCGCGGGATGTGGCGGGCTAGGCGCCCTTGTAAAGGAGCAGGGACCCGCGCAGGCCTCTCAGGCCGGCGTCTGGGGTCTCCGTGGGATGTGGCGGGCTAGGCGCCCGTGTAAAGGACAGGGACCCGCGCAGGCCTTTCGGGCCGGCGTCTGGGGTCTCCGGGGGATGTGCCCAGCTAGGCTCCCGCGTGAGGCAGGAGGGACTCACCCAGGCCACCCGGGCCGGCGTCTGGGGTCTTCGGGGGATGTGGCGGGCTAGGCGCCCGTGTAAAGGAGCAGGGACCCGGGCCGGCGTCTGGGGTCTCCGGGGGCTCCAATGATTCTTATATTGTTTCTGTTGAGTTTATCAAAGACTTCTATTTTCATCTGTTCGCATTCCTTGAGTACTTTTTCCATTGCCTGTTTGTTTGTCTTAAGTTTTTTATTCCAATTTCTTCTGTTTTGTTGAGTTTTTCTGTAACACATCTTCTAGTACTCCGATTCTTTCCTCTGCTTCTGATACCCTGTTGGCGAGGCTATCCATTGAGTTTTTCAGTTAAGCAACCGTGTTTTTCAGATCTGTTATTTCAATTTGCAGTTTTCTGATTTCTGTCTTTGTGTTCTGTTCAGATCGATCTATGCTTTTTTTGAGTTCTATGAACATCTTCCATATTTTTATTCTAAACTCTTTATCTGAGAGGTTAATCAGGTGGCTGGAATTTATTAAGTCATCCGAGCTTTTGTCTTCATTCTCTGTGGATGGTGTTTGCCTGTGAGGTTTCCCCATTGTCACGCTTGTAGTGCGGTTTTTCCTGCGTGTTGTGGTGGGATTCATTGGTTAGAAGGAGTGCGTGGCCTCAAAGCAAAGTGAAGGTCTCTTCTGCTGCCTCTATTTGCTAGTCTTCAGAGTGAACAAAGGCACAGCAGGGCAGAGCCTCCACAGGCCAGAGACCTCAGCTTATTGGACAGTGACCCCCGCAACCAGAATGTACTTACTGGGCAGCTTCAAAATGCAGTTTTTTGGGGGTGTTCTCCCTAGGCCTCTGAGGAAACCTTCAGGAATTCAGAAACACAGGCAGACAGGCACAGAAGAAGTTTCCCTTGAAGTCCTGAGAGTGAACAAAGGCACAGCAGGGCAGAGCCTCCAGAGGCTAGAGACCTCAGCTTATTTGACAGCGACCCAGCAGCCAGAATGTACTTACTGGGCAGCTTCAAAATAAGTTTTTTGGGGGTGCGCTCCCTAGGCCTCTGAGGAAACCTTCAGGGATTCAGAAACACAGGCAGACAGGCGGAGAAGAAGTTTCCCTTGAAGTCCTCAGAGTGAACCAAAATTGTGCTTTGTGACTCCATCATCAATCCATATTAAAGCATTTTGCACTAATTTTTCTGCTTATATCTGAAAATAAAAGTGTTTGCTTTTCATATCTGTGCATATATATTCTTTATAGTATGGTACATTGAAGCAAAGGAGACTTGAAACAATAAAACTTGATTAGTTTTCAATGATGGAGAAGGAATTGAAAACTTAGTGGAATAAATATGCAGGTTATAGTTACATACATTCAAAAATATATAACCATGTTCTTAAAAATGAACAATGATTGTAGGATGGCACCCAGCTATCAGCCCAAGACAAAGGCCTTCCTTCTCCTTAAATCTCTTCTTTTGATCCCTTAAAGCCCAATGGACAGGTACTTTTGTCTCACTCTCGACCTTACTTCTCCTGGTGTAAGGGAATTGATATAACAAATAAAAGCCAGTGTTGGCTTGGAACTCAGAAATACCACCAGATGCAGACTGGTTCCATGGTTCTCCACTGACTGGCTTGGCTTATTATTTCTTCACAGCTACCTGTTTCTTCAGACTCATCTGCGTGGGAGTTAGAAACATGGTGCCTGTGGTGATCTCACAACACATGGAATTTTATTTTATAAATGCTAAGTTATTGGGTCAAGGTTTCCACCCTTGGATGATAAAAAAAAATTGGAGGCCACACCCAGTGAAGCTCAGGGGTTACTCCTGGCTACGTGTTCAGAAATTGCTCCTGTCCTGGGGACCATGTAGGACGCCGTGGGATCGAACCTGGTCTGTCCTAGGCCAGCGCAGGCGAGGTAGGTGCCTTACCCTTGAGCCACCATTCCGGCTCCATGGATGATAAAATTATTAAGCAAAAGAATCGAAATAGTTATAGAAATCAGGGTAGCATCTGCTTTGAGGGAACAATATGTTAGAGATTGATGTTATTCATGAGGAGACATTTTTAAGGTGACAAGAGATACTACTATTACTGAGGTAAAACAAATCTAGCTACATGAGTAGATGAGGAAGATTGATGTTTCTTCTACTCATAACATTGCTGCATTATTGCTAAACCAAGTAATGAGAAAAAGGATAATTGAACAAAGTAAAATGTGTGCAGACTAAATGAAAAGGGCTTGAATTAAGTTTTTGATATCTTTAAATGGAAAGTACTAGAGGACAATAATTCTTTCTAAAGAAACATTACATTTTCCCCTTTCCCTTTCTTTTATTGCTATTGTTCTTGTTATGGCCAGTATTTATACTCAAGCATAAAGATGCTTATGGACATGGTTCAAGAGGTCACACTCAATTACTTGCAATATCATATGTATTCTAGGTGCAGAGCTTGTAAGAAGATCATTGAGGTTCTTTTTCATGTAGTAATATTGCTGTTTACGGTGTTCACTCATCTTTGACTGTATGTGACCTGGAGTCACACACAATGTTCACACATGCAATGTTCAGAACCAAATATCACACACAGAGCTATAGATTGCTGCTTGACACATAGAAGTGGCACAGAGGATCAAATCCATGACCTCAAACTTGCAAGACTGAAACCCAGGAGTATTGTAATTTTTCAGTTTAAAAAAAATCAACAAGAAATAAATTAATTGATATTTCCTATTGTTTTTACATAAAATATCAAATAGAAATACATTATGTATAGCTTATCATATTTTATTAATCCCATTAAAAGTTTGTTCATTCTTGAGTTATCAATTTTTAACATAATAAAAATATTTTTAGCAAAAATAGTCAAAAAATTTAATAAAGTGGGAAAAATAATGAATAGGCACTTATTTAAGACAAGTAATGGCAATGAGGCACATGAAAAATGCTTATCGCTTATTATTAGAGAAAAAGAAATTGAGATGAGAATGAGATAACATCTCATACTAGTGAACATGGCACATACCAAATTATTGGGAACAATCAGTATTAGCAGAGATGTTTTGAAAAAAGAACTCTCATTCACTGCTGGTGGGAATGTTGCTTAGTTCAGCTATATGAAAATGATTGATTTGAACAATATTTATTTGAAAGGACGTATGTATATGATTATTTATTACAGCACTCACTACACTATCTCTATCCTTCACCCAAGGTGAGGTACTTGGATTACATTCTTCCTCACTTGCACATATTTATGGCACATATTTGAAATGCAATTGTGTTTATCAGTTTGTTTTCTGTTTCTGTTTTTCTACATATATATTTTAAAACATAATGACATTAATTTTACTTTAATTCTTAGAGTATTAGCAGATTCTAAAAGTCAAAATTTATCAAAAAAAGTTATGAGAAAAGTGTTAAACTCCCTCTTATATATCTTCCACCCAATTAATCCTCTATCTAGTTCATAACCAACTTCAATGTCTTATACTCTATCCTTCTGTATTTATTCACTAATGTTTTCATAGCCAGATGACATATCTGCCATTTCTGTGATAAAATAAAGAATTTATCATCTCACGTCTAGAAGATAGTTACCCCTGAGGCTTTGCAGTCTGCCTTCCCTCTTCCTGCCCATTCACATTGCTACCATTATGTATGTATTTCTAATGTCTCCCTATACATTTTTATTTCTTTCTATAAACTTTGTTATGGTTTAAGTAAGTCACAAACTCACTAATGATCTCATGTTAGCTTAAAGCATTAAATGTTCTACTTCCAAATATAGTACCCTTCACAGGTACTGAAGTTTTTAACATGTAAATTGTAAACATAATTCTGTCGGTCCACATCACCTTCACATTTTCTTTTTATAAATGTAAGTGCATACATAAATGTTTTACATTTTTCTTCCTTTACAAATTGCAGTAAATAATTTCTTCTCTTTTACATTATTTTACATACTTTTCCTAGAGTTCTCTGTGTACAACATAATTTTGTATTTTTGAATTAATTATATAACTAGCATTTTGTCCATGCTTGATAGATTTTCAATATTCAAAAATTTTTATGCATTTGGAATTTTTTAGTTTGTATAAGTTTCATTGAAATTGTGTTTAAAATAGAAAGTGAGTAGTTATTTTACATTCTAGTCCTACCGAAGAGTCCTGAAAATAACCATTTCTAGGCATCATAGCTTCATCAATTTACATGGATATAAAATAAACTGGAAGCATTCTAAAACGCTTGTGTAATGAGTGATACAAAAGAATCATAGCCAATGATTCTTGTACATAAGGAATTTTTGAGAAGAAAGATCAAACTTGAATAAAAATGTTCTTTCTATAAGCCAGGGTTTTATTACTATAACTGCACAGCAGAAAGAGAATAAGTACAAAAATCTGAGGCATCACTCAACTTACTTTTACAAACTCTAAAAATCCCCAAAACAATTATGCCAGAGACTATGTTTGCATTTGTGTGATAGAAAATTAGGAGTGATAACAAATGTAATAAAAATATAGTTGCTAAAGATCTATATGTAAGGGCTAAATATGCAACATTAAAACTGAAAAATTAAACTTTTTTACAGGAAAAATTACCAGAAATAGTGAAAGGTATGATGAGCAAGGAGTCAGGCATTGAGATATTCATCAAATATCTTGCAACCTATCCTTTCAGCCCAAACCTATGCTTTGAATGTTTGAAAAATACAACACTGAAATCCACTGAGGGTCAGGGCATTGACTCCCATCAAGAAAGAAAATATAACGATGGTTCAAATCCATGTGTCAAAGCACTGATCTCCAATGTATTTAGAAATTAATTAATACTAATGAGGTGATTTGGGTAGGACTTTCAGCTAATAGAACTAAAATTAGAGGTGATAGAGAAGTATCACCTCTTCAGAATGTTTCAGTTGAACATTTATCTTTGTTAATATCTAGAACTATGTGATAATTCAGTGTATATTGTTTAAGACACTCAGTCTATTGTACTTTGTTATGAAGTTGAGCTGGCCTCTATGCTCAGAGCCAGAAAGATGGCCTCTGTTTTTTTTTAATTATCTCTTTCTGGAGCAAATGATATAGTGAAAGCACAAATATTAGAGAGCTCATGCTGATGGCAGAAATTGACACAGAAGCAGAATCTTAACCAGGCATTTTCCTTCCCTACCTCCTTCCCTCCCACCTTCACTTTTCCTCCCTCCCTCCTTCCTCCCTCCCTTCCATCCTTCCTTATTCCCTAGCTCCCTCCCTCCCTCCCTCCCTCCCTCCCTTCCTTCCTTCCTTCCTTCCTTCCTTCCTTCCTTCCTTCCTTCCTTCCTTCCTTCCTTCCTTCCTTCCTTCCTTCCTTCCTTCCTAGAAAACCTTCCTTTCTCCTAGAAAACCTTGGCACAACACTTAAAAAAACTCACTACAAGAGTGACAAGGAAACTACTCAAGACTCCACTATGCGAAGAGAATAAAGATAGCAGATTTGATGACCTGAAAAATGCCAACCACCTATATAGCCTCTCAGATAAGGACTTTAGAGAATATGGAGGATCCTCATAGAATTCAAAGAAAGCATGGAACAAATTGAGCAAACCACAAATAAGAATCAAGAGGATATTAAAATAGAAACGAGAAAACTCCAAACTAAAATAACAACACAATAAAACTTGATAAGTGAAATGAAAACCTTTCCAATAGAGCAAGAGCAGCTAAAAATAGAATCAGTGAGCTAGAAGATGAAATGCATAGCAACTTCATACAACAGAAGAGATTGGAAAAGAACCTTAAAACAATCAGACAATAGAAAAAAATCCTAAAAGTATGTGAACAGAAGAAAATAGAGGTCTTTGATAAATTCAACAGAAGCAATATAAGAAACATTGGAGTCCCAGAAACACAGGAAGAAAATCCTGATGAAGAATCAGCAGTCAAGGATGCATTGCAAAGAAACTCGTAGAGATAAAGACTGCATGCAACCAAATCCTGCATGCCCGATGAGTATCAGCTAAAAGAGACCCAAAGTAAAACACTCCAACAGCCTAGTCACAATGATAAATGCCACAGATAGGGATAGAATACTGAAATCAGAAACATCAGAAAGGGAAATTACATTCAAGGGAGCATGCTTAAGATTTACAGCAGACCTGTCACAGAAATCCTCAAGGCCAGTAGGCAGTGGTGGGATATAGTGACAAAACTCAACGAAATGAATGCTTCACCTAGTATACTGCACCCAAACAGATTCGTATTCAGGTTTGAAGGAAGGATACATAAGTAGCTTCACAAATAAATAACAGTTCAGAAACTTTACATACTCAAATCCAGCCTTAAGAGCAAACTAGAAAGGTCTACTTTAAGTCACAAAAGACCAAGAGATACACCAAACTCCTATATAAAATTGACACTAAATCCCATTCCAATTATGTATCTCCACATCAATAGACAAAATACACCAGATAAGTGACACAGAGTGGCAAAATTGATCAAAAAGCTGAATCCAACATTTTGCTGCCTAAAGAAACACAACTGAATATTTAGAACAAATATAGACTCAAATTAAAGATTGTAAAACAATCATCCAAGAAAACAACTCACTTAAAACAGCTGAGTGATTGCATTAATATCAGATGACACAAACTTTAGGCTTCAAAATGTTATAAGGGACAAAGATGAAAATTTTGTAATAATCACGGACATGTACAACAGGAAGAAATCACACTCCTAAACATATACGCACCCAATGAGGGAGCAGAAAAATATTTAAAACAATTATTGACATATATTAAAGAAGAAAACAATAGCAACACAATAATAGTTGGAGACCTCAAGACTGCCCTATGAACTTTTGATAGGTCACTCAACTGAAATCTAACAAGAATATCCTAGTTCTGAAAGGAGAAATGGAAGAAAGTGGCCTAGTAAATATATATACGGCTCTTCATCCTTAGAAAACTGGATACATATTTTTCTCCAATACACATTGGTTATTCTCTAGAATAGACCATATTCTGCCCCATAAACACACCTATATAAAATCAAGAGGATAAAAATGGTGTAATCTACCTTCTCAAATCATAATGAATTGAAATTAGAAATTACAAAACTTTAACACCTGGACATTAAACAACTCATTACTGAACAACTAGTAGGCCAGAGCTGAAATAAAAGAGGAAATCAAAAGATTACAGGAAATATATACCAAGATACAAATTATCAAAATTTGTGAGACACAGCAAAAGCAGTACTTGGGAAAAAATTGTATGTTTGCAAGAACTCAATCAGTAAAGAAGAAGGGGCGTAGCTACATAAATAACTTCATTACATAACTTATAAAATTAGAAAGTTGTCAACAAAATTAACTAACAATAGGCAGATGGAAGGAAATAAAAAACTTAAAACAAAAATTAATGAATTGGAAATAAAAACAATCCAAAAGATTGATGAAAGCAATTGTTGGTTCTTTAAAACAATAAATAAGATTGTTAAACCACTAGCAAAACTCACAAAGAGGGAAAGAAAAAGATAATAAGCCAAATTAAAAATTAAAACGGAAGAATATTATAGACACTACAGAAATACAAAGGATAATCAGAGACTTTGAGAAACGTTTTGCCACAAAACAAGAGAACCAGAAAGAAATGATAAATTCTTGGACTTATGATTTCCACAATTGAACCATGATGATCTAGCATGTCTTATCAGATCCATCACTATTGAGAAAATTAAAATGATTATCAAAAGCCTTCCCAAAAACAAAAGTTCAGGTCCAGATGGAGTCACTAATGTATTCTTTCAAAACTTTCAAGAGTACCTACACCAATCTTTTTTATCCTCTTTCACAAAATTGAAGGAACAAAAATATTTCCAAATAGTTTTTAAGAAGCTAGCATAACTCTTATACCAAAAGCAAACAGAAATGCTGCAAACAAAGCAAAACAAAGCAAAACTACAAACCACTGTCCTTGATGAACACAGATGCAAAGATCCTCAACAAAATACTCGCGATAGAATCCAACACTTCATCAAGAAGATCATACACCATGGCCAAGTAGGTTTTATTCCAGAGATACAAAGACGGTTTAACAAACACAAGTAAATCAACAAAATACACCAAATAAACAGAAGAAAAAATAAAAACCATATGATCCTATATATAGATTCAGAGAATGCATTTGATAAGGTTCAAAACCCATTCTAGATAAAAAAAAATATAAAACTCTCAACCAGATGGGACTGGAAAGATCTTTTCTCATTATAGTCAGGGCCATCTGCCACAAGCCCATGGCAAATATTAAACTCAATGGAGATAAACTAAAAGTATTTCCTATACAATATTACAAGACAAGGTTGCCCCTTCTCACCACTCCTATTTACATAATACTGGAAGTACTTGCCAAAACAATTAGGCATGAAAAGATATTAAGGGCATCCCGAAGGGAAAGGAAGAAATCAAGCTCCCAGTTTGTTTGGGTTTTTTGTTTGTTTGGTTTTTGGGGGGCCACATCTGAGGATTGGACCACTGTCCATCCTAGGTCAGCAGCTTGCAAGGCAAATGCCCTATCACTGCACCACTGCTCCAGCCCCAAGCTCTCACTGTTTGAAGATGACATGATACTGTATTTAGAAAACCCTAAAGACTATCAAAACGCTTATAGAAACAATAGATTTATATAGCAAAATGACAAGCTACAAAATTAACACTCAAAAATCAATGGCCTTCTTATACTCAAATAATGATAGAGAAGAAATGGACATTAAAAACCAATTCCATTCAACATAATGCTATAGAAACTCAAATACCTTGGAATCAACTTAACTAAAGAGATTAAGGACATATACAAAAAAAACCTACAAAACATTGCTTCAAGAAATAAGAGAGTAGGGCCCGAGAGATAGCACAGCAGTAGGATGTTTGCCTTGCATTCTGCAGATCCAGGACAGACCTTGGTTTGATCCTGGCATCCCATATGGTCCCCCGAGACAGGAGCGATTTCTGAGTGCATAGCCAGGAGTAAACCCTGAGCTTCACTCAAGGTGGCCAAAAAAACAATAAATAAACAAACAAGCAAATAAATAAACAAGAGCATAAGGAAATGTAGAGACATACCCTGTTCATGGATTGAGAGGATCAACAGCATTAAAATGGCAATACCCCACAAAGCACTGTTCAAATTTAAAGCAATCCCTCCAAAGATACCATGACATTCTTCAAAGAAATGTATCAAACACTTCTGAAATTCATTTGAAACAATAAACACCCATGAATAGTTAAGAAAAAATAGTTAGAAAAAAGATGGAAGGTACCACTTTTGATTGTATTACTAAGAAATAGTCATTAAAACAGCATGGTATTTGGAATAAAGACAGACTCTGAGGTCAATGAAATAGACTTGAGTATTCAGAGAATGTTCTTCAGACATATAATCAATTAATCTTTGATAAAGAGGCAAGATATGCAAAATGGAGCAAGAAAAGCCTCTTTAACAAGTGTTGTTGGGAAAACTTGTCAGTCACATGCAAAAAAGCTAACTCAAACCTCAATCTAACACCATGCATACAGATCAAATCAAAATGGATCAAAGACCTTTATATCAGATTCGAAAGCATAAGGTATATAGAAGAAAATGTAGGTAATACATTCCATGACATTGAGACTAGGAGGAAACACAAGTGTCTAAACAAGAGGAAGCAGAGATAAACAAATGGGACTATATTAATTTGAGAAGCTTCTGTACCTCAAAGTAAATAGTGACTACTACAGAAAGAATGGGACAATGGGACACAGAATGGGAGAATTTATTCACTCAATACCATCAGACAAGGAGCTAATATCTAAGATATACAAGGTACAAACATAACAAGTAAAAATATCTAACCCCATTAAAAAACAGGAAAAGTAATGAACAGACAGTCTCAAAGAAGAATACAAATGCCCTAAAGCACATTAAAAAGTACTCCACATCAATAATCATTCTGGAGATGCAAATCAAAACAACAATGAAGTATCATCTCATACCACCGAGACTGGAATACATCACAAAGAACAAGAACAATTAGTGCTGGCAGGAATGTGGAAAATAAGAAACCCTTATTCACTGCTGGTGGGAATGCCATCTAGTCAAGCCTTTCTGCAAAGCAATATGAATATTCCTTAAAAAACTAGAAATTAAGTTTTCATATGATCCAGCAATACCACTTCTAGATACCCTAGGAACACACACATACACACACACAAAACAACACAAAAAATGCCCTCTGCACACCTATGTTCATTGCAGTGCTTTTTACAGTAGCCAGAATCTGAAACAACCCAGAGGCCCAACAAAGGATGAGTGGCTAAATAAACTATCTACACAGTGGAAAATTATGAAGCTGTTAGTAAAAATGAAATCATGAAATTTTCCTATACATGAATGGACATGGAAATTATTATGCTGAGAAAAATAAGTCACAGGGAGTGAGATAGACACAGAATAGTCTCACTTATCTGTGGAATTTAAGATAAATAAAAGACTTATGGTAATAATACCAAGAGACAATAGAGATAAGGTCTGGAAGGATCAGCCATGGTATGAAGCTTACCACAAAAACTGGTGAGAGCAGTTAGAGAAATAACTACACAAACAATTATCATAGTGAGAGATAGTGAGTAAGAGAAATAGAATGTCTGTTTTGAAGACAGGGAGGGGTAGGGAGGAGGGAGATGAGAGACACTGGTGGTGGGAAGATTGCACTGGTAAAGAGGGTGTACACTTTATGACCGAAACCTAGCTATGAACATATTTGTAACAATCAAGCATAAATAAAGATACTATTAGAAGAAAAAATAGAATCCCTGTCCCTAACTGGCAGGGAAGCAGGGAGGAAAATGGGGAACATTGGTGGTGAGAAAGTTGCAGTGGTGAATGGCGGTGTACATTTTATGACTGAAACACAACTATGACCATTTCTGTAAGCAGGATGCTTAAATAACAAAATTATTTTAAAAAATCAGACCACAGAGTATTTGAATATTTAGTTACCTATTTATTTATGTAAATGTCACTGTGGAATCACAGTTGTTCTTTTTGCCCTTTAAGTTTTTATTACAGAGTTTGGGCATTAGAAAAATCTCTTGTGATATCAACATGAATTCTGAAAGAAGTGAAGCAATAGACACATTTGGTCATAACAGATATAATTCAGACAAAAATGCATGCATCACAGAAGCACTTTGTAAGTGCTACATGTTAAATTACCATTTCCTACACTCCAAACTTGTGTTTATTCCTTTTAATTTTTCACTATCACATAAGGATATGGATAGAGCAGCTATTTCAATGAACAAGATACCTACATTTAGATTTCGGTGTTTGAGGCGGGTCATGATAGAATTTCCCTTCAGTAGTGAGCATATCTTATGAGCACCATAGCTTGCTCTACATGTATATGTCGTATATGTATATGATAGTATGAAGAAAGAATGAAGCCTTCTATTTCTCAGATGCATATTCATAGAAAAATATAAAGTTCTTGAGAAAAGTTTCATTTCATTTATAGATGTGATTCTTTAAATTAAATAATTTATTTATTTAATAAATAAATTAAATAATTAGATAATTAAAACAATTGTCTAACAGGAAAGCATTAATTTTATAAAATTTTTGTAAATTGGTGCTGTTAATAGCAATTAATGTGATAAATATACAGTTAGACCTTAATTTATTTTAGAACCACATAATACATTTATTTTTATTGGAAATTATTTATTTTTAATTAAAATGCCTTTATTGAAGCAATGTGTCATGTAAAATGGGCTTTTTATTGTTTGGTCATATTGAGCGGTGCTCAGGGATTTTTTTTGATAGGTTCATTGACAAAATGGGGTTCCAGGGACTGAACCAGGATTGGTCCCATACAAGGAAAATGCCCTATTACTGTACAATCATTCTGGTCCTAAAATTCTAGTAATGATGGTTTCATCTCTTCAAAATTCTAAACCACACTAACCACAAATGTGCCCACTTACCTCTCCAAGATCTCTAAGATCCTACTCATTCATAAGCACCTTCTGCCCTGTAAACTTAGTGCTGCGGAACACCTCTCAAGTTCTGTTGTCTTCGGCAATTTGTTTCTTAAGTTCTAAATGAGAGCGATCGTTCTAATAATAATAAGTATAATGTTATAATAATTAATAATGTTATTATTACTAATCTAAGGGTTATTAATACTTATAATTTATTGTTTTGGACACATTGATTTACAATTTTGTGGTATTGTCGGTGATAAGGTTTTATGTATACATCATTCTAACACTTGGCTAGACAGTGTTAGTTTCTCTTCATGATTTGTCTCAGTATTCCTCCTCCCTCCCTACCTAACCTCTATACTCCCCTGCTCATACCTCTCTACCTTGGTAAGCTCCATTCTTTAGACTTGTTTTAGAGTTTGCTGTTTAGATCACTTTTTGTTCCCTTATTATAGACTTTTATATTCCACATTTAAGAGTAAATTCTGTCTCTGCCTCCCTTGTTCTGCCTGGCCATTCAGCATAATACCATCTTGATTTATCATGTTTTGAAAATTGCATGCTT
This sequence comes from Suncus etruscus, assembly GCF_024139225.1. Taxonomy (NCBI): domain Eukaryota; kingdom Metazoa; phylum Chordata; class Mammalia; order Eulipotyphla; family Soricidae; genus Suncus; species Suncus etruscus. The sequence continues at coordinate 166,511,275 of NC_064849.1, forward strand.
TTATCTCTTATTATAGCCACGCAGTATAACACTATATAGCAAACTTCTTAATCCCTTCTGTAGTTGGGCATTTGGGTTGTTTCCATATCTTGGATATTGTACTAAACCTTATAATGAACATATGTAATCTTTATTAACTGAATAATTACTTTCCTCATTAAAGTTTTGATGCTTTCTTTGAGATATTTGATATTTATACTAATTTCCTGAAAGCTTTTTAATAATTACATTTTCATTTTTATACTAGTTTACTATTTTGTCATTTATGCTAATGATTAAAACTTTAAAAACCATGAAGGTATTTATGTTGAAAGCACAAATATTTCTTCTCAGTAAGTCTCTCCTAGTGTCACTGTTTACAACCTTTTGTTCATCCCCTCAGACATGTAATATATAAATGTGTTCTTTAAAAAATAGATCATGTGGGGGCCGTAGCGATAGCGCAGTGATAGGGCATTTGCCTTGCATGCAGCTGACCCAGGACAGGTTCAATCCCCGGCGTCTCATCTGGTCTCCCCTCAGTCAGGAGTGATTTCTGAGTGCATGGCCAGGACTAACCCCTGAGTGTCATCGGGCGTGGTCCAACCCCCTCAAATATATCTCTTTAATATGCTACCACTATAGAATTAGAACTATTACGTTAATAACTGTCTCAATTATCTTTAGCTCAGAGCACAGCTGGGTGTGGTTTAAATTCTTTCCCAAAAAACAAAAGCAAAAATAAATGAAAGGAGCCAAGAGCTCAGAAGTTAGTTCACTTATTTTTATAGACTATTTCTGTTATATTTTTATGTGTTTTGACACATTTTCTAAATGATGTTAAATGGAGTTAAAAGGTTAATTATAAATGAATTTCTCAGTAGAGAGATTCTTCTTTTGAGTTGACACCTGTCCTGTTGTAATAATACCCTAACATTCAGTGAAAATAATGAACATAATTTTTTTCCTTTAGGGGCTGTAGAGATAGCACAACAGTAGGGCATTTGCCTTGCACACAGCCTATTCAGGATGGACCTGGATTTGATTCCCTGGCATCCCATATAGTCCCCCGAGGCTGCCAGGAGTGATTTCTGAGTACAGAGCCAGGAGTAACCCCTGAGCGCAATTGAGTGTGGCCCAAAAGCCAAAAAGAATTATTTTCCTTTAAATTTTGAGTTTTCATTTTGTTCTTTAGTGGACTAACTTAGTTATCCCATGATGCATGTATTAAATGAACTTCTTTCACTGTTTTATTGTTATCTTTATCTCTTCTATAATTTAAATGATTCCTAATGCACAATGGATATCCCTATTTCTTTATATAGGGTTTATATGAATATCTCAGTTATTATCTAGCCATTTTTATTCTACTAGCAGTTATAAAATAAAAGTTATCGTCTAATTTTTAAATATTCAACTATTTCTGGGTAGCAACATGCTAACATTTTTGTGCTATGAAAATATAAAGACTACCAAACAAAACTAATATTTCACTTATACTGACTATAAATTCTCAAGTTGTTTTCTCTTTTGTATTCCTAGTACCATAGAATAGTGATGGGTTTTCAGACTGTCAATAATTGCTCATCGGGGATTTATTTGCTTTTAGAATAGATACAATCTGCTTTAAGAGCTACTTCCAAATACACATGGACACAATTGAAAGGGTAAATAGAAAAATAATCATTGATTTGTGAGCTGGAAGATTCCTAGTTGTTTTGCTAATATTTATCATTAGATTTATTTTATTGCTGAGTAAACAATGAAAAGTTCTAAAGTTCATTTTCAGACTTTGTTCTTACTGATGGATGAGCACATTGTAGACACCCTGCCCAAACCCCAACATCTTAAATACATTAAAATTGAACTGAAATGAAAACTTGGGTCAACATTAAGGGTGATGCCAAAAATAAAAGCTAATATTGCACACGTTCAGCAACAGGCCAAGCACAGGGCTTAGCACTTTACTTACTACACCTCCAGACATGGTAGGAGGTGAGATTATTACTGTCCTAACTTCTGAGATAAAGAATTCTAGAGTCTAAAAAATTAAGTAGCTTATTTGAGAACCCTTGGTATTAAGTTTGTCTTATATGTTTTTTACTATTAACCTTAACAAAGGCTGACATCAACATTTTTTGGAAGGAAAAGCTAAACATCTGATTTTTACTCACAGAAATGAACAATTTGATGAATTGATACTTCTTTTCTGCCTCCACTTTGTTTACCCAACTCTCAGATAATTCCAAGTATGACGAAAGAACAAATAGGATGGAATAACCAAGGGAAGACTAATGTAAAAAATGAAAGTATGAGATAGTATAATAAAAATAATGATAAAATCTACTACAAAACCTCTTTCTCTTGATTAGTAGTGAAAGTTAAGACTGCAGGTTTGTGCCAGACTAATTACTCAGACAGAAGAAAATTGTTGGCCACAGAGGCATGAAGAGGAGAGGGGAAGGGGGAGGGCAGTAGAGAAACTGGGATATAGGTGGCGGAAATATGCACTGGTGAAAGGTATTGTACATTGTATGACATAAACTCAATCATGAACAACTTTGTAACTATGTATCTTATGGTGATTCAGTTAAAATATTTATAAAAATAAATTAAAACAACAAAGAAATAAAGGCTACTCACTCAGGATTGGAGGAAATTCTCAGTTCAAAACCCTACTAGTCATGATACCAGGGCAATGCAAGGACATAGGAGTATTTCTATAGAATTATTCTAATTTTGAGAGCACTGTGGTCTGTGATGCAGAACAGAAAACATGGATAATGTGCAGGATGAGTGACTTTTTACATTGTAACCTGAAGAGTCGTGGCTACATGAAGTCAAAGTCGGGGGGGGGGGGAGAGGAGAGAGATGTTTGTTTTCATTACTTGCTATCAGTTTTTTTTTGAAACTTTTTTCTTTATTTAAACATCTTGATTACATATATGATTGTGATTATGTTTCAGTCATGTAAAGAACACCCCCTTCACCAGAGCAACATTCCAACCACCATTGTCTCAAATCTCCCTCCATCCCACCCCACCCCCACTTGTACTCTAGACAGGCTTTCCAGATCCCTCATTTATTCACATGATTATGGTAGATCTCTGTGTATTTATATATATAACTGCACTCACCACTCTTTGTGGTGAGCTTCATGAAGTGAGGTGGAAGTTCCAGACCTCCTCTCATTGTCTCTGAGGATTGTTGCAAAAATGACTTTTATTTTTCTTAAAACCCATAGATGAGGGAGACTATTCTGAGTCTCTCTCTCTCCCTCTGACTTATTTCACTCAGCATGATAGATATCATGTACATCCATGTATAGGAAAATTTCATGACTTTATCTCTCCTGATGGCTGCATAATATTCCATTGTGTATATGTACCACAGTTTTTTTAGCCATTCGTCTGTTGAAGGGCATCTTGGTTGTTTCCAGAGGCTGGCTATTGTGAATAGTGCTGCAATAAATATAGGTGTGAGGAAGGGGTTTTGTATTGTGTTCTTGTGTTCTTAGGGTATACCCCTAGGAGTGGAATAGCTGGGTCAAATAGGAGCTCAATTTCCAGTTTTTGGAGGAATCTCCGTATCGCTTTCCATGAGGTTGGACTAGATGGCATTCCCACCACCAGACTTCCTTTCTCTCCACATCCCCGCCAGCACTGATTGTTCTCATTCTTTGTGATGTGCGCCAATCTCTGTGGTGTGAGGTGGTATCTCATCGTTGTTTTGATCTGCATCTCCCTGATGATTAGTGACGAGGAGCATTTTATTATGTGCCTTTTGGCCATTTGTATTTCTTTTTTATCAAAGTGTGTTCATTTCTTCTCCCCATTTTTGATGGGATTAGATGTTTTTTTCTTGTAAAGTTCTGTCAGTGCCCTGTATATTTTGGATAACAGCCCCTTATGTGATGTGTGTTGGGTGAATAGTTTCTCCCACTTGGTGGGTGACTCTTGTATCCTGGGCACTATTTATTTTGAGATACAGATGCTTCTCAGTTTAATGTATTCCCATATGTTGATCTTTGCGTCCCCTTGTTTGGAAAGTGCAGTTTCCTCCTTGAAGATGCCTTTAGTCTCAATGTCATGGAGGGTTTTACCGATATGTTGTTCTATATACCTTATGGTATCAGGTCTGATATCAAGGTCTTTAATCCATTTGGATTTTACCTTCGTACACGATGTTAATTGGGGGTCTATGTTCACTTTTATGCAAGTGGCTAACCAGTTCTGCCAGCACCACTTGTTGAAGAGGTTTTCACTGCTCCACTTACGATTTCTTGCTCCTTTGTCAAAAATTAGGTAATTGTATGTCTGTGGGACAATGTCTGAGAACTCAAGCCTATTCCGCTGATCTGAGGGTCTGTCTTTATTCCAATATCATACTGTTTTGATAACTATTGCTTTGTAGTACAGTTTAAAGTTGGGGAAAGTAATGCCTCACATTTTCCTTTTCCCTAGGAGTGCTTTACCTATTCGAGGGTGTTTATTGTTCCAGATGAACTTCATAAGTGTTTGATCTACTTCTTTGAAGAATGTCATGTGTATTTTTAAGGGGATCGCATTAAATCTGTATAACGCTTTGGGGAGTATTGCCATTTTAATGATGTTAATCCTGCCCATTCATAAGCACAGTATGTGTTTCCATTTCCATGTGTCCTCTCTTATTTCTTGGAGCAGAGCTTTATAGTTTTCTTTGTATAGGTCTTCACGTCTTTGGTCAAGTTGACTCCAAGATATTTGAGTTTATGTGGCACTATTGTGAATGGGATTGCCTTCTTGACTTCCTTCTCTTCCTTTCATTCTTGGTGTATAAAAAGGCCATTGATTTCTGTGTGTTAATTTTGTAGCCTGCCACCTTGCTATATGAGTCTATTGTTTCTAGAAGCTTTTCCGTAGAGACTTTACGGTTTTCTAAGTAGAGTATCATGTCATCTGTAAACAATGAGACCTTGACTTCTTCCTTTCCTATCTGGATTCCCTTGATATCTTTTTCTTGCCTGATCGCTATAGCAAGAACTTCCAGTACTATATTGAAGAGGAGTGGTGAGAGTGGACAGCCTTGTCTTGTACCAGAATTTAGAGGAAAGGCTTTTAGTTTTTCTCCATTGAGGATAATAGTTGCATTGGCTTGTGGTAGATGGCTTCAACTAGATTGAGAAAGGTTTTTTCCATTCCCATCTTGCTAGATTTTTTATCAAGAATGGGTGTTGGACCTTATCAAATGCTTTCTCTGCATCTATTGATATGATCATGTGATTTTTATTTTTCTTCTTGTTGATGTTGTGTATGATGTTGATAGATTTACGAATGTTAAACCATCCTTGCATTCCTGGGATGAAACCTACTTGGTCATAGTGTATGATCTTCTTGATGATGCATTGGATCCTATTTGCCAGGATTTTTTTTGAAGATCTTTGCATCAGCATTCATCAGGGATATTGGTCTGTAATTTTCTTTTTTGGCAGCGTCTCTGTCTGGTTTTGGTATCAAGGTGATGTTGGCTTCATTAAAGCTGTTTGGGAGTGTTCCCGTTTTTTTCAATTACATGGAAGAGCTTGGCTAGGATTGGTAGTAGCTCCTCTTGAAAGATTTGAAAAAATTAATTAGGAAATCCATCTGAGCCTGGGCTTTTCTTTTTGGGCAGATGCTTAATTACAGTTTCAATTTCCGCAGTAGTGATGGGGGTATTTAGATATGCTACATCCTCCTTATTTAAGTGTGGAAGGTCATAAGTGTCCAAGAAATTTTCCATTTCTTCTAGGTTCTCACGTTTAGTAGCATAAAGTTTCTCAAAGTGGTCTCTGATTACCCTTTGGATCTCTGCAATATCTGTCGTGATCTCCCCCTTTTCTTTTCTAATATAGGTTATCAGGTTTCTCTCTCTTTCTTTGTGAGTTTTGCCAATGGTCTATCAATCTTGTTTGTTTTTTCAAAGAACCAACTTCTGCTTTCATTGATCTTTCTGATTTTTTTTTTTTTGGTTTTCTACTTCATTGAGTTCTGCTTTCAGGTTTGTTATTTCCTTCGTCTCCCTATTTTTGGTTCCTTTTGTTGGTCATTTTTCTAATTTTTTTTGCTGTGTCATTAAGTTATTCAGGTATGTCCCTTCTTCCTTTCTGATGTGTGCCTGTAGAGCTATAAAATTTTCTCTCAGGACCGCTTTTGCTGTGTCCCATAGATTCTGGCAGTTTGTGTCTTCATTATCATTTGTTTCCAGGAAAGTTTTGATTTCCTTTTTGATTTCATCTCAGACCACTGGTTGTTCAGTAGCAGGGTGTTTAATTTTCAATTGTTAAAGTTTTTCTTCTGTGTGGCTTTGTAGTTCACGTCTAAATTCAGAGCCTTGTGGTCAGCAAAGGTAGCCTGCAAGATTTCTATCCTCTTGATTTTATGGAGGTATGCTTTATGTGTCAGCATGTAGTCTATTCTGGCGAATGACCCATGTACATTGGAGAAGAATGTGTATCCAGTTTTGGGGGGGATAGAGTGTCCTTTATATATCTACTAGTCCTCTTTCTTTCATTACTCTTTTCAGGGATAGTATGTTTTTGTTGGGTTTCAGTCTGGTTGACCTATGAAGTGTTGATAGGGCCATGTACAGGTCTCCCACAATTATTGTGTTATTATTGACGTCTTCTTTCAGATTTGTCAGGAATTGTATTAGATAATTTGCTGGTCTCTCTTTTGCTGTATATATGTTTAATAGTCTGATTCTTCCTGTTGCACATATCCCTTGATTAGTACATAGTGTCCATCTTTGTCCCTTACCACTTTTCTGAGCATAAAGTTGGTGTCATCAGATTTTAACATGGCTACCCCAGCTTTTTTGAGGGTGTTGTTTGCTTGGATGATTTTCCTCCAGTCTTTGATTTTGAGTCTATATTTGTTCTTTATTCAGATGTGTTTCTTGTAGGCAGCAGAAAGTTGGATTCACCTTTTTGACCCATTTTGCCACTCTGAATTTTTTAATTGGTGAATTTAGTCCATTGACATTTAGGGAGATGATTGTCATAGGATTTAACATCATCTTTGTAGATAAGTTTGCTGTGTTTGTTGGTCTCTCTTGTCTTAGAGTAGACCAGTCAGTTTTTCCTTTAAGGCTGATTTATCATCTGTGAAGTTTCTGAGCTGCTGTTTATCCATGAAGTTATGTATTCTTCCTTCAAACCTGAACATGAGTTGAGCTGGGTGCAGTATTCTTGGTGAGGCATTCATTTCATTCAGTCTTGTCACAATATCCCACCACTGTCTTTTGGCCTTGAGAGTTTCTTGTGACATGCCTGCGGTAAGTTTTAGGGATGCTCCTTTGAATGTAATTTCCATTTTTGATCTTGCTGCTTTCCATATTCTATCTCAATCTGTGGGATTTGTCATTGTAGTGAGGATGTGTCTTGGGTTGTTTTTCTTTGGATCTCTTTTAGCTGGTACTCTTTGGGCATGCAGGATTTGATTGTATGTAGTCTTTAACTCTGGGAGTATGTCTTTGATGATGTCTTTGACAGTTGTTTCTTCCTGGAGATCTCCTACCTGGTTCTCTGGGACTGCAATGATTCTTATGTTGTTTCTGTTGAGTTTATCAAAGACTTCTATTTTCATCATTCACATTCCTTGAGTACTTTTTCCATTGCCTGTTTGTTTGTCTTAAGGTTCTTTTCCAATTTCTTCTGTTGTGTTGAGTTTTTTTTGCACCACATCTTCCAGTACTCCAATTCTCTCCTCAGCTGCTTATTCCCTGATGGCGAGGCCATCCATTGAGGTTTTCAATTGCGCTACCGTGTTTTTCAGATGTTATTTTAATTTGTAGTTTTCTGATTTCTGTCTTTGTGTTCTGTTCAGATGGATCTCTGCTTTCTTTGAGTTCTTCAAACATCTTCTATCTTGTTATTTTAATTCCTTATCCAAGAGGTTAATCAGGTGGTTGGAATTTATTAGGTCATCCGAGCTTTTGTCTTCATTCTCTATGCATGGTGTTTGCCTGCGAGGTTTCCCCATTGCCACGCTTGTAGTGTGGTTTTTCCTGTGTTCTGTGGTGGCGTTCATTAGTTAGAAAGAGTATGCGGCTGCAAAGCGAAGCGGAGGACTCTTCTGCTGCCTCTATTTGACAGTTTTTTGGAAGTGCACTCCCTAGGCCTCTGTGGGGACCTTCAGGGATTCAGAAACACAGGCAGACAGGTGCAGGATAAGTTTTGCTTGAAGTCCTCAGAGTGAACAAGGCACAGCAGGGTGGAGCCTCCGCAGATCAGAGAGCTTAGCTTATTGGACAGCGACCCCCACAGCCAGAATTTACTCACTGGGCAGCTTCAAAATGCAGGTTTTTGGGGGTGTGCTCCCTAGGCCTTTGAGGAGACCTTTACGAATTCAGAAACACAGGCAGACTGGCGCAGGAGAAGTTTGCTATCAGTTTTAATGTTAATGTTTGTTTCCTTGATTTCAAACTACGTCATCTTTTTCCTCTTGCCTTTGTCTATTCCCCTGAACTGTGCCCCACCCAGTAAATGGGGGTCACCCTGTCAGAATTCATGATATCAGAGACACAGCACCTTATAGCTTTTGTTATTGAGCACTGCTATTCTAAGATGTTGCACTCTTCAAGACCAAGGACAATATTATGTTTTGATTCTCTGGTTGTGCTCAGCACTATGTTGGACATCAAGTGAGTAATAGATAATTCTTCATTAATCTGAAGAAAAACTTGAGACAGTTTTGTATTTATTGTTAGTAACCACAGCTACTCATTTTGCTAAAAGAATCAAATAATCTCTCATTTATAGCTACCAGCAAGGACAGTTCTTGGAAAGTGCTGAAGCATTTGATTGCTCACCAACCATCTCCAGAGATGTCAAGGAAAGTCTGGAATGCTGCTTAACAATGTTCATGTTCCTCTGTGGGTGGACAGGCAACTCAGAGTCCCTTCTCACCTTTCCCCTTTTGCTTAGATAGGACAACTTAACTCTAATCTTCAGAGGTAAGGGGGATGTCTGAGACCTCTTTACACTTTTGCAAGTTTGACCTGGCATACACATCCTATAGAAATGTAAAAAGCAGCGAACTTTAAGCTTTAGAAGCCATACAACTGTTCTATGCTTAAGCTCATCTAGTATTTCTGAATAAATTACAAAACACAAAAAAGACAGTTTTTTTTTATTTTTATAATTTTTAGGTACATAGTGACATTGAATCAGGGGCATTCCCACCACCAATGTTGTCCTCCCTCCACCCCTGTTTTTAGCATGCATTCCATACCCTCTCCTTTGAGCCCTTGGCTGCTAATATAAGTGGCCTCTTCTGTGTCTAGTTTGTTGTAGATTGGGTTTCGATTCTGTTGTCATTGGCTTTGGATTTGGTGTTTAAGTCTGATCATTTTTTAATTACTACTTAATGTTCATATAACTGTCTGGTCTTGGTACCCTCTATCATTTCTCCCCCAGTAAGACTTAATGTTTTTAAGGGCTTCCCACTGAAACCAGGGTGGGGGAGGGGTCCAGTATCAGAACTTGCTATGGGACCAGAGTGATAGCACAGCAGTAGGGCGTTTGCCTTGTATGTGGACAACCTGAACAAACCTGGTTTCAATCCTCAGCATTTCATATGGTCCCTGGAGCCTGTCAGGAGCAATTTCTGCGTGCAGAGCCAGGAGTAAACCACTCAGTGCTGTTGGGCATGGCCAAAAAAATAAAATAGTTTATATATGCCAGAGACCAAACCCTAATATGAAATTCAGCAAGACAAACTAGTCTTGTGTGGCCAGAGTACATAACCTAAGGTATTGGCTTGCCCCAGAGCCCAAAGAAATACCACAGTTTCCTATCAGTCAAACATCCCAGGAAGCTTGTGACATCCTTGAAACTTCACTAACCTTGAGATGTTACTGTGCTCCTTAGCTCCTTATGTAAAGATGGCATGTAAAGATTACCCATATATGACCTCTGTAATGCAAGCTGTTCCATCCTGCTTTCTCTCCACCCGCTGTATAATCGTGCTTAAAAAGAGCCTGTACCAACTAATAAACCAGGACCTTGATAAGACACTTTTACTTGGTCTCCTCTTCTTTCCCCCCATTCTCTTTTCAGGCTGGGACCCCTCTACACCCGCAAATAATATATATATATATATATATATATATATATATAAACTTGCTGCAGCCTCCAGATCTTGGACACTCCAGAAATAAATGTCCCAACACATCTTGACATTGTCTTTTGGTTCAGCTATTCACTTACACCTAATGACACACTTACTTAACTAAGAGATCCAGTTCCTTTAAAAATTTCATAGCTTAGGAGCCAGAGTGATAGTACAGCAGGTAGGGCTTTTGCCTTTCATGCAGCCAATCCAGATTCTATTTTTGTCAGTGGTTGGCAACCTTTTTTATTAACTGAGCCAAATCTCTCAAAAACCACGATTGAAATTTATTTTGAGAGCCACATTTTTTTTTTTTGGTTTTTGGGTCACACCCGGAAATGCTCAGGGGTTATTCCTGGCTCTACACGCAGAAATAACCCAGCAGGCTTGGGGGACTTTATGGGATGCCAGGATTCGAACCAGGAACCTCCCACATGCAAGGCAAATGCCTTACCACTGTGCTATCTCTCTGCCCCCCCTTTTTTGGTTTTTGGGTCACACCCAGCAGCGCTCAGGGGTTACTCCTGAGATTTATGCTCAGAAATTGCTCCTGGCAGGCTCAGGGGACCATATGAGATGCCAGGATTCGAACCACCGACCTTCTGCATGAGAGGCAAACCCCTTACCTCCATGCTATCTTTCTGGCCCCGAGAGCCACATTTTTAAAACCAAAAATACATAGAATGGTACACTGTTTTTAGTTTCAATAAGTTTTTATTGAGAATATTCTGCATGCAAGTATCCACATAGGTCAGGAGTATACAAGTAACACAACTAATAAAACAAAAACTTTAGAATGATATTATTTATCAATAACATTAAATTCCATAAAATTTGCCTTACAATATAGAGAAAATTACATCCTGACAATGACTGATAAAATCACAAACACTAATGTGAACATTGGCCTTGCATTTCCTTGGATAGTTTGAATAAGTCAGGTTCGTATGTTATTGTTTTTAATTTTAGGCACGATTCCAGGTTCTCATCGATGAGACAATTTATCAATTTACTCTTGATAAGATTCATGCTTGAACATGATTGTTTGCATAAATATGTAGACCTCAATAAGGAAAGAACAGCAAATGCTAGCTTTTTAGTTGATTATATGAGTCAGGAAAACTATTCCAGGTGTTAAAAATCAACATATCTTCCTTCTCCGGGCCTTTCAAAGCAGACCACTTGTGTTGTGAACTAAGTTCACATTTGTGTTTCTCCAATCTTTCTAAATTAGCACAAAGACGTTCAAATTTCAAGTTCCACAGTTCTTTGTTTTTTTAAATCCAGCAAATGCATTTCAAAGTTGCCAATGTCAATATTAAAGGGAGAAAAATTTAATTCCGTTACAGTGGCATCCAGAGTTGTTGTTGTTGTTTTTTTTTTAACCTGGTTCTTTTTTTTTTTTATTTAAACAAATTGATTACATACATGATTGTGTTTGGGTTTCAGTCATGTAAAGAACACCACCCATCACCAGTGCAACATTCCCATCACCAATGTCCCAAGTCTCCCTCCTCCCCACATGACCCCCCGCCTGTACTCTAAACAGGCTCTCCATTTCCCTCATACATTTTCATTATTAGGAAAGTTCAAAATGTAGTTATTTCTCTAACTAAACTCATCACTCTTTGTGGTGAGCTTCCTGTGGTGAGCTGGAACTTGCAGCTCTTTTCTCTTTTGTGTCTGAAAATTATTATTGCAAGAATTTCTTTCATTTTTCTTAAAACCCATAGATGAGTGAGACCATTTTCCGTTTTTCTCTCTCTCTCTGACTTATTTCACTCAGCATAATAGATTCCATGTACATCCATGTATAGGAAAATTTCATGACTTCATCTCTCCTGACAGCTGCATAATATTCCATTGTGTATATGTACCACAGTTTCTTTAGCCATTCATCTGTTGAAGGGCATCTTGGTTGTTTCCAGAGTCTTGCTATGGTAAACAGTGCTGCAATGAATATAGGTGTAAGGAAGGGGTTTTTGTACTGTATTTTTGTGTTCCTAGGGTATATTCCTATGAGTGGTATAGCTGGGTCATATGGGAGCTCGATTTGCAGTTTTTGGAGGAATCTCCATATCGCTTTCCATAAAGGTTGAACTAGACGGCATTCCCACCAGCAGTGGATAAGAGTTCCTTTCTCTCCACATTCCCGCCAACACTGTTTATTCTCATTCTTTGTGATGTGTGCCATTCTCTGTGGTGTGAGGTGGTATCTCATCGTTGTTTTGATTTGCATCTCCCTGATGATTAGTGATGTGGAGCACTTTTTCATGTGTCTTTTGGCCATTTGTATTTCTTCTTTGTCAAAGTGTCTCTTCATTTCTTCTCCCCATTTTTTGATGGGATTAGATGTTTTTTTCTTGTAAAGTTCTGTCAGTGCCTTGTATATTTTGGAGATTAGCCCCTTATCTGATGGGTATTGGATGAATAGTTTCTCCCACTCAGTGGGTGGCTCTTGTATCCTGGGCACTATTTCCTTTGAGGTGCAGAAGCTTCTCAGCTTAATATATTCCCATCTGTTAATCTCTGCTTTCACTTGCTTGGAGAGTGCAGTTTCCTCCTTGAAGATGCCTGTAATGTACTGGAGTGTCTTGCCTATGTGCTGTTCAATATATCTTATGGTTTTGGGGCTTATATCGAGGTCTTTAATCCATTTGGATTTTACCTTTGTACATGATGATAGCTGGGGGTCTAAGTTCAATTTTTTGCAAGCGGCTATCCAATTGTGCCAACACCACTTGTTGAAGAGGCTTTTCCTGCTCCTTTATCAAAAATTAGGTGACTGTATGTCTGGGGAACATTTTCTGAGTATTCAAGCCTATTCCACTGATCTGAGGGCCTGTCCTTATTCCAATACCATGCTGTTTTGATAACTATTGCTTTGTAGTACAGTTTCAAGTTGGGGAAAGTTATTCCTCCCATATTCTTTTTCCCAATACTTGCTTTAGCTATTCGAGGGTGTTTTTTGTTCCAAATAAATTTCAAAAGTGCCTGAGCAACTTCTTTAAAGAATGTCATGGGTATCTTTAGAGGGATAGCATTAAATCTGTATAATGCCTTGGGGAGTATTGCCATTTTGATGATGTTAATCCTGCCAATCCACGAGCAGGGTATGCGTTTCCATTTCCATGTGTCCTCTCTTATTTCTTGCAGCAGAGTTTTATAGTTTTCTTTGTATAGGTCCTTCACATTTTTAGTCAAGTTGATTCCAAGATATTTGAGTTTGTGTGGCACTATTGTGAATGGGGTTGTTTTCTTAATGTCCATTTCTTCCTTATTACTGTTGGTGTATAGAAAGGCCATTGATTTTTGTGTGTTAATTTTGTAGCCTGCCACCTTGCTATATGAGTCTATTGTTTCTAGAAGCTTTTTGGTAGAGTCTTTAGGGTTTTCTAAGTAGAGTATCATGTCATCTGCAAACAGTGAGAGCTTGACTTCTTCCTTTCCTATCTGGATTCCCTTGATATCTTTTTCTTGCCTAATCGCTAGAGCAAGTACTTCCAGTGCTATGTTGAATAGGAGTGGTGAGAGAGGACAGCCTTGTCTTGTACCAGAATTTAGAGGGAAGGCTTTTAGTTTTTCTCCGTTGAGGATAATATTTGCCATTGGCTTGTGGTAGATGGCTTCACCTATATTGAGAAAGGTTCCTTCCATTCCCATCTTGCTGAGAGTTTTGATCAAGAATGGGTGTTGGACCTTATCAAATGCTTTCTCTGCATCTATTGATATGATCATGTGGTTTTTATTTTTCTTGTTATTGATGTTGTGTATGATGTTGATAGATATACGGATGTTAAACCATCCTTGCATTCCTGGGATGAAACCTACTTGATCATAGTGGATGATCTTCTTAATGAGGCATTGAATCCTATTTGCCAAGATTTTGTTGAGGATCTTTGCATCTGCATTCATCAGCAATATTGGTCTGTAATTTTCATTTTTTGTAGCATCTCTGTTTGGTTTAGGTATCAAGGTGATGTTGGCTTTATAAAAGCTATTTGGAAGTGTTTCCGTTTGTTCAATTTCATTAAAGAGTCTTGCCAGTATTGGTAGTAGTTCCTCTTGGAAAGTTTGAAAGAACTCATTAGTGAATCCATCTGGGCCTGGGCTTTTGTTTTTCGGCAGAACTTTTATTACCGTTTTAATTTCATCAATGGTGATGGGGGTGTTTAGATATGCTACATCCTCTTCCTTCAACCGTGGAAGATTATAAGAGTCCAAGAATTTATCCATTTCTTCCATGTTCTCATTTTTAGTGGCGTAGAGTTTCTCAAAGTAGTTTCTGATTATCCTTTGAATCTCTGTCATATCAGTAGTGATCTCTCCTTTTTCATTCCTAATATGAGTTATCAAGTTTCTCTCTCTCTCTTTCTTTGTTAGGTTTGCCAGTGGTCTATCAATCTTGTTTATTTTTTCAAAGAACCAACTTCTGCTTTCGTTGATCTTTTGGATTGTTTTTTGGGTTTCCACTTCATTGATTTCTGCTCTCAGCTTTGTTATTTCCTTCTGTCTTCCTATTTTTGGGTCCTTTTGTTGAGCACTTTCTAGTTCTATTAGCTGTGTCATTAAGCTACTCAGGTAAGCTCCTTCTTCCTTCCTGATGTGTGCTTGCAAAGCTATAAATTTTCCTCTCAGTACTGCTTTTGCTGTGTCCCATAAGTTCTGATAGTTTGTGTCTTTATTGTCATTTGTTTCCAGGAACCTTTTGATTTCCTCCTTGATTTCATCTCGGACCCACTGGTTATTGAGTATGAGGCTGTTTAACTTCCAGGTGTTAAGGTTTTTCTTCTGAGTCCCTTTGGAATTCACAAATAATTTCAGAGCCTTGTGGTCAGCAAAGGTAGTCTGCAAAATTTCTATCCTCTTGATATTATGGAGGTATGTTTTATGTGCCAGCATGTAGTCTATCCTGGAGAATGTCCCATGTACATTGGAGAAGAATGTGTATCCAGGTTTCTGGGGATGGCGTGTCCTGTATATATCCACTAGGCCTCTTTCTTCCATTTCTCTCCTCAGGTCTAGTATATTCTTGTTGGGTTTCAGTCTGGTTGACCTATCCAGTGTTGACAAAGCCGTGTTAAGGTCCCCCACAATTATTGTGTTGTTATTGATATTATTTTTCAGATGTCAACAGTTGTATTAAATATTTTGCTGGCCCCTCATTCGGTGCATATATGTTTAAGAGAGTTATTTCTTCCTGCTCTACATACCCCTTGATTAATATAAAATGTCCATCTTTGTCCCTTACAACCTTCTTGAGTATAAAGTTTACATTATCTGATATTAGTATGGCCACTCCAGCTTTTTTATGGGTGTTGTTTGCTTGGATAATTTTTCTCCAGCCTTTTATTTCGAGTCTATGTTTGTTCTGACTATTCAGGTGCGTTTCTTGTAGGCAGCAGAAGGTTGGATTGAGTGTTTTGATCCATTTAGCCACTCTGTGTCTCTTGACTCGTGCATTTAGTCCATTGACATTGAGAGAAAGAATTGTCCTGGGATTTAATGCCATCTTTATATCAAAATTTGGTGTGTCTTTTGGTTAGTCTTGTCTTAAATTAGGTCTTTCAGTTTTTCTCTTAAGACTGGTTTTGAGTCTGTAAAGATTCTGAGCTGGTTTTTGTCTGTGAAACCATGTATTCTTCCGTCAAACTGGAAAGTGAGTTTTGCTGGGTATAGTATTCTAGGTGAAGCATTCATTTCATTCAGTGTTGTCACAATATCCCACCACTGCTTTCTGGCATTGAGTGTTTCTGGTGACAGGTCTGCTGTAAATCTCAAGGATGCTTGCTTGAATGTAATTTCCCCTTTTGATCTAGCTGTTTTCAGAATTCTGTCTCTATCTGTGGGATTTGTCATTGTGACTAGGATGTGTCTTGGGGTGGTTTTTATGGGGTCTCTTTTGGTTGGTACTCTTCGGGCATGCAGGATTTGATCACATATATTCTTTAGCTCTGGAAGTTTCTCTTTAATGATGTTCTTGACCGTTGATTCTTCCTGGAAATTTTCTTCCTGGGTCTCTGGGACTCCAATGATTCTTAAGTTGTTTCTGTTGAGCTTATCATAGACTTCTATTTTCATCTGTTCCCATTCTTTGACTAATTTTTCCATTGTCTGTTCATTTGCTTTAAGTTTTTTTTTCAGTCTCTCCTGCTGCTTGGAATTGTTATGTATCTCCTCTTCCACAGCACCAAGTCTATTCTCAGCTTCTGATACCCTGTCCCAGAGCTTATCCATTTTGTCATTCACCTCGTTTACTGACTTTTTCAGGCCTGTTAGTTGACATGTTATTTCAGTTTGGAGTTTTGTGATTTCTGTCTTCATATTTTCTTGGCTCTTATTAGTGTTCTGTTCAACTCAATCCATGATTTCTTTGAGTTCATTGAGGATCTTGCATATTGCTTGTGTTGTGAACTAAGTTCACATTTGTGTTTCTCCAATCTTTCTAAATTAGCACAAAGACGTTCCAATTTCGAGCTCCACAGTTCTTTGTTTTTAAATCCAGCAAATGCATTTCAAAGTTGCCAATGTCAATATTAAAGGGAGAAAAATTTAATTCCATTACAGTGGCATCCAGAGTTGTTGTTGTTGTTTTTTTAACAAAGGCCAATGTCGCTTTGCTGTTTCTGAAATCCTGAAACCTCTTGAGAAAAGCTTCCCTCATATTTAAAAGTGCTGTTTTAAAATAGGTAATGTCAATATCAGAATTATTTTCTTGGCAATGTTTTAACAGGCTTGGAAAGTGAATCTTAGTTTCTCTGTCAAAATCTTGAGCAAAAACAGATAATTTGTTTTCAAACAAAATAACTTCTTCTAAAATCGAAAAAAAACTGTGTTTCCTTTCCCCTGTAGTTTATTATTAAGATGATTTAGATGTGAAGTAAAATCCACCATGAAATGCAGTTTTTGAATCCACTGATCGTTTGTTAATGCTTTGATTTATGATAATAAGGAAGCAAAATTGAGGATGACACACTGTTATGGGGGATCTTTGGATGACGCACTGTTATGGGGGGGATCTGTGGATGATGCATATATGGCATCTTGTGTGTGTAAATAGCATTATAAAATTAGTGGGGCTTATCATGGATATTTTAAGCAGGGTTCACTCAAATAGTCCTCACTGGTACTGTTATATATTGACCTCAGAACCTGGCCACTAACTTATTTTGCTGGCTCCTAGATTAAAAAAATGTGTAAAACTCTGGCTCACAGGGCCCCAATACAAATATTGTCCAACAGGAGAGGGGATGGGCGGGGTCCAAGCTGAAGAGTGACTCACCAGGCACCACGATAGAGCCACTGACCCACACACGGCTCTCTCCTCTGTTGCTCTTCAGTCTGTAGTGCAGAGGATGCTGCCTCAACAACAAGGTGCCAGACAGACCCCCCCATACCACATGACTTTACTGTCCTGTGTGGCCCCACACAGAAAGTCACGCACCCCATACCATATGACCTGACTGGACCTGTGTGGTGCCACACAGAAAGTCATGCCCCGATACCACATGACCCAATTGGAGCTGTGTGGAGCCGGCCGCTGGGGCTGCACAAGGGCAGGCAGTTTACAGAAGTTAAGAGCAGAGTCCTGACTCCTGGAGCTGCCGCCAGGCACATAGAAGAGCCAAATTAAAAGTGTAAAGAGCCACATGTGGCTTGCGAGCTGCAGGTTGCTGACCACTGCGATATGGTCATCCAAGCCTGCCAGGAGTAATTCTTGAGCACAGAGCCAGGAATAACACCCAAGCACTGCTGGGTGTGGCCCAGAAACCAAAATAAAAAACAGACCAAATTTAATAGCTTAAACTTATCACTGGATTAAACTAATTCACTGTATCCTCCCCACAGATGACTGTAGTTTGTTTTTTTTTAATCTTGTTTTATATTCCACAGAAAAGAAATGGTGGAATTAGTTGGAGGCAAAACCCTAGTTTGTTAAAGTATCATGGCAACAAGAAGAGGAACTGGAGCAGGCATTAATAACTCTTAGCTTTTTTCCTTCCTAACCTTTGGACAAGAAGCTCATTTTATGGGCTCTGTTTCCTTCCTGTAAATTAGCCATTTGAATAGATGGTTTGTCTCCTTCAC
This sequence comes from Suncus etruscus, assembly GCF_024139225.1. Classification (NCBI taxonomy): domain Eukaryota; kingdom Metazoa; phylum Chordata; class Mammalia; order Eulipotyphla; family Soricidae; genus Suncus; species Suncus etruscus. Next base: position 166,529,469 of record NC_064849.1, read on the forward strand.
ACTTCTGATGATCCTTCAGTTCTTCTATGAAGAATGGGAAGAGTGGATGACATAGAGACATCCAACTAAAAACCAGAAGGCATTGTTTTAAGACCCCTTTTCCTTTTAACAACTCAGTAAATTTTTCTAGGCCTTGGTTCTTTTCATCTATTAGTTACATTTCAGTTTTCACTTCTAAGATTTTTATGATATTGCTTATTTTGTCTGAAATATTACAAACTTAAGGTTTCAGGAATTGCCTTTACATTTTTATATTTTCCAGACTGTATCATATAACATAACTCAATTTGATCCTCAAACAATGGCACTTAATATGTAAACAAAAGTCTAATTACCAAGAGTGAAAAGTTGTATATTTTGGAAATGCCATTTAGTAGAAACCATTTTACTAAATTTTAAATAATTATTAATAACTAACCACCATCTGACATGGCAAGAGAATCAAAACAAAAATCAGCAACAAAAAAATCAAAAACAAAAACCAACAAGTGGTATACCATAAAACTAAAAAGCTTTGCATAGTGAATAAAATCATCAAAATATAAAGACTATCTTCTGCAACAATAAATTTAAAAATCATATGCCAAATAAGGGGTAAGTATTCAAAATATATATATGATTAATTCAAGTCAAGTCAATAATAATGAAAATCTCTGATTAAAAAATTTAGTGATGATAGGAAATAAGCATTTAAGAAAAAAATAAGAAGAAGAGGTTAGAGGGGCCAGAGCAGTGGCACAAACTGTAAGGTATTTGCCTTGTATGTGCTAACCTAGGACGGACCAGGATTCGATCCCCCAGCATCCCATATGGTCCCCCAAAACAAGAGAGATTTCTGAGTGTGTAGCCAGAAGTAACCCCAGAGTGTCACCAGGTGTGGTCCAAAAAATAAATAAAGTAAAAAACAAACAAACAAACAAAAAGAAGAGGTTAGAATTTTAGAACTATACCTAACTGTTCTCAGGAGTTATTCCTGACTTTGTGCTTGGGAGTTGCATGTGGTCATGTTCATAGGACCATGCAGTACTGGAGATCAAACCAGGGTTGGCCACCTGTAAAGCAATACACATATATACTATATAAGTATATATATAATGAACATCTTTTCACATATCTATTAGTTGTCCATGTGTCTTCTTTGGGTAAATATCTCCTTAAATCCATAAAAAGATGTTCTTTCCCAGATGCAAATTGAAAGAAGATATTACTCACAACAAGAAGATGACTGATTTGTCTTCAAAAGACAAGAAACAAGGAGTGTGGAAGATAATGTGGAGGAAAAGGAATCCTTCTATTCTTTTTGATGGATATAAATTGGTGTAGTTACGATGGAAACAGTATGTGCATTTCTCAAAAATTAAACATAGAAACATATGTGAATTAACAATTATCAATATTTATATGAAGAACAAAAATGCAAATATAAAAATGTATGCGTGTCTATGTTTATTGTATCACTCCAGAACAAGAGATTTGAAAACAACCTAACCACAAATCAGCAGATGAATGGATGAAGAAGGTATTTATGTGAAAATACTACACCATTATAAAATAAGATAAAATCTTGCCATTTGCATCAACATATAATGTGGAAATTGTACTTAGTGAAATAAGTCAGGTGGAGAAAAAATGCAAGATGATTTTACTGTGTAGGAGATAAAAAGAAACAAATGAATAAAGAAAAAAATAATATCTTAGATTAAAAAATAAGTTGATTCTTTCCACAAGGAAGGGGATTGAAGAATAATAGAAGCAAGTTAAATACGCTCATGCTTGATGGAAACAAGTGTTTTGGCGGCAACCTGATAAAGTATGATATACCTACAATATATATTGTTATAAACCAATGTAACCTTAATAAAATGCACTTTGAAACAATGGTATATTAACTGATAAAGTTTATATTTTTGTCACTTTAGCTTGTTTATATCTCATAAATGGTGCCAAATACAAATAAGCACAGAGTGGTTCTTTCATACAATTGGCCATTAAAGACAGATATATATTGAAATGTATATGCAGCCTATTTCCTGGGCAGAGGTTCCAGATTTATTTGGTTCACTGCTGTCTTTTCAGAAAAACAAAACAAAACAAAACAAAGCAAAAAACCCAGAGTATTGCTTCCCCGGAATCTACCTTAAGTTAAAACCACAGAAAATACCTTTGATCTGCATTTACTTATTATTTCTGCCTTGATCAGTGCACTCAGGTGTATTTCCTACTTTAGAAAATATGTACTAGGGAGGCGGAGAGATAGCATGGAGATAGGGCATGCAGAAGGATGATGGTTTGAATCCTGGCATCCCATATGGTCCCCTGAACCTGTCAGGAATGATTTCTGAGCATAGAACCAGGAGTAACTCCTCAATGCTGCTGGGTGTGACCCAAAAACTGAAAAAAAAAAAAAGAAAGAAAGAAAGAAAAGAAAATATGTACTAGAATGTTTAATCAAGTAGAAAAAGAACCCCGAATTTTCTGTACCTATTTCATTATGTCTGGGTGCTTATCTGAGACATGAGTGAGTACAGGGCAAAGAATGGCTATTTCTGAACAGCTTCCTATTGCTGGTAAACGCAGCCTGCATTTCTCAGTGATACTGTTTTTATGTTCATCATTTTCCATTCTATCTTTTTTACTTTTTTATACAATTCAGGTACCAATGATGATTTCACTCCTGGTATGACAAAGCCAAAGTATGTCAAAGTCAAAGAGGAAGAAAAAGTGATGGGCAGCAATATTATTCAATGCCTTTTAAGTTGGTGAGTGCTAAACTAATATCATGTTCATAGAGTGACATCAGACATTACACATTCTAAGAGTTTAGACAAAGTGGAAAGAATTCTTTTTTTACTTATTTCTGCTTTTCCATGCTTGATAATCTCACAGTTTGTCCTTTATGTGGTGAGTGCTTGAACACCACAAGCCCTATTTTCATGTGTTCTTAGTCCAGTAGAATCTGGATTTTAAAAAAAAAAACCTTTTTCCTCTGATGCCAAGAAGATTCAGATTATCCTTGCTCTATCTTGTGCTCATAGAGGAACCAAATCCCCTCTGCAGGGTATGACACAACTGAGTAGGAGTGAGATTCATTCAATCTGAGTGAGAAGTAATGGAGGAATTTCTTAAAGAGACCAAAAGAAGTGAGATAACAATTTTTGCTAGACAGACAAAAAAGGAAGACAAAGAAATGGACTACATAATGGTCTTACTATAGTGAGGTGCAAATCCATATAGCATAATGCTGGTTGAAATTACCAGTTCAGTGTTTTCTCCAGTAAAACTAAATCAGGAACCAAAAAAAAGTTAAAAGACATTTATTAAGTCCCAATGGGCATTATATATAACAAATATTTATCAGACTGGCTACAGAAATTTGTGAATTTTATATTTTGATGACTTGTATGAAAGTGGCAGATAGCTTTCTCTTGGATTCATATGCACTCAAGTAGATTTAAAGGCATATGGTTGCTTTTGGATTGCTTACAGATTGCAAGATGGTTCTGAAGCCAAACTTGCTGCTTATTTCATGCCCTGCACATTTAATTACTGCTTGATGTGAATGAAGTGTTTTATCTGAAGACATGCGCCACTGAAATTGTAGCTGGGTTGAGTCATAAAACAATTTTCAAGAGATTGAAGCAATCTTAGAGGGAATTTTTTGAAGTCTTGGCTTAAACTATATCATTCTAAGTCATAAATGTTGTTGTCTTTCAGTTTGATAATTGCTAGGTACGATGAGAAAAACCAAAAACCTAAAAGTTTCTTCCTATTTTAATACCTTTCTGGAGAATTTTTCTCATATGGATGAATTAGAATTGGTAAATGGTTAATTATCCTAAGGCATTAAAAAGAAAAAAAATGACATTTCCTCTAATACTTGGCTTATGTTTGGTATAATATTTTACTTTTAGTTTGATATGAACTATTTTGTACAAGTTTTCTTGTTCCTAGATCTTTTGTGTTCCTGGTATGTTCAACCTTTCTTCTACTCATAGCATTGGTCAACACTGAGGACTGGTTTTCCTAGAGATGGATGGAGTGCTAGTAAATTCAAGATCATGCCTGTCCTGCTAATTCTTAATGATTGTTGATTACTTAGTACTTGACACATTTTATACCTCTATCTAGGGTAAATATTCCTTAAATGGCCTTTGTTAGAAACAAATGAGGGTTTCCTTTCTGAAAGGGAAGAAAGAATATTTGACTTTTTGTAAATCTGTTAGCTTTCCTAGAGCAGATCTGCTATTTTGAAAGAAAAGTCCTAGAGCTAAGTTGGCTGGGAGAGTAACCACCAACTACATGCCATTCTTGAGCATTTGAAATGGGAGAGGCTTACATAAACTCAATTTCATTTACACTTAAATTGTCATATGTGCTATCATATTGGCCTGCACAGTACAAAAGCCTGAGGTCTAAAATTTTGTTTCCAGAAGCTATAAATCCAAGAGCTATTGCTTTGGGTGGGAGAAAATTATCATAAAACCTAGAGGTTTGGCAGCAATGCTCATGTTTAGTTAATGCTTTAAGCATTAACTAAATCAAACATGTATTGTTTCACTTGTGGGTAAGAGACTTAGTTCAGACAAAGGAAAATGATATCTGGGTTCACATTCCTGCTCTGACACTTTCCTATGTGAGTCCAGAAATGCCACTGAATATCCCTATGTTTCAGTTTTCTCATTTATAAAATTAATTGGCTAGGTGTCAAACTACAGATAAATGGATTATGAAGATGCGGTATATATACACAATGATATACTATACAGCTGCAAGAAACAATTAAATCAAGTAAATTTCTGCAACCTGGTTGGAACTGGAAAATATCATGTTCATTGAAGTAAACCAGAAGAAGAAAGTTAAGCACAGGATGATATCATTTATCTGTAGTCTAGAGAATAACTGAATAAGGAACTATAATGTTGTAAAGAGGGGTTGACTAAATCACCCTTAACTCCAGAGCCAAGTAGGAAGGACAGAGAAGGGGAAGCAAGGAAATGAGAAAGGGAAGTAATGAGGGAACAGGATACTGGGCTTTGGTTATATTAATGATATGGGAGATTAATTTTGCTTAAATACAAAGTTCAAGATCAACAATACTTAAAACATGAGATCTAAGCTGCAATCATCAAACTTTGTAATATGTTTGTCAAGGTAGCAGGTGGAGGTTGGGGACCAGAGATGATAGAGTACTGGAATATGGTAATGGAAGTTGACCTGGCAGTGGGTGGAATTGTACTGAAATATGATAATATGCCTGAAACTCACTTATCAATAGCTTTATAAATTATGGCTTTTAATAAAATAAGTGAATAAAATGAGGCAGATACTAGCCTCTGTCTCAAAGTATGTGAAGTGACTGTGTGATTATGTAATGGTAAAGTATAGTTATTGGCAATAATTTATTCTAAAAGGTTAATGACCATGATTAATTGATAGTTCTTTTATTTTTCCAAATTAACATGGTTTTTGTGTATGTGCAACTCAAATACAATAATACTGATATAACGATACCAATATAACAACTAAATTTATTTTGCAAGTATTTTTGGCTGCAAAAGAATGTGAGTCAAAAGTGTTATGTACTTAAAGGGTCAGTGTTTCAGAATGTTAATTTAGACAGTTATTAGGGAAATAAAGCACCAAAACCTCTTAAAAGGACTAATTTTAGGGAATGAAAGTATTTAGAACATGAAAAATTTATGCTTGCATATCTGTTGCAAACATTTTATTCTCCTTTTCATTGGCCTGCCTATTAGACAGTCACCTTTCCAGGTTGTCAGTTTTTATCCCCTTACTGGACAAAATATTTAATGGGAAGCTGCTTTGTATTATGCACCAAGAAAAAGAAGAGTTAAAATAGTGAGTTTAAAATACAACCTTTGAACTTTACTCTTCAAGGTGGTGGTTTTATATAAAATCTGTATCTTTGTGTTCCCAAAGCTCAACCTCATTAGGAAACTGTGAGTAAGGGCAGGAGACAGGGGAGTGGTTCACAGAATCAGTAGGTGATTTGCAAGCTGGAGGAGGCTGCATGAAAGGAAGCAGTAAAAGTCAGTCATCGGCTCTGATATTTATAGTGAGAAGGAGGAAAGAAAGAAAAGAAAGCCATGAAATGTTATTAGGAAGTCAGGCAAATAGAGAGCTACTCAATAAAACTCATGACTTACTACCTGTTCTTCATTAAAAAAAATTTATGTATGATGTAAATATAGTCTATTTTAACATTTGAAAATAAGAAGCTCTCTCTGATCAATAGCATGTATTTCCTATATTCTTTTGATACAAAAAATTGAAATAAACCAACTGCAAATGTAGTAAGATGAGATCTAAAAACCAATATGTTTTCTGTTTGTTGTTTTTTTTTTTTTGCCCTTGCTATTTGTGTATCAGAAATTGGATAATCATGCCAAAATTCAAATAATCTACTTGGTTCTAATAACAAACTGCTGCATATTTTGAAAGTTGAGATTCATTTGAAAAAAATTATAAAGTACATTTTGTATAGTGAGAAGATAAGAAGAAAAAACTAATTCTCACTTAATATTAAAAAATTTAGTGACTTGCAAATAAGAAAAGATACACTACTGCTCACAGAGTAAGCATTCATTGTAATGTCAATATAAATAAGCAGAGAGCTATTCAATATAATCCATATATTGCTACCTGTACTTCATTTTAAATAGGAAATAATAGGGCTTGATATTTTAAAAAGTGTTACTGAAATGGCACAGACATATGTAATTTTAATTTGTCCTGATGAACTACTGTAAATTCAGAATTATCTGGCCATATTTTTTCTGTAATATGGATTATTATCATTATCCTAAAGAAATTAGTTCACAGGACTTAGAATTATGTTAGACTGCCTACCAACTAAAGAGTAGGCAAGCATTTTAAGAAAGAATATGTTCAATATTCAATAAAATGAAATCATATATGTATCCATTCTTTATTTTCTCTTCAGTCTTCAAAAGGCATAAGCACTAAAACTGCTTCTTAATTGGAATCAGGATCCTTTAGGAGGCCTATGACATTTGCCTTTGTTGGACACCTGAATTCTCTCTATAGTGAGTTATACAAAGCAGCATACTGAATAAGGGGAGAGAATCAATTTCCACTCTTTCCTTTGTATACAAAAAAAATCTGTAAGCCCCAGAAGTTTCTAGCCTTGCCTGAGTCAGAGGAGACTGATCAGAGGAAAATGACCTACCTCAACCTCTGCATATGTCTGGAATTCTTTTCTACTCTGCACAAACTCCAATGCTTGCATGAGTGGGCTCAGTATAAGTATATAATAACTAATTTCATGACTACAGAGAATTAATTTTAAAAACATGTTTAGATTAGCTAAAAGACTAAATCTGGTTTCCAACAAAGCTTGCCAAATGCTTCTGAGTCCACCATAAACAAGAAGAGGAGCTACTGCATAAACAAGAGGAATACATTCAACATTAATCTAGAGTGAAAGGCTGAATCATTTTTCAAGATGGGTAGGAGCTGGAAAAAGCAAAGAATATATAAGAAATGCTCAAACATACCTGACCACGATGGACAAAAAAAAAATAACATGAGACTTCTTTGCTTTCTGCTCCCCTGCAAAGAGCAGGTTTGTGCTCAGAATGGTACTTTTAAAGAAATTTATGAAATTTTGACATCAAAAAGTCTTAATGTATCTATACTAATGAGAATAGTATTTCTCACTGAGAATATACCACTGAGGTAAGCATATTCCTCCTTTATTTTATTTGATTTTGCTGAATTTACATTATACTCTTCTAAGTCTACAAATCCTGCAAAGTACAGACTTGATTGATCTTAAGATGTCAATCTCTCACCTAAAGAGAGGAAGAGATGATTTATTTCAAGAACTGAATATCTAGGGGTTCTTCAGAGAAAAGCTTCTGGGTTTGGATTTTTCTCTTGACAGTCAGGTTTCCTTGGAGCGGCATTTTTCATCTCCACTTGTCTTGCAGCAGCATCCTAGAGAGCTGAATGCAGTCATTCAGAATGCAAATGATTCCGTGTTTTAGGATGGTTAAGGTTGCTGATGTCCATTAAAGTTCTTTGTATGAGAAGGAAACCTTTCTCAGAACTTTTGAAAGATGATGAAATTCTTCTGGACACACTTAACTCAGTGAAAATGGGGCCACCAAGCTACAGTAGAAGGAGGAGCTGGAATTCAAAGTTTTGGTTTAATCCTAGGGGTGCAGGGAGGCACATGAAACAAGCGCACTCACAATTTGGAGAGCTCAACTGAATGCAACTTAAAATAGAAGTAGGTCTAGAAAAGTGAATAGATTGATCAGAGGATCCCAAGAATTTTCAGTCTCTTCATAGTGTGCACATTTGAAGTTTAATGTCCATGATATTTTGTACTTAATTCTGAACTTCATCATAAATAGCAGTGTCTGCTGAAACATAGCATGCTGTTGGTAATTCTTATTTATAATTTGGTGATAAATTAGAGAAATTTTTCACTAAAGATGTAGATATTAATTTATATTATGTATTAAAAACTAGTTTGAAGACTTTTTTTTTACGTCTTACTGTTTTGCAACATGATGGAATTTCAGGGGATTAGCTTCACAACACTCTGTATGTGTGATCACCATCACCAACACTGACACCCACACCAAAGTCTCAGGGCCATCTTACCACTAAAATGACCTATCTTCTTTTCCTAGTCCATCTCCTTCTACCTGGTAACCACCACAGTTAGGTTTTTTTTTGTGCTTTGCAAGTTCATTTGTTTTAGTAAGTCATATTGCATATTTGAATGAAGCCACCTGGCTACTGTCTTTCACCTTCTTACTTATTTTCCTCACCATAAGTACCTTGCATTTCATCTACTCCTTTGTCAAGACCTGATTTGAGCTTTGTAATAGCACAGTGATATTCCACTTACAATAGAGATCACAGATCCTTATTCAGTCATCTGTTGAAGGGTGTTTACATTCAGTCTATGTTTAGCTGATTATGATAAATATTGCTACTAACACAAATATCAATGTTAATAGTATTTTCTATTCTTCAGATAAATGTCTAAGAATTTCATAGCTGGATCATATGGAATTAATTTTCTTTTCTATTATTTTAATGAATATCATAGAGTCAGTATCATTTACATTGCCATCAGCAGTGTAGATAGGTGGTAGGCTCTTTTCTTATATGCCATTAATTTGTATTTCTGCTTTTGTTCCAGTACTACACATCAGTTAATTATTCTTGCTTTGCTTGTTTTTATTTGCTTTGGGGTCACATCTGATTATGCTCAGGGGTTAGTCCTAACTTGTATTTAAGGAACACTTCTTATCCTCACCAATTCTTGCTTCTGACATTGGATAAATAACATTCTTACCATGAGATGAAAGTTTCTGGAAATTTGAATTGTATTTCCTTCCTATAAGTAATGCTGAACATTTTTATATGCCATTTTCATGACATAGTCTTTGAAGAAATGCCTAGTCATGTCTTTTGCCTATTTTTAAAAAATAGTTTGAATTTTCCTACATAATTTCTCTCCATATTCTGGATATTATAGATAATCTATTATATGTTTATTGGATAACATTTATATCAAGTTTGGGATATTACATTTGATTTGCAAATACCTTCTTCCTGGGTTGGAGCTATTGTACAGCAGGAAGAGCACTTGCCTTGCTGAAGTTTAATGTCCATGATAAAAAAGTCTTCAAACTAGTTTTTAATACATAAATAATATAAATTAATATCTACATCTCCTTTAGTGAAAAATCTCTCTAATTTTGACACCGAATTATATATAAGAATTACCAACAATATGCTATGTTTCAGCAGACACTGCTATATATGATGAAGTTCAGAATTAAGTACAAAATATCATGAACATTAAACTTGCTGACGACGCAGGTTTGATCCTCATCATTCCTATGGTTCTCTGAGCACTACCAGGGGTAATACTGAGTGCACAGTCAGGAATAAGTTCTAAATTCCACTGGATGTGACCCAGAAAACAAACAAAAGTCTTCCATTTTTCCTTCTTGCTATTGTGGTAGTATTTTGGCTTTGCACAGGTTTTAATCTGATATATTATATATTACACTTTAGTGTGTAATGTATGACTTTAAATCAATTTTACTCAATTTTTTGTATGTTGTTAAAATGATCAAGTTTCAGTTTTTTGTATGTGCTGCATTCCAGTCACCATTTGTTGAAAAAGCTTTATTTTCTTCACTGTACAGATTTTGGCTTCTCTATCTTAAATTGTGTGTGTGTGTGTGTGTGTGTGTGTGTGTGTGTGTGTGTGTGTGTGTGTAGGTAGGTAGGTAGGCTCTTTTTTATATGCCATTAGTTTGTATTTCTGCTTTTGTTCCAGTACTACACATCAGTTAATTATTCTTGCTTTGTTTGTTCTTATTTGCAATGGGGTCACATCTGGTTGTGGTCAGGGGTTAGTCCTAACTTGTATTTAAGGAACACTCCTGGTATGATCAGGGGATCATATATGGTGCCAGGGATCAAATCTAGGTCAGCTGCATGCAAGGCAAGCACCTAACCCACTATACTAGCTCTCTGGCATATACTATTGCTTTTGTAGGTTAGTTTTGTTTTTTTTTTAGGTTAGTTTGAAGTCATATACTGTTATACCTATATTTTTTCCTTTGTATTTCACATAGATTTGTTTGTTGTTCCATACACATTTTAGGGACTTTTGTTATCTTTTTATGAAAAACTAAATTAGAAGGCTAATTAGAGAGATAGCACAGTGAACAGTGAATAAAGGTCATTGCCTTCCACACTGCCAATCCAAATTTGATTCTCAGCTCTATATATGGTTTTTGGGTCACACCCGGCAGTGCTCAGGGGTTACTCCTGGCTCCACGCTCAGAAATCGCTCCTGGTAGGTATGGGGGACCATGTGGGATGCCGGGATTTGAACCAATGACCTTCTGCATGAAAGGCAAATGTCTTACCTCCATGCTATCTCTCTGGCCCCAAGAATACATCTTTTTTTAATTCTTTGTGTTTTCTATTTCTTTTAGTATGTCTTTTAGTTCTCAGTATAGAGGACTTTCTTTGTTAGGGTATTTATAGGTATTTTATACTTATAAGGCAATTATAAATGGGACTATTTTGTTAAATTTCTTTTCTTTAAACTCATTGTTTCTACATAAAAAAGGCACAGATACTGTATATATTGATTTTGTGTTCTGCCAAATCATCATAACTAGCAATTTTATTGCTATTTAAAAAGAAGTTTTACTTCTTTTTCCTATTTGGATTTATTTCTTCCCTTTCATAACTCCTCTGCTTAGGACTTCTAAAACTATTTTGAATAGTCTAGGTGGGAATGAACCTGCTTGTGTAATTACATAATTTAAAGAAAAATTTTCATTTCTTCACCATGAAGTATGATGTCAGCTGTGGGTTTGTCACAGCTGACAAACTCAATTTGATGATGTAAAGGTTCTTTTCTATTCCCAATCGTTTATCATTTAATAGCAAATTAACATTGAATCTTGTCAAAAAACACATTGAGGTGTAAATTGGTCTCTTATTTCAGAAATGATTTTACTCAAATAACCCTAGATCATTGAATTCTATTTCTAATGACCTTTAGATGGCTCATAGTTCTATGAAAAAAAGTTCAGTTAAGGGTGCCTTGGTTTTCTTTGTATAAGAATAAATAAGTCTTTTTTCCATCAGGTTTTCTGTCTTCTCCAGATGGTAACCAGAATTAATGTCATGTGTTGTCATTACTACTGAAGAGGCCACTAGTCATCCTGACATTTCAGTAAGCTCTATACCTCTTCTCATCCTTACAGTCATTACAAAGCTGGAAAAGATGAAGAAGAGAGTCCCTGTCATTGAAGAAAAACAAACTGTAAACAAAGACTTCATGGTCTGATCTCATAGTAAAGGAGCCCAAGGAATGAGTTCATCTCTTCAAGGGCCTCCAGGCTTTCATAAATGAGGTCTTATTTGTCTTGTCAAGGATGGGGAAGGACAGATGTGATTGGTAAGAACATAGTTTCAGGTAGTTACTCAGAAAGCATTTGAAGAAAATGGCCTTAAGAAAGAAAAAGGGGGCAGGGATTTATATGACCTGAATGTCTGTGTATTCCCCAAGTATAAATATTAAAATTATAACAGAGGTGAAAGGGGATTTGGCTGTTGCCGAAGTTTCTAAGGGAGAGCCCTTATGAGTGTGCTTAGTGCCTTTGCAAAATAGTGCTCAGGTCACCCTTTCTAAATGTAAGGAAGAAGGAAGCTTGCTACCAGAAAAAAACTTCTTGCAACAATCCTGTTATTCTGATCTTAAATATCCTGCCTCCACATCTATAAGCAACATATTTCTGGTCTTTATAAAGCATTCAGTATGTGATACTTTCTTATACTAGCTTTAGTGAATTAAAAGGGGGACAATTAAAAAATGTTCCTAAATTAATTTTTGAAAAAGAGTTCAGAAGAAAACTACCTACTCATAATTTCCAGATAATGCAAGTTTCATTCATTTATGTTTTCATAAATAAAGGAGCTTCGACCAGTGTTACAAATGGCTTAATAAATTTTTTCTTGGCAGAGAAACAAGAAATAAACTTTCGTGTGATTTTGAATTATTTTTCTAAATAGTATTTATAGGCTATAATATTACAGGGTTGTGTTATATATATATATATCAATTATAGCTAGAATTTTATTAAATAAAATTACCCTCATAACTAATTTTTGTTTTTTTTTTTTTTTGTTTTGTTGTTGGTGTTGTTGTTTTGGGACCAAACCAATCACACTCAGAGGTTACTCCTGGCTATGTGCTAAGAAATCACTCCGGGTTGGGGGACCATATGGGAAGATGAGGGATCGAAGCGCAATCCATCCTAGGCTAGCACGGGCAAGGTAGATGCCCTACCGCTTGTGCCACAGCTCCAGCCCCTCAAAACTAATTATTTTGTTATTTGTTTGTTTTGTTTTTTGGGGGGCCACACGTTTGTTGATGCTTAGGGTTTATTCCTGGCTATGTGCTCAGAAATCGCTTCTGGCATGAGGGATCATATGGGACGCCAGGAGATCGAATCACCGTCGGTCCTAGGCTAGCGCTTGCAAGGCAGGGATGCCTTACCTCTGGCGCTACTACTGCGGCCCCTCTCAGTACTATTTTTAAAGCATGAAATATACCTTCCTCCAAATCATAACACTGTCAAACCAGTCGATCAACCAACCAAACAACCAAACAAAAACAAAGTGATTTAACATCAAGTACAAGGTCTGAAGTTAATGCAAACAAATACAGGGTAAGATGTTCTAGAAAATTCACTCACCGGTGTTGAAAAGGCAATTTTTTGGTTCTCCATTGACTATAAGAAATATTCTTATTTATCAGGAATCTGCCAAGAACACAATTTACCTTTCCAGTATGTCTCATTTTTTGGTTTTGAATTTTAATCAGTCCTATTGATTCTTGTTGACTATGTTTCTATGACATACTGAAAAAAAGTAAATTAAGTATTACATAATTTTATGTCTAAACAGCCTTCCTAAAATTTAATTCTATTATTTTCCATTTGCATAATTCTTAAGTGATGTTTTGTCCTGTGTTAATGACATCCTAGGGGACAAAAGGTTCCCATCCCTTTTTTTCTGTATGGCAGTAAAAAAAAATGATTACCTTTATCCCATAACTGATGTAGTCAGATCGTTGCAGAAACATGAGTCAATTATTGTAGAACCATGTAATCACTTCGAACTTGAGAATTAAGTCTAGGAATCAAGGCAATCCCTGGAACTGGAAGTGGTTTGCATTTGTATCTGAATCATAGTGATATATTGAGGGCTAAGACGGAGGGTGACATGAAGAGACAGAGAAAACCTCTCCACAGCACGTGTAGTTTCTTTTTAGGAAAGCCTGGTGGCTCATTGTGCCTGTCAAATAGGCTAATGTGCCTGTAAATTTCCTCTGACAGAAAACACATCACAGCAGCAGTACCAGAAAGCAACACAACCAAAATGTGGAGGACTGAAAGCAGAGCGCTTTCAAGGGTGATCAGATTGGAACAGAGTGAAAAAATACAAGACATTGGAAATAAACAGAGGATAGGAAAGAATGAGATCACTTTCTTAAAAAAGAAAAGCATTTATCATTTATAGGTCAAAGAAAATGCTTCTGCAGCCACTTTATAGATATTATTTGGCCTCTCAGTTCAAGGTCAAAAATATCAGGGGGCAAAAGAATTTGACTCAAGATTTAGGATTTGTCATGACTGGCTTTGTAATTGCATAAATATTAAATATGTAGAAATAACTGTAAGCACATTATCTCCACATCTCCACACATAGCTTTAATTTTTAATGCAATCTTTTATCTGCCTTTTCCTTCGTTGGCTGAGGATTTCTGATTTGCATAGCTAGAATGATCCAGTGCCATCAATTTAGTAATGAAGTCACTCATTGAGCTGAATAGAGCTCTAAATATTATACTAGAGAATTATAAGATAAAGAAACATTGAAAGGAAATTTTATGTTTCAGTAAATGCAGTTATTTAGAGCACACTTTCACATTGCAAATGAAACATGACCACTTTAAAATAAAGAGAAGGGAAAACACTCATATTTTAATCATTCTATCTTGTTTCTCTCTTGTATTTTATATATAATATGCATATTTTCTTGTTTTTATATAGAAAATATATTATCTTGTATTTTATATTTATAAAAAAGTCTCTTGTGTTTTATATATAAATATATATTCTATTTTATTTTATATATAAATATACATTATCTTGTATTTAATATATGTTCTTGTATTTTATTATGCATATAACATATAAATGTATATAATCACAACTGTATATATGTACATATATAATTTGGCATCTCAATTTTTCTTACCAATATGACTTTCAGAGCTATATAATTTATGAGTATAAAATAATAATGAAAAATAGGTTCGTATCATCTTTCCACCATAAACTTTCTAGCAAAGCCGAGTGATTAAGCACCTAACATGGGTAAAGGGTTCAAACTTGATGTGATATTAAGCTTTCTGGATATGCATCCAATTCCTTGTATATAAGTGGTGGTAAACATTTTCTTGTATATAAGTACCTCATCGGTTTTCTTGTGAAAGTTAAGGGCAACAATCAGCCAGCAATACCCTTGATCTATAATAGAGTAAGTATCAAAAACAGAGTCACTGAAAAAAATAGTGTTTTGTTTTAGGATATACAGGTTGAAATGCTATAAATGTCCAACTATAGAAAACACATTTAATAGATCATAATATGTCTACTGCATTGTGATTTAGAATTATATGTGAAACATATTCATGGTGTATTTTGAGTACATTTTGTTAAAATGTAACACAAATGCTAAAAATGCACAAATAGTAAGTTTATGACTCAATAAACAAACTCAACCTGAACACATTTTGTTTGCAACTATTCTAACAAAGAAAATGAACATTGCCAGGACCCAATTCATTTAAGAAAAAAATACAGAGCTGAAGTGGTATAGATAGTATTCCATATTTTTAAAAGATGAGTCGATGGTGTAGACAAAAGTATGAATCATTGCACACTAAAATGTTAATGATGTAAAACTAAGTTTATATAAGATTAAAAATGTGAAATTTATACTTTGGGTTTTAAAACTCTGGTCAAAATCCACAAGGGTGAGTTTTCTCAGATACTGCCATCATCTGAGGAATTCTTATTTCTTTTTTCCAGAAATACTTATCTTTATGATTAATCATACTTTGATAGCTAACATTTCCTTGCTTTTCATTACATCTGTTAAGCAAATTCCTCTGAACTACAACTTTGTTTTTCCCATTATTGAGCTTGATAGAAATGGAACCATAACATAAACACATATGAATACATAAATCAACACATGATATCACTGTTTAGAAGCACACAATCTAAGCATATTTTCAATGTTATTTTGATAAATGCACACACAGGGGGAAGTGTAGAGAGGGCTTAGGGATACTCAGGATTAAAAAAACATAAAAATAAAAAAGCACACACATACATAAACAAAATCTTTAGACACTTGGGTCTGCTCTATGCAAAGAAAGCACCTTACCCCTGTGATATCTCTCTAGCCCATTATTGTATTACAATTTTTCTTCATCCAACAGATATTCTTAAATGTCCCTGCATGTTCAGGCTCAGTTTCAAGGTCCTGGAAATACTGTATAGTAGGGAAAAAATAGGACAAAACCCCCTGCTTTCCTGCAGTTTGCTTTCAACTGGGGATATGAAGCATCATCAAGTGGTATTGGAACACTGCATGAAACACTATCACTGGGGCCAGAGATACAGTATTGAGGATAGGGTATTTGCCTTGCAAGTGTCCTATCAGGGTTCTTTATTTGAAATTTTTTATTTTTTAATATCTTTATTTAAGCACCATGATTATAAAATGTTTGTAGTTGGGTTTCAGTCATAAAAAGCTCTTCACAGTGCCACATTTCACCCACCAATGCCTCCCATTTCCCTTCTCCCCACTTTCCTTACCTGTATTCGAGACAGGCATTTTATTTATCTCAATCACTACCATTGTCATGATAGTTGTTAGTGTAATTCTTTCTCTAACTGCACTCACCACTCTTTGTGGTAAGCTTCATGTCTTCGGCCAGTCCTTCCAGTCCTAATCTCTATTGTCTCTGGGTATTATTAAAATAATATCTTATTTTTCTTTTTTTTTTTTTTTGGTTTTTGGGTCACACCTGGCAGTGCTCAGGGGTTATTCCTGGCTCCAGGCTCAGAAATTGCTCCTGGCAGGCACAGGGGACCATATGGGGCGCCGGGATTCGAACCGATGACCTCCTGCATGAAAGGCAAACGCCTTACCTCCATGCTATCTCTCCGGCCCCTTATATCTTATTTTTCTTAAATCCCCAGATGAGTGAGACTATTCTGTGTCTATCTCTCTCCCTCTGACTTATTTCACTCAGTATAACAGTTTTCATGTCCAACCATGTAAGGAAAATTTCATGACTTCATTTTTCCTTATGGCTGTATAGTATTCCATTGTATATATGTATCAGTTTCTTTAGCCACTCAGCTGTTGTTGGGCATCTGGGTTGTTCCGGATTCTGGCTATTGTAAATATAGGTGCGAGAAAGGCATTTTTGAATTGTATTTTTGTGTTTCTACTATTAGCTGTGGAATAGCTGGATCATATGGGAGCTCAATTTCCAGCTTTTTAAGGAATCTTTATATTGTTTTCTATAAAAGCTGTATTAGATGGCATTCCCACCAGCATTGAATGAGAGCTCCTTTTCTCCCAACATCCCCACCAGAATTAATTCTTCCCTTTTTTTTTTTTTTTTTGGCGCTGTGTGCTAATCTCTGTGACATGACATAGTACCTCATTGCTGTTCATTGCTGTTTTAATTTGCCTCTCCCTATCAGGATTCTATCTTTACATCACAAAAGTTCCCCTGTGCAGAGGCAGGTGTAAGCTAGATGTAGAAAGAAAGAAAGAAAGAAAGAAAGAAAGAAAGAAAGAAAGAAAGAAAGAAAGAAAGGAAGGAAGGAAGGAAGGAAGGAAGGAAGGAAGGAAGGAAGGAAGGAAGGAAGGAAGAAGAAAGGAAGGAAGGAAGGAAGGAAGGAAGGAAGGAAGGAAGAAAGAAAGATAGATAGAAAGAAAGGAAGGAAGGAAGAAAGAAAGAAAGAAAGGAAGAAGGAAGGAAGAAAGAAAGAAAGAGAGAAAGAAAGAAAGAAAAAGAAGGAAAGAAAGGAAGAAAGAAAGAGAAAGCAAGAAAGAGAAAAAGGAAGAAAGAAAGAATGAAAAAAGAAAAAGAGAACTAAAGAAATAAAGGAAAAGAAAAAGAAAGAAAGAAAGAAAGAAAGAAAGAAAAAAGAAAGAAAGGAAGGAAGAAGGAAAGAGAAAGAAAGAAGAAAGAAAGAAAGAAAGAAAGAAAGAAAGAAAGAAAGAAAGAAAGAAAGAAAGAAAGAAAGAAAATGCCATAATGGTCCTCTAAGCAGGGAGGGATTTATGAGTGCATAGCCAGGAGTAACCTCTGAGCATCACAGGGTGTGGCCCAAAAAGCCAAAAAAAAAAAAAGAAAAAAAGGAAATCTCAACATTGACAATGTTGTAAATCACAGTGACTAAAATGAAATTTTATTACATTAAAAAAAAAACAAAAAAACTTCAGGGGCCCGGAGAAATAGCACAGCGGCGTTTGCCTTGCAAGCAGCCGATCCAGGACCAAAGGTGGTTGGTTCGAATCCCGGAGTCCCATATGGTCCCCCGTGCCTGCCAGGAGCTATTTCTGAGCAGACAGCCAGGAGTAACCCCTGAGCACCGCCGGGTGTGGCCCAAAAACCAAAAAAAAAAAAAATCTTCAGACAATACAGAAAACTTTATATCTAGTCCAATCTCTAAGATTTTGAGCAAATCATTTTGGAGGCCTCAATGGGGCCACAGTGTTAAATTTATTTATTTTTTTATCTTTTGAAGAGGTCACACCTGGCAGCTCTCAGGGGTTCCTCCTGGCTCTATGCTCAGAAAGGCTCGGGAGACCATATGGGATCCCGGAATTCACAACCACCATCCTTCTGCATGCAAGACATGCACCGCCCTAACTCCATGCTATCTCTCCGGCGCCGCAGTGTTAAAATTTTGAATGTACTAAGTATCTTTAAAACTTTAGAATACTAAAGCTTTTCATTTAAATAATGTTGAAATTCAGAGTCAAAGAAATTCCAGAAAAAGGTTTGGAATCTACTAGAAATAAGCCTCCTACTCTTCCTAATATTTCCAATAATAAGTATTCACAAACAAGGACTTACAAAAAGATGAAAGTAAGTTTTTGGGGGGGATGCATAGCTTTCAGTGGTCAGGACTTACTTCGATGCTCAGGGATTACTTTTGACAGTATCTGAGGTACCATTTGCTGTAGTGTTGAGATCACATCCTGGATTGGACATATGCAGACAAGCTCCTTACCCACTGGACTATCTCTGGTCACGAAAGAGATTTTAACTCACAAATACTTTTCCTATATCTGAAATATATAGAATTAATTGTATTATTGGCCTTAATAATCATGTGCATAGAGGATTTTTGCCATAATAAATGATAAAGGGCTCAACTAATCAATCATTCATTCAACAAATATTTACTAAGCCTTGATCTTGCAAGGCACTATAAGATACAGTGGTGAATGAAAAGATCTCTGACTTCTAGAAGCTTCCTTTCTGTAGGGAGAAGGTCATCAAAAACAAAAGTCAATAAATAATTTCAAACAGTAAGAAGGATCAAGAAGAAAGGGCACTCTTCCTTCACCTCTTTTTCTGCCAATTGTTGACTCTCAGCTTCCTTTCATGAAATGAAAGGCACAGGAAGGTAGAAACCTTAGAAGTAATTTCAGATTCTGTGGACAGCTTGGACACTTACTACTCTATTGACAGTGGCAGAAGTCATGTGATGATTGGAAAACATGAAATCAATGTATTAGAGATCTACATGTATTTCAAAGCAACATAAACATAGATGCTGGTCTGGTGTCCCAAATGGAAGGGTACATGCCACAATAGTGGATTTCTGTGACAGTCAAGTAATGCTGATCATGGAGAATTTACTGAGTTTATAGCATATGGCAAGTAAGTCTGTTCTTTGTTTGGAAGACGATATTTATTTGTTTGAGGTTGCTTTCTGCAAACACAACCATGAGAAAGAGTGGTCATGGTCTTCATTCTTAGAGCATCAGAAATAATGCATTCATTGTCTTGCAAATTGATTCTCTAAGTAGAGGGTAATAAGTAATTAATCGTCTGTTCTTAGAGTTTTATGGACCTGATCATAAAATTATCTAAAGTTCTTAAACTTAAAGTAAGAATTTAAAATTCTTGCCCTTTTTAAATCTTTATCATTATAAATGATTATGTTAGGGATTGAGGAACTCAGACAATTTAGGGTAACACCTGAGAGGTGAGGAGTTAAATTTGCCCAGTGTTACCAGATATAATCTGAGGGTCTTGTAATAGAATCTCATTATCTAGAAATATCTGAGTTGTCCAGAGAATTTATCTTGTTCTGCCATCTCAGGTTGAATTCATCCAAACAAATGTCTAGTTTAAAATATAAAGATTAAGGATCTAAGTCTAAAATCTAAGAGCTAATGATATGGAATCTAATTAACAATGGGTATTAAAGATTAAATAAACACTATAAAATGACAGGAAAAATCAGGTGAGAGCCAAGGGAGATTAGTGATTCTTTCTTCAACTGTGACTAAGCAGGATTTAGTGTCTTCCTTACCATTTGAGTAGTTGTGTTCATGATTGGTATAAACATTCTCTGTAGCAGTCATGCATTTTTTTTTTAGTCCTCATTAATTTTTTCTTTTTGCCTGCTGGGGGAAACCCAGGACCTCAAACATGTGCCACTTATATGCTGCAGAGTTACATTTAGGCACTCAATTAATAATATTTGTTCTATGCAATGTTCCATTGATATCTCATGACTTGCTTTTAGTTTAAACCATATCAGAAAGATTGTTCCCTTAGTTGCCTTGCTAGGACCACATTAGAAATGTCACCTCATACACATGAAAGGAAAATCTAACACAACTTTTGCCTATTTGGCCCTCTCAGTCCTGCCTTACTTTATGACTTTTCCACTGGTGAGTTAAACTGGAATATGACAAATGTTTCCATACTTAGTTTTTCAAGTCTTTCATTAGTTTTTTCAGCTGACTGGGGAAAGAGCGAAAATTTTAGTGGTTTCCATATAGTTCTTTCTATAACGACCTTCAACTTATTGATAAGAAAGCCAATGTGGGGGCAGAGTGATAGCACAAAAGGCAGGGCATTTGATCCCCTGCATCTCATATGGTCCACCGAACATGTCAGAAATAATTTCTTTGTATAGGTCCTTCACGTCTTTAGTCAAGTTGCCTTCTTAACGTCCATCTCTTCCCTATCATTATTGGTGTATTTTTAAAAAGGCCATTGATTTCTGTGTGTTAATTTTGTAGCCTGCCACCTTGTTATATAAATCTATTATTTCTAGAAGCTTTTTGGTAGAGTCTTTAGGGTTTTCTAAGTAGAGTATCATGACATCTGCAAACAGTGAAAGCTTGACTTCTTCCTTTCCTATCTGGATTCCCTTGATATCTTTTTCTTGCCTAATCGCTATAGCAAGTACTTCCAGTACTATGTTGAAGAGCACTGGTGAGAGAGGACAGCCCTGTCTTGTACCAGAATTTAGAGGAAAGGCTTTTAGTTTTTTTCCCACTGAGGATGATATTTGCCTTTGATAATAGAGGACACCATTTCCACTAGGAAATGGAAGCACATACCCTGCTCATGAATTGGCATAATTAAAATGGCACTACTCCCCAAAGCATTGTACAAATTGAATGCGATTCCTCTAAAGATACTCATTACATTCTTCAAAGAAGTGGATCAAACATTTATGAAATTCATTTGGAACAATAAACACCCTCGAATAGTTAAAGCACTCCGTGGGAAAAGAAATATGGGAGGCATTACTTTCCCCAACTTTAAACTATATTACAAAGCAATAGTTATCCAAACAGCATGATATTAGAATAAAGAGAGACCCGTGATCAGTGAAATAGGCTTGCGTACTCAGAGAATGTTCCCCAGACATACAATCACCTAATTTTTTATAAAGGAGCAAGAAATCCTAAATGGAGCAAAGAAAGCCTCTTCAACAAGTGATGTTGGCACAACTGGCTAGCCACTTGCAAAAAAAGTGAACTCAGACCCACAGCTAACACCATGTATGAAGGTAAAATACAAATGGATTAAAGATGTTGATATCAGACCTGAAACCATAAGGTATATAGAACAACATGTAGGTAAAACACTCCATGATATTGAGACTAAAGACATCTTTAAGGAGGAAACAGCACTCTCCAAACAAGTGGAAGCAGAGATAAACAGATGGGAATATAAAAGCTGAGAAGCTTCTGCACCTCAAAGAAAATAGTGTCCAGGATACAAGAGCCACCCACTGAGTGGGAGAAACTATTCACCCAATACCCAGTAGATAAAGGGCTAATATCCAAAATATATAAGGCACTGACAGAACTTTATATGAAAAAACATCTAATCCCATCAAGATATGGGGAGAAAAAATGAATACTTTGATCAAGAAGAAATACAAATGGCCAAAGGGCACATGAAAAAATGCTTCATATCACTAATCATCAGGAAGATGTAAATCAAAACAACTATGAGGTACCACCTCACAACAGAGATTGGCACACATCACAAAGAAAGAGAACAAGCAGTGCTGGTAGGGATGCTGTCTAGTCCAACCTTTATGGAAAGCGATAAGGAGATTCCTCCAAAAACTGGAAATTGAGCTCCCATATGATCCAGCTATACCACTTCTAGGGATATATTCTAGGAACACAAAAATAAAATACAAAAATCCCTTCCTCACACCTATATTCATTGCTGAACTATTTACAATAGCCAGACTCTGGAAACAACCAAGATGCCCTTCAACAGATGAATGGCTAAAGAAACTTCATAACATGAAGCTCACCATAAAGAGTGGTGAGTGCAGTTAGAGAACTATCACAACAATGTGAATGAATGAGGAAGTGGAAACCTGTTTAAAATACAAGTGGGGTGGGGTGGAGAGGATGAAGATTTCAGACATTGGTGGTGGGAATGTTGCACTGATGAAGAGGGGTGTTCTTTACATGACTGAAACCCAAGTACAATCATATTTGT
Source organism: Suncus etruscus (assembly GCF_024139225.1). Taxonomy (NCBI): domain Eukaryota; kingdom Metazoa; phylum Chordata; class Mammalia; order Eulipotyphla; family Soricidae; genus Suncus; species Suncus etruscus. The sequence continues at coordinate 166,552,174 of NC_064849.1, forward strand.
AATCATGGTGTTTAAATAAAGCTACTAATATAAAGAAAGAAAATAAATGAATGTTAAAATGGCAAATAGGTTCAGCCTTTTTATTCCGTCCTGTGATCATGGCACATTTTTCATAAAACATGAATCAATTTATACAAAAAACAGGAAAAAAAAAAGTAAAGAAAGAATTTCTGAGCATAGAGCCAGGAGTAATCCTTGAACACTGACTGGGGCTTCTCCAAAACAAAAATAAACAGTAACTGAAAATCAATGTGAGTATATTGTCAGCTAAATCGTTACAAGTTCAAGAACAGAAACTAATCATCCAGTTGTTCATTCAATTGAACTAACAATATTAACAATAATAATACTAGCTAATAATAATAAAACAATAATAATAATACTCACTAATAATAACAATACTAACAATAACTAACAATAATGAATCATATATAACAAGACTTTATCTGCTGACCAATACAACAATTAACATTGGTTGATGGGTCATAATGATGGCTCCTTTTGTTCTGATGGACCATAATGATGGTTATTATTTTTTGGGGGTGTCAAACCCAGCTGTGCTCAGGCCTACTTCTGACTTTGTTCTCAGAGACCTTATGGGGGTTTTGAGGATCAAACCCGGTTCAGGTACATGAAAGGCAAGCATCCTTCCTCCTGTATTGTCTCCAGCCCTGCTTTTTAATATGTTTTTGGTCTCCTGGAACTAACATCAATCCTGAACTGGTGTCTAGTAAATGTTTAGAAGAACTCCATATTTTGTTTTCTCAAAAGCTCCATTCCTCACACACATATTGGTTGGTTGTGGGACATTTGCAAGGTGTGTTGTGGCATATTGAAGGGGTTTTCTAAATGCAGCACATACACATTTTCTTTAGTTCAAATTTAATTCTGAACACTAAACATCTGAGCTCACTTGAGTCACTCAAGTCAGATTTTGGTGATCTAGCACTGTACTTTATATTTTTTTATATCTAATTTAATTTTTTGAAACCATTGTGATTTACAAAGTCGTCCATAGCTAGGTTTCAGACATACAATGAGTTGAGTCAGGACTAATTCCATGACCAGTGTCGACCTCCCTCCACCAATATATACCAAGTGCATCCCATACCAACCCCAAAATTCCAGCCTGCCAGTATAAGCCCCTTTAAAGTTTAAATTGTTAAATTTTGGGTTTCCTGATTCCATTTTTGGTTGACTGGCTTGGATATATATATATATATATATATATATATATATATATATATATATATACATATATATATATACATATATATACATATATATATATTTTTTTTTTTAAATCTCCATCAAGGCATCTGAAACTGCTAGGTCCCTGGCCTCTATCCTTTTATATTTGTGTTTCTCCTCCTCCACTCAGTTTCTTTTCCTCTCCTCATTATAGTCTAGCACCAGGGTGTTTGAGTCAACTCCCATTTAGACCATTGCATTTCTTCATGTAGTTATTCTAAATACCACATATAAATGATATAATTCTGTACTTATCCTTTTTCTGGCTTACTTAATTTAACATACATGTTGTAGCAAATTGCATGACTGCATCATTCCTTACAAACTATATAGTATTCCACTATTCACCATATCTTCGTGATCCACTCCCCTGCTGTTGGACATCTAGGTTGATTTCAAGTCTTAGGTATTGTACTGAGTGCTGCAATAAATAGCAGTAACATACATCCTTTTGAATGAATGTTTTTCTGCCCTGGGGATAGATACTCAAAAGAGGGATCTGGGTCATATGGCAGCTCAATTTTGAATTTACTTGAACTCTCCATACTGTTTTCCATCAGAGTTGGACCAGGCAGCATTCTCATCAGCTGTGATGTTCCTTTTATACCTCATCCCATCCAACAAAGATTGTTCCCAATATTTTTGATATATTTCATTGTCATTTTGACTTGGATTTCCCAAATTATAAATAATGATGAGTATTTTTCATGTACCTATTGACCATCTATCTGTTGCTATTCCTCAGAGAAGTGTCTGTTTATTTCCTCTCCCCAATTTTTTATTTTATTTTATTTTTTTTGGTTTTGTGGAGGTAACCTTTGTGAGTACTTTGTATATCCTATATATATCAAATCTTTACCTGATATGATGAGTGCAAAATATTCTCCCATAAAGTTATCTGACTTCTAAACTTAGGCTGTGTTTCTTTTGCTATACAGAAACTTTTTAGTTTGATGTAGTCCATTTATTCAGATTTGCTGATATAATCTTTGCCATTGGCATACTATCATCAAAGACATCTTTGAGGTCTAGGTCTTGATGTTTTTTCTGCCTATATATTCCTCAATGAACTTTATGAATTCAGGTTGAATTTCAAGGTCTTTAATCCATTTTGAATTGACTTTTATGTAAGGTATGAGATATGGATCGATATTTAATTTCTTACACATAGATATCCAATTGTAGAACTTTGCATTGTATGTAATACATTGTAGTCAATAATTTTTTAGGGTGCTTATCAATTAACTGCTACAGAATCAGTGAGCCAAACATTCTGATTGTCTATACTCATTGCCCATTAGGACAGGTTTGCCCAAATTTTCTTTGCTGCATAATTATTGCAGTTTCCGTTATTCTGATATATTACCATTCCTATTTGTATCAGGACACCAACCTCTAGAGAGGCATCCTCAGTCATTATATATGATTTATAGTGGTAAACATCCAAAGACGCACGATTTCCAAAGATGTGCTTTTTCACAAAGATGTGTGATTTGCCTTTCACTAGTTCTTCAGTGATGCAAGTGTCTTCTAGGTCTTTACATGGAGTACAGAGGAGGGATTGGTTTGTAGTTATCCTTAGGGAAGTAAAGTGTACACTTCTCTCCCAAGAGTATGATGATAGTTGATCTTTGTTTGGTGTATGAGGCCAAATAAAGGTGATGGTGGTGGATTTTGAAGAGACTCTGAATTACTCCAAAGGCATCTCCCTAAAAAAAGGTTGTCACAAACATTTTTCTTCTGTTTTGGTTTTTTGATTTTGGGCAACACTTGGTGATGCTCAGGGTTTTTTCCTGGCTATGCGCTCAGAAATCTATCCTGGCTTTGGGGACCATCTGGGGACGAACCGCAGTCCGTCCTAGGAGTCGTCAGCAGTGTGCAAGGCAAAGCTCTACCACTGCACCACCGCTCCGGCCCGTCACAAACATTTTTGTGTGTGGAATTTTCCTTTTTGTTTGGGGCCACACCCGGCAGCACTCAGGGGTTACTCCTGGCTCTGTGCTCAGAAATCGCTTCTGATAGGATTGGGGACCATGTGGGATGCTGGGGATTGAACCCAGGTAGTTCCGGGTCAATAGTGTGCAAGGCAAATGTCCTAGCTCTGTGCTATCATTGCAGCCCCAGCGTGTGTAGGATTAAACATTATTTTATTTTAATTTGTGTTGCTCAGGTAAATTAATGGTACTAGAAAAATCAACACAAGGGCAGTTGCAGTGCAAGGTAAGCACCGTAAATCCAGTAATTCCCTCTCCAGTCCCATATAGGTTTTAAGCAGAGAAGTCTAAACTTCTTCAGGTTCTAGACGGCAATTTCTCTCCAGAGATAGTGGGACTGAGATTCAAGATGGTCAATTTTAGCTAGGCCCAAACCAATGCACTTTTTGGGAACTTATTTAACAATCCACATCTTTACTTTTATATTAGAAATGGGGCAGCTATAGTTCAACAATCTGAAATTTTACATTTTGTTTTGATTTGAAGTAATCGTTTCTATTATATTGTAGCCTAATTAAATTTTGAAAGAAGCTTTGGTTTTCACCACCTAACTGAACTGTGGCTGTCATTTCCATCGTTGGTCCTGGTTCTAATGTCATTTACTCAGTTCTAATTATCTCAAGTCATAAAAGTCATATGTAGTTGCCATTTGGTATCGCATCACAGTCATAGAAGATGAACTGGGATGTCCAGATCGTACGTATGTATGAATGAATGTACGGCATCCATGACTAGCATGTAATTTTCTTTCAGCAAGGGAATGAACATTGAGTTCAAGCCCAAAGGTGAAATCAACCCAAACTTCTTCCTAATCTCTCTTGGGAATACTCCTGGAACAGCTGGAGCTGAATAATCATTAACTAACTCCTACACGTGATTCGAGCCATGATGGAGTCGGTTCGAAGAAGCCACTTTGGGTCGGGATTTCTTAAACCCTTTCCATTTCCTTTCTGCTGCACCTTTTTACATGCTACGGCGTGTAAGGCATATATATCAACGAGGTCTAAAAATCAAACATTACTGCTCGTTAAGCAGAGATGCTCGAAAGCCAAGATTCAAAGATGTTGAGTGATGTCCACACTGCGTTGGCTGAAGCTCGATGGCAATGAACGCAGAGACGGCAGCAGGCAAGAAAGAAACGTGATTCCGCGGTGGGAGGCGGCGGGCTGGTGTGCGAGTTCGCGGTCTGGGAGCCACGGAGTTCGGCTTCCTCGCGCCGGGAAAGCCGAAGCCAAGCGGCTCAGGACTCGGAGGGAAGCCCCAAGGCGGAGGCCCAGGCTGGGTGCCCGGCGGCCGGGTGTGCCGCGCCGGGGTCCCCGCAGGTCGGGTCCGCGGCACAGCGCGGCTGAGACTCCGCGGAGCTCGGGAGCGGCGCCTGCGGGCTCCTTGGCTCGAGGCGGCGGCGGCGCATCTCGTGCGCGGAGGAGGCTCTCGGCGAGCTTTTCCCCGCCACTGCCCCGGAGCCCGTCCGAGCGTGGAGAGCGCCGGGCTGCCAGGAGCCGAGCGGCCCGTCGTCCCGCAGCCTAGTCCCGGCGCGGCTCGGGCCGGCTCCGGGCGGTCGGGGGAGAGCGGGGCTGCGGGCGCGGCGCGGACCGACCCCGGCGGGGAGGGAGGCGAGGGGGAGGGTCTCCCCGGGAGGCGCCGGGGCCGCGTCCTCATTGGCCGCCGGGACTCCGCCCCCGGCCGGCGGGGCTCGGGCTCGGGCTGGGGCTCGGGCTGCGGAGCCGGCGCTGCGTTCCGGACGGGCTCCGGCGGCTGCCTCGCGCCTCCTCCGGCCGGGCGTGCGGCGGGAAGGGCCCGCGCGCTCTGCTCTGCTCCGCGGCCGCTCGTCGTCGTCGTCGTCGTCGTCGTCGTCCTCCTCCTCGTCCTCGTCCTCCTCCGGCTGCGGGCTCCGGGGCGCGCGGGAGGCGGCGGCGGCGGCGGCGGCGACAGGACCCGCGCGCTGTGGCCCGAAGGCGCGCCCCGCCGGCCTCGGAGCCGCCGGGCAGGGTCGGGCGCACTCGCCGCGGAGGCCCCCCGCTCGGGGAGCCAAACTTTTGCCGCCGGCTGCCGGCTCCTCGGGCGGCCGCGGGCGGGAAGCGGCGCGCGCTGGGAGCGCTCCCGCCGGCGGCCCGCGCCCCCTGCCGGGCACCGAGCGGGGCCCCGCCTCGAGCCGCCGCCGCCGCCGCCGCCGCGAGCCCCTTCCGGGCGGAGGGAGGGAGGGAGGGAGGGAGAGGCGGAGGGCGGGAGGGAAGGAGAGGCGGAGGGCGGGAGGGAGGGAGGGCGAGAGCGAGGCGGGCCGACCGAGCCGAGCCGAGCCGAGCCGAGCCGAGCCCCGAGCGGACCCCGGCCGCGCCGCCGCGATGAAGCTGAGCCGGCAGCTGACGGTGTTCGGCAGCGCGATCTTCTGCGTGGTGGTCTTCTCGCTCTACCTCATGCTGGACCGCGGCCACCTGGACCGGCCCGACAGCCCGCGCCGCGAGGGCGCCTTCCCGCAGGTCAGCGCCCCGCGCCCGCGCCCGCACCCCGCTCCTCACCCCGCGCCCGCCGCCGGCTCGGGCGCTCCCGGCTGCGCGCCGTCGCCTCCCGTCCCGTCCCGTCCCGTCCCGTCCCGTCCCCTCCCTCCCCTCCCCTCATTCCCCTCCCTCCCGGCCGGCCGCACCCTCGGCTCGCGAGCCCGGCCCGCGCGACTCTGCCGTGTCGGAAAGCGGGAAAAGTGGCCCCGGCCGCGCCTTCCCCGGGTCCCCGGCGCCCCGCTCCTCCGCCCTCGCGCCGGCGGGCGGGAGCCCCGACCCGGGCTGGGAGCGCGCCCGGAGCCCCGCGCGCCCCGCCCGAAGCGCGTCCCGGGGCGGGAGGCTCGCGCGCGCCACGGCCCAGGACCCCGCCCGGCCGCGGCCGAAACTTGTCCGAACCGGCGCCGCGCGCTGCGGGGCGCCGGGACCGGGAGGCGCGTGCGGGCTCCGCGGCGACGGCTTGGCCGGACCCGGGCGGCGCAGCGCCGTTCTTCGCCCCGGGCCGGGTGCTGCCCGTCGGCCCCGGAAGGACGGGCCGGCCCGCGGAGCTCAGAAGCGACCCTGCCGCGGCCGCTCGCGGTCCGGACGCTGAGCTCGGAGCGCGGACCCCGCGGGCACGGCTGGCGCTCCTGCTCCTGGGCAGCTTCCGCGGCCGGGGTCCGGACGCTGCTCTCTCGATGTGCCGGGCGAATGCTTCCTTTCAACCGAAATGGAATCGCGGGATTTTCTTCCCCAAAGTCCGAGACAGACTCCTTCGGAGGTATTTTCAAAGCACGCCGCCTACTTTGCAGGTGAAAGGTACTAAAAAAAAATCCCGACCAGGAACACGTGCGTCCAGTTTGGCAAGGCCTTGCGGGCAGAGGAACATCAAGTGTAGGGGATTGCTCCAGAGCTCGACTTTGCAGTTTTCATGGGATTGTTGATTAGATTGGAGAACACAGTTGGCGGAAAACAAAAAAAGACAAACCCGAAACCACAGCAAAATGAGGCGTTCTGCGCTTGTTTAAAATGTTTACACTTTTGCAGTTATATGTTCTGCGACACTCCCCCTGACCCTTCCACCCCCCCTTTCAGATTGTATTTCCATTACAGGAAAGACAAAAGCACAAAAAGTGATATATTATACTTAAAGCATTAGCTTGAAAAATGTCCTCTGCCTCTGGCTTGACTATCACTTGGGAAAGAATTATGCCGACATCTGGGGCTGGGCTCTGTGCAGCCTTGACATTTTACTCTTATTAAAGGAGTGACTCATTCAGCTTCTAGGAAATTTTAGGCAAACTTAATTTCAGTGTTTTAATATCTATCCCTACAACCATGTCATGAGCTTCAAGTTCTGTTGGCGTGGAAAGCTTTTGGATGGTGACAGCAATCCGTGGCAGAGGGGACCTGTGTGTATATCCTGTTTTTTTGTTCAGGGGAAGTTTGAAAGGCCGTGTACTGAACTCTGCTCTCAAGTTCCCTTTCTGAGACATCTGGTGCTGTGTGTTTGGAGTAAAGGAAGCTCCTTGTCAGCTTATTTACTTGCTATCACGGAACCTTAAAGCAGTGGGACAGAAAAAGAATAAGGAGCCGAAAGAAGCCTCCTATTTGTCCCTGACGTGAGCCTTCGTGTCTTGCACAATAAATTTGATCTCTCCACCCCAATAGGTGTCGGGAATTGAGTCTTGCTGGAGAAATTAATTTGCCCAAAGTCATCCAGCCAAAAGTTAGAGTTGAACAGGATTTTGGCTGTCAGCCACTGTCTGCTCATGCCAATTTGCACTTTCGCCTATTGTTTAAGCCCTGGCCTTCTGCTGAAAGATAAGATGATCAGAATTAAGGGCGCTGTGGCACAAGAGTTTGGGGTATGGAATGGGTGATATTTACTAGGGAGATAGTTCCGTTGATACTTGGTGTGACTTTTTAGAAAACAAATTTATTACGAAGTGCCAGAAAGATAGTATAGTGTGTAGTGTGCTTGCCTTGCACATAGCTAATCCTGGCTTTGAGACCTGGCCTCCCAGTAGTCCCCTAGTCTGCCAGAAATGATTCCTGAGAGCAGAGCCCAGAGTAGCCCTGAGCATCGTCAGGTGAGGGCCAAAAGCCAAAAATAATTATGAGGCCCCAATGAAGGTACATATATATATATATATATATATATATATATATATATATTTTTTTTTTTTTTTTTTTTGCTTTTTGTTTTGAAACGAAGCCTGAGATTCATGCCTTTTCAGAACTGAGCTGATTTCAGAAACAAATGAAAACTACCATTTGAGTTGATCTAACTCCCAGGTACATGCACCTTTATTTCTACTGGGAGAAACATAGTGGGTTGTTTCTTTTTCTATTTTCTTGGTGAGTTTCATGCTGAATACCTGAAGTTTAATACAGCCAAGTTATTTAGCCACTAGATCTAGTAGTAGAATAGATTAGTATTGAAGAGACTAATTTTTACAAATTGTCCATCTGCTTTCTTTTACTTAATCTAGAACCTTGGTGAGGCTTATGGTCCATCCTATAAACATGCTTTGTTTGTGACTGTCTTAGAGAACAGTTTGTTCACTGTTCTTCTGTGTTCTTCTATCCCTTTCTCGCAAGACTCTTTTCACTACTTTGCAGGACATTGAGGCAGAAGCTGCACAGCCCCATGGTTTAATCCCTTTTACCCTGATACAACTGCCTCCCTACCCCACTTATGACAAAGTCCTCAGAAGTCCTGCCTTCTCTGCTTCTGGAATTTCTCCGAGGCCTGGATGCAACAGGTGGCGGTGTGTTTTAGCTTGTGTGTGTATTTCAGGGTTAATACATCTTTGCTAGAAAAAAAATGCCTTTTTGAATGGGAGGCTGGGCAGGGCCTAAAGATACTAAGAGGGTAACTTGTAAGAATCCAAACAGAAATAAATGAATGAATGAATGAAAACAGTGAAAAACGCTTCCTGGAGTGTTTTATAGCTTCTTAGAAGCCTGTTTCATAAGCTGCTGACAGTTGAAGTTACTTGTAATAGTATATTGTGTCACCATTAAAGTCATGTTGAATTGACAGAACTAAATTAGCAAAAACCAAAAAACAGGAAAAAAAAATAGATAGGGACAAGAACTGAACAAAGATTATACCAAGGAAGACAGAGATGGCAGATAAAAACACAAGAATAACTTTTTCATCATTAATTTTCAGGGAAATGAAAAGTTCAAATGATTGGTAATTTCACACCTATAGTATGGGGGGGTTTCTCAAAAAATTAAAACCAAAACTACTGTATAATTCTACTCTTATACCAAGAATTCAGCACACCGATTCACTCTCATTATATTGGTTGTAGTCCTATTTACAGTAGCCAAGTGTTAGAAGTACACTGTTGGGAACAAGAGCTGTGTGGGCAAATAGGATACAGTACACATTGGAATATTACTTCACTATCAGAAAAGGTTCAAGTTTGCTTTTGCTAAAAGTGGAGGGAATCATGCTAAACAAAATGAGTCAGAAGGAGGAAGACAAATACCAGTTATGTGGTTTATAAGAAAATGGAACGGAAAATTTGTAAGAAACAACATTTACAGCAGAATTCAGTTCTTAACCACAGAACTGAGGTAAAGGAGGGAGTGGTAAATTAGAAGGGTGAAGGACTCAGTGGATTATGATAGAGTAAACTTGGCATTTAGCAACTGTGGCCCTTAGGCACTTAAAAACATTGAACCTGTAAAACAAACATTCTATTATTTAAGCCATTGTTTCCTTCTTAAAACATTTAACAAGTTAGTCTAACACATAGGCAAATGGCAATCAATCCGCATTAATATTCATTCTTCAGAGTCTCTTCAGAGATCAGAATTTAGGGAAATTGTGAGACACGTTCAAGCTTTAACTTTGTGACAGGTAATATGTGTCAAATCCGATAGTGTTAGCAGATTTTTAGTATAGGATTAAAGGTGGGGACTTTATGCTTGTAAAAATATTATTTTTCGGTCACCGTACATGTGCAACAATAGACCTAAATGCTTTGCCTCTCTGATATATTTTATTTACAGAAACTTTTGTCTTACATGTTTTGTTTGGCTTTTATTCAAGTAGCATTGGCTTGCAAGGTTGTTTATATTTTAGGAGTACAATATCACACCTCTTCCATGTATGTTACTACCACATGATCACCCCCAAGTTACCAGTATTGTTCTGCTATGGCCCATTGCGTCTCCTCACCCATTCGGTGTCTTTCTTCCTTTTATTTGGAAAAAAAAACAAAACGATGTTTAGTAAGAGTTTTCTCCTCAGTCTCCATTTTTTATGACTTCTTGAGAATTTGTGGGAATTAAGATTCTCCGCTTGACACCCTATTGCACTGGCTCTTGGTTTTTTATTTCTTAGCACTGTTGCTGAGGTTTGTGCCATGTGTTTAAGTGAGTTTGCCTCATTTCTCAGGGTATCTGTTTAATGTCTGCGACTTTTGGAGAGCAGTAGAACTTTGAATGACAGTAGTGCTTAGATTAATAAGGCAACAGGAATGTGAGCATCTGGGAAGGCCTTGTAAAAGCTGCTTTTCACCTTGGCTCTAGTGCAGCTATGCCACTGCACTGACTCCTAAGCTGAAACAACACAGTGGCTGTCACTTCCGGTCTGGAGACTTAGCCTCTTCCTTTTGAAACCGAATTTACTGAGATGTAGTTAGAGGCACACAGCTCTCAGGGTCTAAACCCATCCTTAGGTAGGTGTTGCAATTTAGTTTACCCAAAAGGGACTTTATCTATGGTTCCTAATCGTTCCATCAGGGATATGTGGGCTGTGGACAAAACATTGAGTCAGTTTACTATCTTCATGAGTCAGCTAATGCTTTTATGATGATAGCAGTTGAGAAACCGTGGCATTTCCAGAAGACTGTAGTATATGTTGAACGTTTTAGAGAAGTAGTTGCTGCTGCGGCCTGCTTTCATTTTGTGTTTTGAGCCCAGCAATTTGAGTTTTTCCCTTCCATAGAGACCAGTAAGATGGGGATTCTCTTCTGGATATGCAGTCTGGCTGCTGGGTCACAGATCAAATCTCTGTTGTGCTTTTGGTGCCTTCTCTCTGGTGTCCAGGTTCATGCTAGTATTCACTTAGGCAGTACATGTGAAATAAAGACGAGACGAGACTTAAAACCCACAGATTTTTCTGCTTTTGTCGTCCACATTACAAGGTTGTTCCAGAGAAGAAGTAGACTGTTTTAAGTAAAGTCCATTTCTGTTTCATTATGAATTTCAAGCCAAGTTGCAAATTTTAAGGTTGAAACTATGTTTAGATTTATACTTGTCAGAAGATTGATTGTAGTGAGGTAGAATTTAGGCTGACTGATTGAATATTGCTAAATTTGCTATGTGATAGCAAATAAATGATTTTTATTTGAATGAACTAGATCTGTTGAGGACATTTTGTAGATTTGCTGTGAGTATACATGTAAAGTTATGATATTTGTTCTTTTGTGCAGATTAGTGCATGCTGTGTCCCAGTAAATATTTTATATTGAATTTGTAAATTGTTTCCCACAGAAACAAAGAGTAACCTTTGAAGTAATTTAGTTTTAAACTGGGCATTTGTTACTTTTGGCTGCCAACCAGCGAGCATTTCACTGTTTCCTTAATATTGTCATTTTGGGTTGAGCAATTCTTTTGCATGGGGGTCCTATCTGTATTGTGAGATATTTACTTTGGGACTTCTACATGGCTTTGTGCTCAGGCGTCATTCCTGGTACCATATGTAGTACTGAAGATTCAAGCTGACCCAGGCTATGTACATCCGAGGCAATTAAACAACAGTCCATGATCTCAGTATATGGTCTCTATGCTCCCCTTCCCCAAGATGGAGTAGATGAAAATGTCCCTAGCCTCTTTGGCAAATGTGCTTTGGGAGAAAAGTGAACCCTGTTAGGACTATTCTTTATAATGACTGCACTTTGTTGGCATTTTGCGATTTGTAGGAAGGAGACTGCTCACAGGGCTCTTTCATATACTTGAAAGGAATTCTAGCATATTTTCATGGTTGCATTATAACCTTACTTTGGATGCCTATTCTTCACTTACAGTTTGAATTATGAAAGACCATAGAAAATATAAGGGTAGGTTGCCTTTGTGTGAACACTGAATAAAAAAAGTGAAGATTGGTCCACTGAAAATAGTCTTTTAAAATGGAATATGTTTTGTGGGATTTGGGCAGGAACCTGGGAACTCTGGTGGAGGGAGGTTGACACTGGTGGTGGTATTGGAGTTGACACATTGTGTGCCCGAAACTCAACTAGGAATCACTACATCGTGGTTCTTTAATAAAAAATATTTTAAAGAAAGAACATATTTGATATTCTGGGGCTGGAGCAAGGTGTTTGTCTTGCACAAGGCACACTTGAATTTCACCCTGGTATCCCATAGGGTCCCCTGAACCTTGCCGAGAGTGATCCCTGTGCCCCTCTATCCCTCCCAAAAAGTCGTTCTTAAGGAACTGGAGTGATAGTAGATCTGCATTTGATTCAAGCATTTCAGATGGTCCCCTACCATGAGTGATCCTTGTATGCCAGAAGTAAGTCCTGAACACCACTGGGTATGGTCCCAAACCCCCTGCCCCCAAATCAAATTGGATACCAGTATTTTCCAGTGTATAAGACGACTTTTTGAAACCAAAAAAATGTCAACCGAAAGTCGGGGGTCATCTTAAAACGTTTTGATAGGCCGCTATGAAAATCGTCTGAACATTGCCACAAAACGAATTTTCCAACTCGATCCTGCACCAATCACTGCCAGGCTGCTCGGATCCTCTGCCTCTCTAACTCAGCCAATCCAAGCAGGCTTCTTATGCATGCAAATTAGACAATGTTCTGGACCCAAACGTACACTGTCAAAAAGCCTGCTCAGATCGGCCAGAGTCAGAGAGGAAGTCTATTCCAGTAGAACCTTTGAACCTTTGCTTGTTGTGATTGGCTCACTGTGGTGATTCTGTCTGATACAGCGGATATAGGCCTAAACCTATGTTTTAACTGCAAAATTAGGGGGTCGTCTTATACACCGGAAAATACGGTATACTTATCCTGTAAAGAACTATGTTCAGGGTTAGTGAATAGATCATCTTCTTGAAAAAATAAAGAGATTTACACTAATCCCCTTGGCTTTTATCACAAAAGGATAAGGTATATTGGTTGATTCTCAGTGCAAAGTGGTATACAAAAATAATTTGTGGTACCAGAAATTTCTTTAGGCAAACTTCTTATTTTCTAATTATATTGTGATTATTTCTTTTAATAGAGGTGATTCTGCATACTGCAATTTGCTATTCTGCAGACAAGGAAGGGGTAGTAACTGAGAAATAAAGTAGATGGAAATGTTCCTCCTGTGTATCTTACTTTGTTCTAGTTTTTGTTTTATGAAGAACTGAGGAGGTATAGTGTGGATAGGGTGAAAGATTGATATTCTGGGTGAATAGCTTCTTGCATCAGTAACTAACTTTTGAAGGCCACAGACTAAGAATGGTTCTTAAGTTTGTAGCTGGTTGAATATTTCCGGATAGCCACACACTCTCTGTTTTAATTAAAAAAAAATAATAACTTGCCTACTTTCACGCTTCAAGGGTGGGTTGAGTAGCTGTGACAGAAGCCATCTGGCCCACAGAGCATAAGATATTTACTCTTTGGCCCTTAGTATAAAATGTTGCCTAGTCCCTGGTTTCAAATTGTATTTCTCTATTATTTACATTGGAACAAATAATGCCATCATATCTGTGGAAGCAGAAGTGTGTTAATTAGTAACAAACGGAAATCCTGGAATTGTTCTTTGATAAGCACTTGTCAAACTTCGTGTTTTCAGAGAGGGTGGTTTAGAGTGAGCGTAACATACGCTCAATAGAATTCCAAGCATCCTCCTGGAACTTGTGCCCTTCAGTGTGGACATGCTTGACAGGTTTCGTTTGTTCCCTTTCTATCACCTCAAAGTGTCTCACCACAGTTTGCGTGGGATGGAAGGTTCTGGAGCGTGAATTGGACAGAACAGACTCATGAATTCATCCAACCTCAGAAAGGAAAAACCATGCCTTTATGATGCTTTGTTTTGGCTGCGATTCCCGGATTGATCTATGACTGGTCAGTACTAGTCTCTGGATCTAGGTCTGTTGACCTTAACACAGAAGATCAAGGGGGTTATTCTGGCGCTGCTCCACAGAGACACAAGTGTGTGCTGACATGTGTGCTTACTCTAATTCCTGTTAATTTTTTTTATGTGGGGCACACCCACCAGTGCTACAGGGTCACCGGGACCACCTTGCGTTATGCCTGGTTGGGGTATGTATGTTGTTCTGGTTATCACATGCAGTGCTTTGCCTAGCGTTCCCTCTGGCATTCATGCTAGCTTTTATTCTTCTTCACTCTTAAAGATTTATAGGATTTTATTTTGTTTGTGTTTCTTGACTGAACCAGGCTATGTTCAGGGTTTGCCTTTTTAATTCTTCTTTATTTACTTTTGGTTTTTGGGCTACATCCAGCGGTGCTTAGGGGTTACTCCTGATTCTGCACTCAGAAATGGCTCCTGGCAGGTTGGGGGACCATATGGGATGCCAGGGATAGAACTTAGGTCCGTCCTGGGTCAGCTGCGAGGCAAACACCTTACTGCTGTGCTGTCTCTCCGGCCTCATGTTTCCCCTTTGGCTTTGGGCTCAGCGATCACTCCTGACATGCTCAGAAGACCAATGTGGGGGACAGTGATTGAATCCAGGTTGGCCATTTACAAGGCAGGTACCCTGTTTAAATGCTCTAGCACTGTGTGTTACTTCTGTCATCTCCTCTGTAAAGGTTCAAGTCAATATTCCACTTGTGTCCTTAGAGATTTTATTCTCATCATTGATTTTCATCATTAGTTTGAAGTCAATGCATAAAATTGATCTCATTTAGTGGTCCTGCAATTTCTGGGTACCTACCTTCTCCCCATTTTAAAATGTATTCAACTGTCATTTTATCTTTGGTGCAGCTATGCCTTGGTTTCCTTTGCAGGCAGGTACTTTTGGAAATTAATTGCTTCTCCAAGGGCAGAGCAGATGTCTCTTCCACTGCTGAATCCATCCTGCTGCTCAGGATTCTGGAGGACCAGAGAATTTGGTCATCACTGAACATGTTTCTTCTAGAACAGATAGGTTTAGTTTGGGAATGGGAAGTATAAACTCTTCCAGCTTTGGGGTTGAAAATGCAATTTGCAGTGGTCTTTCATGCCAATAGATAGGAAGAATCTGAAATTCATAGGGCCTGACTTTTTTTTTTTTTCTTTTCTTATTTTTGGGCCACACCCAGGATGCGCTGGTTCTGTGCTCAGCAATTACTCTTACTTCTAGCTGGGGGACCATCTGGGACGCCAGGGGTCAAACCAGCTGTGCTGTCACTCTGGACCGATGGCCTGAGCATTGTACAACAATTTAGCTGTGAAACATTAGAGCATCTTGACAGTGGAAATCACTCAGAATTATTTTCTTTCTAAAAAGTACAGAATTGGAGATTTTTGAATTTTGTGAAAGAATTTTTTTCTTAAGTATTACTCAAACCCCTGTAAAGTCATAAAAAAGCCAGCTACAGAATCTTAGAGTAGGATGAATCCTTCTAGATCATATGTTATACTTGCTGTTGTTTCACATAGGACAGCAAGATATAGATCACATAGATCTCAGCAAGTGCCCCTGTTCATAATAAACCAGATTTCGGCCACCATCCTCACTTAGAATTCAGTGACCCTTCTGTTGTACCATTCTCATGCATATTTGAGAACTTAACTGTTGAGCTTGACACTATGGAGAGTGTGGTCACTGATGAATTACTTACTTTGAAAGGACTTTGTTGTGAGAAGTGTTTCGAGAGATTCTACATACTCATTTTTAAGAATGAATAATTATTCATTGAAAGAGTTTGAAAATTAAAATAGTGCCTAAATATAATAAATATTAATGAATGATTGTTATTTCCAGATTGTTATTAAAGTGTTATTAAACAGATTTGTGGAGTGTGTACAGGTTCTCTAGCTACAGGAAGTAGTAGTAAACAAGAGTTGATAATCTTAAATCATTTTTTTTTTGTTTTTGTTTTTGGGACATACCCAGCAGCATTCTGGGGACCATATGGGATGCCAGGAATCAAACCCAGGTCGGCTGCATGCAAGGCAAACACCCTGCCTGCTGAACTATGGCTCAAGGTCCTAAATGGAATTCAGGAGTAGTGTTTTGGCAAATGACCTTTCTCAAATCAACCAGAGGATATGGGCCAGAAACTGGGCCTTTTCTCATTGACTACGCCATTGAAGGGAGAAAGGACACTGTTTGCATTAAGTACAAAGCTTCCTGAGTCTGGTGTCCTGGAAGAGCCAGCAACTTGGTAAGAGGGGAGGGTTTAGGTTGTAACAATAGGGAAATGCAGTAGGTTAATTTGAAATTGTGATTTGCCTGAATCTGTGCATTTTTGACTTAGATGGTGGCAACTGTTTAGAGCTTTTGAGCAGATCATGAAACTGAGAAAAGCAGTATTGGAGAATAAATTTCATAGAAAATTTTAGAACTGGAAGAGATTTCAGAGAATATGCTATCTAGATTTTTTGGTAGCAGTGTGTGGGAAGAGGCAGAAGCAGAAAGGCTTCTGTTTGAGATAGCACAGACATAATGCAATAGAAGTCTTTGCTACCAGGACTGCATTGACTAAAATCAAGAATAAGGGAAAAACCTCCATATTTTGCAAGCAGTAGTGTCAGGGTTTTGTTATATATCTAATGAAGGGAAGTGATGGGTGCTGTGAATCAGAAAAATTTCTCCTCCTCTCTTTAGGACCTTTGGAATCTGCTGATAGCAGGACAGGGGGTATGGTTTGGTTGAAGATAATTTTCAAAGCCAAGAGTAGCTTTGGTGATGAGAGTTGTATGTTAGTGGAACTTTCCAAGTGAGAGGGAGAGGGGAGAGACTGGAGGGAGGGAGTGAGGGAAGGCGGGGGAGAGAGATCTGGGAGAGGGAGAGGAGATTCTGAGGTAGAAACCTAGTAGGAATGAATGAGCTCACTTGGGGCTGTGCTTTGCGAGGAAGTAGTGGAGCCAAATGCTAGTCTTCTTCTTACATTTAGATTATTGTGTGGCAGATGCTAATAAAATGAAGCAGCTTGTATTCAAATAGTCAGAAACCAGTTCATTGATCGGCATACCTAAGACAAGATAAGACTGTCCTAGGAAGGATTTCAGAAAAGCATTGCAGTGTGGAACTCAAAAGTCTGACTTTATTTTTGAATGATATTTGGGGTGAAATGCTTATTTCTAGGTTGTAAGAACAGAAAAGACAGATGGGCTGAGGGAGAGTGAGTGAGGTATTGAAGGCAAGAGCAAAATGTTTGTTAAGGATGCTCCACATTGAAGGTTTCAGGAAATAGTGATTCTGAAGATCAGACTTCTGAGCATACCCTAAAATGCTTAAATCATCTCCTAGCTGATGGTGACTGATGATCCTGCCTTTTGCCAGTGGAGGAATTAAGAACTCTGTTCTGGTGCCAGTTAAACGGAGGTGTTGGAGACGCAAGAGACTTAATATTGGGTACTGTGTTTAGACTATAGGTGATGACAGAAATTTCATGCATAAAGCATTTCTACACCACAGCCTCCGCCATTGTTTGTCCTCCTCCCTCCCTCTGCTTCCTCGGCCCCCCAGATTCGCCCTCTCCTATCTACCTTACTTGCCTGCAACAGTATCATTCACCTTCCTACCAAGGACGAGTTTTCAATTTCTGTTGCCTCTGTACATTTGTTGTTTTCTTAATATGTCTCTTATGCCCTTCATAACACAAATCATTCTGCCAGATGGTTTAACTCTGACAAACTTACTTCATTTACCAAATCCATCCATACAGCAGAAAGTTCCATAAAAATTTTTATTTTTTATAGCTGAGTAGTATTTCGCTGTAATTTCTTATCCATTCATCTGCTTTTGGTCACTTGGGTATTTTCCAGATGTTGGCTATTGTGAATAGTGCTGCAATGAACATAGGGCTGAAAATGTCTTTTCTGAATAGAGTTTTTGGGCCCTTGGGTTAGATGCCAAGGTGTGATTTTAGGATTAGATGGAAGCTCAGTTCCTAGTTTGAGAAGTGACCATATTTGTTTTCCAAAATAGTTTGACTAGTTAATATTTCCACATGTAGGGAATGAGGGACACTTTTCTCCCACATCATGCCAACACTGGTTGTTTCTGTTCTTTGTGACGTGTGCCAATCTCTATATGAGATGATAGTTCATTTTGATTTGCATTTCCTTAATAAGGATACAGGGCATTTTTTCACATACCTTTTGGCCATCTGTATGACTTCATTGAGGAAGTATCTGTTCATATCTTGCCTCTTCACTATTTTTTTATAATATACTAAAGCATCATGATTACCCCCTCACTATTTTATTTATTTATTTTTGCTCTTGTTAAGTTCTACCAGTGCTTTATATATTGTGAATGTTAACGCTTTGTCAGATGAATGGTCAGCAGATATTTTCTCAGTCTATATAGGATGTCTTTTTAATTCTAGCCAACATTTCTTTTGCAGTGCAGCAACTTCTTAGTTTGTAGAATTCCATTTATTTATCTGTGTTTTATTTTCTTTTATTATATCATTGAAGATGCCTCTAGATTCAATGTCATGAATCCACCCATATTTTCCTCAATATAATTTATAGATTTAGGTCTGATTTTGAGATTTTTAATCCATTTTTAATTGATTTTTTGCATGGTTTTGAATAAAAAATATGATTCATTTTTTAAACATGACTGACCTGTGAGGTACCATCTCACGCCACAGAGATTGGCACACATCACAAAGAATGAGAACAAGCAGTGCTGGCGGGGATGTGGAGAGAAAGAAACTCTTAATTCACTGCTGGTGGGAATGCCGTCGAGTCCAACCTTTATGGAAAACGATACGGAGATTCCTCCAAAAACTGGAAATTGAGCTCCCATATGATCCACCTATACCACTCCTAGGGATATACCCTAGGAACACAGAGATACAATACAAAAATCCCTTCCTCACACCTGTATTCATTACAGCACTATTTACAACAGCCAGACTCTGGAAACAACCAAGATGCCTTTCAACAGATGAATGGCTAAAGAAACTGTGGTATATATACACAATGGAATATTATGCAGCTGTTTTCCCATACATGTATGTACAAGGAATCTATTATGCTGAGTGAAATAAGCCAGAAGGAGAGAGAGAGATAGACACAGAATAGCCTCCCTCATCTAGGGCAGGGGTGGTGAACAAGTTCGACACAAAGAGCCAAAATTTTAAACTGTGAGAGTCAGAGAGCACACCACATAGTGACCTGCCAAAACAGACAAACACTCACACAAAAGCATATGATTTTTTAACAATAATCTATTAAACACGTATTGCATTTTTCCATTTTGAGTGAGGGTAAAAATCCTGCAGTGATGGTGAGGGTGTGCTGTTTCGAGGGATGGGAGACGGGAGGACACATCCTGGGGCGCTCGGAAATCTCACCTCAGAGGTCCCTCCTCAGAAGCAGCAGAACAAAATCTAAACTTGGCAAAGAGCCACAGTAGACAAAATAATGATAAGAGACAAAGAGCCGCTTTCATTTTGGCTGGGAGCCACATATGGCTCCAGAGCCTTGTGTTCGCCACCCCTGATCTAGAGTTTTAAGGAAAGTAAAAGACATTTTTGCAATAATTCTCTGAGACAAAAGAGAAGAAGGCTGGAAGGTCCAGCTCACTTCATGAAGCTCACCACAAAGAGTGATGAGTGTAGTTAGAGAAATAACTATACTGAGAACTATCATAACAATGTGAATGAATGAGGGAAGTAGAAAGCCTGTCTAGAGTACAGGCCGGGCTGGGTTGGGGAGGAGAGAGATTTGGGACATTGATGATGGGAATGTTGCACTGGTGAAGGGGGGAGTTCTTTACATGAATGAAACCCAACTACAATCATATTTGTAATCAAGTTGTTTAAATAAAGATATTAATAAAAAATATGACTGACCAATTTTCCCACCACCGTTTGCTGAATTTTTCCTTGCTCACTTGAACTTTTATTCCTTTGTTGAATATAAACTCTCCAGATACCTGAGGATTTTTCTTTGGACTTTGAGTTATATTCCATTGGTATGAGAGATCGTCCTTATTTTATTTCCAACTGTTTTGATTACTACAGCTTTATAGTATAATTTAAAATTGGTGAAGGAGAAGTCTCACGTCTTTTTTCCTTAAGACTGGTTTGTCTGGGCCCGGAGAGATAGCACAGCAGCGTTTGCCTTGCAAACAGCCGATCCAGGACCAAAGGTGGTTGGTTCGAATCCCGGTGTCCCATATGGTCCCCCGTGCCTGCCAGGAGCTATTTCTGAGCAGACAGCCAGGAGTAACCCCTGAGCAACGCTGGGTGTGGGCCCCCCCCCCAAAAAAAAAAAAGACTGGTTTGTCTATTTTGGAGGACTTATTACTTCAGATAAAATTCAACAGTATTTGATCTATTTCTTTAAAAACTGTCACAGGTATTTTTATAGGACCACTTTGCTTTATATTTCTTTGGGTAAGATTGTCATTTTACAACATTTCTGTTTTCAATTCATGAACAGGGGATGTGTTTCCATTGCCTCTTGTCCTCTTATATTTTTAGTAGTGATTTATGTTTTCTTTGTATAAGTCTTCTACTTCTTTTGTTAACCTAATTCCTAGCTACATGATTTTCTGAGGAACAGTTGTGAATGTATTATTTCATTTCTCAATTTTTTCTCTTTTGCGTTATTTGCGTATAGAAAAGCCATGGATTTCTGTATATTGATTTTATAGTCTGCCTCTTTACTTTTTTCTAAGAACTTTTTTTGATAGCATCTTTAAGGTTCTCTAGTATCAGGTAAGCTGAGAAAAAAATGAGATTAACTTTTTTTTTTTTTCAATTTGGAGGCCTTTAATATCTTTTTTCTTGCTTAATTGCTATGACATGCACTTTCAATATTATACTGAACAGTAGTAATGAGAGTAGGCAATCTTATTTTGTACCTTATCTCATAATGAAGCTTTTTAGTATTTTATGACTAAAAATAACATTTGCTGTGGGCCTGTGGTAAATGGCAATAACCCCATGGTTCCTTCAACACCCATTTTAATCAGGCTTTTTTTTTTAAATCAGGAATGGGTGTTGGGTCTCATCAAATGCTTTCTGTGTGTATCCTAATTACTAGTATTTTGAAAGAAAATAAAATACTTTAGAAGAACTCAGAAAATGTGTATCGTTAACTCATCTATGATAGCTAATATTACAGATTTAGACATTTGGTATTATATTCACAGTATTATATTCACATTTGGCATTATACTCACAGTATACTGTGCTTTATTATTGCATATGTGTATGTGTAGTATTTCAAGTGTCACCTTGCCCTTGTAGACCATTTTTTTAATAAAGTAAGTAGAATAGAAATTGTATAACATTTTATCTCTTGGAGGAGATAGAGGGGGGAGGGCAAGAAGAAGGGAGAGAGAAGAGAGAAGTGAGAGGAGAGAAAGAGGAACAGAAACAGCGGTTAAATTGCTTGCCTTACATGCTCCTGACCTAGCTCAGTGCTTCTCAATTATTTTCTGTCATGCTCCCTTAGGAAGAAGAAAACATTTTTCGTGCCCCCCCTCCCCGACGACTGTAAATAGTATCTTTATTAAAAAAATTTAATCTGCAAAACAAAAATTTATAAAATAATTTGAGCTGATTTTTTTAATCAGAGGTGATGTCTGGATTACTGGCTACAATGAGCACGTTTTGCAATGCTTAGCTTTTCGAAGCGGGGTTGGAAGCAGGACGCAGCAACTCTCAGCTCCAGAGACATACAGAGACATAAACTTGGGGCTTAGCTTCTTAGGACAGTGTTTGCCAAGGTCAAATGCGCCCCCCTTTACAGAGCCTTGTGCCCCCCTGGGGGGCATGCCCCACTATTTGAGAAGCACTAAACTAGCTCAAATCCCTGGCACCACATCTGGTCTCTGAACATACATGATCTGTGAATACTGCTGGATGTGACCCCCAAATCAATTTTCAGAAATTTTATTCAAATCTTTGGTGCTTTTAATAATGATTTAGGAAAATTAAAAGTATATGATCATTACAATCGTTTCAGTATTACTTGCTTAAAATAATATTATGTTGATGGAACTTTTTCAATAGACCTTTAATACATTTTATTATCCATACTGCGTACAGTTGTGTAAATCCTTGTTTATGAATATGTGTGTGAGAACCTGTCATGTCACTGGTGTTTCCAAAAATGTGGCAATAGAAAAAGGTTTCTGAACACAGGCCAAAAATTAATTTTGAACCAACTGAGGTTTTTCTGCCAGTTTGGGCTTATAACTGGTAAAGTTTAAGAAGCCCTTGGGGCCGGAGAAATAGCATGGAGGAAAGGCATTTGCCTTGCAGGCAGAAGGTTGGTGGTTCAAATCCGGCATCCCATATGTTCCCTGAACCTGCCAGGAGTGATTTCTGAGCATAGAGCCAGGAGCAACCCTGAGCACTGCTGGGTGTGACCCAAAAACAAAAACAAAAAAACAAGCCCTAGAATGAATATTGCTTCATAGTCTTTGTGTGCATGTTATGTCATGTTATGCAAAAAACATGAGGCAGATACTAATGCTGGTCAGCAGCCATCGGTTAGATGATCTAGGACAATTTTTGAAGTCTTTGAAGTTTTATGCCTGTTCTCCAGTGGGGATAAGTCTACATTGATAATATAATTTAGAGAAAAAATTACTGATTAAAAACATTTTTTTCTTGCAAAAGAAAACTAATGCAGACTGTTTATGGGACAGTTTGGAAAGTACTGAATGAAGGAATTCTGTTAATCAACACTTAATTTGCTTTTGCCACATAATTGCATTTAATACATATATTTGAAAGTGATAAAACTGCATCGTATAAAATATTTTATGTTCAGACAGTTTGCCCTACTTCCATGTCCTTCGTCTGTTCATTTTGTAAAGAGAATTTCACAGAATATCGCCATTGTGGCTTGGTGATCGCATGCTCTCCACAGGAAGAGGGTGCTGATATGGGTGCAGCTTTAGAGCTCTAATCTAATTATGCCCCTGCACACTCAGAGGCTGGATAGAGCCTCGATATGCAGTCAACTCTTGAGTTCCGACCTTATCTCTGGTGCTGGGGTCCCAATGGTGGGAAAACAACCTGTGTGGCCTATTCTTACTCCAGGTGAGGACTGTGATAATAGCAGCTGCAGAGTGGGGTTTCTTTCTTGTACCCTATTGTTTAAGATGGGTGCACTTAGCATCGTCCCAGCTCTTGTTTTTCAAAGTCATTTGGCATGAACTGGCATCAGAATAATTTCTGACACCTATGAGACTAACCAGGAGATTTCTGAATTATGATTTGTCTACGCAAGGCACTATACTGCCCTAGTGTTTTGGCCAGGTTTTCTATAATTAGGCATTCTTGGTGCTCACATGGTGAACATTTGTTTCTTTGGACAAGTACAAGCATAAATACAATACCTTGGAAGGGATTCAAGCATGATAATGTCCAGGCCTGGAAATGTCCACTCAGGGGTCCTTTATGGACTAGAGAAAGAGCTCAATGGAATGAGTACATATTTTGCATACAGAAGGCCCATATTGGATCCCTGGAACCCCATGGTTTCCTGAGCACTGCCAGGAGCAACCGCTGGGTATAGAGCCAGCAGGAACTACTGAGCACTACTGGGTGTGGCTCTCAAAATAACAGCAAAAACAAAACCCAAATGAAACAAAAGTTTCATATGTACTTATGGCTGTGTCTTATAGGCAGAAGTATGGTTACTTTGTGACCAGATTTCAGCTTCTTCCTTTTTGAGCTTTGGCATTACACAGTGGTTACTGAGAGATTACTTGTCATTTTTATCAAACCATATGCCTTGTTGTTAAGTGCTTAAGTTCTGACTAAATAGTATGATTTTTCTGTGCAGTTAATAGCAGCTGACTGACTTGGAACAACTGCTATAATGATGACATCCTGGTTGGAAAGAGACTCTTACCAAACCCCAGCTCTTATATTTAGCTTTAATGCAGAGGTTCTTAGCTGTGGATGTGTGAGAATCGCCTGATGAGCTTTAATAATCACAAAAGGCCTGTCTGATCTGTGCCCTCTCTCTCTAGGCAGCGCTATTTGACCGTCTGCTTAGAATTCATATTTATACCCAATAACCACTCAAGTTTCTATATTCTTCTGTGTTTCTTACAGGCACATCTATCTGGCACTACTGCCTGGTTTTCCTATCTGGTCCTTCTCTGCATAGTTTTCCCAGAATGCTACCCATATTTCCTTGCTTGTTTCAGTTGAAAAAGAAGTCAATTTTTCCTTTTTTATTTTTGCTGCAGCTCCTTTCTAGTTTTTCAGTCTTATTCAACCCTTTTCCTTTTCTCCATCTCTATAGTTCTACACCAGACAACCTGGGAGGGGAGTTCTGTGTCCTTTGGCCCCACCAACGCTCTGGAATTTATTTCACATGCTTTTTTTATTTATTGGTCCTTAAAATTGTCTTAGGTAAAGATGTTGCTTTTTTTTCTTGTAAATTCCTTTGTACCATAAAGTCTTTTTCTGATTCCTCTATTCAGGTATAGGTGGATAGCTTTGTAAGATCAAAATATGCCTCTGAGAATCAGCTTCTGAGTCCTGAGGTCTCTGCCCATTGTTCCATGGTAATGGGTCTTCAGTGGCTTAGATCATAGCACCCAGTGTTTCCTGGGGCATTTGTGCTTATCAGCAGGGGAGTGGGGTGGGGAGCCTGTACAAGTACAAGATAATGCACAGCTTTACTCTTTGCAGGGCGTGTTTTTCCCCTGTTGCAAATATGACTTGAAACAGCAAATTTAACTTAAAACAAAAAAAATGTGTTTCTTTTACAATTTTAGAGGTCAGAAGTTGGACATGGATTTTGTTGAACTAAAACTAAAAGTTGCCTAGCTTGCTTTCCCTGATACTGTAGAGACTCCATTTCCTGTTTTGTTTTTTTTTTTTAAAGTCAGATATTTTAATATAGGTAAGAAATGAAAGACCACAACCCTTAGTTAATGCTACTTCTCCACCCCATCACTGAAACAGTTCTTCATTGTAACCTCTCATTGTCAGGATCAGACCCAGTGGTTGAGAGTATTTTGTCTCTCTTTTTAATTTTTTATAAATATTTTTATTTAAGCACCTTGATTACAGACATAATTATAGTTGGGCCTCGTTTCTATTATGTAAAAAAGACCCCCTTTCACCAGTGCAACATTCCCACCACCAATGCCCCCAAAGGCTCTAGAGCTACTTGTGTGTATTGGTTTCTCATCTCTTTATCTCCGCTCTTATTGACTTCTATTCTCTTTTCCTGTTCCCAACTGAGAACACACATGATTACATTGTCTGAATGTCCTAGCACAATTTTTCCCACGTCAGAATTCTTGAGTGAAGCACTTCAGTAAAGTCCATATTGACACAGGTGAAGAAACTCCCAAGTTTCCAGAATAGATCATGGATACCCTTTGGGTATCTTTATTCTGCTTGCATATATACAACACTGTGTAGAAGGGTTTGCATATGCTACTTTAGTCAAATATGGTTCAGGGGTTATTATTCTGCTTGCTGATGAAGAGGTTTAGGCATAGGAAAGTAATGGGACAGCCTTTATAATAGAGCCATTATTCTAATTGACTTGCCTTTTTTTTTTCCCCTTAAGTTGAAGTTTTTGTTTTGGGGCCACACCCATTGGTGCTGGGGATAGTCTAGATTTGGACTGCCTCTTGGGGTGTTGGGACTGGACATAGGCCATCTTGTGTACAGTTTGCTTAGCCCATTGAGTTTCATTTTTCATCTGACTTTCCAGCTATATTGAGATAGAGCTGGCCTTTAACAACATGGAAGTTGAAGGCACAAGTCTTGTTCTCATACGCTTATGTTTTGCAGCATAATTGCTGACCTATGTTTAATTAGCACCTCCATCATGGAAATACACTGTTTCATTTTTGGTGAGAATTTTTAAGATGAACAGTGTGAGAAGCAAGCCTCAAATATATAATATAGTATTTGTAATAACCATCCTATACATTAAATTCCTACAACTTGTCGTAAAATTAGAAATTTGAATCCCTATGTCATTATGAGCCCTTTACTTCCCCCACTTCTGGCACCCATTATTTTAATTTGTAAGAGTTTAGATTTTTAGATTTCAAATATATGGATATACATTACATGCCATTTCGTGTGTGTGCATATGCGTATATACCACATTAAATTTATTTATGTTAATAGGCACTTGTTTCTGTATCTTGGCTTTTGTGAATGATGATTGAACAGGAATGCTAAGAGATGATGTTTTTATTTTTTGATATATATCTGTACTGTAACATACGATCATTAAATTTTAATTTCCTCAGGACTATCTATATTGCTTTCCCATGAGCAGTTCACCAGAGTTCTTTTTTATTCTGCTGTAACTTTGACAGCATGTTTTTTTTCCTTTTTTGTTCTCATGTAGTCTACTCAGCAGTATCCAGGGGCCAGGGGTCATTCCTGGCAGAACACAGCTCAGTATTCAGGGGGTGGGGCTCAGGGATTACAGTGGGCACACTGAGTCAAGGCTAGAAACAGTGATGTTGCTCAGGGGATCCTTGGCTTTTGGGGATCAGAAAGTGCCCTGGATTTTCTAGGCATATGCTGTCACGTGCTCTTTCAGTTGGACTCCCCAACACTTCTTGATTACAACTGGGATAGTAGTTGAAATTGCAAATCTCATGGTGCTGGTTCTGATGAGCACATTTCTGATGACTAATGCTTTTCAGCATTTTTGGGAAATATCTGGTGGCAATATATACATGTTTCTGGAAAAATATTGTAAGTCTACATTTTTGGGAAGGCTTTTGAGGGGTGACCATATGCTCCAGGGTTACCACTGGAAATTTGCAGCCAGCTGTACCTGTGGTTTAGGTTGTAAGTCCAACTATGGTACTATGTGTACTCTGGAATAAGGGGATAGAGTTAGGGGTCTTCAGTGCCATGTCTGGCAGTGTTCTGGGGTCCATGTTGTTCTGGAAATAGAACCAGGTCAGGCTAATATTAGGTAACTTCTTAAGGGCTGTGCTACCTCACAGCTTCCTCTCTCTCATCTCCCAATGGCTTGTGTGAGTTCTTTATATTTTGGGTACTAAAATTCCCATCGTATAGGTGATTTGTTGTGCAAAGATTTTTAAGTTTGAATTAGTCCCACTTAATTTTTGCTCTTGTTGCTTCTGTTTCCTTTGTGAAATCAAAACAAAAACAAACAGAAACACAAGGACTCTGGCCACAAGAAATCTTTGGCCAACCCAGCTCTTGAAGCTTTTTTCTATATTTTCTTTCACTTTAGAATTTTGATTATGATGTTTTTTCTTTTTTCATTGTCCTTCAAATTGCTTTTTGTGGGGTGTAAAAGAAGCATATCAATATGTTCTATATGTGGTTATCCCCAGCATCATTTATTGAAGAGAGTATCAAGTAATATTCTTGGTTCCCACATATAAAGAAGATTTATTTCTGGACTCTTAAACAAGTACCATTGATGTGCTTATTTTTATCCCATATTATAGTGTTTTGATTGCTGCAGCTTTGTAAAACATTTAAAATCAGGACATGCAAGACCATTCCAGGTTTGTTGTTCTTTCTCAGCATTGGTTTGTCTGTTGAGATCTTTTGTGATTCTGTTACAAATTTTTAGTATTGATATTTCTATTTCTGTTGAGAATGTCATTGGAATTTTGATAAAGATTGTAGTTAACCAATAGTTGTCTATGAGTAACGTGGACTTGCAAAGTTGTTTCAATCCAAACTCAAGGTAAACAATTCCATTTCTTTGTGAAACAACAAATTCATTACTTGTTATCAATAGTTTGCAATAGGCATTAAGTTTATACCCATATACTAAAGTGGAAGCCTCATGCCCCAATCCCAAGGGACTGGGGAATTCGGGTCTGGAAGAAAAAGCCTACACAGGAAATAACCCACAAGAATGAAGAGAATAAAACAGGTTCAGGAAACTTCTGCCACAAGCTTTCCACTTACTAGCAAAAGATACCAGCAGGCAGATAGACTAGTTGTGGAAAATGAAACTGCAAGTGGCTTCTCCCTGTGACTTGAAGTCTTCTTTTGGGAAGAAAAGCGCTATCCCCATGGTGGAGAACAGGTAGGGGTAAGGGACTAATCCAGAAGTACTTCCAGTCTATGAGTGACACTAAAAGAGAAGAATTATCCTAAATACAGTAAAAACCGGTTCCTCCAACAACATACTTTATTCTTTTTGATGTTTTTCTGAAGAAAAAAAAATACTTTTTTTTTTTTTTTGGTTTTGGGTCACACCCAGCAGCACTCAGGGGTTACTCCTGGCTCTATGGTCAGAAATTGCCCCTGGCAGGCACAGGGGACCATGTGGGATGCCAGGATTCAAACCACTGTCCTCCTGCATGAAAGGCAAACACCTTACCTCCATGCTATCTCTTCGGCCCCAAAAATCCTTTTAAAGAGAAATTTTTTGGTGAATAGAAATAATCAATTTTTGCATGTTGATTCTGTACTCTGGAATATTGATGAATTTGTTGTTTTAACAGTTTCTTGGACTTAGTTTTAGGGTATCTGTATATAAGATCATATTTAGATCATGCTATATGCCTACAGAGAATTTTCTTTTATTTTCCGTTTTGGATGCTTTTTGTTATTGTTTTGCTTGATTGTTCTGACCACAGCTACTAGCATAATGATGACTAGACGTGGTGAGAGTGTATACTCACATTGTTCCTGATCTTAACAAAAAATCCTTTCATCTTTGTACTTTTGACTAGGTTGCAGACTGTGGGTTTGTCATAGATTACCTTTGTTGTGTCAGCCATATTCTTTCTGTGACGATTTTTTCACCATTTTAATCATAAAGATATATTTTGTCAACTACTTTCTCTGCGTCTGTTGATATTTTGATCTTTTATTCTCTTAATTTGACAAATCATAAGTACAGACTTAACATGTTCCTTGCATTCCAAAAATAAATCCCACTTAATCATGGTTTGTGGTTAACATGTTGTTATATTGCTAATATTTTATTAATAAATTTTGTATAAAAACCCTGGATATTGTTTGAAAGTTTTCTTAACATTTAGATTTTTATATTAGAGTATAACTCGCCTTGGGAAATATTTATGTCGTTCAACTTATTTTTATAATATAATTATAAAATATAAAATATAATTATATATTTATATGATAAAATATTATACATAATAAATATATGAAATTATATTATAAAATATAATTTTATTTATATTTATATATATTTATAATTTTATTGTTTATAACTTCTTGTGATTGTTTCTGGGGTATTATTTCAATTTTTTTTTAATTTCTGATTTTCTTTGTTGAATCTTAAACTTACTGAAAGTTTGTCAGTTTTAGGTTTTCAAAAAACTCTTATTTTATTAGTCTTTGTTTTTTATGACCTCTATTCTCTGATTTGTTAATTCTTTTGATTAACTTGTTGTTAATTCTTTTTCTAATTCCTTAAAATATGAAATCATTTTTATTTTATTTCTCAGTGTAGGCACTTACTGCTATAAAAATTTCTCTGTGGACTGCTTTTGCAGTATCACACTTATTTTGATATACTTGTTTCTTTTTGTCAGTTTTAAGTTTGATTTTCCCCTGGTTTCTTCCCCTATCATGTTCAGGATCATGTTAAATTTTACTCATCAATTTTCCTACTCTTAATTGTAGTCTTTTCATACTAAATTGGCTGACATATTTGCCTAAGATTTGTGTCCTATCATATCTGATCAATTCTGGAGTGTATTTTGTGTATACTGTAGAAGATATATTCTACTGTTGGGCAGAATTATTTTTTATGTGCGGTACAATATTCCTATGTTTCTTGTTTATTTTTGTTCTTTGATATTGAAGTCTTTTTTATTATGTTGTCTATATTGTATTATATTGGTACTCCCTGCTGAAATTTATTTATATAGTCATCTTATTGATGAATCAACATTTATCAGTGTACAGTGGCATTGTCTTTGGTCTAAAGTCCATTTTTTGTTCGGTATCAGTGTAGTTATCCGTTTGCTATATTTGATTTCTTATGATTTCTTGTGAGTGAAATATCTTTCACTCCTTCCGTTTGAGTCTATGTCCATAAAGCTATATAGGTACCTTGACGATGTTATCTAGGGTAGATAGTTTTTTGTTTCCTTAGATTTCTGGGCCCCACCCATTGATGTTTAAGGGTTACTCCTGGCACTGTGCTCAGAAATTACTCATGGCAGGCAGAGGGGCATATAGGATGCCAGGGATTGAGTGCTATCATATCACTTTAGCTCTTGTAGTTGTAGCTTTTTAAAATATGCACCATCACTCCAGTTAACTAGAGATTTCAGGACCTATACATTCTAGAGTAGCTATTAATGGGTGAAGACTTAATATAGCCATAGTGTTTTCTGGCAGCCTCACTTTACAGTTAGTTATCTTTGCATTTGTTTCCACAAGTTGAATCCCTTGCTTTGCTTATCTATATTTTTTTCTGTGAGTAGAAATAATCTGGTATTTGTATTTTGCCTTATGATCTACTTATATCTGCATCACTTCCTTTAGTTAAGTTGTGGTAGACTGCAAGATTCTATCTTTTCTTGGAGCTGTGTAGGGTTCCATTATGCATGTACCACACAATTTCTTTGCCCACAAATATGTTGTTGGTTCTTGGGTTTTTTTTATATCTGGCTATTATAAATAATAGCAAATTAACATTTTATTTTGGGGATGAGGGTCCACTCTTGGTGTTGCTCAGGGTTTATTCCTGCCTCTGTACTCAGATATTACTTCTTGTCAGGAATCCCTATGTGGGGCCAGGGAATGAACCTGAGTGTCCAAGGTGCTCCCTCCTTGGCGATGGTATTGTTCTGGCCTCATATAGTCTATTTTTAATCATTGTTGTACTTGTCAAAGTGATTTGAGAATATCATTCTTCAACTTCAACATCTGCAGCAGAAATAATCTCTTTTCCAGTGCTTTCTTGCTGTTTGATACTACATTGCATTTTGCCATTAAATTTACTGAGCCCCAGAAA
The DNA here is from genome assembly GCF_024139225.1 of Suncus etruscus. Classification (NCBI taxonomy): domain Eukaryota; kingdom Metazoa; phylum Chordata; class Mammalia; order Eulipotyphla; family Soricidae; genus Suncus; species Suncus etruscus. The sequence continues at coordinate 166,583,000 of NC_064849.1, forward strand.
AATCACTGCTTCCTCAAGTTCCTTATCCTCTGTACTATCTCCCCAGACACTCAAAGGCCCACTTTGGCTGCATCCTTTTATATATTTCTTTGGCATATAAGAAGTCAGAAATATTAGTTTCAACCCTGACTGATTACTAAAAGCAACTGGGTTTAGTTGTAGGTGCACTTGGATTTATTTAGTTCATAGAACTGAGTGGTTCTATTTTTGTCTTGGAGTATGCTTTCAAAAGTTTGATATCCCTGATTTTTTCCCTTCAGCTTTCTCTATTATCAAAAGCATAATAAATCAAATATCATGATCTCTTTCTCTGCTCCTCAGTGTCACCTCCCCATAGAACTGATTAGCAAATCAAAGAATAAAGTGGCTTTCTTCGAGTGATTTTTTTGCCCTACCGAAAATTGTCTTTTTCAATATTGCCATCAGTATTCTCTGACTTGTCAGCATAATTGAAACATTATCTCTGATTTCTCTTATTTCAATATAGACTCCTGGCACATATTTTTATGACCATACCACTGTCTATCATATGTACAAAATTTTCTTCAGAGGTATGTTGTATATTAAAAAATTAAGCTGTTTGGATATATTGTGCTCTTTATACTATAGTTTAAAAGGGATTTTTCATTAGACCATTTTGCTAACAAATATCTGGGCCACAATTTTCTCCATAAGTTTTTATTCTGTAGAGAATTCTAGGTACTAATCATTAAATGTATCTTTAAAGATCCAGTGAGGTTGAAAGTCCTCATTAGTCCTCTTTAGATCTCTTCAGGTTCCCTTTTCATGCAACACTCATCTCCTATAATATTTTTTAAAGTAATACTTTCATCCATGGGCTTTAGGACCAAGGCCATAGTTAAAGCATTCCAGGAAGGAGTTCTACTTTCTAGATTCTGCTGTTTGAACATATGCTTAGCTGTGTTCTTAGCTCTAAAATGATCTATTCCTGAAAGTAAAAGCAAAAACAAAAATAAAAAGCAAACAACAAAAATATCATCTGGAGAATATGCTTGTACCATATACTAATTAATACTAGAAGTTTCTGTAGAACTTTTGTTATTTTTACAAATTTTAGGATTTAGTTTCAGGTTCTATTTGATGAAATATATGTAGTTTTTGAATTAGAAAACTTGATATACTTTCGTTACCTTCTGTGGTAGAAATTATAAGCATCCCTAGAGTGGACCTGTATTTCTGTCAGAAATAATCTTTTGTAGGAAATACTCAGTACTATTCATCAGAAGTAATTTCAAAGAGCTGCAGTCTGACAACAAGAGAAAAAATTTTCTCTTATTTTAGATGGCCTTTCATAGCATGTTTCTTTAGGCAATATATACATATATCAGCTGAGTGCCTTACTGGAATATTATTTGCTTTCTTAAAAGAAGAATTTTGGGTTTTGTCAAGGGTTCTTTTTCTCTCCCATTGAGAACCACTCAGCCAATTCTATGTGTGTTAAGTAAGCAGGGTTACTAGAATAGTACTGTTTTAACAGTGCTGAGCTGGATTAAATTAAATGGTTTAACTAGCTTTGCTTTGAGTCCTGAACTTGTGATGTTCTACTCTTATCAAATTTCCTTTGCTCTGCTATTTCTAATGGTAAAACAATGATTATTCACTTAAAAAATATTTTTGGGTCATATAAAGCTTTTCTCAGGGCTTATTCCTGATTCTGTGCTCAGGGATCACTCCTACTAGAGCTCAGGGCACTGTATGATGGGGATTGAACCTAGGTCAGCCATGTGCAAGTATAGCACTCTATCCTTTGTACTATTTTTCCAAATGTAACATGTGTTTTTTTCCCCCCTACTATCTCTAAAATAAATGACACTTGTCTAGTAAGGTGAATTTTGTGCTAATGCCATGTACTTTTTTCTTATTCTGATAAACACACTTCAGAGATCTTTTCCCTGTGTGGAAACATACCATACCACTCTAGAGGTGACATTTACCTAAAGGATTTCAGTTTTGATATATAGGGGCTATTTTTTGACACTAACGTTTTAAAAAGGCTGGTTTTTAGCTTTTATTTTACTTTAGTTGACATATTAGTAGTAATGTTAACTTTTCTGATATTGATGTACAAAGTTACTGCACTTTTTTGTACCAGAAAATGCCCAAGACCACCCATCAATGTCTGTCTCTCATTTTTCATCACATCACCTACTCTAGTCTTCCCTCTTCTTTTACTGCTTGGGAATCTCAGTTTTGTAATTAGACAGGCCAAAGGTTTTGTATCACTGATGATTGTCTTTATACCTGAAGGAATATTACACAGCTATAAGAACAGATGGTCTTGTAGTTGGCTACAACATGGAGTGAACTGGAGTATTGAGTAAATTCATACATTTATTTCAGATCTTGAAAGACAAAAACTGTATGATCTCATTTGTGTGTGATACATAGGGAAGCAAAACAAAGGAATAGATATGGGCACGAAATTCTCAGGAGAGAGGCCTGGTAGAACTTCGTGTTGGTGGAACTCCTAGCCTCGACCATATAGAGCTTTTCAGGCGTTCCCCATTGTTAACTCCAGTACCACCCATTCTCCACCACTATAATTACCTGCTTATATATTGTTTGTGCTTTAAGTCCTTTTTTGATCTTATTCCAAAATACCTTCCCTAATGTGTTCAGATTTATGTCAGCTTTCACAGTTTAGGGAAATTGCCCTTCTCTTCATAAACATCAGTATTGATTTCTCCCCATCTGAACTGAAATACAGTAGCTTCAGTTGTATCATATACTATATGAACATATTACAAAATTGTCACCACAATAATTCTAATTAATAGCTCTCATCACACAGTTAGAATTTTAAGATTGTTCTCTTAAGCAACTTAAAAATATACAAACAGTATTATCAACTTGAGGCACTAGTCGCATTTTATATCCCTAGGATGCATCATTTTAAAACATTTAATAATAATTTAAATAATTTAATAGTTAATAATTTAATAACATTTAAAACATATAATAAAGTGGTTGCCTATTGACCACACTCAACACTTGCCTTTGGACACCAGCAATCTGTTCTGTGTGTTTGAATGTGGTAGTGATGGTGGTGACTGTCTAGATTCCACTACTGTTGAGATACGGTTCTTATCTGCTTGACTTATCTTAGTTGGCAAGCTTTATCATATATGAATATCAGGATCAAGTATCCCCCCCACCCCACCCCAGGCATACTACTGGTTGTGCTCAGGGGACCAAGTGCAGTCCTGGGATAGAACTGGGTTGATGACTGTTTATAATGTATACAGAGCCTTGAGCTGCTCAACTCAACTATCTTTGCAGCCCCTCATTTTTATCTAGCTGAATAATATTCCAGTGTAAGGGAAGTAGGAGCATGTCTTTGTGTTCTTGCATCCCGCAACTCATGATTAGGAACCGATTCACGTCCTCAGATACATACACCCTGCATGATCAGAATAGTCTCCTCCCTTTCTACAGATAAAGTCCCACAGACACACTTTCTTCATGATTAGAGTTGTTACTAATCTCATATACTGTTTACATAATAGCATATTCTCTATAGATAGGGTGCATCAACGATATCTTCTCTACATGATCAGAGTATTCTCTTTACTCGCTTGATTTTTCTCCCTACTTTTTCCTCTTTGTGGCCTCTTAGGCAGCATTTAGGGGTTTCTGTTCTACAACAGTTCTACAACACTGCTTGGCTGACTGGATCAGATGATTCATGCTTGGGCCCAGCAATGAGAAGCAGCTTAGGGCCTGCGATGGTTGTGACCACCAGGACACCATAGGGTGCTCAGGGATTACGAGGCCCACACCTGCGGGTTCTTGAGGGCTCTCTAGTCTGATGAATCTGGTGGTGCTGGGGTACTGTGTGGTCAGAGATCGAGCTGTTGAGAACGTGCCCTTTTCTTACTCCTGTACTGTTGGCCTGCCCCGTTTGGTATAAATGTTTTGATCAGATAATTCTCTTTTTTAGGCACATTCTTTTTAATCACTGTGAGTTGCTCGAATTATGCTTAAATTAGAACTTTCATACTTAAGCATAGTAGGTTTAAGTACTTACTGAGCTAAAGATCCCACACTCCCTGAACACTGGATTTGGAGTACTAGTACTGTATATTTTTAGGCTTTTTATTGTATATGTAGAAATAAAATACTGAAAAAAATGGCCCTGTAATTGGTGTCTGAAGCTGTCAGATGTTGATGCTTTTGTGATCCTTCTTATCACACTGGAGAGTGAATGTTGGGCCTCTTGGGGAGGCACCAAATCTTAAAAAGAGAAAATATGTCTCAGAAAACCTATATTAGTTTGTTATATCTGCCTTTTCCTTTTTTATTGTAGGTCCAGCTCTCAATGTTGCAACAAAAAATAGACCATTTAGAGCGTTTGCTAGCTGAGAATAATGAGATCATCTCAAACATTAGAGACTCAGTGATCAATTTGAGTGAGTCTGTGGAAGACAATCCGAAAAGTTTGCAGGGCAACTTCAGTCAAGGGGCTGGTGCCCTACCTCTGCCATCAAAGGAGATGGGCCTCATAGTGGACCCTGCAGAGTGCCTGTTTGCTACACAGAGCAAAAGTCAGAACCAAGAAGTGCAGGTAAGGACATGTTTGTTAATAATTACTCGACTTTTTTTTTGTTATTGTTTAGATTTGATCTGGTCTTGGGTCTGTTTGGTTTATGGTTTTATTTTTGCTCACTCCTGGGGGATGGTGAGAGGTTGGTTACTCTTGGCTCCCCAGTTAGGAATAACACCTGAAGATGCTTGGGGAACCATATGGGCCAAGGCTAGTGTCTCTACCATCTCTTCAGCCCTAGTTTCTGTTCTAACTATATAAATCCTTTAGGATTCTAGTTTCTACATTTGTATAGTGATTTTATTAGTCTTATAAACATTAATGTTCCTTTTGCTAATAATCTGTACTTTAATTTTTTTTCTCTTTATGTTATATGGTGTGAATATGACCTTTTAAGATGCTTTTCAGGGTCTTTTGTTCTGTACTAGTTGAAACCATTTCTAGATTTAAATGTAGCCAAAGAGAATGTCAGTGGGAAGGGAAAATTCCAGAATGCTGTCCCAGATGGAAACCACATTTCCTCTTGAAATGTGACCACTTCAAATTGAGAGGTGTCCTCAGGAGACTGGACATACAAATTATTACAGAACTTAATGCGGAAAAGGCATATGAAACAGATTACTTATTTTTACATTAGAGTACTTAAAATGGTAATAGTCAGAATATCTCTCTCTATACATATGCATGTATATACATACAAGATATAACACTTATTTGGCTTAAATGAAAATTTCTGCAGTTATACACATCAGAGTTACATACAGCAGTATTTCTGCAGTATAGTACAGTAGAGTACAGTATAGTCGAAAGGCAGAGTCAGAGCAGACCCTCACCGTTCTTAAACCTAGGATGTGTCCTTTGTATACACTCTGCCAGTTAGCTCAGAGCAATATTGGACTTTGTACCTGACACTAGAAGCTTGTGTGGTAATCTGAGGTCTGAATTGTAAAGCTGGGCAATGTGAGTTACTTCAGACCAGTATGTTAGGTACCCTCCAGGCTGAAGTGTCACAGGTTTCCCTTTTAGTGGGCCATGCTGGCTGCCTTTGCTGGTGGGCGCCAGGTTCTCTTCAGAGAATGCATCTCTGTGCTTTGATATAGAGTTGGCTTAGTGATGGCTCCTTTGTTTGGGCATCTTCTAAAAAGCACTTAAGACCTTTCAGAACCCTATAATGGGGCAAACAAAGTTCTGTCTTGTGTTTGCTTGTTTTTGTCAAAGTTGCAGGCACATCTTAAGAGACCTGTTACCTTTTCCAAAGGAACTTGTTAAAGTCACAAATTTCAAAGCTAATAGAAAGTTTTTTTTGCCTTAAATCCTTTGTATTCATTTTTGAACAGTGTGTTTGATATCTTAGAAAAAACACAATTCATTACTATAAGTCAATTATGATAGAATTTTTACATGATCTAAGTTTTACCAAAGATGAGTCATTTATTTCCTTAGTTATATTTATTGTTACAGAGACTAGGAAGAACACTAGATTATTATCTAAAAAGTATATTGCATTAGAAGCTTAAAAATACTTGGACACTTGAAATTATATTGCAGGTTTTTATTCCGTTTTAAGTGATTACGACTAGTTGACCCTACTATAGTTTTATTTTTAGAATAAACCAGGTGAGCATAAAATACAGGAAAGGGGAGATCTAGATGCATTTTTAATCACATGCATAATTTAAACTGTATAAATTTGATTTAAATAGATGTAATTCAGAGAGCAGTAATCCAGTGGGTAAGGCACTGGCCCTGTACATGGCTGCCCTCGGTTTGATCCCTGGCATGTCATTTGGGTTCCTGAATTCCTCCAGGAATAATACCTCAGCACAGAGCTAGGAATAAGCCCTGAGCATTGCTGGGTAAAATACTAAAAATAAATAAAATAAAAATAACTTTAAATAAAAATAAATTTAAAAAGACAGTATAGATTAAGAAGTTTTTAATTTTTGAATTGAAATTTTTGAAATATTTAATCAGATTATATTTCATAAATATTATTTGCCATTCAGTTCTTAGCTATTGGTATTAGAAGTAAACTAAATAAGGAGGTGAAAATTCAATGATATCACACTTTATTCGGAATAGGAGAGAGACGGGATTATTTGTCAGGTGATAGGACTTTGGTGCTGAAATGTTTTCTGCCTTAAAATCTGTAGTGTCTACTAAAATTGTTTGAAATAGAATATATAAAAATTATTTGTTAATTAATCTAATTGTGCAGGAGATTGTCTAAAGTGCCAGGCAGCCAAGACAAGCATCTTAGCCTTGATACTAATACTGGCCCCAACAGGAAGTATTTTAAAGCAGATTATTTTCTGATACTTAAGTTTATAGTTATCATGGTTACACTTACTCTCTTTGTTTTTTATGTTTTTTAGATGATGAATGTTTACAATATAATTCCTTTTGACAATCCAGATGGCGGAGTTTGGAAGCAAGGATTTGACATTAGCTATGATGAAAATGAATGGAAGGACTCTCCCCTTCAAGTCTTTGTGGTGCCTCATTCTCATAATGACCCAGGTAAAATTCGCACTTCAAAAACCAGGAGGTTATTAAACCCCTGTAGTTACCAAGAGTTTTAATGAGAATCCTGTAGAACTGGCTTGTCCAAAATTTAAGATGTTGCTTCCTGACTTTTTTAACAGTTAACTGATTCCTTTCATAAGGAACATTTCAAATTCTCACTTGATCAATGTGTGCTGGGAGAGGGTGGTACTTTTGCAGTATAAAATAGAATGAATACAAAAAGGTCTTTGTTTTTGAGGGATGAAAAGTTGCATGCTTTTAAGGTACTTATAGTATGTTACTTTTAAAATGTTGTGTGGGAGTGTAATTCTGTGCCCATAAACTTACATTAAAAAAACCTCACAGCATACTCATATGAAAGCTTGAATCTTTAAAACAGGAGAAGATTACAAAGTGGTTAATATGCTTGGTATCATCCAGGCACGAGAGTGAAGAGAACCTCATTGGTGTTAGACAGCTAGCAGCAAGTTTATAAGGTTGATACTTAATTTTTTCTGGTAGTATAAAAACAAGAGTGTAAAAGCATTTTGCATGTCCAATAACTTGTATCATCATTAGTATCATTGTTTCACTTTGGATAAAATTTTGTTATTTTTGAGATTTTATTCCCCTCAAAAGTGGGAAATTGCTGATATTATAATAGGAAATATAATTTGATACATTGTTAGTATAAGTATAGGTGCATGTAATAAAAGTGGTCAGAATTGCAGGATTTGGAGGGGAATAAGTTTTAAAGTCTTCATTGTAACAATTTACTTATGCATCTTTTTGTTATTTTCTCAAGATTCTCAAATTCATCAATATTACCTAGAGCTAATACTATCCAATTGGAAGGTTTTTCTTACTTCCAGATTTTACTTATCTCAGTATATTCTTGCAGGAGTTTATTTGTATGTATTCTCATATTTACTCTGTCTATGTTCAGGCACATGTTTTGGTGAATTTTGGGTATATATATCTGTTCCTTTTGATGTGAAAGGTAAACATGAGAAGTAGAGTTTGCTTGCTGGAAGGTGTGAGTTTCTGGATTTCTTTGATGGGTATGTCCATGGTGGAAAATACATGGTATCAATATTTCCAAAAGTTTGGGATGAAAAGTTACCATACATGAAATTCTGATTTTGCTTTGTCTTGATTTTAATGTCTGTTTGTTTCCCTGCAATACCTAGCAGTCTTAGAAACTTTTTTGTTATGGTTTACTTAATTCCTTCTTAGTCTTAACCTGTCTCTTCATCTCCAAACTCAGGGATGTCTGGGTATTGTGGAAGACTGCAGGGATTTGAGACGGACAGATTGAATCAGGTATCTGGCTTTCGACTGTCCTTGACTGACTCCTTGGGCATAATGTCATCACTAAAATGGAGCATAGGATGGAGTAGCATCTTAAGTGGAGTTAGTTATAAATTAAGTGTAAATGGTGATGAAAATTATCTTTTTTTTTGTTTTTGTTTTTGGGCCACACCCGGTGAAGCTCAGGGGTTACTCCTGGCTATTCACTCAGAAGTCGCTCCTGGCTTGGGGAACCATATGGGATGCTGGGGATCAGACCGCAGTCTGTTCTAGGCTAGCGCTGGAAAGGTAGACACCTTACCTCTAGTGCTACCACGCCGGCCCCGGTGATGAAAATTATCTATTCAGATTTCCTTTTGCTATTTTTTCACTTGAGCACCAGCTTAAATAGTATTTTTTACTTTAGGGCCTACTTTATAAAAAACACTTTTCTTTAAAGCTAGACACATACTTAGTGAGGTGAAGTGCTCACACTTCGTATAAAGAGTCCAAAATTCGAGGTATTTTTTTTCCTACAATTCTCACTTGCTTTGAAATATTTCCTTATTAGAGACTAGTGGGGAAGCCAGCCATAGAGTGAAATTCTGCTTTCCTTCTCTACTAGTCGTGTATGGTTTAATTCTTGTCACTAATTGAGTGTGCTACAGTTCATTGTATAGATGCATACATGCACACTGTAGTATGTCTTGTAAATCCTTCTGATGTGAACCTCCTTCTTCATTTTTGGTTTCTTAAAAACCTTTACTATCTTCTCTTCTTTACTGACATGATCCATTTTCACCTCTCTGTTTTCTATCTCTCTTTCTCCGTTCTGCTGATCTCTGCATGGGCACTTAAAACTTGTTTACCAGGCATTGTGCCAAGTATACTCTAACCATTTATTGCTTACAAGGTTAGAGCCAGTTCTATGTGAGTGAAGCAGTTTGCCGAACTTAAACAGGCAGTGAGCAGTCAGAATACACCTGTTCATTATTTGGCTTTCTCCAAAGAGAGACAGAAGCATGCTTCCTGTCCATTTCTCTTCTCTTCACACAACCCAGTGTTTTTTAACTTTTGCCCACCACAAGCCCTTTTTGACCTTCTTTCCTTCCTGTGGGCCTCCATGGTCTACTACTTTCCCCCCTTGTCTCATAACAGGAACATCTCCTAACCCCATTTACATGAATTTCCCCTGTGATCCCCTTGGAATACCCTCGGACCTAAGGGGACAAATGGCCCCTGGTTGAGAAATGCTGGCCAAGACTTAACATTTGGCATAGAGTAATCTCCGAATAGAAGACCTTCTCTATGATCTCTTGAATGCCCATTTGCAGTTTCCTAACGAATACATACACACCTACATATAAGCACACTTATAAGTATGTAGGGCACTTTTGCTTGGGCTCTTCACAGAATGTAATCTCAGTGAAGGCTTGGACTTTATTATATGAATCATCAGATTCATAATGCTTAGGACAGGAACTGCACAGTGCAAACTCATTGTGAGCCATTTTGAGTACCAACAACAAATGGCCTTGAAATGCTCTTTGCCTTTAAGATTTGTTTGTTGTTCTTTAAGTTGTTAGATGAGATTGTGACAGTTGTGACTGCAATAAATGAATCTGACTCTTGGTGCCCTAGCAACAAGCTAACCATTGAATTTTTTGTCTTAATGAAAGTCACTAATGACATTTACCCTCAGACTTTTCCCCACTTGAGAAAAAAAAAATAATGGTCAGAACAGATCTTTCAAAGCTAAAACAAATTATTTTTTTTTTATCAAGCCAAAGACTAGCAAAAAGGACTTTGTAATTTTTCTTAAAATTTTATCACTCATTTTTAAAAGTAGACTTTAGATAAATTTTATTTAACACAGACTATATTCTGTGATAAGTGATCCATTTAGATCTTGAAAAACTCCCCTTCTAACAGAACAAAAGAGATAAGTGTGTGTGCATATATCTTCTAAATCAAAATACAAAATCTTTATATTATTCTCCTAAATGGATGTGCAGTTAAGCAGTTTACTTTCTAAATAATATTTATAGAGACTTTGTTGCAGTTTTTTGCAGGAATACTTTAAAACAAACTGTAACTCAGTGGTGTCAACAGCAGTTTTTTGTTGGGGGTAGATATATTCAAAATAATTAAAAATATTTCTTTTTTGTTTTTGTTTTTGTTTTTGGGCCACACCCAGTGGTGCTCAGGGGTTACTCCTGGCTGTCTGCTCAGAAATAGCTCCTGGTAGGCATGGGGGACCATATGGGACACTGGGATTCGAACCAACCACCTTAGGTCCTGGTTTGGCTGCTTGCAAGGCAAACACCGCTGTGCTATCTCTCCGGGCCCAATTAAAAATATTTCTATATTTTGTCCTTATCCTTAAATTGTTATTGCTATATTTCATCAATATTAATATATTATTTTTAACTAATCTGTTAAAAGTTTTTCACAAGAAAAATACAATTTAAATTTTGTTTGTATTTTAAAAGAAATCTTTCTGCATCTTTTTAATGTAGAATAAAATATAAAAAACAGCCACATGCATTGCCTGTGGTTTACGGGAGTTAAAACAAAATTGAAATGGAATTTTTAGTCCGCACTGATATTTTGTATTTTCATGCTTTCAAAAGTTCTGAATCATAGACCATGAAATTAAATGTTAGCTGATGGATACATACACATGTTGTATTTAATAAGCTGATTAAGATACAATTACAGTACCTTTATCTGCAATCTTAATTCTTTGCTTTCCATTAGTTAAATTGCTGAAATATTTAGTTAATTTTCCTTCAAAGAAATCACATTGTGAAGGAAGATAAGGTGTACTAAATGAGAAGTTGGGCAGCATATTGTTAGTTAAGCAATTTGTAAAGTGGACGTTAGAAAATAATCCTTCATATGGATTGACTTCAGAACAGAAAGAAGACTTAACTCAAGCAGCTATTTATTTATTTATTTATTTATTTATTTATTTATTTATTTATTTATTTATTTTCTTTTGGGCCACAGCATGTGATGCTTAGGGGATACTTCTGGCTACAGAGGACCATATTGGATGCCAGGGATGGAACCAAGGTCCGTCCTATATCAGCCACTTTCAAGGCAAACACCGTACCTCTGTGCTATTGCTCTGACCCCCAAGCAGCCAGTTTGGAAAATAAATTTTCTTGGGGAATTTACAATATTGAGCAGAATTTTAATTGTTGCAAGTGAGTGATTAGAATTTTTCACCTTTTTTAAGAAAATAGTTTCTTTTTAGTATTATTTGATAACTTTGAAATGAGTTTGACTCTTTATTGTTGTTATTGTTTTGGGACCACCCTTGGTGGTGCTCAGGAGATTGAAGCAAGCTTCCAACATGCAAAAACCACAGATTCCAGACCTTTTCAGACCCCTAAAAACTTGTTTTTAAAATATACATATTTTTAAACTTTTAAACACTGTGGTTTTACAAAGTTGTTCATAATACAGTTTTTATAGACATTCAATGTTCCAACATCAACCCCACCACCAGTGTGACCTCTCCCCTACCAGTATCCCCCATCTCCTCTTTGGTAAGTAAGCGGGATTATTAAAAAGTGGTTCAGTAAAAGAGAATTTGTGAAAATTGTTATATTTTACAATGGAATCATTACAGTCATTGAGAATGCACTGAGCTGTTTGTTGCTAGTTGAGCCTTCTGTTATTTTTTTTCCTTATTGAGCTTACTTAGCTTCTCTGCTACTTTTCATCTAATTTGCTATGTTCTTATTGTACTGTCACTATTATGGAATGTAGAGGTGTCACAGGGCCATGCATGTGGCTGCACAGTCAAGGAGTTCCCAGCTCTGTAGAACTGGGACAATTTTAACCCTCTCAATACTGGGGCACCATAGTTTTCTGCCCAAAGACCCTTGTACTCGAGTTTTGTTGGCTTGGTTTGACATCTCTTCTAAGATTAGTCTTGAAGCTGGACAGCTTATATGGCTGTAGTATGGAATGTAGTTGTGTCTGCTGGGGCGTCTTGCAATGGGCATAGAGGGATGAGAGGCTTCTGTCCCACTCTGAGAAGGCCCCTGAATTTCCTGCTTGAAAACTAATCTACCTGGGAGTTTCATTGCCTTTGTGTCTAAGCAAAGGTTAGTTGTGAAGCTGGGCCATTTGCATGGTGGTGGCAGTGGGGTATGGGACTTCAATAGTGCATGAAGTCCCTATCTTGGTCCTCATTGTCTTGAGAAGGCACAGAATTTTCAGCCCCAGGACCAGTATCAGTATATATTTACACACACACACACACACACACACACACACACACACACACACACATATACACACACATATATATACACACACATATATATACACACATATATATATCTCAGTATATATATCATTATATATTAGAAAATTATATATATATATATATATATATATATAGAGAGAGAGAGAGAGAGAGAGAGAGTATACTCATGAGTTTCATCAGCTTGGCCTTGCATCTTTAACAAAATTAGTCTTGAAACTCTCTTAAAATGTTTAAAGGGGCTAGAGATATATTAGAGTGGTTAAGGCCTTGCCTGTGGCAAAACCAAGCCCAGTCACCAACACTACATATTGCCCCCTACTCCCACACCAGGTGTGGGCCAGGGTTGTGCCTCACCTTAAATAAAATTAGCTCTAAAACCACTATTTACTATTGCTTCTGAGCAGTAATGTATTTGCCGGCATATAAGACGACCCTTCAACCCATGAAAAACTTCCTAAAAGTCGGGAGTCATATTATATGCTGGTATACTGCATGCTGAAACTTGTTCCAGCTTCAGGGACGAGTGATCCGCACCCCTCTTACTTTTAAGAAATAACTTGCTTTTAAGAGTTTTAGGAAGTTTTTCATGGGTTGAAGGGTCGTCTTATTCGCCAGCAAATACGGTACTTCATGACAGTACTTTTAAGAAGCCAAGTATCATGTTTTAATATTTCTAATAAGAAAGATTTTATTAGCTCCCTTATAATACCTCACTTATTTTTTCTTTTGATAATTATAGCACATCCTTATTGAAATGGATGTCTTTGACCTTAAGTACTTCATTAATAAGTGAAGGATATATAGTCGGTTTCATCATTGTTAGATACTTTACATTAGAAAGTGATTTAGAAATCATATTTTCTACCTTTAAAAAGTGTTTTTTTCGGGGCCGGAGAGATAGCTTGGAGGTAAGGCATTTGCCTTTCATGCAGAAGGACGGTGGTTCGAATCCCGGCATCCCATGTGGTCCCCTGTGCCTGCCAGGGGCGATTTCTGACAAGGAGTAACCCCTGAGCATTGCCTGGTGTGGACCCCCCCCCCCCCACCCAATGTTTTTTTTAAAAACTTTTTCCTGATTTCTCCACTTAATTTTCTTCTTCTCAGCCACATTACATACACTTCAGATGACTTCAAAGGAAAAGCCTTTCCTTTTTTCTTGTTTCTCATATTGTAGGTACGTATTTATTGTTTCAAAAAAAAATTATGTTTGGGGGGAAACTCATTAGGTCTAGAGTGGCCTCATTTGGAAAAAGGAGATAAATGACATTAGAAATTAGAAATTGTATTGGAAGTGTGTCTTCCACTAATATGTAGCAGTCTTTCGAGTCCTTTTAGAAAATACTATAGAAATCTGAGTACTAACTAGGTCACACCTGGACTGACACAGCTGCTGGGTGATGAAACAAACATGCAAACAACCGCCAGAACAAAACAGCTCTAAGGAAAGCAAAGAGGCAAAATTGAGATATCATCTCATATCATTGTGACAGGTACACAACATAAAGAATGGGAACAACCAGTGTTGGTGTGTATTTGGGGAATCCTTCATTCACTGTTGATGGGAATCTGAACTGGTTTAACCTTTTTGGAGAACATTGTGGACACTTTTCAAAAAAATAGGAATAGATCTTCCATATTCCATTACATATTCCACTTCTGGTCATCTACCTTAAGGCGAACTCAATTTAGGAAAGACATTTTGTACTCCTATGCTCATTAAAGTACTGATAGCAGTAAGCAAATCTGGAGATAATCTAATATTTCAAAAATAGCTGACTGGATAAAAATATTGTATATCTACAGTAGAATAAGAAAAAGATCATAACATTTGTTGCTGCGTGGATGGAGCTGGAGAGTATGATGCCGAGTGAAGTTAAAAGAGAGGGACAGAGATAGCAACTGATCTCTCGGATGTGGCATACGAAGTAACAGAATTGGAGCATGTCCCTCAGACCACAGAAACTGAGAATTACCTTCAGTAGGAAGCAAGCTTACCAGGGTGGGGTGGTGGAGAGGACGGGTGAGGGGGCCCTGGGACGATGGTGGAGGGAAATGGACACTGGTATAGAGTCTGATACTGTAATAGTTTATGTATGAAATCCTACTAAGAACAGTAAACCTTGGTGCTAAAATTAAAAAAAGATTAAAAGAAAAAAAAACTCCTTTAAAAGGCTGCAAATAGATTCTTAAGGATAGAGTTTCCAATAATGCCATTTTATGTGAAGTCAAAAAGCGCTGTAGCTCATGGATGAAAGTGAAACTGATGTGCTTTGTAAAGTATTGGATGACGCTGAATCATCTGGAAGGACGGCTGGGTTATTTTGGAAATGTTAAGTTCAAAAGTTCTGAGAAGAATCAGCAGGTTAGTAATCTCAAAAGACTCACAGATCTTTGAACAACCTCAGCTTCAACTTCGTTGTTTCTCTCTCCTTTTGTTCCTGGAAATGCCGTTGGCTTCCATGCTCTCTTCATTTTGCCCTGTTGGCCTCCTGTTTTCCTGTCAATTTCCGCTTGCAACCTGGAACCACGTTTTAGTAGAGTTATGGCAGTGGCCTTATTTCGGTTTCTCTCTTCTTCACTGTTTTGCCTGTTTCATTCTTAGAACAGTTATTTCTGAAAGCACAGATCAGAATACCTTGATTTCCTTCCGGTTAAGTCTCCAGTAAGAAACAAAAGGTTTAGACATCTCACTGAGCTGATGTGTGTTTCTGTTTTAATTTCTTCTTGTCCTGCCACCACATAAGAGACCGAACAGCCAGTTTCAGCAGCCTTCCCCCCCCCCCCCCCCACACACACACACACACAGGGCCAAGGGCATTCAAACCTCAGAGTTCTTTCTTTCTATTTGTTCCTCTTCCTGTTTGCATTTCCTACCATTCCCTGCTATGGAGATGATGACTCATCCCAGAATCTCTGTCCTTCTAGTAGAAATTCACTATTTCTTTATTGCTTTGGCATTTTGTTCATGTTTTGCAACATAATATGGTTTCAATTAGCAGGCTTTAATTTGATGCTTTTTTTGGGTTTGATTCAATAAACTAGGATAGAAAACAAATTAAACATTTTAATAGTTTTCTTATTCGGAAGGGAGAGCAAACTTTGCATTTATATTTCACATAACATTTTGTTTGTTGTAGGGCCACATTCAGCAGTGCTAGGGCTTACTCCTGCCTCTGCACTTAGGAAGAACTCCTGATGAGTTCTGGAGAATTTACGAAATGCTAGAGATCTACCCCATGTTGTCTGTGTGCAAGTGAAGGGCTAGTGCCCTACATCCTGTACTATCTCTGGCCCAGCACAATTATTTTTTTCTTCAGTGTTAGGCCATACCTTTTTGTTCACCTGTCAAGTACATAATTCAACTCTTTGACCATGTGCCGGATTGAAGAGAATGGATTGGTTTGGTATGTGAATTGCAAGTTTTCTTCTACAATGTGCAGGACCTGGGACAGATGCACTGGGAGGCTCTGATACTCACTGACTGGATATTTCAAAGTTATAATCAAACATGCATTGCAAATAAAAGAGGTATATTACTCTGACCTTGAGTAAGGTATATTAAATAAATAATATAAATTATTATTATATATTATTATTGTAAATTATTATGCTAAATAAAATAGGTATATTACTCTGACCTTGAGATATAGCTTCATGATCTGGTAAGCAGAGTGTGGGTCAGATTGCTTGGTTTCCAGTTCCCTGTGGGATGTGAGGTGTGTCAGGGAGAAGCTGTCCTCTTGCCAGTCTTCCTGTCCTAACAAGGAGGGGCCCTGCTTGTCTGGTCAATGGCAACTGCCTTTAGGAGGGAGATCATATGAGAATGGCCCCTGTAGACTCTAGAATCTTACCTGGGAATGTTTGAATAGCACAGATTTCTAGTTCTTAGTCTGAAAGTTGACCAGGCAAAGCCAGGCCACCAAGACAGGGTAGGGCAGGTCTAGGTGGCAAAGATTTGCATTTATCATGTAACAGATGTGGTGGAGAAAAAATGAAAAATACCTCCAGAGTCTTGACACGAATATGCAGTGAAACCAAACAAATACTTGTTCTTAAAGGATTGGACAAAGTTTTTAGACTTTAGGCTGTGTTCAAGAGTATAGAGCTTAAAAGCAAATTATTGTGCTGAAGACATATAACAGGGTATGAGACAGGCCTGGATTCGGTCCCAAGCATTGCATATGTTTCCCAATCATAGAGTGATTCCTAAGTGCAGAGCCAGGAATAAGCCTTAAGCACAACCCTTGTATGGCCCCAAACCAAGACAAACAAACTTAAAACAAAAACAGATTGTTCTGTCAGTGAAGTAAGTACTTAACTCTGCATACTAAAATTAAGCAATAGCATTTCCAACTTGTATTTAGAACTTACATTATTTGAATGATAAAGTAGTGATGCTGAATTTGAACTTATGCCCTCTTTTTTGAACCTCCTGATTTTGTCTCCTTTAAATATTTCTCTACTTCATATATATATATATATATATATATATATAACTTCTTATATATATAACTCTAAACTGTTTTATGGCTAATATGTTGTTAAAGTATAAAAGAATATATTGAGAGGTATTCTTAATGCTTTTCTAACCCTGCTTCAATTTCCAAGTGTATTCAATGGAAAGAAAAGAGCTATGAATTGACCACTTCAGAGAATCAGTTTGCAACTCAGTGTCCTAAGATTATTAAATCTTGAGGTGTGAAAATACTTTTATGTCACAAATTTGATCTTGTTTAACTTTTTATAAAATTCTTCTTGATTGGTCTCATTTTAATACGCAGTTGTAGTTTTGTAGTAATTTAGGAAAAGAAGCCAGTTCAGAGAAAAAGAGAATAGTTGATTACTCTATTGTATGAGAGCAATAAAACCTAATTTACTATTATTTTACTCAATATTGAAAGCTGTGAGAGGCTATCTTTCAGTTCATTCTTCATTAATTGAACTATATTATAGTGATATCAGTATCTATTATAACTGAGTTTTATGGAAATCTTTTAAGTTAGTGTTTTCGAGCTTTTATTTTGGCTTACGTAAATGTCTTTGACATATTTCTGCATGATTGTTGAAGGGTGAATGAGGTGTTGAAGGTAAAGTGGATTAATCAGTTACTGTGGTTTTTTTAAGAAAACTTCCATGATAGCAATTTCTTGAAATGGTCTTACTTCATAAAAAATGATAAGTGGTGAAAATAAATAATTTTACTTAAAAAAAAAATCCTTCTTGGGTTGTAGAGATTGTCCAGGAGGCATTTGGCAACTCTGGTTTGAATCTGTAGCTTTACATATTGTTCCTTTGTAAACTGTCAGGGGACATTTCTGAGCATAGAGCCAATAATAGCCCCACCCCAGGTGTCCACGGCAGCTCATACCAAGAAAAAAAAAAAAAAGAAACCCCCCCCAAAGCCCTTTTTACTAAACTTTATAACAAAGATCTTAATATATTTTTTACAATAAATTACTAGATTTTTATTAGGTTTATTTTGGAGATTAACCCCTTTACAGAGTTCTTTAGATTTTAGACAAATCATTAGCAATTCATTTTGACTGTTCTTAAAAAGATATACTTAGTACTTTAAAGAGTAAATCTGATAATATAAATGATATAACTAGCCATTATTGCACATAAATAATAATATGGGATAGGCATTTACTTTACATATGTTTGATTCCTGCTTAGTATTAGCAGTACAGAGGTAGATATATATTATGAATTATAACAATATTTTAAAAATCTCCTTATCAGGGCTGCAGTTAGTACAGCGGGTAAGGCATTTGTTTGTCTTTCATCCCATTTGGTCCCCTGAGCACTGCTAGGAGTAATTCTTGATTGCAGAGCCAAAAGTAACCCTTGAGCACCACCAAATATGACCCAAACAACAACAATCTCCTAACATTATGATCTATTTTATAATAACAGCAGTTTTGTTTTTTAGATTGTATTAATATGCTAATACTGCTGTAACAAAGCTTTCACAGACTAGGTGACTTGATGGCACACATTTATTTCTTCCTAGACCTTGGAATCAGAATTTCACAATTCATGCACAGCTATGTTGGGTCCATATGAAGGCTCTATTATCTTCATCCTAGCTAGAGGATCATCTCTTGTCTTCACACAATTATCTTTTTGTCTGTGCCTCAGTCCCTCATTATTTAAAAAAAATGAGGGACATGGTACCCAGTCCAGTAATGTCTCTTTACCATCATCACCTCTTTAAAGGTTCTAAAATTTATAGTCACATTGTTCCTTCAATATAAGATAACACATGCTTGGGATTTGAAGGGTCACAGGTCCTATAATAAGACTCATAGAATCTTATATATCTAGAATTCTAGGCAACCTGAAATTTTGGGTAAAGAATTTAGGAAAAGAAAGAGAGCCTACATTATAGTGTGGGGCCATTAATTTAAATGGTTATGTATATTTTTTTGTATGTTTTCCAAATTAGATTATACATGTCTGTTCTTCTGTTACCTTATTTGATTGGCTGTAGAATTGGGAAGGACAGCAAAAATCTCAGTGATGATGGTATTAATTATAGTGGTTAATATTTACCAGGTAATGCTATACCCTAGACTCAAGTCTGAACAACTAGAACTCAGGGCTTTGTCTGATCAGCAGTTGGTGTGCCCTCTTTTTATTGGGGTAGATTTAATTGAGTTTTCTTTCTTTTGGGGAATTCAGATGTGGATCTTGGTTAAGTGCATGGGAGTATAGTTTGGTATCTGTGAGCAGGATTGAATTCTTTGCATTCCTCTACTTCATTAAGATTTTAGTTATTGTTGTTGTTGTTTTGGGCTACACTCAGTGAAGCTCAGGGGTTACTTCTGGCTATGCGCTCAGAAATCGCTCCTAGCTTGGGGGACCATATGGGACTGTGGGTGATCGAACCGCGGTGTGTCCTACACTAGCATGGGCAAAGCAGATGCCTTACCGCTCTGTGCCACCGCTCCGGCCCCAAGATTTTATTTTATTTATTTT
The DNA here is from genome assembly GCF_024139225.1 of Suncus etruscus. NCBI lineage: Eukaryota > Metazoa > Chordata > Mammalia > Eulipotyphla > Soricidae > Suncus > Suncus etruscus. The sequence goes on from NC_064849.1 coordinate 166,602,625, forward strand.
TTTTTTTTTAAGAATAGGTCTTTGGGGCCAAAGAGAAGATAGCAGGTAAGGCTATTTCCTTGCACATGACAGACATGGGCTTGATCCCTGGCACCACCTATGTTCTCCCAAACCCCAATAAGAGTAATCTGTAAACAGAGTTAGGAATAACTCTTGAACACCACCAGGCATGATCCAATAAGATGAAATAAGGACTTTTATATAAATAATTTTGAGTTGACTTTTGTAGGTAGCACTCTTTGGTAAAGATAGCATTTTTTAAAATAATTTTAATTATGACCAATGTGAATTACAAATCTTTTACAGTTATATTTAAGGTAGATAGTGACAGTGAATTAGGGCTATTCCCACCACCAGTGTTGTCCTCCCAACACCCCTGTTCCCAAGTATGCATCCCATACCCTCTCTTTACTCCCTGGACTGCTAGTGTAACAGATCTCCTTTGTATATAGCTTGTTGTAGATTGGATATAAATTCTGTTGTCTTTGACTGTGGGTTTGGTATTTAGGTCTGATCTTTTTTTATTTTTTGCTGATAGAACATCTTAACAGTATCCCAGGTCAAGAGACTTCTCTAAAGAATATTTTCCATTCTTCTGTTCCTATATATTTCGCTCATTGCTTGAGCAAGAGAGATGGAGGGGGAGGAGGGAGGGAGGGAGGGAGGGAGGGGGAGAGAGAGAGAGAGAGAGAGAGAGAGAGAGAGAGAGAGAGAGAGAGAGAGAGAGAAGCCAGAGCAGTGCTTTTTATAGAATATCAAAATAGTTTAATTGTGTTTGTCTTCTCAGTAGCAGCTTTCTTTTGATTTTAATTTTGTTAGCAAATACAGAACACATTAAATGTCCTTTGATAAAATTTCCTTTTGAATAGTAGAGAAACTAAACATTAGCTACATTTGTCTCTAGAGAAAACTTATATAGATACATGAAGGCTTATTATTTGATTAGAGTCAGATTATACTTCTAAAGAGTGGAATACTGACCAACCTTTTGGGAGCTAATTTCTATTTTTGGCAAAATTCTCCCAATATTTTATAATAGTGCTGCGTATTACCTTACTGCTCTGCTGCAGACTTCTAGTTATAATTTATACTTGTTACATTTTTCTTCTAATTTGTTTAACTTATGTAATGAGTGGGAATTTTAGATGTATCACTAGAGGATTGAAGTTGATTCTACTTTATAAGAACAGCACTGCCATCTTGTTAAAAAGCTGTTCAGATTCGTAAAATCAAAACATTTTCTCAACTGAGAACTAATCTTTCTCATTTGTTACTAGATTTGTGCAGTTTTCAAGGCATATTTATCATTTCAGTGTTAACATTTTTAGTGACATGTCCATTCAGATTCCATTTCATTTACTGAAAATGCTGCCTAAATTTGTAAGAATATCTACACAAAGCATCTAAGTGTATTGTAAGGTATCCGATGTACTGTGATGAGTGAAAACCAGATTTAGGAATGAGACTTTTGTGTGTGTTTGTGTTTTGATTCAGGTTGGTTGAAGACTTTCAACGAGTACTTTAATGAGAAGACTCAGTATATTTTTAATAACATGGTGGTCAAGCTTCAAGAAGACTCACGGAGGAAATTTATTTGGGCTGAGATCTCTTACCTTTCAAAGTGGTGGAGTGTTATAGATGCAAGCAAGAAGGATGCTGTGAAAAGGTTTGTCTTAAAACTGTTTTGAAACGTGATGATTTTAAACATTAATTATGTAGTTCAACCTTTTTAAAGGGCCAGAGAGGTAGTCTAGTGGGTAGGGTACTTGGCTTGTACACACTGACTGGGGTTTGATCCCCAGCACCACATATGGTTCCCTGAGCCCAGTCAGGAGAGATCCCTGAATAGAGAGCCAAGATTAAGTGCCAGGTATAGAAACAAAAATTAGAAAACAAAATAGAAATAAAGTATAAACAAAACAAAACAACGATGACAACTAAAAACTTTGTATAAGATGAAAAACTGTAGCTTTTTACCTAAAACTTGAGGGACTCATCAAGTGCTGGAGCATATGCTTGGGGTACAGATGACCTGAGATCAGTCTGATTATCAGGTGAATCCTCCCTGCACTGCCAGGACTAACTCTGGAGACTTAGCTATGATTGTTTTGTTGCATATGTTATGTTTTACAGGGAAAACCTTTTTGTACCTTTTTTGGTCATGCACCTTTCCTTTTTTCTTTTTATGGGCCACATTCAACAGTGCTCAGGGGTTACCCTTGGCTGTGTGCTTAGAAATCACTCCTTTCAGGCTCAGGGGACTATATGGAATGCCAGGGATCAAACTCTGGTTTTCCGCATGCAAGGCAAATGCTCTACCCGCTATGCTATTGCTCCAGCCCTGTTCATGTGTTTTCATACTGATCTGTAAGAATATATATATATATATATATATATATATATATATATATATATATGTATATATATATATATACTTTATATATATATACATTTATACTTTATATATGTATATATATAGCTATTCCAAACCTACATTTTTCTTTTTATTTTTTCTTCTTGATTTTTTTGTGTGATATTAACATTAAAAATCTCATATTGTAAAATCTCTTTTCTTTATATTACATTTGTTGTCAAGTTCAAAATGGTCTTCTCCAGTTGGAATTTAGTTATAATTCTTTTCCTCTTACTTTAGATTTTCTGCTTAATTTTTAATATTCTGAAATTTATTTATTTATTTATTTATTTATTTATTTATTTATTTATTTATTTATTTATTTTGGTTTTTGGGCCACACCCGGCATTGCTCAGGGGTTACTCCTGGCTGTCTGCTCAGAAATAGTTCCTGGCAGGCACGGGGAACCATATGGGACACCGGGATTCGAACCAACCACCTTAGGTCCTGGACCGGCTGCTTGCAAGGCAAACACCGCTGTGCTATCTCTCCGGGCCCCTGAAATTCATTTTAATAATGTCTTATGAATAGAGATTCCATTGACCACTTCTCTCTACCCTGTCCTCAGGAGTTTTTATGCATTTGTTTAGCATGAATTGCTTTTCTTTATTATGCTGCATATTAGCACTAACATATGAGTGCCTGCTTTAAGATCTTTACAACTCCATACTGCTAATGCTGCAGCAGTGTTGGTCCAGACAGTTGGCCTTATTCAATAGATGAAGACATGACCTATTGCTGGCTCATCTGTCTGTTAGGAAGCCTGCACTGATATGCTGTCCTGTCCAGCTGCGCCTGTGCTGAGTTCCTCCTTTTCTACTAATGTGACATGCCTTCTTGCTTGCATTTATATGCGTTGATTTCGAGGTTCTCTGTTATTGTTTTCTGGAACTCATTGGACTGTAACTAACTGTTCTCTTCATGATGTTTTATTTATTGAAGGTTTAAATTTACTCTTGTCTGTCTATATTGAAAAAATATTTTAATAAGTTCCCACTTCATTTTCCCAAAGAGTATAATGATTAATTTAACTTCTTTTTATTTTCTACAAAAGGGGTGTTTTCGATGGAAATGGATGTAAACATTGAAAGGCAATTTGGGCAGAGCTTTTTTTTTTGACTATATTGAAGTTTGTTTTCCTCTTGTAATAAATACCACACTTAAAATGCATATGCACTACCAGGGTAAATGGCAGGCTTAGGACTCTTTGGGGGTAGGAATGAGCCAGGAAGAATGTACAGCAATTGTGTTTGGTTATTCCCCCACTACTCCCTGTGAATAATTGTGATAATCCACAATTCTAAAATATTATACGAAATATCTTGACATCTGAAATTTAAATGTCAGCTCAATTGATGCCACAACAAGTACACATGCACACACAGTGAGCCAAGTAGTATAATTTTATTTTGTTTAGCTTTGAAGCCATCCATGGCTATGTTTCTTGATCAGTCCTGGAGGTGCTCAGGGGATCATTTGTATCCTAGGGATTAAATTGGTATTGGCTACATGCAAGGCAACTGCCTTACACAAGTAGTTTTGAATAAGCTACTTAGCCACTTGCAATCTTCAAGAAAATGAAGAACTGTTTTTAAGAGCCCCAGAGGACTTATTTTTGGATTTTAAGGTAATTCATTGACTAAATTATCAAATTTAAAATGTTTGAGTCTTTGACATAAAATGTGTGTTTATCAAAATTGTGTTCCCCTAGAAATTCTTTTTATTGCTCATGGCTTAAGAATTTCTCATATCAGCACTATCATTTTGTTCTCTTACACTTTGGGAGTCTGAGTTTTCATCATGTTGAATAGATTGGCTTTAACTATTTGAAGGATTTTTGCCACTTCCTTTATCCCTAGGGACTATAGTTTTTACTGGTTTCTTAATTCTTTTTGCTTTAATCTATATATTAATTTATTTTCAAAAGGGTTGAGTTCATATATTTTAATAAGAAGCATATACCTGCAATTGTCCTTATTAGCACTGCCCAACACTAGTTTTTAAATGTCTATAAGTACTGTATAACTATATTGTTTTTTCCTTCAACTTAGTTTTGTTGGGAAAATAATGTTTGACCTCCAAGTATTATTTTTTCCAAGTTAGACCTTAGTCATTTTAATTAGTTTTAATATCTTAAGATATAGTATGAACTTAAACATTTTATCTTTATGGTTTATCTAAATACATTTTTGGTGACATGCATGTGATTAATGCCCATGAATTTGTACTAGTTTTTAAAAAGAAGGCATTTATAATTTCTATCAGTGTTTTCAGCTAGGGGCTTTGTTGACAGGCCTCCTATGTATTCCATGGGACCACAGGTGAAAAATCACGTAAATAATGGATCAGGACATGGAATAGGTAGACAGTGGGTGGAAGCATTGGAAGGAAACAAGGTTAGAGGTGCCTTCTTGGAAAGAAGTTAAGAAACACTGGCATACAGAGCTCTGTAGCTGTTTGCCCCCTCACTATTACATAGAAACCCCCTTTCTCTGCGTCTAGTCAGTTCAGCTATGCTGCTGCATAGACATTAGTACCTCTGTCCTGTGACACACTTTATCATAATGTAAGTGTAGGATATCAGGCTAGACATTTTTTTTGTATGTTCACATACATGCACAGTTCCTAGAGATGGAACAATAAAGAAATGATTTCTGCTTCACACATGTTGAAAAGGTTAACAGATACATCAGTGCTTTCTTAATTATGTCAGTTTGCTTTAAGAGACCTGGAATTTGCTTGTTGAAGTGGCATTTGGAGATACAGAAAGTGGGTTTCTAGAAATTTGGCAGATAAAACTGTCCATCAGATATGCCTACAAAAGCAGTTAATACAGACTGTCAATTTAATAAAAGTATAAAAAAATAAAACTTAATAACGAAGAGAGCTACATTTGTGTAACTCTAAATCAGGGGTTTCAAACTTGCGGCCCTTCATAGAACATTCTGTGGCCCTGCCCTAGAGGAATCTTTTTTTGTTTTGTTTTGTTTTAGTTGTTTGGCTTACTACTGACTTTGCACTCAAGGATCAGCCCGACTTTGCCTCCTGCGGCCCCCAGGTAAATTGATGATCTACCGTATTTATTCGAGTATAACGCACACCTATGTATAATGCGCACCCGTGCTTTTCGATTAAAAATCGGTATAAAACTTTGTTTCACACCAAGCATTGTAATTGACAAAAAGAAAACACGTTGTTGAACACGTACTTGACAAAAAGAAAACACGTTGTTGAACACGTACGGCCATGATAAAAATCATTTATTGACAGCGTAAACTGGTATTAACACCATACCGAATAATAATGACCGGTAACAATATTTATTTAAAATGCTTCCAAGTCAGATTCCTCATCAGATCCACTAAAGAGTTGTTCCCCTTCTTCTCGAGTTGATTTTGCATCAGTGTCCCAGTTGGCAGGAACATGTTTCTCCAGTGTCTTGGCTTTCTTCTGAGTCTGAATTCCACAGCAGGTCGTCTTCTGTGCCGTCCATTTGATTGCTGATGCCTGTCTTCCAAAACCTCTTGATGATCATTTCTTTTGGTCTGTCTTTCCATGATGTTTGAACCAAGCCAGGATGCCAGAGAGATAGGCCAGCCCGGAAAAGGTGCAGCGCAGACTCCCAATTCGCCTGTGCCCTCATTGGACCTCAGTGGCCGCCACTGCCACCCCACCCCAGCCCTCGTTTAGAGCGCGCACCCAAACTGGGATTTCTTTTTCTGGTAGAAAATTTTGCGCGTTATACTCGAATAAATACGGTATAACTTTTATCAAGATATTTGTTTATATTTTTCTACCTGTTCTGCACAATAAACAAATCACATTTTTAATACAAAAGATGGTTGTTAATCCAAATTATTTTGTGACCTTAATAAACATTAGCAAATTTTTAATTTTAATTCGCCTCCTTTTAATTTTTTTAAAATGATGGTCCATTTCTAGAGTTGCTGGGTACAGGGCCAGGCTGGGGCCTCTTGGCATAGCACTTGTGGGTCTGACTGTTACGTATTTGGGCTGACGGTGCTACAAATACCCCACCAGCCTCAGGATTCCATGTGGTGTCATGGATCTTGAACATGGTGCTTCATGTATTCTAAGCATATGTGCTCTACCTCAAGCTAGCTCCCTGATCCTTATTTTATACTCTAAATATTTCCCTTGGACTCTGAATATAGTTTTTACTTCTGAAGTAACTGAATTCTCTCTCTCGATTTTGGGCCCAGTCTTAGCTGTGTTCGGGGTTTATTCCTACTCGTGTGCTCAGATCACTCTAGGCAGTGCTAGGAAGAACATAGGCAGTGCTAGGGATCATGCTTGGTGAGCGGTGTGTCAAATGTGCTCCTGAACCCTATATCATCTTTCTGGCCCAAAGTCTTCACTTCCTAATAGGAGAATTTACAAAATATATGTCTAATATTTGAACATTTTCACTGTAATATTTTAGTGAAGATAACCTGCCAGTGAGAATATAAAATTCTATGATTTTTACCTTGTACCTAGTTAGATATAAATTGCCATCTTTCGATTCAAACATTTCTTTAGCTGATAGATTCCATTTTTTGTTTGTTTTGCTGTTCATTTTTTGGTTTGGTTTGGTTTTGGTTTTGGGGACACACTGTCAGTGCTTAGGGCTTACTTCTGGCTCTATGCTCAGGGGTTACATCTGTTGGGGCTTATGAGTGGGGTACTGGGGATTAAACCGGTTGGCTGCTTGCAAGGCAAGTTCCTTATCCACTGTATACTTCTCTGGCCTCTTCATTTTATGGATTCTGTGTTTTATTCAGTGCTATTTTTATTTGCTTTACAATTTAATTTTCTAGCTCTTTTTTTTTCATTCATCCATTTGTCTACACTGTAGATTGAATCCAGTCCTCAAATATATAGCTTCATTTTCTACCATTGAAATACTGTCCCAGACACTCAACATTTCATATTTTCATATTTTCTTTTTTCCTCTTCGTTGTTATTATTTCAGTGGCTGGTACTCATGCATTTGGTTGTGTTGCTCCTGGAGTCATGCCTGTGGCCCAAGATCTTTGTGTAGTGCTGGGCTCATGCTCTTGTTCTCGGTGCTAGGCAGCTGCTACCACTGATCCATGTCCCTACCACCCACAGTGGCCTTTTCTTTTAATTCATTTATTAGATTTTTGCATTTTAGGAGATTTTCTCAAGAAATTATTTTTTGGTTCTTTTCTCTGAGGTGTTATGGGACTCATTCAAGTCTCAAATACTTGATTTTGAAAATTTAACTCTAGTTCTGTGCCCTTTATATTTTCCGAAGTTCAGATTTTTGTCCTCTTTTTAAATATTTTTATTTATTTTGACTCTTTTTATTTTTATTTTTATTTATTTTTGTTGTTTTTTTTTTTTGGGGGGGGGGCCACACCCGGCGGCGCTTAGGGTTTACTCCTGGCTATCTGCTCAGAAATAGCTCCTGGCAGGCATATGGGACTCCAGGATTCGAACCAACCACCTTAGGTCCTGGATCTTCTGCTTGCAAGACAAACACCGCTGTGCCATCTCTCCAGCCCCATTATTTTGACATTTTTATTAAAGAACAATATTTCACAAAGTTATTGATAGTTGGATTATAGACATCTACTATGCCCACCAATCCTACCATCACTGTCAAATTTCCTCCACCAATGTCCATAAGTATCCTTCTGCCCTGAGCCTTCATGATGACAGCACACTTTAAAGTTTGGTGGCTATACTTTGGGTTTCATGTTCTCAGTGTTTTTGGTTTTTGGGCCACACCTGGCGGTGCTCAGGGGTTACTCCTGGCTATCTGCTCAGAAATAGCTCCTGGCAGGCACGGGGGACCATATGGGACGCCGGGATTCGAACCAACCACCTTAGGTGCTGGATCAGCTGCTTGCAAGGCAAACACCACTGTGTTATCTCTCCAGCCCCTGTTCTCAGTGTTTTTAAGTCTGTGGTTTGCATATACAGCTATACTACTCCCCTACATTAGCTGTATACCCAAGGTCCTTGATTACTGTCTCTCTATACTTTCTTTTCTTATCTTCTTTCCTCTTCAGTTTCTTTCCCTTTCTGTTGCCTTCCATATACTCTGAGGTCAAGGGTGATCTGGGCATTCTTTTCCCTTCCCCTTACTATATTACATTTTCTCATCCAGTTATTCTATACACCATAGCTAAGTGAGATCATTCTGTTTGTCTTTCTCCTCCTGGCTGACTTCACTGAACATGATACCTTTCAAATTCATCCTTGACACCCAGTGTCACCAGATCCCACCTGGATTTTATTCCATAAAAGGAGAATAACTCACTTCTAATCTTTCCTTTTTTAATTTAATATTTCCCAATCTTTCCACCTAATTTCCTTTTGAGAGATAGTCTCTTTCACACAGAGGTCAAATTCTTCATCTTCCTGATCCAGTTCTGACCCCTCAGCCATGACTTACAATTCCTCTAGTCAGTATGTTCCTCACCAGGTTAAATGATGTGAGGGTGGCCAGGTGGTATGTAGCATCCCTGCTGCACTGATGCAAGACTCTCATTTTGCAAGACTCTCCTTGCCCTATGGCATGGACTTTACCTGTAGGAGAATCTCTCCTCTCCCTACAGCTCTCTCCTAAACTTGGCCTTTTAGATCATATTCAGTTGAGTGTGTCCAGGACAGTTTTGCAGCATGTTTTAGTGTCAGCAATATTGTTTTCTCACAAGGAAACTGGCTGGCAGATTTCTCCTTTGATCCTGTGTTGGAGAGCTGTATTTGGACTTATTTGAGTGCACAGCTGAAGAAAAAGCTCTGGTTATAAATAGGACTTATGGAGGAGAGGAAGGGAGATGAGGTACATGGTAGAAATAAGGGGTGTTTCATGCAATATCTGCATGAACTCTCTTTTTTCTGTTTTTTTTTTTTTTTTTTTTTTGTGCCTCACCTGGCAGTGCTCAGGCCTTCTGACTGCCAAGGGATCACTTTTGGTGGGTTAGGGGAATCATATGAGGTGCTGGAAATCATACCTGGTTCAGTTGCATGCAAACTGAGTGCCCTACCTACTGTTCTACCCTCTCCAACCCTCTGCTCTTTTTATGAGCTGAGGCTAGATTCTGTACCTAGCTTCCTCTGTGTGGTCTTTAAGTGGGGAGACTGACAAAATACTTGTTTGAGGCATGACTGAAAGGACTGCTGTAATGGAAGACACTGGCCAACTTGCAAGGAAACTGGGCTTTGCTGGCTTTTTAGAGATGTTAATGAAGTCACACTTGATTGTGTTCCAGTATGGTGTTGGGGAACTGCCTCAGGCAACTAGGACCTGTGGGTGGAAAGATTCCTCTGGGATCAGAGTCAGAGTGATTGGGCTTGTGACTGAGGTCCAGAATTTACCTTTGCTTTAGCCTTTGACCTTCCAATTAGGGATCACCAGCATTTCTTAGAATCTAGTTCGTTTAAGACCAGAAAGTCCATGCTGACTTTCATTTTATTTTAAAGATTGTTACCTCTAGCTTCAACATTGAACTAAAAACATCCTGAGGATGAAACACCTTTGGCCAAAGAAGTGAAATCAAAGATAAACAAATGGGACTACATTAAAATAAGAAGCTTCTGTACCTCAAACAAATAATGACCAGGATACAAAGACAACTCACAGAATAGGAGAAATTATTCACCTATCTGACAAGCAGTAATATCCAAGATATATGTATGTATGTATGTATGTATGTATGTATGTATGTATGTATGTATGTATCTCTCTATCTATCTATAAGGCAACTATAAAATTTAAGAATAAATGCAAATGCCCAAAAGCTACATGAAAATATACTTCATATCATTAATCATCAGGCAGATGGAAATCAGAACAACAATGAGATATCGTCTCAAACTACTGAGGCTTGCACCTGGTACATACCAAAAAGAATAACCAATGCTGTCATGGATGCAGAGAAAATGGGACTCATTCACTTATGGTGGAGAGTAGATCCAGTTTTATTGAAAACAATATGGAAATTCCTCAAAATCTAGAAATTGAACTTCCATTGATCTAGCAATATTGTTCCTAGGTTAGAGACCCAAAAACAGAACTCAGAGAAGCCATCTACACTCATAAGTTGATTGCAGCACTATTCACAGTAGCCAGAATTTGGAAACATCCCAAGTGCCTGAGAACAGATGAGTGGATAAAGAAATCATGGTGTATCTACACAGTAGAATACTTAAGAAAAAGGAAGTCATGAAATTTGCTTATATATGAATATAGAGAGTATCATGATGAATGAAATGACTTAGATCAGGGGTCTCAAACTCATGGCCTGCGGGCTGTTTGCGGCCCTCAGTACAACATTTTGTGGCCCTGCCCTAGAGGAATCTTTTTTTTGTTTTGTTTTAGTTGTTTGGGTCACACACCCCCAATGTTCAAGGCTTACTACTGACTGCACTCAAGGGTTACCCCGAATTTGCCTCCTGTGGCCCCCAGGTAAATTGAGTTTGAGACCCCTGACTTAGATGGAAAAGTATAGACATAAAATGATTGTACTCATTTGTGGTAATATATGTATGTATGTATGAATGTATGTATGTATGTATATAAAACATAATATGAAAATAATTCTCACAGAAAAGCCGGCCCAGTGGACTGGTCCATGGTAGGAAGCTTGCAGCAAAGAGAAAGGGAGTGCAGAAAGAACAGAGAAGGGACCATTATGACAGTGACAGGAACAATCATTTTGGTCAAAAACATGGTGCTAAAAAGAGATGAAGTAATATGTGTTGTGTATGTAAACATTTTAATGGGATTATTATGTTACTGACTACCCTGATCAGTGATTGTGCCCTACCCTAGGGTGTGACCTGGTATTCTGCTCCCACCCTAGGGTGGTTTCTGATTCTGCTCCCACCATTGGGGGGTACCTGATTCTGGGGCATAAAAGCAAGGGTCTGTGGAAGGCGAGAGGCTTTTTGTCCTGGACCTATTCTTAGGCCTTTTGGCTTCGGCCTCTTCACCGAATAAAGAGCTGTTTTCTTCGGAAGCCTGACTGCCTGTTGGCTTTCTTCCTGCGGCATTCACCTCAGAACTGCTGACTGAACAGGGTAACAGACCTGTGGTCCGAGCTGGAGGAGAAAGGCCTCATCCTCCAACCCTCCATCAGTCAACCTCTTCAGGGGCTGACTTGCAACATTAAAGTCTCTGAAAATCTAAAAGTCTCTGAAAACCTAAAAGTCTCTGAAAATCATTAAGCGTTCTGAGGTTTTCTTTTTTGATAGAAATTTTTTGTGAACGTATTGATGTTCGGTTCAAAATAAAACCCAAATATGGATGTGGTGCCATTATCTGTATTTTTTCTAAAGTTATTTTCAGTCCTGATGTTTGTAAACAGTCAATAACATAAGAGTATAAGTCCTGTAATTCTGTTTCATTGTTCATTTTGAGCAAGATATCATCTGTATAATGAAATATCATGGCTTGAGGAAATTTTTCACTAGCAGGGCTCAAAACCTTATCTACAAAAAACTGACACATTGTTGGGAATTCAACATGCCCTGGGGGAGAAGGTTCCATTGGAAACGTCTGCAGGGATGGGTGTTATTGAGAGAAGGAACTGAGAATGCAAAACGTTTTTTATCATCTGGGTGAATCGGAATATGGTAGAAGCATTCCTTCAGATCAATTAAAATTAGTGGACATTCCTTTGGAATAACTACAGGTGATGGTAAACCAGCCTGCAATTTGCCCATAGGTATCATGGATAGATTTACATCTCTAAGATCCATCAAAAGTCTATATTTTCCAGATTTCTTTTTTTATAGTAAATATAGGCGAATTCCATTGAGAAAAAGAAGGTTCAGTATGCCGTAATTTTAGCTGTTCTTCCACTAATTCTGTCAGCACCTTTAATTTATCAGTTTTAAGGGGCCACTGACCTATCCAAATTGGTTCGTCAGATTTCCATTTTATTTTTATTGGTGCTGGGGTATTTATGGCAGTGGCCCCCACGAAAAATTTTGAGTTTATAAATCGAGAGACAAGGTTTGGGCTCTTCAGGAGCTAATGGGATGTGGAATTCTGCCTTCCACTGTTTGTGTAGGTCATGGCCCCACAGGGATGGTGAAAATGGGCCCACGTGAGGTCTAATTATCACTTTTTGATTTTCTGGGCCATAAAATATCATAGTTCGTACATAATAGACAGGAGCTCAGGCCTCCTACTCCTTCTAGAGAATACGGGATTTCCTGAAGAGGCCAATTTTCTGGCCATTCTTTATCAGAAATTACAGTAACCTGAGCACCCGTATCTGTCATTCTGTCAAAGGGTTGCCCTTCCAAGTGAAGTTTGATCATTGGGTGTTCATCTTTAAATGTAGTAACCAGAGCCATGATTGGGTTTTGAGCAGCACCCAGATTTGTGTGCTTCCAAAACCTCCAATTCTAGTCTTATCTGAAGTCCCAAATTTGACATAAAGCACTATTACTATCTGGGCAATCGCTTCTCCTTTTTTAAAGGTCCATGTAACTGGTACCGTAATAACTACAATGATTTCTCCCATAGAATCTGAGTCAATGACACCAGTGGTTACTGATATACCCTTTATGTTGAGGGAACTTCTGCCAAGAATCAAACCCATAGTATCTGGAGGTGGCAGGCCCACAATGCCAGATTCTAACATGTAAGGGCATGCTTCTGGGTAAATTGTAATGTCCTCTGGGCATAATATGTCTAATCCTGTGCTCCCTGTTGTGGCGTGAATTAATTCCCTTATAGTGATGAATTTTCTTGGGCTGGGCTTGGAAGGATTATTGTCTGTGAACTTTGCCCCTGATTTGGAAGGGCCTGGGGGAGGCCCTGTGGGCGTTTCCCTGTATCTTGTATGTGTGCCCTTGAGGAGCTGAATTTATAAGAAGACAACAATTCCTTTTGATATGCCCCAGTTTTTCACAATGGTAGCAGGCGATTTGCCTCCTGGGGATTGTGTTGAAACCTCTTTTTAGGTTATTATCAATGAGGTTTTGGATCTGCAATCTTACGGCCAGTGGTGACCCATTTTGCATTTTGGGCGATGACCTGGTTTACAGAAAGTGCCCTGTCCCCGAGGGGAGTAAGGCATTATTCCCTTGGTATCTGGGAAGGTTTGTACCGAGTTTAAGTGGGGTTGGGGTTCCCCATAGACATTTTGACAGGCATAAAGGAAATCATTCACATCTGCCTTTTCATTTAATGTATTCAATACTAATCTACAGGCCGAATTTGCATTATGATAAGCCAAAGATTTTACTAGGAAGTTTCTCCTCATCTTCAACTTGTAACTTCAGAGCATCTTTAATCTTACCTACAAACTCTGCATATGGCTCATAAGGGCCTTGGGTAATTTTTAAAAAGTTTCCTCTACCAATGCTGTTAGAATCAATTTTTTCCCATGATGACAATGCAATATCCCTAATTAAATTTAAGGTTTCTTTCTTTTTTTTTTTTTTTTTTGGTTTTTCGGGCCACACCTGTTTGATGCTCAGGGGTTACTCCTGGCTAAGCGCTCAGAAATTGCCCCTGGCTTGGGGGGACCATATGGGATGCCAGGGGATCGAACCTCGGTCGCGATCTTTCCTTGGCTAGCGCTTGCAAAGCAGACATCTTACCTCTAGCGCCACCTCGCCGGCCCCAATTTAGATTTCTTTAGGTAAAGCTGCTGTGTCTGAATATTTGCAAATTGATTTTCTGTCATCAATAATTCATACAATAGAGTAACACCTGCCACTTGTTTTTTCGTACCATCCGGGCTATAATAATTTGGCTTTTATGCCTTCTGAATAGTACATTTCCTATGCAGTTCGCTGTTTAGATGACAGTCATATTTCAGCGATTATTTTAAAATCATACAAAGTCCAAGATGAGTTTTGACTCCAAAGTTTTAGTAACTCCACACTGTATGGTGATTTTGGACCATACTCTTTATATGCTTTTTTAAACTGATCTAATTCTTCCATTTGATAGGGTACATAGTTAGAAACATTTACCTTGTGTAAAGGGGATGAGGCTGGATTAGCAAAATTACTCTGAATAGAGCTCTGAGGCCGTGCGCCTGGTTCATCGTCTGTATCTGCACTGTTGTGCGATTCAGTTTTGTGAATAGAATGAGGCCTCACTTCTGGAGTTAGCACCAGAGGTTGATCATTGTGTGAGTCACTACTGTCATGCAATTCGCTAGAATCAGGCTTAACTTTGCGAGTTGTTTTCCTTCCAGCAAAAATTCTATATTGTTGATGGTGGGGCTGGATTTGTCAACCCACACCTTGGTCTAAATTTTCGTCGGAAAGATTTCCGTATTATTCATACTGGTTTTAGCCTCACCATTTCTACACTTTCTATTTCCTAAAGACCAGCCAATACCTATGCTCACAGTAACAACGTGAGCCAACACAAAAATTCCACAAACTATGACGGCTGGAGACAGTGCAATTTTCATTTGAAATATAGACCACAACCATCCAACTACAGTGATTGTCCTTAGATCAAAAGTAATTAGTTTAAAACAAAATGGAATAATCCACTTGTATAATTGAGAACCAATGCATAAGCAAAAAGGTGGCAGAATCCACATGACTAACCACAGAAACCATTTAACGGTCAGCAGAGGAAATTTCCAATGAAGTATTTCACCTACAGTTATTGAGGGTCCAGGTTCAGCCTGTCCGGGACCATAATGTTGCAAGTCAGCCCCTGAAGAGGTTGACTGATGGAGGGATGGAGGATGAGGCCTTTCTCCTCCAGCTCGGACCACAGGTCTGTTACCCTGTTCAGTCGGCAGTTCTGAGGTGAATGCCGCAGGAAGAAAGCCAACAGGCAGTCAGGCTTCCGAAGAAAACAGCTCTTTATTCGGTGAAGAGGCCGAAGCCAAAAGGCCTAAGAATAGGTCCAGGACAAAAAGCCTCTCGCCTTCCACAGACCCTTGCTTTTATGCCCCAGAATCAGGTACCCCCCAATGGTGGGAGCAGAATCAGAAACCACCCTAGGGTGGGAGCAGAATGCCAGGTCACACCCTAGGGTAGGGCACAATCACTGATCAGGGTAGAGTCAGTAACATAATAATCCCATTAAAATGTTTACATACACAACAATATGTATGACACCCTTTTAGTCACAGTATTGCAAATTATAGTGCATAAAAGGAAAAAAGAGAAAAGTGTCTACTGTAAGACAGGCTGAGGGAGAATGGGAGGAAACTGATTATATAGGTGGCCAGAAGTATATACTGATGAATAAATGGTTGTTGGAACATTGTATGTCTGACATTCAGTTGTCACAACTTTGTCATTTTGTATCTTGTGGTGATTCAGTTAAAAAATTAATTAATAAAAAAGTGTTACCTCGTTGCATTTCTGAACCATGCTGCCAGTTACTTACTCCCAGTTTTACTTGATGAAGGTCTTTTTCTACATTCTTTTGGTCATTTGGCTTAATTGTATCTTATGAAATTGCTGACATTTGATGACTGTTGATGTGCAGAAATGGCAGTTCTGTACACTGTTGACCATTGGGTGAATTAAGGTTTGGAGGTTAGTGGGGATGTGGGAGAGGATTCAACGGGATTTAAAATTAGAATTTAGTGCTCAAACACTGTCAAACTCTCAAACACTTTACCACGTTTCTTTTGAGAACTCCATTTGGTTTTGGGAAATATTTTAAAATAAAAGTGTATTTTTTATTACTGTCTTTTTGTTTTAGAAAAAAGTTGTTTTTATAACCACATTAAGAGAATTGAATTGTGATTCTGATAAAGTATTGCTAAAGTTCTCTTGCTTTAACCATTCCCATTTATTCATTTCCTCCCCCTTTTTGGGGGGGGCTAGGGTAAAAACATTTTCTTCCTACTTAAAAATAACATTTTTAGTGTGCTTCTCTTAAACTTATGTTTCAGGAAAAAAATGAAATAAATAAATGTCTAGGTTTGATCCCATTAGTTGAAATTCTGAGCTTGTAGTGAGGAGCATATTGATATAATTTTTTTCTTCTAATGGAATACTTAAACAGTGGCTTGTTTTTCTTCTTTTGAAGACGAGTCTATGGATTAAATGCCTGTTCCTAAGTTTGCAAGCTATTGCAGAGCAGAACCTGTTAATTCCAGCAGAGTTCCATGTAAGCTGTTATTGTCCCTGAAGAATATCAATTGATTGAGGGAACTTAACAGAAACATATCTCTAATGATCCCCATGATCTATTCTAGCAGTGGCTTGCTTGATTCTCCCCCCGCCCCCGTGTCAGCTGTACTCAGCTCTATAAGCTTTTATAAATGAAATTTTAGTTAACTAAAGTGAGATCCATGCAAACAACATCTAGGTTTTTAATTTTTTTTTGTGATTTAAAGTAGTTGAATCAATTATAGACATGGTACCTACTTGTAGCACATATCCAGGGGACTTAAAAGAACCACCTTCTGTTAAATAATCAGTGCACTTTCTATGGTTACTTGTTATATTTTGAAAATTACATTGACTGTATTTTTCTTTTTATTTCTCGTGTTTGAATATTTCTTGGCCAAATGCCCTAAATGTTGCATGAGGTTTATTATACATCAAAATATAAACCTGTATTCAGTTAAGCAGCTGAAACATTAGCCTTCATATTTCCTTTTATTGCTATCTAGAACATTACAGATTCATTTTTCTGGTTTGGTTCTGAGACTCTGAATCTATTTAGACATTGCATCTGCTCTGTTTATTGAGACTAGTTCAGTGGAGACTTAGACTGGTATGTATTTTGATGTTACGGTCTTGGTTACTGTTTTCATTGTGGACTTTGGTCTGAAAGAAGACCTTCAAATATGTTGTAGAGGAAAGGTACCACCAGTTTGTAGAGATAATCAATTTCCATCATCTTTTTGCCTTTCATTATTTTCCAGTTTTCTGATATTTCTACCATTTTCTTATATTCCATATTTATTTATATATTAAATATAAATATTATTTATATATATATTTATATATTTATTTATTTTTGGGCGGGGGAAGGGCACCTCTAGTGGTTCTCATGGCTCATTCCTGGTTTTGTTCAGCAATCTCTTCTGGTGGTACTCAGGGGACCATATGTGGTGCTAGGTATCAAACCTGGTCTGCTGCATGCAATGCAAGCACCTTACCTGCCTTACTGTTGCTCCAGCCTACCCTGCATTCATTTTTAAATGAACCTTCTCATTTTTCTTCACTTTATTTTCTTATTGAGATCAGAAATGTTTGAGGTTACTTATTTATGTATGTATGTATGTATGTATGTATGTATGTATGTATGTATGTATGTATGTGTCCTATTTTAATAAAAGAGTCAGCCCAAAGTTACTGCTACATTTTGAGTTTCACCAGGAGTTCTAATACAGGCTAATTCATTTTTTGCATATTTTATATAGGTTAGATTTTATAGTTTTGACATAAGTCTGCTGTAATTTTGCAGAGCATGAGAATTTTCTTCCTGATGTTCATAGTAGATTCCAGATTTGGTTCTAGTTTAGAGCCTAAAAATATGTAGCATCCATCAGAGGAATCAAAACAGTACTCTAGAGTCTAAGTTAAAGTTAGTTCTAGTAGAAATAGAAATTCATTTTAGATCTTGTGTATTCCAACTCCACTTTCCCTGGTCAAACTAACTCTCCTTCCTTTCTCTTGCTTGAATCACGGGGTGGTGTCTGTTAATGTCCCACGTGGGCTTTGACAAAAGCTGCATGTAGTGGGTGCTTTTTCATCCTGTGAGATATGTTCCTGCAACCTTGACACTGGCTATTCTCCTTCAAATTCTTATCCTTCTCTGTCTTCTGGGACTCAAGAGCTTTCTGTTTCTGTGTTTGATGACTGTTTCTTTCCCATCACCCGATATTAGTTCTGCCCTTTCCTACATGACCCATTCTTTTCTGGGTTCTCCTTCATTGCTGTCTGTCTTCTTTCTTTCTTTCTTCCTTCCTTCCTTCCTTCCTTCCTTCCTTCCTTCCTTCCTTCCTTCCTTCCTTCCTTCCTTCCTTCCTTCCTTCCTTCCTTCCTTCCTTCCTTCCTTCCTTCCTCCCTCTCTCCCATTCTTCCTTCCTTCCTTTCTTCCTCCCTTCCTCCCTCCCTCCCTTCCTTCCTTCCTTCCTTCCTTCCTTCCTTCCTTCCTTCCTTCCTTCCTTCCTTCCTTCCTTCCTTCCTTCCTTCCTTCCTCCCTCCCTCCCTCCCTCCTTCCTTCCTTCCCTCCCTCCCTCCCTCCTTCCCTCCCTTCCTCCCTCCCTCCCTCCCTCCTTCCCTCCTTCCCTCCCTCCCTCCCTTCCCTCCCTCCCTTCCTCCCTCCTTCCCTTCCCTCCTTCCTTCCTTCCTTTCTTCCTTCTCTCTTTCTTTCTCTCCCTTTCCTTTCCTTTCCTTTCCTTTCCTTTCCTTTCCTTTCCTTTCCTTTCCTTTCCTTTCCTTTCCTTTCCTTTCCTTTCCTTTCCTTTCCTTTCCTTTCCTTTCCTTTCGTTTCCTATCCCTTCCCTTCCCTTCCCTTCCCTTCCCTTCCCTTTTTTCTTTCCCTTTCTCTTTCCCTTTCCCTTTCCTTCGCCACACCCGGTGATGCACACGTGTTATGTCTGGCTATCCACTCAGAAATTCCTCCTGACTTGGGGAAACATATGGAATGCCGGGGATCAAACTGAGGTCTGTCCCTAAGTCAACAACGTTTAGACAAACGCTCTACTGCTGCATCACCGCTCTGGCCCCTTCATTGCTTGTTCTAATCCATACTGTTGTTGGAATTTGGCGGGTAGTTCCAGTTAGAAAGCTCCCAAATCACCAACTTCTTTCTTCACTAATGGTTGATGTGTCCTTTAATAGCTAAGCATTCTTCTTTTCTTCTTTGGTATATTATGACAGGTTGTTTGGGTGATCTGGAAAGAAGGATTTTATGAAGAAAAAGTTTGAGTGTTCTCAGATCCTCAAAGTTAGATGCTAGATCCTAGGAGTAGGAAAGTTCTAATTTGGTTACTGGTGGTTAGCACTTGTGTAGTGTTTACTGTGTACCAGGCATGCTCTGCGCATATATTTTGAGTCACTCAGTCCTATTTGTTTCTTTGAGCCATTAACTCCTTTCTACTGTCGAGAACATTGATGCTGAGTTTGAAAGAAGACAGTTGGCCTACAGATTGTAAGTGTAGGATTTAGATCCACACTCTAAGCAAGAGCTTCACACCTTGTTTTTGCAATGGGTGTTCCTACTTTTCTTCTGCTGTTCGGGTCACACCAAGCAGCCACTTCCGATTTTACAGGCAGTTATGTTTCTAATATGCTTCTGCTCATTTAACTTTTATGCTTTAAAGTACTTAAGTGACACATTCTTTCAAAAGGTACACATGGTTCTCTTGACCTGGCACATACTAACCTTTGCTCTGGTTCCTCCCTCTCCACTCTCATCCCCAATCACTTCTACTTTTTGCCCATGCTATGTCACAGGACTATTCTCATACAAGTACTATTTATTCTTGTACACGGAAGGCTAGGATATAGCTCAGAAGTGGAGAATATGCTGTGTTTTGTCCCTCACACCACATACACACATATGAAGAACAGACGGAGAATTTGCCTAATTAGTAATCTTAGAATTTTTTTCCTACTTTTTTAAAAGGTAGTTGAAATATGACATCATTTTCTAAGCTTTTCCTTTTTGTTCTTCATCATGTGTCCAACAAATATTTACTGTTGTGTAGATTCCAGGAATGCAGGGCTGAGCAAAACTGGCCTATCCCAGCCTTCAGGGAAGAGCTAGGAAGATGTGTAATTAAATGCAGTATCACAATAATGTGTTTCCTTGTATGGAAGCAGGAAGGATATCTTGGAAGTCTTCCTAAACCAGGTGGTATTCAAGAAGAAACCTGCAAGATGATTAGAATGAGACATTTGAGAAGTGGGTGGAAGAGGGTGGGAAGGAATTCAAGGTTATGAGCAGAGTTATGGGAGAGGATTTAACAAGAATGTGGCATGTTCAGACATCTGAAAGAAATGAATTAGCAGGGAGGCTATGCATGTGAAGCCAGGATATGTAGGCGACCAGTAAGATGAAAATTAAAACTACCACAATAAATTGTCCCAAACTGTTCGAAATGACTAAAATAAAAAAAGACTTTCTGAGCACAGAAAGTGTAGCATAGAAAGTGTAGATAAAATATATAGCTAATGGAATCTCATCTAAGTGTAAACACTATATAGTATCATTTTATGAAGTTAAGAGTAGCTGAACAGGCTTATTGTGATAAAAATCATAACACCAGAATGTCTCTTTTTAGTTTTTCTTTGAGTATTAGGTAGGAATAGAAGTCTAAGATAACCCAAGACACTTGTCTTAGTTGATAGATGTACGTACTCTGTCTCATTTGAGTAGTAGTTTTAGGTATCTAAATATTAGCCTAACATATCCATGTATATATATTATATATAAATAGGTACCATTTAATTGAAATATATACTGTACATATAATGTAGACACTACAGATAGTATATATTTCAATTAAATAGTTGGTACACTATATATTAAGTATATAGTATACATACACTGTACAGTATATATTTTAATTAAATAGTTTATAAAGCACAATATATTATTAATATAATGTGTATAGTTAATATCATAGAAAAATGTTCACTGTAGGGGCCGGTGCTGTGGCACTAGAAGTAAGGCGTCTGCCTTGCCAGTGCTAGCCTAGGACCGACTGTAGTTTGATCCCCTGGCGTCCCATATGGTTCCCCAAGCCAGGAGGGATTTCTGACCATATACCCAGGAGTAATCCATGAGCATCATTGGGTGTGGCCCAAAAACCAAAAAAAAAAAAAAAAGATAAAGAAAAATGTTCACTGTATAGAGTAAAATAAGATGCATTGAGTAAAAATTTTACCTACTGTCATCCCTTCGGCATTGGAATCTTTTGGCCACTTGGTTCCTGATGCATGCTTTGCTCAGCTCTTAAGAATTTTCTGATTTTTTTTTTTTTCTTTTTTCATCAACTTCAACTTACTGTTCCTCATGGACTCCAGTAATATTTTCCGTTTTAAAAATAGTATTTCTTTTGGATTCATTTCATATTTCTCTAGTGTTTATTTTTTTCCAGACTTTACTTTTCATCTTCTGTTGTTTCCTAGAGATTCCTGCTCTTCTCACCTTGGAACTCACTGATTTTTCAACTGCTATTTTCTTGTTACTGAGGCCTTTTTTTTTTTTTATCTTCGGTTGGTTCAGTTTTGACATTTCTGATCGTAATTTTATCATTTTCACTCTCATATATTTTTGTGCTTTACTGATTACCTGTCCCACCATTTCTTTGAGCTCTTACACTTGATCATCATGATATTTCTATTACATATGTGACTGGTGCTGGTGGAGCCTCTGGTCTCTCTACTTCACTCATTTTACATGGTGGTCTTCTACTGGTTGTCTCCATTTTGTCTGCTATACTCTTACAGTGATTCTTTGTACTTTGACCCCTGGTGTGTGTTGCTCTTTTCAGCCTCCACAATCCATATACAATGATGGGAGTTTGTTTAAGTGTGTACAATGTGAAGTGTGATAAGTAGTGCTGTTATTTGTCCAGGTTAGCAGGTGTATGGTTCAGGGTACAAGGATAAGTGAGTAGAGTTAAGGGGTTGGGTTGGGGAGGGGTTAGGGCACCTCATCTGGAAAGTGAATTGAGTGAGCAAAGGCTCTAGGGGTCTGGATGTGGGCCTGCAGAGATAGCAGAGTTTAGGCCCACATGGAGGATGTTAGGACCTAGGTGAGAGGGAAGGTAGTCGTCTTCAATTTCCAAAATAGCCCCAGAGATATCAGCTGGGAGTTGAATGAGCAAGCAAAGGGATTAAATATATGGCAAATCATACTGAACTTTTTCATTGTTTTCTATCTGGTTTTATGTCCTTTGTGTTTATCTACATGGTATTTAATGAAAGACAACAGTTTAGGCACATTGGCTGAGAGGTCCTGGAAACATTTTTTATGAATAACTTATCAGAACCAGTAGTTCAGATATTTATTTGCTGGGTAAATATTTAGGCTGAGAGGAGTTGTATAGCTTAGGAAATGAGTAAGAAATTGAGAGAGATGACCGACTGATCCTTTTACACTAAATTTTAAAGAAAAATGTCAGCAGTTGAATATTGAAGATGAGTATTGAGTGTCTCCAATTATTAGGTGATGAAAAATTCTAAAACAGGTTTGTTTAGACCACACCGGTTAATGCTCGGGTCATTACTGGCTCTGAGCTCAGAAATTAATCTAGCAAACAACTTTTTGGGCTAATTAATTAGTTCATTGGGAGCTTTTATCTTTTTGGATTTTCGGTTTACCTACTTTTTAATTTAAAAATGGATCTCTGTTTACCTTATTGTATTCTTTTCTTATCTTTCTTGATATGTGATTATAAATTCAACTCAGTCTCTCATATGAAATTAATTTGTGATTTTTGAAGCTTGTTACAGGATGCATTGTTTACTACTAAGTTATCTGTAACAATTTTTCCATTTGGGAAACACTATTTGAGTCTATCTTTCTGTGTGTGAATAAATCCAAATGTGTGATGAGGCTACATAGGGGTAAAGTGACATGCTGAGAAAAAGACACACAGCTTCTTCTGCTTGGCAGTAAACTCTTAAGTGAGAATTCTTCATCTTCGGCAAAATACGTTATGACACATAGGCTTATCTTCATTTTGATCAGTTATTTTCTTAAGCTTCTTATACCGAATTTCCTAGCAGTAAAGTAGGAGAAACATAAATGTCGTGTCTTCCTGAATATTTGCTAGTCAACCATTTTCAAAAGTTAAATAGGAATGTTGTGAATTTTATTAGTGCCTAATTTCTTATCTTCTGAATTTGCTGCATAATTTTTTGCTTTTGTTTCTAGAGCATTTGTTTATTAGCAAATAGTTGGAAGAGTGTACATGCCTAAAACTTGGAAGATGTCTTGGAAGAAACTGCAATAAATAGGCCATATTGGTGGGAACATCTTTCATTGAATTTATCCTTGGACAGAGAATTAGATCAGTTGTTTGTTGAAGCCTGAGCAATTAGAAGTACTTGGACACTCCTGTATTTGTTTTGTTTCCTAAATTGGAATGAGACAATTTTCATTTTCTTTTTTTTTTTTTTTTTTTGGTTTTTGGGTCACACCCGGCGGTGCTCAGCGGTTACTCCTGGCTGTCTGCTCAGAAATAGCTCCTGGCAGGCACGGGGGACCATATGGGACACCGGGATTCGAACCAACCACCTTTGGTCCTGGATCGGCTGCTTGCAAGGCAAACACCGCTGTGCTATCTCTCCGGGCCCTCAATTTTCATTTTCTGTAGATATAGGTGTATTTGTCTATTTGCTTAATTAAAAATTAAGTTTCAGTTATATAAATATAATTTAACATGATTTAATTTCATCACATTCATAATAAAAAGATTTGAAATGTTATTTTATTTATTTGTTTTGTACTTTTTGGTTACCCAACTGTGCTAAGGGCTAATTACTGTTGGTGATGCTGAGGGACCATATGAGATATCAATGATCAAAACCAGGTTAGCCAGGTGCCAAGCAAATGCCCCACTTACCATGACACTTACTTGTAGGTCAATATAGATTTTCTATAGTTTTCAGAAAATTTCCAAGTATTAGTGTAATTTTTGTAATATTTTTGTTGCTTTATAAAATCATCTGCAGTCTATTTTATTTATGTATTTATATTTATTTATTGGTCACAGTGCCATGCTCATGGGTTACTCCTGGTTCTGTGCCCAGAAATCACTCTTGGCAGTGCCCATTAAACCATATGGGATACGGGAGATTGAACCCTGGACCGCCTCATGTAGACAAGTGCTCTACCTGCTGTACTATCTCTCTCTCTGGCTCTGTCCTACCTTTTAGTACTCATCACTAGATAATCACTGTTTTTGTTTGTTTGTTTGTTTTTTACAGTCAATGGATTTCTCAAACTTTTTTCTTTTTCTCTTATTTAGATACTTCTATGTTTTATTGTATTTGGCTCTATGTGGCAGATTTATGGACTTGCATGTTTTGTGATTTCTTTCATGGGGTTGGGGGATGGCATAGGGGTAATATGTCCAGTTGCATGTTTTTTTTTAGTTTAAAATTTATTCTGATTTTTTAAAAATATATATTTTGACAGCATTGACATTTATGTGAATATCTTTAGGTATGCCATTATTTTGTGTGAGAGATATATTTGTATAAGAAAAATGACTTTTATATTTTTGTTTTGAGGTTTGGGGACTGCTCCTGAATCTGTGTTTAGTGGACACTCCTGGCAGTGCTCAGGAGACCCCCATGATGCTGAGAATTGGACCAGGACTGCCTAAGCAACCATGTGCAAGACTAGTTGTGTCAAACCCAACTTTTATGCCCATCTGACTTATAATTTAGTTGTCACAGGCAGTTCAGTGAATAGATATTTTCACTAACCTGGTTACTGGCCAGGTGTCTAATCTGTTACATCACTTCATCTTTCTTATCATTTGGTCTGTTTACTTCTATCACATTTTAATTCTGCCTGATTGAAGAAATTGTGCTAAGAAAACCTGAACCTTATGTCCTTTTTGACCTGATATTATGATATAACAATTTTTATGCCTGTTGTGATTAACTCAAGTAATTTTTTTCTGAGAAAACTTCCATGAACCTGCTCCTACTATCGGTTCTTGGTTTACCATGAGATAGCTCGGGAGCCGGCGCGATAGCACAGTGGTAGGGAGTTTGCCTGGCACATAGATGATCCAGGATGAATCTTGTGTCCTATATGGTTCCCCCAGCCAGGAGCGATTTCTGAGTGCATAGCCAGGAGTAACCTGTGAGCATCACAGGGTGTGGCCCAAAAAGATAAAAAAGGAACTAGTTTTAAATCACTGCTTGAAGTTTAAGCAACAAAAATAAACTGTAATTTCTTTCCTGTTAATTTATTAATTGTTTCAATAAAATCCGACATTTAAAAGATTAGCTCTTGATTTTATTCTCTGATCCATTGATATGCCTATTTCTGGGTAAAGTTACAGCAATGATAAAGTAGATTTTCTCCAAGAGGAAGTGCAGATTGCATCTTATTGCAGAATGTCTCAGACTGTTCTGACAGATTTTTTTTTTTTATCTTGACTTTGGCATTTCTTCCCCATCAATTTTATTTTCCTGACTGGTACTAATTTATCTTTGCATTGCTTTTATTGTACTTCTCCTCCTTCTCTGTTTCTTCTTTGTTTTAGTCCCCTAAAAAGGTTAAGATTTTTATATTTGCACCTTCTTTGCTTAAACTTGTTTCTCCTGAATGTCTCACTGTTATAGCAACGATTCTGTCCAGATTTTTATTTATTTATGCCAAAAGGAGAAGGAAAAACTTCCAGATAATCTTTCACAGGGTATATATGTAAAAAAGCCAATGATTGACAAACCCTTATACTTGACTACAGAATTCAGGTTACCTAATTGTAGGGGTTAAGGTTGGGTAAGGTAATGGGAATGAAAGAGCAGACTTGTGAAATCAGAGCAGTATGGGGAGGCTCTTGGACTTTGTGTGATATTAGTGCTGAAACTTTTTAAATCTAGACATTAATATTAACATGATATAACCATATTACTTACAATACAATATAAAGAACAAATTCATATTATCACACTTGAATTTCAGACTCCTAAGTCAAATGTGAATAAATCTTTATTCTGTGCCAACCATTTCCTAAATCTTCCTGATGGTGTTTTATGAATCATCTCTTGTTCCTCTTCCTTGTTTTTTACCACTACCCTTTAATCCACCATCTCACCTGATATCTAGATTCATCAAGAATCATTTTTATTATTTTATTTTAAGCCCCCTCCCCCCACTTTTTTTGGTCCACACTCAGAGCATCTCAGGGCTTTTTCTTGGCTCTGTGCTGAGGAATCAGCCCACTCCTGGTGGGCTCAGAAGACCATATGGGATGTTTGGGATTAAATCCAGTTTATTGCATTGCAGGCACTTTCCCTACTCTCTATACTATCTCTCCAGTCCCCTTTGATTTTTTTTGGGGGGGGAGGTTTACAACTGGTGGTGCTCAGGGATCACTCCTGAAAGTGCTCAGGGGACCATATGTGATGCCAGGGACAGAACCGGGTCAGCTGGTGCAAGGAAAACACCCTATGTGCTATACTATGGTTCCAGCCCCTTCAGAGTCCTTTTTACCTGATCTTGTGCATATGTCTGTGTGTCTCATAGAAACATTTATTTTAATTAATGCTCATTTGAAATGTAGAGCCCCATTCACGTCTTCCCAGAAATCTGCACTCTCAGTATCACACTGGTCTTTACGTACTGAGCAGTCCTTTCAATGATGGATTTAGGAAAGCAAGCAACAGGCATAGAACTGTGAAACTCTCATTCCATGTGATTAGGTATTAGGATTGAGAATGAGGAGTCTCTAAATAATATTAGTAATTTTGATTCTGATAAGTAATATAGGATTTACAAGAGGAATCCTGACTTACAGCAGGAATTCAGGGAGACTTATATGATACGAAATGTGAAGGCGGTTAGGTTGAGCCAGATTGGCAGAGAGGAGAGAAGAAAATAAATAGGTAAGACAGGTTTGAAGAACATTTCAATGAGAGAGAGAGAGACTTTGCATCATTCCCCCAAATTAGAAGTGAGACTAGTCTTTATGTATGAATCAAAACAGAACATAACACAGTTGCATTTCAACCAAAATGGAAGTGGTGGGATAGATTCTTGTATTGTTGCTGCTGCTTTGGTTTTTTGATGTTGTTGCTGTTGTTTTTATTTGTTTAGTTCGATTTTTTTTAGAGCCAATTTATGCCAATGGGATAGGATTTATGTAACAACTGAAGAGGAGATTGCATCTTTGGAGGGTTTTTTTGGGTCACCCCATCCACCTACACTTAACATTCAGATTTTATAATTGGTTTTCTTTATTCTGCTCAGGATCAGCAAAGATTTGGTTTTGAAAAAATTATTTCTAAAATTTTCTCAAAGATCAGTTTATTGGGTTACTAAGATACAAACGCTAAATTTCTCTATTTGATGGCCAGGGATTGGAGCCCAAATCCCTTCTGACACCTAAAGCTTCCAAAGCTGGGTCATGAAGCTAAGGGCAGGTCTCTGCATGGCTCTGAGAAACTTCTTGTGCCTCTTCAGTTCACCCAGGACTGGGCATGTGGTTACCCTGGATGTTATGGAAAGGGTAACAGTGGAAAGACAATGCTAAAGCTTTTCACACAAAAGAAACGAGTGAGACCACATTTTAACTGCATCTGGGTTAATAATACGCTCTATTATCTAAGGTCTGTCATATATACAAACTTCAGGTTTATTATTATTGTTGTTGCATAGTTGTATGATTAACTTAGTGTCAGGACTGATATAAATAGTAGTTATTTTAAATTAGAGATATATTGAGATAAATGCTTAAAATGACAGCCTTACAATAAATGCTTATCAAGAACATATGCAGTAGAGCATGTTAATAGGTGTGTTTGACAGGCCTTTTTAAACTTTCTCCACTTTACCTGTTTTAGACTGAGAAGTGCAGCATGAATGTACACTGCTAAGAACATCTTTGGTTTATTATGCATTTGATCTTAAATTATTTTTATATGTGTTAGAAACCTTTAATCCCACCAAGGTTTTCTGAGCTCCACATTTAATTATGCAACACCTCACAGTTTAAGGTAGGCTCTGAAAGACTAAGAAAAAACTTAGATGTGGCTTTTAATATTAGGAATCAATGAGGTAGTATAGAAAATGATACCCAAGTGATAAAATTTCAGAATGCACTGTGTGGCTTTTGCCTAAGAAATTGAAGGTTGCTACTGACTCTGCCTGTTAAGGAACTTTAAGCACCAGAGCTCCAAACGAAACACATTTATAGGTTAAAAACTTTTTGGTGGTAATGGAGAGATAGTATACTGACTGGAGGGCTTGCCTTTATGGCAGTCCCAAGTTGTATCCCTGGCAGATTTTGTGATTTTCCCAAGCAGTGCCACTGAGTTGTTGCTCCTGAACACCAGAGCCAGGAGTCGGCACTGAATACTGCTGCCCAATGAAAACAAAAGATTAGTTTTGACAGTGTATATAAATACTAGTTATATTGAAAGGCTGTTTCCAATGTTTATGCTATTCAGTTGTTTAACTCATCTGAATTTTACCTATGTTAATGTTAGCTCACTGCTTATTTCCTAGTTTACTAGCAAATGGACAGTTTGAAGTTGTGACTGGTGGCTGGGTTATGACTGATGAAGCCACTTCGCATTATTTTGCCATAATTGATCAACTAATTGAAGGACATCAGTGGCTGGAAAAAAATCTAGGTATGTATTGATCTTTCTCCTGCAGTTGAGCTCCTTTGTGTAGTTGATTTTGAGGAAAGCTCTATTCTATTTGTTGAACTTTTTATTTCCCCAATAATATTAATTGTTGAATAATTTAACTTTCATTAATTTAAGATTTTGTTTGATATTAAATTTAGTTATGTAGGTATATCACGGTTATTTCAGAGGCATCTTCCTTGTTTATTTGTTATATTACTATATTACTTTTGTTAGTTTTAAAACGTTTTTTTCTTAGCACTTATATTCCTTTGGGAATTTTATTATGTATCAGTTAGGATTTTTGATTGCTGCCAGGGTGATTTATTCACTCAAGTAAAAAAAAAAAAAACAAAGTTAAGGGAAGATGGAAAGGTATTCATTTTTCTGTGGCTTAATACTCTGGTAAGGTAGTTTCAGGTATACTTGGGACCGGGAGACTCCAATTTCTTATTTTTCCATGGTTCCTGACTTTTTATACTAATAGTATAACCTACAGGCAATTAACACTGATCAGTCTGCTATTTAGGAGGGGGAATTTTACCTTCTCTTATAGCCCTGTTTGACTCAAATACTCTTCTCTGAGTAAGTTACCAAGATCAGATATATTCTGAGAAAAGAAACCAAGATTGCTTGGCAATGTAAGTTTGGTGAAATGGACCTGGGGAATGGTTTCTGTGGAGGGCAAGGCCAGCTGCACTTTCTGCCTGGACCCTCGTGGCTTAAAGAAGAATCCTGTTATAGCAAGTATGGGGCCAGATGCTGTGCTAATAAAATCAGATGTTCATGCACATCCTAAGAATCTAGGATTCTAGGACTGACTAAAATCTTTGTAATATTTTATACTCATATCCTATAGCATGGTATGCAGTTCTTTTCAAATCTTTTTTCCTCTCAGTACAGCTTTATAAATTTCTATGTGGTAAGTATACATTATATTCATTCATTGATACTGTTTCTGTGTATTTAAATACTATTTTTTCTGTTAGGGAAAACACTCCCACATCCATTAATTATTTTGTTTTGGAATAAATTTGAACAAAGAAAAGCAGAAATGCTCCAAAGAACCCCTATAAAAGTTACTGATATTTCAGCACATCTGCTGTTAAAATTTTCCCATGTTATTATTGTTATTAAGTTGAAGCTATTGTGCTTACTGAGAGATCTAGCATAACAGGTCTGAAACTGCTGCCCTTAGAAAAAGCTTGCTGATAAAGGAGTGCATAGATTTCCTAAATGTTAGAGTATCTCCTTTTTGTTTAAATGGTTTAAGAGAAGCAACAAGTTATCCTAAGCACTTCTCTCCTCCTGAGAATCTAGGATCTTATTATATACTAGGCAGAGGAGATAGGACCAGTTTCTAATAAAACTTCTAGACAGCTTCTGATGAACTTCATTGGTCGAGAGGATAGCATTTCATACATCACAATTCAGTATTGGATTCTTTTCCAGAGGACTCTGAGAAGCTTGTTCACAATTTCCTGTGTGTTATGTTAATTATTAAATATAAAGTCCTAGTGTTGTGGATGGGGAGGCCTTTCTCAGCTTGGCCCTGTGCCTGCAGCCCCTTTGGCCAGCAGGCCTATAAGTAGCAGGGTAACAGTGAACAAGTTCACAAAGCAGTCAGGTGAAGTTTCAGGAGATACCCAGCTTTATTACAAGGCCCTAATCGCCATGTTCTTATTTTTCACATGGCCTCTAAGGGAAGCTTTATTAAGCAGCCTCCATCACTACCCTCCAAGCATCCTTCCTGTGTCCCCTTTTTCTTCCCTCCTTCCAGGCAACCTCAGACCCCTCCCAGCTGTGGGTGGGTCTCACCATCCAGGCGAGATTGGCACAAATTATTGACGGAGGGGTAACATTTCCATCTTCTTTGTTAAAAACAAATTTTTTTTCTGCCCTTGTTTTCATTTCCTTTGGCTCATTTTATTTTTCCTCATTCACTGTAATAATTGCAGCTTGAAGTATGCAAAGTATGCCGAGCCTGCAAGTTAACTCAATAAATAAATCATTACCCTTGGGGAAGTATTGTAGAACCCTACGTGGTCTCACTTTTTTTTAACTATATGCTAAGCCAAGAGTGTTCTCTTTATGAATCTCAGTTTTTGGAGGTTTTCTTTTATGTGTAACTTTTATTTACATAATTTGCATGCAGTGCAACATATAAATGTAAACTGTAGGGTTCACATTTTGACAAATGCATAAACCTATTTTACTAACATTTTTATCATATCAGAAAGTCCTTCCCATCCCCTCAACACTCGCTCTGTGGCCAGCTGATCTCTGATTTCTATCACTGTTGATTAGTTGTGTCTGCTATAGAGTTTGCATATGAACTTAAACTCTGTTGGGTGTGGTTTCTTGGGTTCACCATGATTTTTTTCTTACAGCTGTCTTTCATCATGACATTATTTAAATTCACCATTTAGGGCTGGGTAGGGCATTTGCATTGCTATTCTATCTCAGGTTCAATTCCCAGCATCACATATGGTCCTCAGAGCTTGCCAGAAGTGAGCGCAGCCATGAGGAACCCCTAAGCAGCACGAGGTGTATCCCCCAAGCAAAAAACAAAATCACCCTTGAAAAATATGTGACTCAGGGGGAAGAGCTTTAGCACAGTGTGTAGAGTTTTTGCCTTGAGCACTGCCGACCCTGGCTCAATCCCTGGCATTCCATTTGGCTTCCTAAGTCTGCCAAGGCATGATTTCTGAGAGAGCCAGGAGTAACCCCTGAGTGCGGTCATGTGGAGCTCAGAAACCATGAAGAAGAAAAAAGCTGTGTGATTCAGCGATGCTTCTTCTATGTGAATGCAGCTGTCATCCCCGTCTCCAGAATTCTTTTGTCACCCCCAAGAGGGATTTTGTGCTCACTGATAGCTGTTCCCTTTCGAGAAGCTTCATTTGGCCTTTGGCAGGACAGTCTTTGACTCTGTGGTTTGAGTTTAATGATTTAGCTCATGGAAATCAGTAATTTTTTCATTAATTAAATCCTTAGCTCCACTAATAAATGGAGTCACACAACGTGTTGTTTTGTGTAACCGCTTTTCAATGATGGCATTTTTCAGGTTCATCCATGTTGTTATATGTTTCAGGGTTTCCTTTTGGGATCAAATAATAGTGTCCTTTATGAATTTATGTATTTATCCATTCTTAAGTTGATAAACTTAGCTTGACTCGCTTTTGAACAACTTTTAGATTGTTCTTACTTTTCAATTATTACTCCGAGTATTGCTTTTTTAAGCCTTTATGTAAGTTTTTGTGAGCATATGTTTTTCTTTTCTATGGGTGAGATTTCTAGGTTTTGTGGTAAAACAAGTTTTTTATTTAACGTGTTGGAAAACCACTTAATTACTTTTTAGAGTTGGCAGCCCTATTTTATATCCTCCCCACCAGCGAATTAGTGTATTCTAATTTTTTTCACTTCTTCATTCACATTTATTATCGCAGCAATATTCTTCTAACCATACTATTGTGAAATGTTGTCTTCATTATGATTTTGGTTTGTATTTTCCTATAGGTAAAAGATGTTATGCAAACTTTCATATGTGTATTGACAATTTCTAGCTCTTTGGAATAATAACTTGCTTAGTTTTCAAATGGGCTCTTAGTCTTATTGTTGTTGACGCCTAGGAATTTTTACTCACACACATGTGTGTGTTCTTTTTCCAAATTTTTTGACATACAATGACTTGAAAATGTGTTTTCAGTTTTATTAGTTGTGTTTTCTGTTTTCTTTTTTCTTGTTGTTGTTTTGTTTTTATTTTGGGACCACACTAAGCAGTGCTCAGGGGTTAGTTACTTCTGGCTCTGCACTCAGAAATTACTCCTGGAAGGCTCAGGGGACCATATGCCAGAAATGAACCCAGGTAGGACCCGTGCATAGTAAACACCCTATTGGCTGTGCTATTGCTCTGGCCCCATATTTTTCTGTTTTCTGATAGTTGTTATTTTTTTAAATTTTGTTTTGTTACGTTCTTGGGTGACATCCAACGATGTTCATGGGTAACTCTGGACTTTGCACTCAGGAGCTTCACCTGGTTGTGCTCATGGGACCTTATGGGATGCTAAGAATGAACCTGGGTTTGCTGTATGCAAGACAAATCTACCTGCTGGTGTTTTGTAATATACGCAAGTTTCAGTTCTGGTGAAGTCTTTTATTTATATTCTTTCACTTGTGTTTTTAATGTCAGTAGTTTGAAATTACAGTCTAACCCAAGGTGATATTTGTTTATGTATTTTTTTTAATTTTATGATTCTTAGTTAAGATTTAGATTAGAAAAAATTTAGATTAGGGCTGGAGAGATAGCATAGAGGTGAGGCATTTGCCTTGCATGCAAAAGGACAGTGGTTTGAATCCTTGCTTCCCATATGGTCCCCTGAGCCTGCCAGGAGCAATTTCTGAGTGTAGAGCCAGGAATAACCCTGAGCATTGTCGGGTATGACCCAAAAACCAAAAAAATAAATAAATAAATAAAAAAGTAGATTAGAAACATAAGAGCAGGAAGATTTTCCAGTCCTTCCTTCCTTCCTTCCTTCCTTCCTTCCTTCCTTCCTTCCTTCCTTCCTTCCTTCCTTCCTTCCTTCCTTCCTTCCTTCCTTCCTTCCTTCCTTCCTTCCTTCCTTCCTTCCTTCCTTCCTTCCTTCCTTCCTTCCCATCTTTCCTCCCTCCTTTCCTCCCATTTTCCTTTTTACCTTTCCTCCCTCCCTCCCTCCCTCCCTCCCTCCCTCCTCCCTCCCTCCCTCCCTCCCTCCCTCCCTCCCTCTCTCCTTGGGAATCAGACCAGGATTCCCCACAGATAAGGCATGTGCAATCTCTGACTCGAATGCTATGTTTCTTTGTTTCTTTTTATATTTTTGGCTGCATTTTGTACATTGGAATTGTGGTCTTTTTTTTTGTTTTTTAGTTTTTGGTTCATATCCAGCGGCGCTCAGGATATACTCCTGGCTCTGTGCTCAGAAATCTCTCCTGGCTGGCTCGAGGGACCATATGGGATGCCGGGATTCGAACCACCATCAGTCCTGGTCGGCTGCTTGCAGTTCAAACGCCCTACCACTGTGTTATCTCTCCTGCCCCATATTCTCATTTTTAAAGCTAAATAGTCTACCAAAGCATGTTTCTTTTTTGAAGGGCGGGGGTTGTTTGGCTTATTATTATAAACAGGGCTTATTTTTTCTTGGTTCTGTACTTAGGAAGTATTCCTGGCAGTGTCATATGCATGGTACTGAATCCTGGTTTTCTAATCTGGAAAGTTTTCTTGCATATTTTGGGATTTTTTTGGTCTTGATATATAAATATAAAACATAATACACAATATATCATGTATTAATATATATTATATAATATATAAATATATTTAACTGAATTGAATGAACTCACACTTTCCTAATTACAGTAGTCACTCATGAGTATTCACTTAATCAGCAGAGTCCTTTTACATAGAAGATTAATGCTATGAACACAGGTGACATATCTTACACATTATACATATGTAACATTTCATATCTCCCTCCACAGTAGATTTGATATATTTGAAGAAGGATATCTATTGAAGAAAATCAGTTACATTTTTTCTGTTTCCTCATGGATAGATTTGATTATCTTATTGAATTCTATTATTCTATTGATTTTAAACAGAGAATGGTTTACAGTGGTCCAAGAAATAGGAGCTAATGTGCATGTGTTGATATTAAGAAATGTTACTGCTTTTATTCTCAGTGCACTGAGTCAAAGAGCTAATAGGAGCTGTTAGATATGAATGCATTTTAACTTATTACTTAATTTATAATTGTTAAAACATAATACTTATTTTCTTTACCAACAGGAGTGAAACCTCGGTCCGGTTGGGCTATTGATCCTTTTGGACATTCACCGACAATGGCTTATGTTCTGAAACGTGCTGGATTTTCTCACATGTTGATTCAGAGAGTGCATTATGCAGTTAAAAAGTATTTTTCTTTGCACAAAACACTGGAATTTTTTTGGAGACAGAATTGGGGTATGTAGATTTTGGACCTTTAATACCTTACTGACCCTATCTCATGAGAATTACAACCTCCTTCCTGCCTTGAAAATCTGGTTTTCTTAAGATGCATATTCTTTGATTAATTTTTCCAAAGTATGTTTGTACAGGTCTTTTAAGCAATGGGTGAAGTTGGTTACATGAAGAAAATGATAGATTATTTTTGAATGCCTGAAGGAAGAAAATAAATAAGGATTCAGTCTTTAAAAGCAATGATGTTGACTTCTGTATTTAAAAACACCTGGTTTTCACAAAATTGAACATGGCTTAGAGAAGTGTTTCTTAGTCTGGGGCCATAGTTCATGTTATTTCAATATATTCCCTGGGGGTGGTCAGAAGTGAAAATTGCCCACGTGTGTAGTGGGGGCATGTCAGGAGAGTCTGATGTCAGATGTTGGGCACTGTTGGAAGAAAGATTAGAAACCTATAGATTAGTGTATGTAGAGTATTTATCTGATAGTCAGCGAGTGTTCTTCTTTTCACCCCATCTTTACAACTAGTAACATAACTTTTCAGAATCTTAATCCCAGAGCCCTTATATTTCCCATTGACCTCTTTTTCCTCAGTGTTTTGAGGATATCCAGACATCAGAAGAACACATTTTTGAAGCTCTTTGCTAGGGAAGAGCAGAAAAGGCGTAATCATCTAGAGTTTTTTGTCTTTCCCATCCATCACTTAATGCAGAAAACCTATTTATTGGATAGATGCTCTGTATCCACTCTCAATGAATAGTAGCACTGATGTTTTAAATTTAGTTTTATGATTTTCCCTTTCCAAGGGTAAAGAAATCAGATAATACAAACTTCTTGCCAGAAGTCATATGAAAGGAGGGTAAAGCCAAGATACTTTCTGCATTTCTGAAACCCACCACCTGTTCTGGCATGCACTGTCCTTAAATTCTTAAAAGACTTTATCTGACAAAAGAATTTTGTCAGTAAATGCCCAAAATTTGTTGATAAATGTCCAAAATTACTGTTACTATATATTTACTTCCCTGAGTATTAAAAACTTTTCCTTAAAAGTGTTACAGAAAAATAGTTTGTAAATCTAGATAGTAACTTTTATTTATTTATTTTTTTGGTTGTTGTTTGTTGGCACCCTGGTTACTCTTGGCTCTACTCTCAGAAATTACTATTGAGATGCCAGGTTTCGAACCCAGGTCAGCTGACTGAAAGAAAAATTCCCTACTCTCTGTGTTATTCTCTGACCTTGCTTCTATGTTTTTTAATAAGAAAAATTATCTACGTGATTTTTTTTATTCTGGAAAATCATTTTTTAGGACAAATAAACAAATATTTACAGAGGGTATAGCTAGGATAGTTTTATCAGAGGCTCGTTTAATTTAATTCTTTTTTGGGGGAGGGCTATACCCAGCTTGATTACGGTTTACTCCTGGCTGTGCAGTCAGGGGTTCTTCCTCACAGGGCTTGAGGGACCAGAAGGATTATAATACAGGGATCAAACCAAGGTCAGCTATGTGCAAGCCAATTGCCCTACCTGCTGTACTGTATCTCCACTCCCTCATCTTAATTTTTTCAAGAAGGATTATTAATTGAACCAGCACTACTTAAACAATTGTCTACATTTAAATTGCTCATAAATGTAAAACAGCAAGAAAGTCCCAAGAGCTTTTATGAACGTAATACTATGCTAGGACAAAAATATAGAAAACATTGTTGCCTATTAGGAAGTCAGTCTAATTTGATAAAAGGAAGATAACATTAAATGGAATCAATAAGTTGAAATGTGTAAATGAGCTGCTAAGTAGTGAGATGTGAGGGCATGTAGTGAGATATTTATTACATTCTTGAGTCAGAGGAGTTAGAAGTTGCCCTCAGCTCAGGCACTGGTTGAGAACTCTGCAGAGAGCAAGCTTTAGGGATCATGTCTGTGGCATGCTGATTAAGTTACAGCACAGAAATTGATTATAGTAGCTTTCAAATAGGATACAAAGATTAACGGTTATTTGAAGGAGGTAGAGGGTGAGATAAAAATGTAGTCTTTCAGGGCCTCTCTGATTTGCACATCTCTGTTGCTTTAAAAATATGTTTCATCATTAGGTTGAGAGCTCTGTGTATTTTGGT
Source organism: Suncus etruscus (assembly GCF_024139225.1). Taxonomy (NCBI): domain Eukaryota; kingdom Metazoa; phylum Chordata; class Mammalia; order Eulipotyphla; family Soricidae; genus Suncus; species Suncus etruscus. The sequence continues at coordinate 166,639,412 of NC_064849.1, forward strand.
TCTAATGAAGCAGTTATTTTCATTCTTTGAAAAAGAATATTTTTCCTTTTCTCTGTTGTGAAAGTGATGAATGTCTATTGCTGGAAATTGGAAATGCATACATAAATAAAAGGGTAGAAGTACTAAAAGGTCAGGGTCTGACAAAGGCAATTATTTTGAGCCACTAGTTAAGTTGTTTTCTGATTTCACTGGAAATTACATGTCTCACCTCTCAGCAAAGATCAGCACATACTGTCTTAAAGGTTTGAATTCACAACTCTACCTTTGCCATCTGTGCACATTTTCCACAGCCTCTTTGTTCTCTTTGTTTTTATTTTTTTGTTTTTGGCTTTGAAACTTTGTATTTTCTTCTATAGCTTTTCTGGTGAAAAGTATTAGTGATCATCAGTGGACATGAGGAGAATCCCAGACCTGACTGGTCACACTTCCTGGCCTCTCTGTAGGAAGTGAAGAGTTGAAATTTGCCTGGTATTTTTAGAAGCTCCTCTATTCTCATTCTTTCCCTTCCTCTTTACTGCTTTCCTCTCCTTTCCTCACTCCTCCTCTGTAGCTAATGTAAGCTTTTTCAGTAGCTCTGTTTCCTGGTAGGGTATGAACAGATGTGTCAGAAACTGGCAGCCAGACTTGGACACAGTCCTTTCCTTTCTAACTGTTGTGTCTGCTCAGTCTGTGACTTTCAGGCTTGGCAGATGTTGGTTCACTATGGGGATTTTTCCAATTTCTCCTAAGTTGAAACAGAACAGGTAGAGAGAAACAGAGACAGGAGATTTTCCTTCAAGCTGGTAGATGTTAGTGCTGCTGGGATATCAGTGTCAGTAAAGAGGGTTGTGGAGTGTATAGTTGAATTTGCTCTCTCTGTTGTTAAGTGCTGGCATTTAAAAAATTTTGAGGGAAAACGAAATTTATAAATGCAGGTTTGTCTGTTGTCTCTTTATTTTAGATCTGGGATCTGACACAGACATATTTTGCCACATGATGCCCTTCTACAGCTATGACATTCCTCACACTTGCGGACCTGATCCTAAAATATGCTGCCAGTTTGATTTTAAACGGTTACCTGGAGGCAGGTTTGGTTGTCCCTGGGGAATACCCCCTGAAACAATAACTCATCAAAATGTCCAAAGCAGGTATGAAAATATACATTTTTTCAGACATCTTGATCTCAGTAGCAGCTCAACTCCATATTTGCTGAAGAGTTGCGTAAATGGGCTTCAGTAGCCAGCAGTGACCATATTCAAGGTATTTTAAATAAAACCAGATCTAGAAAGACTTACAATGCCAGAGCTTCAACTGAGCCTTATGTTCTATAACTTAATGTAAAGTGAACAATAGTAGATCAATGTATAGTGAATAACCTAAATGTAGTTAACTACCATCTCTGTTGTTCCCATCATAAAGTCCTCTACAGTGTTTGATTAATTTCATGTGCTTTTATTGATCATAAACTTCTGGTCTCTATTTTATAAATTGATAAGAAAAACAATACAGTGGTAAAAACACAGTTATAGAAATAGAACACTTAAAGAGTGTAATTATCCATTTCCTTAATAACAGTTTCAGTAATAGTGAACACTGCTCAGTTCTGATGAATACACATCTTTTCATCTTATGCTTTAAGATCATCGAGTAAAAATCAAAGGAATTAGTCTTTGTTTTGAAGAAAATTGGATTAATTATAGAAACATCTCTTTAAACCATGTACCTATATTTCTAATTTTGGCTCTCTTAGTTTGATTTCTTCACTTAAAAACTGATCATGCATAATTAAAGAAAAATATCAGGATTAAAAATGTCATAATTAAAATATCATTATTAAAGAAAAACCATCCAACTCTACTAAGAAAGTAACATAACTTTTTAAATAAGGTCTACACTATATTTGCACATCTATTTATTTTTTAAAAAGCTTTTAAAAAAATCCAGGTGTAATTGTTTTTGCTCATTGAATTTGGCATCTTCTATGCAACTTTCCCATCAAATTTGCTGTCATCCTATTGGGCTTTCAGTACTTTGTTATAATTTTTAAACATAATAAAATTGAGTGAACAAGTGATATGAACTCCTCATCAAAGAAAATAAACAGGTGACAAATGTGTGAGCGGTTGTCTTTAGTTTGTGATCATTGAAAGAATATTCTAGTTTTAGCCTCCCACTGTGGCAGATATTAGTTGGGCCTTTTATTGGAACCTTCTAGCCTTCTCAGTATGATTTCCCTACTTTTGAAAAATAGACCACACTTGGGAGTCAACCTATTTTCATTTCTTAGTTCCTTTGGTAGTGAGAATCAATGAGTCACACCTAGCATCCTGCTTCCTAAGGGCTACGATAGTCAGGCATAGAAGAAAGATATATTATGTGGCAAAAAGGTGTAGTGAAAAGGAATTTGGGGGGAGGAGACAGTCAAGCTGGTGCCACTATCTCCAGATAAGAAGCTGTTTGCTGTTGAGTGAGGTATTTGCTTGACTCCTCAAAAAAAGGGCAGGGAATTTTGTTTTTTAATTAATCATTTCTGTTTTTTTTTTTTTTGTGCCATTTTTAATGAGGTACTGGGATTCACAGTACTGTTGCTTATTTTTCATGCATGAATCATTCCAGCACCACACTCATCACCAGCTGCCTACTTTCCTCTACCAGTGTCCCCAGGTACCTCTGCCAGCCATTGTACCTTCTCATGTAAATTCACCATAGATAAAAATCTCCAGTTCTGGTGATGTTGGCCATTGTTGTTCCTTCAGTGTGGCTTTCTAGGGGGATAGATAGGAAATTGCTTAGAATATAGTCAGATGTTTCAATTGGGAACTCCTCATTCACCCAAAGGTATTGTGAATCTGCTCTTGAACTTGGCTTCCCACTGTTGACACTTTCTGAGCAGGAGCTTGAGCGTTAGGATAGAAACCACATGGAAATGGGTTTCATTATTGTTTGTGGTTTCTTTCCTTTTGATCTGTTTTATATAAGATGTGGTATATTTAATAGTAAAGTTTGGAATGCATTTAAAGATTCCTATGTCCTATCTTATGCTGGTTACCTGGGGAGATGATAAATCACCCTATAATGCATATATACTTTAGTTCTTATTGAAACTTTTATATGATAGTTTCATTGTATATGTATTTTTTTATTATAATCAAATTTATTTTGTGCAAATGGATAATTATTAAATTACTAGTAAATTTTTAAGTATTATACCATAATCTCATAAAACTGTGTGTTCTGTTATATTATGATTATATTTTGCTCCAGTCTATTCCATTTCTACTAACAACTTAATAGTTGCAAAATACTTCAGGCCATATCAATATAGAAACATAACATGGGAGTCTTGTTTGGGTTTTTTTTTTTTTTTGGTAGTTTTTGGGTTACACCTGGCAGTGCTCAGGGGTTATTCCTGGTTCTGTTCTCAGAAATTGCTCCTGGCAGGCACGGGGACCATATGGGATGCCAGGATTCGAACCGATGACCTTCTGCATGAAAGGCAAACGCCTTACCTCCATGCTATCTCTTCGGCCCAACATGGGAGTCTTAATTTAAATGTTTTTACAATTTCTGTAAGATTCTTTTTTTGTACAACCCGTGTTCTTTGAGTTTATTCCTTGAATTTTTGTTTTATAAATTAAAATGTATCCCTAAACGATCCTTGAAGTAAAAATTGTAATACTGGTTTAGATATTTGTCACTTATTAATTTTTTAAGTTTTATCATTGTCAATTTTAAAATTACTTCTATGTGTTTAATTTCATTTTTTGTCTTTTTACTTGCTCATATTCCTAAATTTATTTTAGGGTACTTCAACATTTCCCAAGGGGCTTTCTAGAATTTAAAATTTGAAAACACAACAGTCATAAGTTTCAAGAAGGTAGTTACCAAATAGCACCATTCAATTCCTGATCTTTATCTTTTGATCAGCATTGAGGACAATAAAAATAATTGGAAGGCTGATGGCAAATGTTGGGCTAATTTTATTTATTTTGAGGAGGAATAAAGTTTTTATCCCCTTCACAAATGTAGTAATTAGGCAGTTTTAGATTAAATTTGGTTAAGGTATACTTCAGAATTTAAAAGCATAATACTATGTAGGATCCAATAGGCTGGACATTAAGGAGTCATTAATCATAAACCAATTAATTCCAAGTAATCACAAAGTGCCATGTAACTTTATTTCTGTAAGAATAACCCATTGGAAAATGGTGAAAATTTCATTTTGATAAGAATTTATGGATATTCATATTTTGAATTTAGTATAGTTACAGGAAGGTGTTTAAAATGGTATGGAAATTTATGGTCTTGGAGTCACCTCACCTCACATGACTTTTAGATGGATCATGAAACATGAAAGTTTTAAAAACTACCTTTTAAGTCATACCCATCTGGTAGGTGGGAAAAAACATTATAATTTCTTTGGAGAAAGTGTTTTTGATTACTTATTCCATTGTCTTCTTCATCATGTTATACATATCTCCACTTTTCTTTATCTAGAGCTAAGCTCCTTCTAGACCAGTACCGAAAGAAGTCTAAACTTTTCCGCACTAACATTGTTCTGGCGCCACTGGGAGATGATTTCCGCTACTGTGAACGCAGAGAATGGGATTATCAGTTCAAGAATTATCAACTTCTTTTTGATTACATGAATTCTCAACCTGGGCTTAATGTTAAGGTAATAAGCAATTATTTGTGATATGAGCCTTCATCATAAGATGAAACACAGTGGCGTAGGTTTCTTTGTCCTGTACCCTAGTATTTTGTAGAGAATGTAGTTCAAATGCAGTTCTTGTGTGAAAATGATTTTCATTAAGATATGTATCTACTGTAGTTTCACGGTTGCTGGCTGTCTGCTTTTTCTTTCGGCTTAAACCACTTGTTTGTGGTTGAAAGTCTGCACCCACTCATGCTTGCTTTTCAGTGCTGTCCTGTTTTTCTACCAATTTTTAAAGTTTTAGCTATTTTTTTCTGACAGTCTTATTCATGATATAGTACTGCTACTGGCAGACACAGATGAATATGCTATGAATATTGCAAACAAGTATCTGTGTCTAGAAGATATATAGCACTTTTTGTAAATAAGATTTTTAAAATTAATCATTTGTCTATATAGTTTCTACTCCTTTTCCTTAACTTAAGAAAAGTTAAAAGTGCACCTTAAAGTTTTGAGTAGAACATGTAGACTCCTCCACTCACTCTTCAGAGTTGAGTGACAGTAGTCATCAGATCAAGGCGCAGGTCACTCTTGTTTTTCCAATAGCCCACCATCACTCCACCTGTTATTTTAGTGTATCTCAGCTGTCATAAAGTTTGAAGCCATTTTAGCATATAAAAATATATCCAAATCATAAAAACAATTTAACAAATTACCATTTTTACCAGTAAAAATTAATACTAATTCGATAACATAGATTCAGATTTTCCTGAACTCTTGTTTTTATTTTTTGGTTTTTCGGGCCACAACCATTTGATGCTCAGGGGTTCCTCCTGGCTAAGCACTCAGAAATTGCCCCTGGCTTGGGGGGACCATATGGGACGCCGGGGGATCGAACCACAGTCCGTTCCTTGGCTAGCACTTGCAAGCAGTCCTGAACTCTTAATTGCATTTTGCTGTTTTTTTTTTTTTTTTTTTTTAATTTTTTATTTGTAATTATGAGAACAAGGATGCAAAGAAAGAGGACAAGGTAAAGTTACAGTGGAAGGACAATACATAACATAATTCTCAGAAGTCCCCTTGCTGATATCCCAACTTTGAAATTTCATCCAAAGAACATTAAGATTGTAACACACTATAATATTTCTTAACAGCGCACAAGGCAATCTAAAGCCATAAAACTTACATAACTCCTTAAACATTACAGGCATAGCATTTTTTTTTACATTTCCATATTCATGCATATTAGCTTAAGTTGACCTCAAATCTTAACTGGGTTCTTTTTAAGGATTAGAGTCAAAGGAGCACAGCAAAAATGGTGTTAGAGTGGCAATTGTTGTTTGCATAGGCCCACCAAAATATGAGGGACATGGAAAGAAATAACCTTGGCCTAAATACAAAAAGACCCGACCCCTGAAGGTTCCTGGCACAAGACCAACTCTAGGCTCCAGGCAAGCTAGATCGTCCAATCCAAGACATTGTCTGTAGTGCCAACACACTTATATTTTTCACACAGTCTCTGTTGTTGGTATCAAGCTTCTGTATTTAAGATCCTGGAATCTGTATATCCAACATTGAAGTCAGGATGTGGAGCGTCCTCTGGTTTCACCTTACAATCAAAGGGCACCCTGCATTGCTGTTTGTTTTGATCCACAACTAGTGAAGCTCCTGGTGGGGTTCAGAGTTCATATCTTAAACAATACAGTCTCTTCCATGTATATATGTGACCCTTATAAAATCTTACAATCCTTTTTAACATTCTGTAAACCGTTACATCTACTTTCTATGAGATATTTAAAGTACTTTGCCTAATAGAAGAATATTGGTTTATTATTCTTTAAATGAAAAGAAGCATAAAAATAAGTATTTGAAATTAAGGTGGCTAAAAATATGACAGCTGATTAACCAAGATAACTAGATGATTTTACTCTTAACTCTTTACTTTTGCATTATTCGTGTGGTTTTTTTCCAATGTGTTATCCTCATAGAGGAGTTTAAGATTATGTTTAATATTTTGCATGAAATATTTGTTGCCCTTTAGCATTAAAATTATTTCAGTATTTTCATTTTGTTTTCTTTTATGCTTTTAATTTTTTACTACCTTTGAATCCTTAAAAGCTTAGAGAAGTTTACTTTACTGACTTTGAAACTACTCTAGCATAGGTAGAACATTATACAATCCTTTAAGAGTGAATTAAATTTGTGAGTAAGCATGAATGGCTGCTTACTTAAATGTTGCTCTGGAAAACTATCAGGAAAAAATTATCCTTCGGGGCTATGGATATAGTATGGGGAGCAGGTGCTGTTCTAACACACAGCTGACATATGTTTGCTTCCTGATTCTCTAGTCCATTGAGCACTTCCAGAAATGATCTCTGACACAGAGCAGGAGTATTGAACATAGCTGGCTGTGAACCCAAACACACACACACAGATAGAAATTATTTTTATCCTGGGAAATAGGAAAGGTTAACTTAAATATCTTTAAAGGGTATATGGTTCTTGTGAACATGAATTTTGTGACATAGCATAGTACCTGAACATTTAATATAGAAAGGAGTTTTTAATTTAATGGCAGTCTCTTATTATGTAAGTAATCCATAATAGTCCAGAGTATTTTGTATATTGAGGACAAATAAGACTCTAAACTATTTAGATTGTTGACTTTCCCTTATATGGATCCATCCATGAATTTATCTGAATCTTTTCAGTCTATCAGTCATATTTCCATGTATTTCTCTCTTTTGTATCATTTGTTTACACATGTACGCACTTATTTTCTTCTTGGATTACAGCATTCATTAATAGAATATGGTTAAATAATACTTCCTCTATAAATATGTGACTAAGAAATAACTATTAGCTTAAAATTATACTTATTTATAATTGGGTTTTTTAAAAATAATTTCTTTACTTAAGCACCATGGTTACAAACATGTTTGTATTTGGGTTTCAGCTGCAAAATACACCAACCCCTTCACCAGTGCAACTTTTCCTCCACCATTATCTCCCCATTTCCTACCTCCCGCCACCCCTGCCTGTCTTTGAGACAGGCATTGCATTTCTTTCTCTATTGTTGTCATGGTAGCAGTTAGTGTAGTTATTTCTCTAACTGCTCTTTTCAATTTTTGTGATAAGTGTATTATCATGGACTGGTCCTTCTAGCCCTCATTTCTGTTGTCTCGGGCTGTTATTATTATAATACTGTCTTTTATTTTTCTTAAATTCCACATATGAGTGAGACTATTCTGTGCTTATTCCTCTCTTCCTGACTTATTTCACGCAAATCCATCCATGTATAAGCAAATTTTGAGACTTCATTTTTTTCTAACAGCTACATAGTATTGCATTATATAGATGTACCACAGTTTCTTTAGACACTCATCTGTTGTTGGGCATCTGGGTCTTTTCCAGATTCTGGCTATTGTAAATAGTGTTCTATGCACATTATCATTGGGTTTTTAAAGTGCTATACAATAACTTATTTTAAAAAGTACTATATTTTCTTATTACAAATAAGGAACTGAAGTACAAATAAGTCAGCTTGCCCAAGATGTATTTTTGGTGAAACTAAATAAGAATAGATAAAATAGTTGAAATTTTATTTCTTTTAAAGGCCAGTAAAATGCACATGCTTGGCTTGCAGTAGAGCTGGGTTCAGTCCCCAGTACTATATGGTGTTTAGATGTTGAATTTATTCCAGATGTGGCTCTGAAAGCCAGAAGAAAAAAAAAGAAAAGTATACATGTAAAAATGTCCCCATAAAACTGAAAAATATCACCTGTTATGCTCTTTTGGAATTTGTGCTACAAATTTAGGCTGTATTACGTATTTCTCCCATTAATGCCATTGTTTCTCATTGAAATTTTTCTTCTGTAATGGAGACGTGCTAGATAAAACACATTATCATCCAGTCATGTTCCTAAGGCTTTTATGGAACCCTGTCAGCTGTAACAAAGACACAGAGGCATTAGTAATATAATGTAGTATATGTAGCTGGGTATTAGCATTTAGCTCTCTGCTCTCTGGATCTGAAGTCTGTTCTCTTCAATACTATACTGTGTTCCTACTCACTGTTTTTAAGTTACTCGGTTATTTTTCCTTCACAAGAATTCAAAAGGGGGGCCGGGCGGTGGCGCTCGAGGTAAGGTGCCTGCCTTACCTGCGCTAGCCTAGGAGACGGACCGCGGTTCGATCCCCCGGCGTCCCATATGGTCCCCCAAGCCAGGAGCGACTTCTGAGCGCATAGCCAGGAGTAACCCCTGAGCGTCACCGGGTGTGGCCCAAAAACCAAAAAAAAAAAAAAAAAAAAAAAAAAAAGAATTCAAAAGGATTCAATATCTGCAATTATATTTGTATGTATGTATGTGTATTACTATTATTAACAGGAATGTTATTCCCATGCCCTGCTCCCCCACCTTCCAATTTGGAACAACTGCCTTTTAAATATCTGATTCAAGGTCTGTCAGAGTGTTTTATTTTTCTTTTGGTTTGTAGAATATTTTGGGGTCAGCATGGTTTATTAACTGGTAATTTAAATTGTTTTCACTAAGACCATTCAGAAGATTGCAAAAGCAGTAGTTTCAAGCAATCAAACTGACAGCTCTTGTGTTTTATTTCTCAACACCTTTTATTCAGTGTTTCCATATGGTAGAAGACACTATTTTAAAAAATTAATTGTCTCTATCATTGTCTATTCGTTGAATCCCCTTTATTCTGTTAGCTTACTCACCCATTTGGTAAATGCAGTACAGAGCTCAGAATCAAATTATTTGTTTTAGTGGAACATTGTTGGTTCCTTTAGTTTGTTTCTTTAAATACTAAATCTATGGGATCAGTGAAATAGCACAGAGAAAATTTAAGAGGAGAATATGTATAGGCCTATATATGTATACAGGTATGTTTTATTCTAAAAAAGGAAATGTTGGCTTTGTGCTAAAATATATTAGAGGTACTGCTTAAACTCATTATCATGTAAATGATTATAATAAAAATCTCTAAAAAAATCTTGAATAAAAAAAGTTAATTGTTAGTCTCTTCTTTATCAAAGTTCAAACTGAGGAGGAACGGTCAGTAAATGTTTGTATATACGTATGCTCTATGAGTAGACAGATAGTCATTAACAAAACTCTTCCAGACTTCTGAAACATTTTACTCATATGTATTCTATTTTTGCTCCTTTCTGATATTTCTTATCTCTGGGTTCTACATGCTACGATTCTTGCACATTTTAAAATTCTAGTGACAAATAAGGAATTTTCAGATCCTCACAGTTGTTGATCTGCATAGCTCTTCTGGTGTCAGATGTATAAAACTTGTTTACTAGTTTAGTTTGGAACTTGATCAAGTGAAGGAGTCACTGACTGTTGGGGCTATTTGGAGATGCGGGGGTGACACATGCAGCAGTGTTGAGCAACTCCTGGCTATCTGCTCAGGGATCATTTCTGGCAATAGTTGGAGGACCATATGTGATTCTAGGAATTGAACTGGAATTGAATGCAAGGCAGGTGCCTAAACTTCTGTATTCTCTCTTTGGCCCAGAGTTTGTTTTTGTTTTGGGGCCATACCTAGTAGTGCTCAGGATTTCTAGTTCTGCACTTTGTGTTCACTCCTGGCAGATGTGGCAGACCCTATTGGATGCTGTAAAGCAAACCTGGATAAGCCACATACATGCAAGCACCCTACCCATTTTATTATTTTCTGCCTCCCTTTCACCTTTTTAGTAGGAACCACCCCCCAACAGTGCTTAGAGGCCCTGGGAGCCACTCCTATGATGCTAGGGCACTTTACTGGATACTCTTAATAATCAATGCTGGTGGTTTCAGATGCAATATTTTTTAGGGATTCAGTGGTCAACCTCGTGTTGAACCCATGACCCCACACATGTTAAACATGTATTTTCAGGTATTTTCCACTCTCCTTTCCCTCTCATTTTGTATTTGAGGTTTATAAACTCTGAACTATGTATATGCCTCTTGGCTTGGAAGCAGATCTTAAATTATTGTAAGTTTTCAGTGCAAGTAATTTCAGTGTTGGGAATGAAAAGCTGAAGTTTCACTTTTGTCTTTTTATTAGATCCAGTTTGGGACTTTGTCTGATTATTTTGATGCTGTTAGTAAAGAAGAAAAAAAAAGTGCAAAGAACAACCATGACCTGTTCCCTGTGGCAAGTGGAGATTTTTTCACTTATGCTGACCGAGATGATCATTATTGGAGTGGCTACTTCACATCAAGACCCTTTTACAAAAGATTAGATAGGATATTGGAGTCTCATTTAAGGTACACTTACCTTTAGAGAGCAGCTCCATATGCTTATTTCTGTCTTTTATCTCCTCATACTCTTTTGGTAGAGGTATATATGCCATATGAGATGTGGCATTATGCTGTTAGGATTTACCTAATATCATTGTGAAATTTTAATACAATCAGAGGTGTCTCAACATAATTTAATTGAACCGATGTGTTTTTTTCTTAGCATTTCTTATAATCAGATTTCTCTGCTCTGTATTCTGTATTTATATTTTCTGATCACCATTTATTGTTTACATGCTTTCACAGTATATAGTGACATTGTCACATATGTCTGTAGGTCAGAGAACTGTAGCCTGAATTGTTGAAATAAGAGTGAAGGTCAGTAAGAGAACTTTGAAGTTTTTATCTTAAAACTCATATATTTTCTAAATGGAAGAATGTAAGAGGCTTCATTTTAATTCTTACTTACTTGAAACACATTCTGTAGGTATCATTTGGGGCCTATGACAGTGATGGATGGATATTGACACTTGGTGGCAATGATGTTCATTTAATATCTTATTGCTGAAACTTACAGGCATATACGATATATATAAAGAGAGCCATATATTGCTATTAAATGCATGTCATTACCACCAAGTGCAATTGAATAAGTAATGTTTCCAAGAGACTATATATACTTACTTAATTTTTAAAATTCTTTGAATGTCTCAGTGAAGACTTTAGTTCTAAGAATCTGAATCAAGTTGTTTTTGGTAAACTGCCCCAGCTATTCCTTATTCAGACTTTTTCTCAGTATGGGAAGCTTGGGCTTTCCAGGGAACACATTAATTTTACTAGGAATGTATTTTCAGTTCAGCTCAAATCACAAATTTACATTGACTCATAAATTTCATGTTAAACAGTATTTAAAATGAAAAAAATGAAGAAATGAAGTTATGTCTGATATATGTACTTTGTATAGGATAGTGAAATAGAGTACATTTTAGAAAGTCTCTGTAAAAATTAACTTCTCCCAGAGTTATACTTTGAGCTTTGTGTTTTAATCTTGTTACTGTTGTGATATTGTTATTTCACAAGACTAACATTTGAACTTGGATTAAGAAACTGGTATGCAGTGGAATACTATTTGGCCTTAACATTAGGTAGAATTAGGTAACATTAGGTAGAATCATGCAGTGATGAATCTGGAAAATATCATGTTAAGTGGTTAGTCAAAAGGAAGGGGCAGGCATAAAATGATTTATCTCATATATGGAAGATAAAGAAACAAATATCTCATAACATCAGTAACTCATTCCCAAAGACAAAAGAAACAAAACCTGAGAACTGATCTTTAGCAGGAAGCTACAACATGGAAGAAAAGGGGGCGGACAGGGGGGACACGTGCAGTTCTACTGCAGCAGTAGAAGGAAGCAGACACTGATGGAGGCTGTGGTGTTGCTGAATATGTTAGGCAAGAAATCCTAAGATTAACAGTTTTGTTGACTAAGGTGCTAAAAGAAAACAACCTAACACTTGACTCTTTGAGGCATACTACCAAATGTGCCAGATATTATATAGTTTATATATAAAACTATATAATTATATAATCTATATATGTTATATATAATATATAATTATATAAACTAATATATAATATAGTTTATTAAAAACTATAATAAATATGTAAAGATCATAAATTTGTGAGGCGAACATGATAACCACTACACTATGAAAACTCCTAAGAGCATAAATTTGTATGGAAAATAAACATATGAGCATAGCATGATCCCCAAAATACCTTGGCAACATAGTGCTGGGACTTATTTTGTTTGTTGGTGGTGGTGGCCCTAAATTATGCTATTTCTCTTTTGTTTATTTTTCTTCCATATTCAGTATTCATTAACCAACTATGTTGGTTTAGTTGAAGTATATAAACATTATACTAACCAAATTTGATATTTAAAAAAATAATTTATTTAAGCACCATGGTCACGAAAATGTTCATAGTTGGGTTTCAGTCATCAAATGTACAGCTCCTTTCACTACTGTAACTTTCTGCCACCAATGCCCCCCCCCCCCAACACACACCCTGCCTGTCTTCAGAACAGGCATTCTTTTTTTCTCTCTCTCACTGTCCTCGTCATGGTAGTTGTTAGTGTAGTTGTATCTCTAACTGTGCTCACCGCTCTTTGTTGGTAAGCTTCATATCATGGGCTCTTCCTTCTGGCCCATACTTCTATTGTCTCTGGGTATTATTACTGTATAAACCTCACAGGTGAGTGAGACTATTCTATATTTATCTCTCTCCATCAGACTCATTTCACTCAGCATAATATTACCCATGTCCATCCAAACTTCATGTATAGCCAAACTTCATGACTTCATTTTTCCTAACAGCTGTATACAGTACACCATTATGTAGATGTACCCAAGTTTCATGACCTCATGAATAGCCAAACTTCATGACTTCATTTTTCCCAACAGCTGTATATAGTACGCCATTATGTAGATTAACCAAGTTTCTTTAGTCACTCATCTGTTGTAGGGCACCTGGGTTGTTTCCAGATTTAGGTTATCATAACTAGCGCTGCAATGAATATAGGAGTGCAGAAGGCAAAGATCTGAATGTTTTATGTACTGTATTAAGGAAAATTTAATTTTTTTATTTTTTAAATTTCAGTGTTGTTCATAATAGAGGTTTTTGGTCATTTAGTGCTTTAAAAGAACTTTTTTAGTAACATCTTGAACTATAGTATTCCAATCAAAAAGGTCAATATCAGACACCCTTCATGTGCTTATAGCCAGTCTTAAAGGGTGGCTGTTTTTACTTTAAATAAGTGATAAAGATAGCTATATTTACTACCTTTTCATTTATTTTGCTAAATTATTTATAATTGTATTCTATCATCAACACATAATCTAACTGGTCAGTGAGCATCAGCCATCACTGTCCTCGTGGTCACCATCCAGTGAGGGTGCAGTGTCCCATAGTCATTTCTTCTGGTGTACACATGAGAGGAATAAACAGTAATATTTATAAATTTAGTCCTGCTGTGTAGGGCTCTCTTCAATAAGCTATCCTTAAGTAAATCTATTTTTATTACTACATTGAAAGAACCACTACCCCAATAACAGATTGTATATGATGTTCTCTCATATAGGATAATGAAGATATGCTGTATTGATCATTGCTGGTCCACAGAAATATTGATATGTTTTAAATTGCATTGAATTGTCTATTTAAAGACCATTTAAAATATGTCAGTATATCAGTGCACATTTAAGATATTGAACTAAAATGTTTGTTTTGAAATTAAAATTTATGACTGTTTTATATACTAGGGCTGCTGAAATACTTTACTATTTTGCCCTGAAACAAGCTGAGAAATACGAGATCAGTCAGTTTCTTTCATCAGTCCTTTACACATCACTGACAGAAGCCAGAAGAAATTTGGGACTGTTTCAACATCATGATGCTATAACAGGAACTGCAAAGGATTGGGTGGTTGTAGATTATGGAACCAGGTAATATAATTTTTGGCTCAAGAATTTCTATCTCTTGATAAAGTTTTTAGTGGATGTAATATCACATTAATAATGTTTTCCCTTAGGAGTATTCTAAAAAAGAAGATTGAATTTTCAAGCATTTTTCAAGAGTCTGTTGGCAGTAGGACAGGTTTCCCAGCTTTTTATTACAGTTCTGTTCTGTACATGAAGTAGTAAAAAATATGATAGACTAGATCCTGTTTTCTGAGTGTCATGGTAGTCAAGGTTGTAAAAGGGACAATTCAAAATATTTTTGAAATATTAATAAGCCTTGAAGTGTCAACAAGGAAGACTTAGAAACCTGTTACATATGTATTATGGGAAGTCAGTTTAGAGAAAAATGAATTGCTTAGATATTGATCACAAAACTGTATTTGGCTCTTAAAATCAGGGAATAGAAGCTTAATTATTTTCTTTTAAAGGGGAATTTTGGAGTTACACCCAGTGATGATCAGGGATAATACCTGGTGTAGGGACTCAAACCTGAGTAAGCTGCATATAAGATATCAAATGCTTTATCTACTTTATTATCCCTCCTGCCCTTATATCTTTTGATATTGTATATTTACTAATGGTGAATAAAAAGGAACTCAGAATATCAAAGGACTTTGTACACAATGCTTCCTCATAATGAAATGATGGCCATTTTATGGTGAAATTTTAATTATCTTGCAAATCAGATTTTGCATTTAGTTACAATTCAATAAAATTTGTATAGATATGATTACTACCATGTCGAAGGATTTTGACTATAGTTTAGACATTATTTGTTCACAATTTTCTTTTATAATAATGGTGTGCTTTATGCTATTTTAAATTGTTTCAAGATGCTAATATGTGTGTGTACACACACCACACACACATTCACATTTACACATAGTTTGGTCCTTCACAGATATAGTCCCTCAAACACCTAACAATGGTTTCAGAGCACAGAGCTAGAATCCTTGAGCTCCATAAGTGTGGCCACTCACCTCCACCTCCCAAAAGAAAATAAACAAAATGTAGGTCTGTGCCATATAAATATCTTGTGGAAAGTAAATATCCAGAGAAGTGGTTATATGCAGACTTTGCATGTTTAAGACCATTTTTGATCCCTGATACCTAATAGAGAAAAGTTTATACAACATATAAAGTGAACTGATAGTGAGAATACAGTAATTTTCAATCGTTTGATGTATCATCACTTTGCTATTTGATGTTGAGATTTTGAGAAATTTGGGTGCAAAAATTAGTTGACTTGAATAAGTCCATATGTATTTGATATTTAGTAGCTTAATTTTATTTATTTATTTATTTATTTATTTATTTATTTATTTATTTATTTATTTTTGGTTTTTGGGCCACACCCAGCGGTGCTCAGGGGTTACTCCTGGCTATTTGCTCAGAAATAGCTCCTGGCAGGCACAGGGAGACCATAGGGGACTCCAGGATTCGAACCAACCACCTTAGGTCTTGGATCAGCTGCTTACAAGGCAAATGCCTCTGTGTTATCTCTCCGGCCCCAATGTTTAGTATCTTGACTTATTTTTAATCTGTCTTGTGATAAATACATCTGCATATACGATTGATAAATACTTGGCATACAGTAGAAAATATGTATGATAAGTTGGTAAGGTCAAAGCATTCAGTTTTCCCCTCCACCTTGCTCCTATCTTTTTTGTTTAGGTTAAAAATTGAAGCTAGGGTCAGTAGATAGCTCAGTCAGTAGATAACCAGTAGCTAACTGGTTCTGTGCCCTGTTCTGCATGGATTCCTGTGTATACTTGGGAGTGCCTACAACAGCTGGAAAGAAAAATGAGGCTCTCAGAGGAAATAGAAGAGACATAATACTGACTTCGTCCCTACATGTTGTGTCTTTGGCTGCCATATTGCAAGATTTAAGTACAGGTCATTGGGTTTTCTTTTTTTTTTTCTTTTCTTTTTTAATTTTTTTGGGCGCTCAAGGGGTACTCCTGGCTCTATGCTCAGAAATCGTCCCTGGCAGGCTCGGGGGACCATATGGGATGCCAGGATTCGAACCACCGTCCTTCTGCATGCATGGCAGATGCTTTACCGCTATACTATCTCTCTGGCCCCTTCATTGGGTTTTCTTACAGAAAATTTTATATTTTGGGTCAGAGCAATAGCACAGCGGTAGGGTGTTTGCCTTGCATGTGGGTGACCCAGGACAAACTTGAGTTCATTACCTGGGGCCCCATGTGATCCCCCAAGCCAGGAGCGATTTCTGAGCACATAGCCAGGAGGAACCCCTGAGTGTCATCAGTTGTGGCTCAAAAAGAAAAAAAAAATTTAAATTTTATATCTTATAACTTGTCCAGAAGGTCTATATCTTTAGTTCTTCCATGTTTTATATTTTAGTATATAAAATCATTTCTATACAAAATAGCATCTTGGAGAAACAAAACTAATTCAAATTTTACTTGACATGTATAAATTTGTTTTTTTGAGTACTTAAAACTTCATTGAGAAATCGTAAACAATTATCAGGTCTACCACATATTTTAAGAAGGAAATTTCAAAACATAAGTTAGGGGTGTCAGAGCAGTAATGCTGCAATAGGGCGTTTGCCTTGCAAGTGGCTGACCAAGGATGGATCTTGGTTCCATTCCTGATTTCCCATATGGTCCCCCAAGCCAGGAGTGATTTCTGAGCGGATAGCCAGGAGTAACCCTTGAGCATCACCATGTGTGGACCAAAAACAAAACAGCAACAAAAAATCATTAGATAGGGAATTAGAAGCAAAAAGTCATATTAACATTGGTTGTTTGCTTGTTCTTGGACTGTTAACTGCTGTTTATTCAAATTTGACAATATATGTATCAACTGTATTATATATCATAATTTTGTATTATAAATATATATAATCATATGCTATATAACATAGTACATATTTTCTACATTATTTCTAGTGTATTGTATTCACATATTTTCTTCCATTTAGCTCATCTTTTTTATTAGTCTGAGATCATTTATGATGTAAAATGTTTTAATTGATGTAATTCTGGTTTTATCTCATGGTCTTTTAATTCATTTTGAATTAACTTGTGTATATGCTGTGAGGTACAGATCCCATTTTCATTTTTTGGTGTTTTCCCAGAACCATTTTTTAAGTTTTCTTTACCTCTACTTCATGTACTCAGCTCCTTTCTCATAAATTAACTCTCCATGAATAGTCTATTCCATTAGTCTGAATGTGTCTTTGGTATAGTGCTGTACATTTCTTTTCTGGTAATGCTTTTTGGTATAATTTAAAGTTAAAAAATGGGATACCACTCCTTTTATCCTTTCCTTCTTTTGGGGGAGGAGGGGAGCTGCTTTCGAGCCATACCCAGCTGTACTAAGGACTTTCTCCTGGTTCTGCAGTCAGGGATCATACGTGGTCAAGCTGAGGATATATACCATATGACTGCAAGACAAGTATTCTGCCTATTGTACTATTACTTTCGTCCCACAGTTTCTTTTTTCTCAGAATGACCTTGGCTATTTGGGGGAACTTTTATTATTCCATATATATTTTTTAGAAGAGAGTGTTGTAAGTTCTTGAAGAATGTCATCAGAATGTTTGTGAGTTTTTATTGAATCTGTATAATGCTTTGCATAGGACGATCATTTTGATATTATTGTTTTCTTTAATTTTGAGGGGAAGAACCACATCCGGAGTTGCTCATGGGTTACTCTTAGCTCTACACTCAGAAACCACTTCTGGCAGGCTTGAAGGACATCTAGAATGCCAGGATTTGAATTTGGGTCAGCCACATGCAAGCCAAACACCCTACCTGCTATGCTATCGCTCAGACCCTTGATAATATTTTATTGTTGTTGTTTTCTTTTCACTTTTGTTTTTGGAACCATACCTGACTGTGTTCTGGCATTATTTCTCATTCAGCTCATGAATTATTCCTGGCCTTAGAGGACCATCTGGGGCGCCAGGTATTTCTTTGCTTACAAGACAAGAGCCCTGCGCACTGTACTATCTCTCTTAGCCCCCATTTTGTCAATGTTAATTCTTTCAGTCTTTGACCATGAATTCTTTTTTATTTTTGGATGTCCTATTCCATTTTTTATAGTGACCTACAATTTTTAATGTAGGTCTTTGCCATCTTTGTTAAGTTTATTCCTATATATTTGGTATTTTGGACCACTATTTTAGCATATTACTCCTGGCTTTTACCACCAGTGACTCATACTTGGATGTCACACTGAACAGACTGTAGTATTAGAAATGGTTATTGTTGCCGGAATTTTATATTATGCTTCAGTGAGGTACTGTCCTAGAAAGAGGAAGTTATCAGATATCCAAAAAGTAAATTATAGTGCCAGATTCAACGTTTTAAATGGAATAGTTCATTTAATTTCTTTTTCTTTTAGTTTGTTATTTGCACGAAAGCAGTACAATTTTGCAGACTGATTTTGTAGCCTGCTATGTTGCTTTATAGTTTCTAAACTATTTTTGGTGGGGTCTTCAGAGACTTCTATGTATATTATCATTTCATCTGCAGATAGTGATAATTTGGCTACTTTTCTAATTTGTATCCCTTTAAATTATTTTGTCTCATTGCTATGGTCTGGATTAACACAAATATACTTAATAGTAGTGAAATTAGGCATTTTTGTCCCTGATTCCAGAGTGAAGACTTTCATTTATTTCATTTATTTGCTGTTGAGAATGATATTGACTACGTCTTTGTTGTAAATGACCATAACTACCTTGAGAATCAGTTCAGCTATTCCCTATTTTGTTGAGGGTTTCTGTTTTGGAATCAATGTTGACACTTGTCAGAAGCTTTCTCTGCATCATATGAATATGATTTTTCTCTTCTTGTTACTAGGGTTTATTACATTAATTGATTTCAGCTTATTGATTCATCCCTTGTGTTCCGGCAATGAATTCCAACAAGATTTTTATTTTAAAACTTTTACATAGCTTTTTACATTCTGAGAAAGTGGAGAATGCTGTGCTTATTTTAGTTCTCATCTCATTAAAATGCTAAAAGTGTGCCTTTAGGATGTGAAATTCGACTCAGGGCTTACGTGTAATTTGATTAGGACTCTGAATAACCTTTAAATATATGTGTGTATATTTTTAACTCATGGTGAACATATTTATTTGTTTTCTATAGTTTAAATACTCCAGTAAAGATATAACTACGTAAATACTAAAAAATAACAGAATACATGTGTGTTGCCAGTCTATGCATATGGTACCCACATGCACATGATGTTGCACCTCGACTTTTGAGATACACGCTTTCCTGCTTTTATACTGCATTGTATCCTGGGGTTCTCTCCAGGTTAGACAAAACTCTGCTCGCTAGAGCATGTTACTCTCTTTCTTGTCCTCCCCCACCCCTTTGTCAGTACCTCTGGATAAAACCTGTTTCTGCTTAAAAAAAAAAATGAGAGGACTTAGATTGTTTTAGTACTCTCTGCATTTATTCATATAATGTTTTAAACTAGTGAGACTATCTTTTACCAAGTTGGATGGTATTTGAATAGAACGAGAAATTAGTTAGATGGTGGCTAGAACTCATATCCACAAAGTTTTGATAGCATAGATTAATTACACATATATGTATATATATATTATTTATTTATTTATTTTTTTTTTTCCTTTTTTGGGTCACACCTAGTGACACTCACTGGTTACTCCTGGCTATGTGCTCAGAAATCGCTCCTGGCTCAAGGACCATATGAAACTCGGGGGATTGAACCAAGGTTCATCCTGGATTAGCAGCGTGCAAGGCAAACACCCTATTGCTGTGCGCTCTGGCACCTCAATTCAAAGATTTTTATTGAATTAGTAAACAATGATCATGATCACTTATAACTTAAAAAAGTAATTTTATTCTCCAAAGGAAAAAATTATCTTAACTTTCACAAATTTAGCTGCTGTTGCATGCAGCAAAGTGTTTTAGGCATAGACCCAGAAAAGCTTCCTGTTTTGGAGAAAATAATCACTTTACAAGCACAATAAACTGCCAACTCTTTTCAACATATTTCTGTTATAAGTTTACTTAGTTATTCTAGCTCTGTAGAGTTTTCAGAAAATAAAACTGAACTGCTAAACCTTTAAGCAAGTTTTTTTCTACATGTAGTACTTGAATGATGATAATATACCATCTTTGTATTATAAAATCAATCTTAAGTCAGTTGATTCATAAGCATTTTATTTCAAAGAAATAAAATTACAATTTGAGTATAGTTTCAGTAACCAAGTAAAGTAGCAAGGACAAAGACAATTATCTAAATCTGTGCAGGACAGATTTTTTTCTAGTTCTTTGAATACGAACATGAAATTAGATTCAACATGATACCTAATTTGAAATTAGGAATTTGAAATCTTTGAAGGTGTGGACTGATTAAATTTTCTTGTGACCAAAGTTAATTTCATCTCTTCTTTTATTCCTGTTTCATCCCTTGTTAAACTTTTTTGTAAAGTATCGAAATACTCTCCTTTTTTGTTCATTTTTTTTGGGGGGGGTCACACCTGGCAGCACTCAGGGGTTACTCCTGGCTCTATGCTCAGAAATTGCTCAGAAATTGATTTGAACCACTGACCTTCTGCATGCAAGGTAAACTCTTTACCATCAATCTATCTCTCCAGCCCCGAAATACTGTCTTTTTGTAGAATGTTTAAGTCTATTACTTAGTCTTGCTGGGTACTTTTATTCTTTTGTTTTGGTGATTCATTGAAAGTGTAAGAAATTTGAATCAGTTTACACATTTTTAAAATCAGTTTTGTTTTATGTAACCAGGAAACTTTCTATTTTAAACCAATCTTTAAATTAGTTTGAGAATTTATTTAGATAATTCAAAATAAATAGGGGCTGGTGCGATGGCACAAGGACTAAGATGTCTGTCTTCCCCGCACTAGCCAAGGATTGACCGTGGTTCAATCCCCCAGTGTCCCATATGGTCCCTTAAGACAGCGGTGATTTCTGAGTGCATAGCCAGGAGCAACCCCTTAGCATCAACCAGGTGTGGTCCCAAAACAAAAGCAAAATAAAAATTATAAGTAACACTTTTTACACACACACACACACACACACACACACACACACACACACACACACACACACACACACACACACACACCCCATGTACTCAATTTTGGGTAAATGAGAATCTGCATTATAGAGGTCCATTATTGCTTTCACTTTGTGAGTACAGTATGAGTTCTTTTTTATAACTAACGCAAATGAAGTAATTCAAATGAAAAACATTTTAATTCTCATATTACTAAACTTTTTGTTTCTAGGCTCTCTCATTCATTACTGAATTTGAATAAAGTAATTGGACATTCTGCTCTACTTCTTATTTTGAAGGATAAACGTTCATATGATTTATTCTCTTTTGATACCCTCCTAGAAATGGTGAGTTGATGATGACGTCTATATTTTTCAGATGTGCAATATTTTTAAATTGTTTATTTTTCGATTAGAAAAGAAGATAAGAATGTTAATGAAAGAATACATTGAAGTAAGGCTATTTGTACATTATTCTCTTTTGTATTATTTTACATAAATTACCTATATGTTCTCCTTTTCTTATGTGTATTGACATTTGTTTTGTATTATTTTGTGCTGACTTAAGACTAAGCAGAAAAATAAACTTTGAGCCTATTTCAAGATAGCTTAAAATATAGGTATTTGGGGCCGGCCAGGTGGCGCTAGACATAAGGTGCCTGCCTTGCAAGTGCTAGCCAAGGAAGGACCAAGGTTCTATCCTCCGGCGTCCCATATGGTCCCTCCCAAGCCAGGGGCAATTTCTGAGCACTTAGCCAGGAGTAACCCCTGAGCATCAAGGAGGTGTGGCCCGAAAAACCAAAAAAAAGAATATATATATATATATATATATATATATATATATATATATATATATATATATATATATATGTTTGTATGTATGTATTTAAAACACGGTTAAGGGAGTATTGTAAAATACTGAATATTCTAATAGTAGAATATTATAGTATTCTAAAATTAGAATATTCCAATTAGTTATTGACTATGTTTTTCTTTTTTTTAATTAGAAGTACCTAGATATTTGAATTTCTGTAAATCCTTACATAAGAAGGTACATTGTCTTTTTTGGCTGAGCATGATTTCTTGTAAAAGTTGAAGAAGTGCCTTTCCACCATTGTGGTGCTCTTCAACTGGTTTCCTTACTATAGTTCCCTTGCTCTACCTTCTGGCCTCTTCATTCAGACTGTAGTCCCTCACTTATTCAAGTGGTTATGTCAGTAACCTCCATGGTATATCCTGGAGGCCAACAGGGTGTGGTGGTAGAACACTGATTCAGGAATTCAGAAATTTGTTATTCACCTAAATTTGACCTCCAACTAGCTTGGGCCTTTAGAAAGCTACTTTCTCTGAGTCCTCATTCATGTATCTGTAATTAGGTAAATTATATTTACTACCAATTGTTAACTATTAGGATAAGATGAGATAATTACAATGTAAATGCTCTGAAAGATGGACCAGGCAGTTCTGTAGGAAGGAAAGAAATGAGAAAATGATTTTGATTGTAATCCTTTTACTTTTAAACTTGACAAGTTAGGTATTTTATAATTGCTGTTTATTATTATATTCCATGTATCTAACTTGAATGGATACCTCTAGAATATATATTTAATATTTTTGTTGACTTACGCTTATGATCAAATAATGATAGATACCCTTGTTAAAGTTGAAATTGCAATGAATGAGCATTAGTTCTTAAGTCTGAAATACTAATAGAAAAACATCATAAGATTGTCTTGTAGAATTGTCTCTAGAACTCTGATGTATTTGGGTCCTAAATAGAATAAATCCATGGGGATTTTATATGGACTCATTATAGACTGTAGTGCCATATATTTCAATTATATTTGTATGTAAATATATTTGTGTAATTATATTTGTATAATTGCATATTTTTGTGTGTGTGTGTGTATATATATATATATATATATACTCACTAAGAAATATCTTGAAATTTGATGACTATGTATCTAGAAAAAGATTTTTTTTCCTTTTGTGCCCTCTTCAGAAAATTTGCAAGGTAATATTACATAGTTAATTTTGAAACTTAACTGATAAATTAAAATAAACATTCTTCTTAATTTTTGTAGGATTTCAAACAAGAGAATCAAGATTTTCAGCCACAGCAAAAAATTATATCTCTAAATGGCGAACCACGGTAAATAATTTCCTATTAATAGATACATTTTTAACTTGACTTTGTCTTGATAATCCCATTCTCAAGCTCTTAAATAAAAAGTTAATACAATAATTTATTTAAACAATTTATTATTTTTAAATTTTTCTTTAAATGAATTTTATTTTATGATTATATCATGTTCAATACTAATAAAATAGCCTATTGCTTTGTAGTATTGCTTGCTCAATAAACAATTATAATATATTTCCTGTTTCCTACAGATAGAGCATGTAATGGCAATTTTATGACCTATGGTTAAAAAATATCTTATGATACTATTTTTAGTTTACGTTATCATATTATTTTTGTTTCCTTACATATGCAATGCCTGGAGGTAGAACCAGGGTTAACCATTTGTCATTCAAGAGCCTTAACCCTGGGGCTCGAGAGATAGCGCATCAGTAGGGCTTTTGCTTTGTAAGCTGCCAACCTAGAACCCATGGTGGTTCAATTCCTGGCATACCATATGGTCCCCAGTGCCTGCCAGGAGCGATTTCTGAGCAAAGAACCGGGAGTATCTCCTAAGCTGCCTGGTGTGGCCCCCTCAACAACAACAAAAGAGCCTTAACCCCTATACTTTCTCTCTTGACTCCCTTTTCCTACTTTTAATGAATAAACTTAATTATCAGAAGATAGTATTTTCTATTGTAAAGTATTTCATAGAAAATCATTAATGTACTAGTCAAACTGCGTATTTATTATTCTTTCAAAAATCATATCCTGGTCTCATTGACTCGATATTGCTTTCTTGATTTCTGTGTTTATTACTTATTTCTACTTGTTTCAAGATTTATTTGTTGCTCATTTTCTAGTTTAAGATGTTTTAAGGTTGTTGATTAGGGCTTTTTCTTCTTTCCTATTATAGACTACTACAAATTTCTCCTATAATTTATACAGGTTTTTCTCTGTCCCAACAATTCTGAAGGTTTGTTTCCCATATAGTTTCAAGGACTTTTTGATTTATTCCTTCATTTCCTCTTTGATCCAGTTTTTAGCATTTTTTTAAACTTCCATGTATTGAGATTTTCCCCATCTTTTGTAGTTGATTTTTATTTTAGGGCATGGAGATCTGAGAGGATGCGTGATATTATATTTTTATGAATTTATATATTTGAGTTATGTCCAAGTTTATAATCTATTCTGGAGGATGTTACATGTGCACTAGACAAGAGCATTCCTTTTTTTTGAAGTTGGAGGACCCTTTATTTGGTTTCATTGATCCCAATTGATTGATATCAATTTTCTAACTTCATCTAGGGCTCCTGTATCTTTACTAATACTCTGGTTGGTCACACTATTTGTGAAATTGGGGTGTCGATGTCATCCATTACTATTCTATCAATGCGTTTCTTTAGGTGTCTGAGGAAAAACTTTATAAGCTTTAATGACCCTACATTTGGTGAATATCTGTTGCTAACACTTTTCAGTAAAAAAAAACCAACAATACCCCCTCAAAGTCAACTACATATAAAAAGTACTTAATTCCAGGAAAACACATAGTGAAAGCTGCAATGAAAAGATAGCAAGTACAAGTACATAAGTTGTTTTTGCCTTGCAAGCAGCCACTTGGGTTTGATTCCCAATATCCCACTAGAAGTTACTTTTGAGTGATGAGCCAGGAGTAATCCCTGAGCATCACTACGTGTCCCCTCCCAGGAAAAATAGATAGCGAGATGTTATGACTAAAGGATCTGAGAGGAAAATGAGAGATTGCTGTAGTGAGATGGGATAGGTGTTGAATGTTTTTAATAACTAAGAAAAATGAGGTTGTGAAAGAATTGAAGAATAAGACCAAGAAGTGTTTTGCAATAATGCACAGAAAAGTAAGACAAGAGAAAACAATGAGGAGGATAATAGATATATGGATAAGAGTGAAACACAGGCGTTATAGATTTTATTTAAGAAAAAAATTAACTAACGGCAAGGATCAAAGATTTAGTTGGTAAAAATAATTATTCTTGGCTAAAAGGACTTTGCTTTATAGTTAAAAAAGTAATAAGTTATAGGCAATATAAATGAGAAAGGGTCAACCCTAGTAAATCTTGCAACTTCAATTAAAAGAGATAAAACATATTATAAAAGTTCCTAGGCAGAAAGATGCATGTTGTATAATATCAACAGAAGATGGACTGACTTAGATCAGTTAGTTTCAATGTGCTGTAGTGACTAATAGAATTTTTAAATCAACTTATACTATTACCATTCACATATAAAGAGAAAAAGAACACATCATATCGGAAAAGATTTATAGAACATTCCACTGTTGCTCTTCAAAAATAAATTTAGGAAATGTATTTGATAAAATCAGATGACAATTCATTATTTAAAATTTAAGCCCTTTGACATTAGACATAGCAAAATCTAAATCCCTACACACAAATTTGATCACTAAATATTTGATTATGGTAGGACTTTTCTAATTTACTAATTGAAGTATGTGACTTCAGATTCTGTTAACATTTGAAAGAGAGGGGGATATATAGGAAATCTTTAATAAATGGATGTTATGGCCAAGGAAGACTTAAAAGATAGAACTTATGGGGAGAAAGAGGAGAAAGAAGGTATTTTCTCCTGCATTTCCTTGTTGACTGCCATTGATTTATAACTTACCTCTACTGAGAAATGTTTATGGGGTTCTTCACCACAGACCAGGTGAGCAGCTCCATTAAATGCTCCATCATTCACTGTTTAACACCAAACTTCTCCGTTTTATAAGTAGTAGAATGGGTAGTTTGTTTGTTTCTCACTGTTTCTGGTGCCAAGTTATCTGAGGGTGGGGCACCAGTTGTTCTAGGACTCTCAGCTGTGTGCTTTTGAATTGTTCCCCAGTGGCACTGCAAGCCCTGAGACCTGACTTGGCTGGTCTGATCTGGTGACTGTACACGTCAGGACACGCTTGTCTGTAGTTGTGCAAGGGTCTGGTCTCAGGACAAGGGTCCTCTCACCTCAGGACTTCTACTCTGTTGAGCTAGAGTTGTGATTTAAAGCATTACTGAATGTCTCAACAGTCCCTTTGTCTTGATTTCCTTCCCTTTCCATCCCTATTGGAAAATGTCTTTCTCTTGAAAAACTTCTCTGGTTGAGCAGTGGTTGCTCTTTACCTTTCATTCCCTAAACTCAGGGCTGTTTAGAAATTGATTTTCCTCTATTTCTTCTATTTTCCTAGCATTTTTTGTTTGCTTGTTTCATTTTAAATAGGGTTGGTGGGATGGAATAGTAGTTCAGCAGATAAGATATTTGTTTTGCATTTGGCTGACCTGCATTTGATCCTGTCATCCTATATGGTCTCCAGAATACTACTAAGAGTAATTCTGAGTGCAGAGCCAGGGAGTAACCCCTGAGCATCACCAGATGTGTGTGGTCCTGAAACAACCAAACAAAAGTTACATAAATAGTGTTGGTTCTTACAATGTTTGAGCCCTTTGTACAAATTTGACTATTCAAAGGTATTGGGTTTCCAGTTATTCCTGACATTCCCTGGTAATGTCAGGTGCCACTAGGACCAATCTTACCAGTGCTGGGAGTTGGGATCTCTTGGGAACTGGGCATAGAGCTCAGGACCTTGAACATGCTAATGCCTGTGACTTTGAGCCACATCTCCTAGCTAATGTTTTTAGAGTCTTGACTATATTTTAAACTTCCTCAGTATCAGAATTAAAATATATATGTATTATATACCTATGCCTATACCTATAGTATAAAATACTATATTTTATAATTCTTGAATTAAACAGTTTGAAGTTTATGGTGGCTAGACTGCCATAAATAGTTAAATGATATATATGTATTACTACAATTTAGAAGTTTAAAGAAATATTTTTCATTAGACAGTCATTCACTGTATAAGTGATTTCAGGTTATAGTAGTACGTTCTAGCAACTTTATCAACATAAAGTGAAACTTATAAAATGAATTTTCTTTTTTAGGTTCTTATTCATTTGCTGTGATTTTGTTCCTAAGTATAAAATTGTTTTACTTTTTATTAGATTTATGTTTATTTGTAGAAGTAGTTGAATAGACTGTATCTTCATCGAGTTTTTAAATTTTATTTCTTGAAAAGCAATGGCTTAAGTTGTTACTTGTTCAGTGAACACCTGCTACATTGCCTGGTTAGTATATGTTTTAATTCTTCTTTATGGCTTATACATTAAATCAAACTTTCTTAACTAGCCCTTGTCCTTCAACTTTATAGTTCTCAGATTTTTCTATGTTCTCATAGAAATTACTTACACAAGATGTTTTGGTTGTATTTCTAATGAAATTAAAGTGATTTTTTTATTGCATCTAACATTAGGGACATGATCAAGGAAATGCATACAATGAAGAAGAAAAATACATATATGTAGAATTATAATAAAATAATTTTGATACTGGCAGTTACTGTACAGTTTTTAAATGATTTTGTTTCATTACCGCAGTAAGAAACTTCTTTTAAAATTAAGTTTTATTTTAGGAATCACGGTTTGCAATACTCTTAATGTTAGGGTTTCTTTCAGAGTTGACTTCCAGCAGTTTCCCAGTGCCACTTCCTCCATCATATTCTCTCTCTCCTCTCTCTCTCACTCACTCATTTTCACTTTTCTCTCTTACATACAGAGTAAATTAATATCTCGAATATGAGTGGTTATTTTTCATAGTTATAATGACATTAGGGAGCACATAATTAAATGAAATTTATTATATTTCTACTTTCTAACACCCTTGTTCTCATTCTTTTCTTCATTTACTATCAGTGTCCAGTATCAGTGTCCTGTTTTTTTAAAATTACCCATATAAAGTCAATTATTTTCATGCTCAAGCTGTTCAGAATACAGGTTGAAATATTTTGGCCTAAGAAAAAGTCTTCTGTCTTCCACACACCACAAAAGCACCACCGGGAGAGTAAATGATCCTGAACAGAGTCTATAGTTGATCCCATGACAATATACTCCAAGGACGGAGAAACCCCATATTTCTTAGGCCAAGTGAATTTCTTTTCGAATGACCCCCAATATTTACTGTGCCAGGGCAGGAGGGAAAAAACAAAAATACAAAAAGCACAAAACCTTGGTTATTTTTTATATATTATTTTTTATCTTCATTTATCATTATTATTATTTTTATTTACCTATCTATTTTTGGTCGATTTCTCTGTTTGGGTGTGATTATTGAAATTGTTGTCCCCAGTTATACTTATTTTTTTCTCTTCCTTTCTTTTCTTTCTTTATGTGCTATGCCATGTTTCTTATTTCAAGACCATGGCGTGTTTTTTTTGTTTTGTTTTGTTTTTGTTTGTTTTTCTTTGTTTTTTGTTTGTTTGTTTTTTGTGGTGCTTATCGATATAGCTGGAGTCCTCACTAGATATCTGACACTTCTTTTGGTACTGGTGGAGTGTTTCACCTTCTTTTTCTCCTTCATTTCTCAAATCGTTGATGAGAGCCCCTAGAAGGATTCCGCCCATTTTCGGCATATTAGACTCTTACCCCAGTTTATCACTTTTCTCTTTTTCAAACAAAACCATGCATCTTGAACTAGCTAGTCCTGCTTCCAGTTAGAGGGGGAAATAAGGGAAACATCAAGACCAAACAGGTGCAAGACTACTAAGTAGTAGGTCTGATACAGAGGGGACCACATATTCTAGCCGCCCTGGGGGTGAGGGAAGAGGAAATGGGAGGGAGGACAAAAATGGAGGTGTAGGGAGGACAATTTGGTGATGGGAATCCCCCCTGATTTTATGGAAATATGTACCTAAAATAATATTGTCAACAATATGTAAGCCACTATGATCAAAATAAAAATTATATTAAAAAAAAAAGAATAAGTCTTCTGTTTTGAGAAGCAAACTTTATCCTTCTAAATGAAGGTTACTAAAGCTTACGTAGCGAAAAAGGATTTTTGTGAAAGTATCCAATAATGAGAATGTCTGAGAACATTCAAGCCTAACATGGTAGTAAAAGCAAAATTTTCAGTAGTGCCTTTGGGCTTATTTATTTAATCCTTTATTTATATTTTTTTAAAAAACATTATATTTAACAAGAAATTATATGTAAAGTAGAGCTATTTTCTAGTATAGAAAATTTAGTTATTTCATAATCACTTAACATATACTTAAATATGTATTTTTCTTCAAATATGTGCTTCCTTTACACCTTTATAATACTGTATTTATATCCACTGTGAATGTTTTCTCTGGTGTTTTGTATCTTCCTCAGCTGGCTCATTGGTTTATATCAGAGAGTGGCACTACCAGGGCCAATACTGTTTCTGAGAGAGAGTTGAGAATAGGTTTGTATTTTGTTCTTTTCATATTTTGCTACCACTTACGTAATGTGCAGTAGCATGAAGAGATGTAGCATCAATAAAAAGTCGTTGTTTTCAAGTCACCTAAAAACTTCATGTAAGATGGATTTCTTTTGCCGACATGGCTACACAAAATGAATAAAACACATTTGCCTTTTCTGTCTGCAACAAAACAGCCTTATTTTACTGCATTAACTTTTAAAGTCTTGATATTTGTGGAAATCAGTCTGTTTATGTACTGTGCATTGCTCTAAAGTTACAGCATTCTAGTCATTGAAGAAATGAGATTTTCTTCCACGGTAGATGAAAATTACATTTTGATTGAATATCATTCCTTATGTAGTCACCCATAAATATAATGTCTTTTGCTGTCTTTCCACAAATGACTACAGATGTGATTTCTGAATTGACAGGAAAATATAACATCTTAATGTTTTAGGTAAAACAGATGGTATTTTTGTTTTAGACAGAACTGAATTGGTGACAGTAGTCTCCTGGGGTCAGCCAAATTACACAAAATTTTTATATCTTTTCATTTTTTTAACGTCAAAAGTATTAGAATAATTGGAATGGACTGTTTAACCTTTTTATTGGCTTCCTATTTTCTCTTAATACTTTACCACTAATTGGAAGATATTTCAGCCCTATTTTGTTTATAACAGCTATAAATTGCTTATTGATTCTAGTTTAGTTGTATTGTTTATATTTTTAAGAATGCTTCCTGATTTGGGGAAAGCCCTGAAATACATTGTGGTATTGATGAGCATTATTACTTGAACTTAGCCTTTGTAACTAATAATTCTGATAGCATTGTATTTCTTTTGTTTTCCATACCATTAAACTGTGGACATATCTATAAAATGCTTTGAAGAGTACAGCATTGTGAAGAGAACACTGGAGCCAGTTATTCTGGTTCTATATCTGTCACCTTATCAGCTCTATAATGTTTAAATCTCACTTATATTTGCTTTAAAGAGAGAGTACCAAGCAGGTGAATTCCTGGGATCACTGCCAATAGATGTTTGGTTTTCTCCTCTGTTGAGACATTTTATTTCTATAGCATTGATTTGCAAAATACAAGGAGAGGAAGTTTTGGATTAAAAACTCAGTTGTGAAATAACCAATTTTGCAATGACTGGGGACATAGGTAATGATTTCTAAAATATCACCAATATTGCAAAATTAAGGCATATTGTGTGGTGATTTTATTTTCCCACCTCTTGCAAAAAAAAATTTACTAAAGGGTCCGTTTATGTTGTCCTTGAAGGAATTAAGAGAAGTGTGCTTCTACTTCATTACCTTGATGATCACCACATTATCCCAGTCGTGCATTGCAGTTGACTGTGTTTGAAGGCTTACAGACTAAGGGCTCTGCAGGATGAAGAGGTGCTTTGAGAACTTTAAGGCGATCCTACAAAAAATCATTGCTGATTTTGAAGATTAAGGTGGATACCTTTAAGAGACAATTATTCTGCCTGACAGATGTGAAAATCTAATTTTTGTATTTTTAGTAGATACGTGAATTCCGAGTTTCAAATAGTATAGAAGCATCAAGATAGAGATGGATGTTCCTGAGACAATACAATACAGTCCTCTTATACAAGGGGCTGTGACCATATCTAAACTTGTTCTAAACACCTTTTATAGTTCCTTTCTTGTAGATACATCACTTTTAACGGTTCTACCATATCTGCCTCATTCTAACTCCCAGTTTGGAAGGTTTTTTTCCCCTTTTGCTTGACTACTCAACCTTTTCTAAATTCTAAATAAGGAAACAAGCAAAAAGCAGTCCTGCTAATAAGATGTGTTTCTATTTCTCAAATTATTTCTCATCTTGTATTTTGACTGTCTCTCTAATTTAGGTCACCTTTTCCTGCCTGGATGATTCCCCCCCCCCTTTTTTTTTAAAACATCTTGATTCTTTAAATCTTTCCTCTCCCTGCAACAAGAAATACTAAAAATGAGACATTGAGTTGGAGAGATAGTACAGCATGTATGGTGCTTGCCTTGCATGTGGTTGACTTGGATTTCATTCTAGCACCACATATGGTTCCCCGAGTATTTCCAAAGAATGTTCCCTGAGCACAGATCTAGGAGTAATTTATCAACACAGCTAGTTGTGGCCCCAAAGCAAGCAGTAATAATAGTAATACTAATACAAATAATAATAATTTGAAAATCTTCAACTAGAGAGATAGCTCAGATCTTCTACAAGGGAGGAAATGCTCAGTGGTTAGGGCTGCGGCACATATTTGTATGCACAGGAATGCAGGCCCTAGCCTCACATGGATTCCAGACATTATCAGGATATCTTGATGACCTTCAATACCACCTGGTTCAAGAAATACTTGATTGAATTTTCTGACTTGGTGGCCCTTGGACCACTGTTTTTAAAAGGTCACCTTCCGAAATAATAATAGCATTAAATAAAAATTTATCTATCAACAACTTAAACTTTAGTTTTACAATAATATGCAGTCTTTTATGTGGCATTAGATGTGTTCCCTTTCTAGCTCATTGACATTTCAGAGGTGCATTTCAGGATCCAGGTTCTGGTATATTCTGCAGGTTATACTATTTCCTTAGATTTGTACGTGGATGCTATCACTCTACTTAGGACATACAGCCCTGCCTTCTTTTGTCTGCCTCCACTAATAAGTTTGTTAGTAGTGGCGTTAATGTTAACCCTTCAATCATTTACAAAATACATGTTTTTGATAGAATAGTGTTTTACACTTGCATTCTTTTGGAAGCATAAAAAATTGTAGATCGCTTATTCAAAATCCAAGAATCTCTAGATAATATTCTTGGAGAATATTTGTGTTAAATTTAGTGTTTCTTTTTAGAGGTTACATTAAATCACATTGCTTATTTTTATAATTAAACTATTCCATGAAATTTATATATAGAACAAATATTTTCCTATATTTAAAATATTTTGTTTTTAATGACTATTGATAGTCTAGCTCATGAGATTACTTTTATCAAAATAATTACTCAATATATTTAATTTAGCTCTTAAAAAGGAATGCTTTTAATTTTGATAGACCCGGTACTGAGGATCAAACCAGGATTCATATTTGCAGAAAAGAGTTGGCTATTACCATTAAGCCATATTCTTGGCCACAATTTTTAAATTTGGATATATGCGTTCTTTAGATATTAAATGTAAACCTTAGTATATTTATAGTAATCTCTTTCTGCTTATATTTATGAATATAAACCAAGGAATTACTTGATTAAAAATCTATTTCAAATCTTTATTTTTATTCATCTTTATATTTTCTTGCTACTTTTTGATAAGTTAATATTTTAGTGTTTACCACAGAGAAACATGAATCACTTATTATACTCTTAATTTGCTTAAACTTCTGTATTGTTGTGTACTTCATAGTCACATATATTTCTTGTCCATTTCATCCCTGTTTGTATTCTGTACTTTTTTTCTGCAGTCCTATTTTTCTCTGAAATTATTTTCCTTCCACAATAGAGTTTCAGGGTATTTGGGCCACATCTGGTGACACTCAAGGGTTACTACTAGCTATGTGCTCAGAAATCTCACCTGGCTTGGGGGACCAAATGGGATGCATGGAGTCGAACCACGGACCGTCCTACGTCAGCGCAAACAAGGCAAATGCTCTACCACTTGCACCATCACTCTGGACCCAGATTCAGTATTTCTTTGAGTAGAGATCTGAGGGTCATCAGTACTCTTGTTTTCTTTATCTAAAGCTCTCTTTATCTTTTTGGGGGAGGGAGTGATGTTTGGGTCATGCTTAAAAATTACTCGTAAGCGGTTTTGGGGGGACCAAACTCAGGATCAAATCTGGTTGGCTGTATACAAGCAAATGCTCTACCAACTGTACTATCACTCTGGCACCTGTCTTTATCAATTTTTTAAGGTGTCTGTTTCTGAGTAAAGTTTTCTAGCTTGCTAGTATTTTATTTTTGTTTTCTTACTCCTTTAAATTGTAGATTTTTCTCCTCTCTTGTCTTCATTGTTATACCAGCTATTAATTTTAGACTGTTCTTATATTATTCCTCTGATATATTCTTTTATTTGTATGGGGTGCCTCTTAAGATTTTACTTTTTTGAGTGATTTCTTTTTTGGACTACAACCTGCAGTTGTGTGAGTACAGGGCTTATTCCTGCTTCTGCACTTAGAAATTACAACCAGCAGTGCTCAGGGAACCATATAATATTCTGGAGATAGAACTGAAGGCAACCTCATATAAAGCAAGTATCTTTTCTGTGTACTGTCCCCCAGATCCCTAAGATTTTATGTTATGGTATGGGGATGGGAGGAATTAACATAATATACCAGTCTAAGGTTTTTTCTGTTTAGGATTGAGAGTTTTTGTATCAATAAATTAATTATTTTTTCCTAGTTTTAGAAAATGTTCAGCTATTCAAATATTTCTTTCCTGATATTTCCTTGATATTTTAATCTTTCATGTTGTCTTAGAGAAATGTTAGACATTTTCATGAATGGCACATATTATAGCTATCTTTTTTGTATAACCTATTCTTAATTTGTCTAGTTTCATTTTGGGGATTTTATTGACTTTACTACGTCCTTAATTTCTGATATTCTCTTTGTTACATTTGGTGTCGAAACTATCTTTTGTGGGGTCAGAGCAATAGTACAACTGTAAGGCATTACCTTGCTTATGGCTGACCCATGTTCACTTTCTGGATCTCTTAAGGTTGCTCTGAATACACCAGAAGTAATTTTTGAATGAAGAACCAAGATTAAGCCATGAACATCACTGGATGTGCCCTTCCCTCCCCCATTTATCTTTTGTTCTGCATCAACAGTGTTTCTCTTTTCTCACCTATTTTCATAATTTGTTATCTCAATTTTATCTGCCTCATGTTTGGTTTTGATACTTTGGTTATTTTCTTTTATTTATTTATTTATTTATTTATTTATTTATTTATTTTTTGGTTTTTGGGCCACACCCGGTGACGCTCAGGGGTTACTCCTGGCTATGCGCTCAGAAGTCGCTCCTGGCTTGGGGGACCATATGCGACGCCGGGGGATCGAACCGTGGTCGGTCCTAGGCTAGCGCAGGTAAGGCAGGCACCTTACCTTTAGCGCCACCGCCCGGCCCCAACTTTGGTTATTTTCATCTTGTTTGATTATATGGCCCTTGCATTAAGGAGGCTGAAGAATTTTGAATTCACAGACATTGTTTACAAAATTTATCGAGGCTTAGAAAATGTTCTATTGAGTGACCTTTCTTACTTGAATCAAAGATTGTGCTAAGCTAAGACTAATATGCCCTATGTCATGTTCATCTATCTTGCCAAGTTTCTGGTTGGAATGTTTGTTTTAGTGGGCTCTGAAATCATGAACTTTCTGTGGCTGGCTTTTCACAAGAATTCTGTTTAGGTTTTCAACCTCCTTAAGTTTCTAGTTCTAAGTATTTGAACAGAGTATCTAAGAAACAAATGATTCTTTTTTAGTTTTCTTAGCTTCTCAGCTTCTATTAAACACTTTTTGACCTCTTGGTCACTAATATGATTCACCTGTACATTCTGTTCTGGACTTTTCCTGGAACATAGCTCTCCCTGAATACAAGGCAGCACAATTCACTGGAGATTTTTTATTTTTTATTTTATATATTTATTTATTATTATTTTTATTGGCATCAATGTGAATTACAGGTCTTTCACAGTGTATTTAAGGTACAGAGTGACAATGAATTAGGGCCATTTCCACTACCAGTGTTGACTTCCCTTCAACAAAGTTCCCAGCATGCATACCTTACCTTTACCCTTTGCCCTTTGGACTGCTAGTATAACAGGTCTCTTCTGTGTATTGTAGTTTGGGTCTCTTGATTTTATTGTTGTTGACTTTGGTTTGGGTATTTAGGTCTGATCATTTTTTATTTCTGCTCAATGTTCCTGAGACCACTTGGCCCCCGGGTTCCATCCACTTATTTTTTTCTCAGTTTGTAGGAAGATATAGAAATGTGAGGCAGAACAAGATGATTCGTATTCTATGTTTCTGTTTAAAAGAAAAGCAGGTAAGGAGTTCTGTTTCAAAACCTTCAGCTATTATGTTGGGGGCTCTGGGCAGGACAGCTAGCCATAGGCCCCCTGGGCTGACCACTTAGCCCAGGGCACTGAGATCCCTCCACGCCAGGTGGGTCTTCAGGACCACGCCTGGTTAACCGGGCCCTGGGGGGATGGTGGGGGAGAGAAATTCCTCCTCTATGCATACTTGACCCCATTCAGTAGTTCTTTTCTTACTAGTATTCATTTTCAGTAGCGCGCGGGCACATATATACTTTTTAACAACACCCAAAAATATTCTTAATTCTCAACTGTTTCTAGAAAAAAAAAATGGAATTCCCTAGATTTGGAGGATAATATTCAAATAGGTCTCTAAAATCGGTGTATATATAGATGTGACTTCCTATACAGTGGTCCTCTCTGACTGCCAAGCCTTATCCATAAACAATTCATCTATTCAATATATATAGCCCCTCTGATATATTTCCACTCCTCCACACAGAGCCCCTTCTACTCCTTCATCTCAAATCCGGATTTGTTATCTTCCCCTTAATTAATCCTCTTTACCCGCAGTTGTTTAATTTGTTTGGAACCAAGACAGACCTCCTACCCCAACAGATTCTGCCCTTTTCACACCCCTACAAAGCTCATTATTACTCCTTAACTCTCTCAACCATCAGTACCCCACATTTACCCTTTTTAACTTCAGTACTGCACAGTTCTAATCACAGACCAAAGTCTTGCATTGGATTTAACAACCCCCAGCTATTTCAAAAGACATACAATGGACACATATGTCTTTTGAATATTTTATGTGTATTTTATTTAACAGCTATAACTCTTTCTAAATATTCTTTTACCATGACAATTCTACCCACTTTTTATCTTGTCTTTTCTTTGTGAGCTTTTCAATAAGGAATTTTGGTGGAAGAGTCCTTTAGTCTAATGCTTATGATTGAACCATGTTATGGGGATGATTGATCTTGTTCTTATGGCCCCCATATGTGCCGATAACGCCACTTCACATTGTTCCTTTTTGCATAGGCACATTAAAATGGGAAAATACTATACATACAAATAAGTTCTTATCTAATAGAGGTTGGAACACACAAATCTAGTGGTGCAATGGGACCTTAAACGCTGAACATTGATATAATGACCTGGCACAGGCCTCAGAAGAATGGGCATCCTCCATTCACCCCTGAACCAGGGAAGCTATCTACGAAACATCCAAGGTTTTTTATAACAACATCTGGAAGTAATCCTCTACCAGGGAAGACCCTACCACTGCTCTGACATCGGTCTGCTCAAAAGAGACTTCCCTTAGCATTAAGAAGTCTTGACAACAACAACGACCTGCTCTACAGGACAGGGTTCTCTGCATTGCCCTTTAAATGTGAGGTGAAACGAGAGGACGCTCTGCCCCATCCTGACTGCAATATAGGATATGCAGATTCCAGGATCTCTAATACAGAAACATGATACCAATAACAGAGACTGTGTGAAAAATAAAAGTGTATTGGCACTACAGACAATGACCTGGATTGGACAAACTAGTTTGCCTGGAGCTTAGAGTTGGTCTTATGCCAGGAAACTTCAGGGATAGGGTCTCCTTGTATTTAGGCCAAGGCTTTTCCTTTCCATATCCCTCTTATTTTGGTGGGCCTATGCAAACAATAATTGCCACTCTTAACACCATTTTTACTGTACTCCTTTGACTCTAATCCATTAGAAAAACAGCCCACTTAAACATTTGAAGTTAACTTAAACTAATTGGCATGTGCATGGAAATGTAATAGAGTACTTTGCCTTGACTGTTTTAGGAGTTACATAAACTTTATGTTTTAGATTGCTTTGTGTGCTGCTAAGAAATATTATGTACTACAATCTGGGGACTTAACGGACAAAGTAATTGTACATGAGTTCTGCTTTATTTTTCTTAAGATTCTTTGGCTGAAAGCTCAAAGTTAAGATATCAACAATGGAACTACTGAGAATTCTATTTATGGGTGATTGTCCTTCCACTGTAACTTTATCTTCTCCTCTTTCTTTGCATCTTTGTTCTCATAATTAAAAATAAAAAATTAATAAAATTAAAAAGAAAAGCAGGTAAGAGCTCCTGTCTAGAAACTATAAATATAAATAAAATTAAAAGAAGAAAAAAATAAAAGGGGGGTGGCTGATGTGGCAAGTTTTGTTTGTTTTTGTTTTGTGTTTTGTTTTTTGCCTAGGCACAGTAAATATTGGGGAAATTAGAGAGGAACAAGACCTTGAAGCATACTGTTATGAGACCAACTACAGGCTTCGGACATGTTAGTTGTCAAACCTCAGAATATTTCTTTATGGTGCCAGGAAACATTCTGCTTAGTGGCGGTTGTTCAGTGTCAGTACTCTGTAGTTAAAGGTCTTAGATTTTGCACAGATCCTAGGACAAAGCCTAGGATAGAGTCTTTATGGTCCCAAGAAAAGTTGTTGTAGTCAGTCTTCTGTAATTAGTGATCTTGGTTTTTGCACAGATCCTAGGATGGAGCGTCTTCTGATTTCATCTCACCGTTAGGTGATGAGGTAGGGCAACCTGCCTTTAGATTAAGATTAAGATGCTGTTTCCATATCATCAGGGTGTCATGAACTTACCTGGCTCATGTTAGTGCCAGAACAGTAATAGGGCCTCCCCTAGTAGTGGGGAGTTTTATTCTTGGTGCTGGTGCAAGGAACTATTCCAATTTTAAGGTTGGTATCCAGCGTTTGGGTTTGGACAGTCGATGTCTGATATATTGAGGTCTAAGTTGAGTCCCCATTACCAATGTTCAGGGTGGAAGGTGCCCCTGTATTATAAAATGTATTGGTTCTTATTTCTACTACATAAGAACTTCTTTCTATACATAAGATTTTTCTATTTTTGCTTGTGCAGAAAGGAATGATGCCATATTATATTATTGGTGTATTTGAGGGTAAAATGACAAGCAATACAAGCTCTGTGGCCTTGTTTTGACCTGGGCTTTTATAACTAAGCAGAATCAAAACAAGCAAAAAATGACGAGCTGGTGGTGGTTGCTATCTGTACATTTGGGGAAAAAAAACACTAAGAGTTATAACTATTAAGAAAATAAACATACGAAGAAAATATAGATATCCCCATTAAGTTGTTTTTTTTTTTTTTTTTGAGATAGTCTGAGAGTGTTACCGAGATTGAATTCAGCACTGAATTAACAAGTTGACCACATTTCAGAGAAGTAATCTCTCTGGATTCACATTCACACCTTACTTTTTTTGGCCAGAACCAGGGGTTTCTCAGGGCTTGTTTCTGGCTCTGCACACAAGGATCATTCCCTTTGGTCTCTGGGAACCATTAGTGGTCCAAGGAATCAACCCTGGTCAGCCACCAGCTATGTAAGCACACTGCCATCTCTACTATCTACCTCCAATCTTACTTTTTAATGACACAAACAGTTTCAAACTTTTGATCTACCTTTAGCTTTCTTTTTTTTTTTTAAGGTTATAAAGACCTTTTATTCTTCTTTTATTTGCTTTGTTTGAATGGTAACACTCAGTAATACTTCTGTCTCCAAGCTCAGGAATCATCCCTGGCAGTGCTTCGGGGAGCATAGCACTTTTTAAAGCCAGGTCAGGGCAAGACAAGTGCAATAACTATTTGTGCCATAAATTACATATTTTTTTTCTATTGAACTTTTCATCACTTTCATGACTCATCTGAGTCAGTTTGTTATTTTGTTTTAATGTCTCTGTTTAATCGTTTTCCTTTAATCATTGCCCATTTATTATTATAGATTATTGAATAGTTATGTCTTTTTGGAGGGTATGGGGGCACACCTGATGATACTAGGGTTATTCCTGGCATTCTTGATTCTGCACTTAGATATTACTCCTAGCAGTGCTCAGGGTACCATATGGGATGCTATTGCCATACTTGCTCTACTATTGCTCTTGTCCTATCAAATAGTTTTTTTCATAATTTTTATTTTACCAAAGTGAATTACAAATATTTCCCAGTAATATTTTAGGTACATAGTGACATTGAATCAGGGGCATTCCCACCACCGGGAATGTTGTCCTCCCTCTACCCCTGTTCCCAGCATGTATCCTGTATCCCCCTCCTTTGCTAATGGTGCTGCTAGAATATTGGATATCAATTCTGTTGTCGTTTGCTTTGGATTTGGTGTTTAAGTCTGATCATTTTTTAATTTTTACTCAATGTTCATATGTCTGCTTGGTCTTGTACCATACATTATTTTCCCTCAATTTATGAGGCAGAGCAAGATGATTCAAGTTATGAGATTCTGTTTAAAGGAAAGAAAAAAAGGGGGGTGAAAACTCCAACATACAAAAAACCGGGAGGAGTCCATCTAGAAGTTATAAATACCATTTAAGAGAAGAGGGAAAAAAGGAAGAAAAAATAACAAAAATACAAAAAAAAAAAAAAAAAAACCCAAACAAGAAAACAAAAAC
Source organism: Suncus etruscus (assembly GCF_024139225.1). NCBI lineage: Eukaryota > Metazoa > Chordata > Mammalia > Eulipotyphla > Soricidae > Suncus > Suncus etruscus. The sequence goes on from NC_064849.1 coordinate 166,679,799, forward strand.
AACAGAAAAAAAAGAAAAAACAGCAATAACAACAAAAAAAAATTTTTAAAAATCAAACAAAATGAAATGAAAAGCATCACAGCAATAAAGACAACAACCAAACAATAATAGCAATCCTGAAATAAAAACAAAACAAAACAAAATATATTTGTGCTTTTTTTCTTTTTCTTTTTTTTGCAGTCATAGTAAATATTGGGGAGATTAGAAAGGCAATTCTCTTGACGTAAGAGATACAGGTTTCTCGACCCTTGAAGCATACTGTCATGGGAATAACTACAGGCTCCATACATTACTCTCTCATAGGTCTTTTTGTGGTGTCTGGAAACTTTCCACTCAGTCGTACTATCAAATAGTTTTGACTTACCAAAAATCCTTTACTGCCAAAAAAAAAATATTTTATTTGGGACTATATCAAATTCATGAAGTATTTCATAAAGTAATTTTGAGAGTTCTCTTTTTTTTTCAGTGTTTTTGTTTGCTTACCAGGAAAGGTATATGTGATCTATTATGAATTTTATTTTCCTCAGTAAACTTTTGTCATTTTCTGTATGTACATTATGCTCATTTTTGTATGAAATAAATTTTTGGATTTGAGTGTTCTAATTAATTTCTTGTCATCCTCACTAGCTTTGTCATGTGTCACAGGACTCTAAATACATTTATTTTATCTAGATTTATAGACACTTTACACAGCGATGCACAAAAATCAGCTCAGTATTTTAATAAATCATTCACTCCTCCCTCCATTATTATACATATACTAGGGTCTCTGTTTAGGTTGTTTTTGTACAGCAAAGAAGTGATTTCATTGTTACTGAGAGTCTTTGTGTAAAATTATGAAGTCTCTTATTTTTAGAATATTTAAATTTAGCATCAATCTAGTTTTTAATTTTCTAGATAGGGAAAGTAAGGCCTAAAACAGTGAGATAGCATGACCAGAACCCCCTCCATTCTGTATTGTGGAGTTCTGGGCATGATTGTGTGTGACTCTAGAGCCCAGGTACCTTAAAAGTGAGTTTTTTTTAACATCTAAAGCTCAGAAAGTCCCCTTTGCTTTTAATATTGATTTTTTTTCTGATACCTCTTAAGAAAGGTATTGTTTCTGATTTAAAAAATAGATTTTATCAAGTAAGGCTTCAAATGTAATAATACTTTTGAAATCATAAAAAATCTATATTTCAGATTCAGAATTTAGTGTAATGATTACTAGTCTCGTACAGGTTATTTTCCTCCACTAGTGAGACTTTTTGGAGAAGATAATTTTTCTTTGAAATTCATTTTTAATATACTGTATTAGAGTCTCCAAACCATGCTTTACTCTTAACGTCTCTATTATCTTGGATTTGTCATTTCCCCCATATTTCCAAAGGAATTAATTATATACTAATTACATACCTGACCATCTTTAAAGTTTTTTTAATAATGAAATGAAAATGATCTGCTAAAACTATAAAGTCCCACACTGCAAATGATTATTTGTTACTATATAGTTCTCTTGTTATTTTTATGTATCACTTATTTTATATACTTTATTTTATGTATCACTTTTCAATTATTTACCGAATGCTGTTCTTTACCAGTTACAACAATTATTTTGCGTACAAATTTGTGTTTGATTATCTGGTTTAAAACAATAACAGAGGACTGGCAACTAACCTTCCTTGCGATAATAAAAATAGATGGTGATTAAAAGTGTTATAAAATGTTTCCTTGAGCATTCTTTGGATGTATCTTGTACAAAAATGACCATAAGTTGAATTTATTACTTATTGTAAGAATTTTTCTCTTCCGTTGTTTCCATGAATACATTTTTGTTTTTATAAATACATTAAAGTGTAAGCAGTTTTTCTTTTCATTTGGAGCTTCCTGAAAGCTGGGAATTTAGGGACTCATGAGGGAAAATGTCTCATGAATTTGGAAATACTCTGAGCGTCTCCAAAGGAAATAGACTGCCACAAAAACAAGCTGCCAAGCCTAATGACTTGGCTTGTGATTAAATAATTAAGTTGACTATAGGGATGATATTTAATGTGAAGCCCAATGTGGTGTATCTTAACTGGGTGAGTCTTGGTAATAAACTCAACTATGTAGATCCTGTGTTTATCTTTCATTAGGAAGTCTAAAGTTTGTGCCTTTTGTGTTATCCACAAAGAGATTGTTTTTGGACCCAGAACACTTTGTGAGTGACAATTCCAAAGTCATTCTAAGCAGCAAGACTGTACCTTTCATTTAGCCCTTCATTCATTTCTAGAAGGAAGTTCCGATAGCTCTGGTTTCTTTCTCATAATGGACACTGTTTAGTTTTTCCATGGAAAGAGGACTAGGTCACTCCATTTCTCTTCCTTCACTTAACATGAAACATTTCCAGAGAATTGGGGAACGAATGCTGAAGGAATACTCAACCTTGATCGGATCTTTAAGATTAGAATTCTATTTCCAACAGTGAACTCTGGTTTATTCAGAGAGGTTTAATATTAAAGTTTGCCATGAAATACACAATCTTTTTGATTTGTTCTTTTTGTTTTTCTCAGCTAAAGTAGATCCACATCTACCCTTTAATTTGATTGGTAACACAGGAGAGTGTATTAAAAGCTAAGGTGGTTCCTTCTATATTGAGAATTGAGATAATTACTGCTACCCCCATTTGTGGGGGCTTACTGTTATGTAACATAGCCAAAAAGATATAATATGACTTGGTGATGGGAAAGTAATGCAAGTATGAGGGAAATTGAGAGGAATAAGTTTGAAGTTCCTATATTGTTGCTTCCAAGGTAAATTAGAAATTAACTTATTTTCTAGATAAAAACATTATACTTTTATTAGTGTTGGATCAAAATTTTATTTTCACTAAATGAGTATAACTCATTGACTACATTTACAAAGTGAAATAAAATCTTAACCATATAAATATGTCAATTTAGAAAGTACTTATATGGTCCTTCATAATGAAAGTAAGAATAGTGAATTTTTGAGGTACTTGTTTCAAAGGAAATGATTTATATCTGAATGTTTTCTCAGTGCTCTGCTTAAATATCAGATAGCACTTTGTGTGTGTCATAAAAAATTTGTGCCATCATACACTGGTAGAACAAGCTGTGGATTTCTAATCATGTTAAAAAATATTTTTTTTAGTGCAGTATTATATTCATTATATATTCTACACATTTTGTTTTGAATAGATTCCTGGCATGATAATTACATAATCATTCAGTACAGTAGCAACATCATTATGGTCAAATACTAATTAACTATTGAAATGAAACAAAACCACTCCTGCTGCACAGTTTTATTATAAAAAGTGATTTTAATGTATGAAGCCAAATGTGTATTAAAGTTATTATTTGCTTTAAAGTGAGGCTTTTTACATCCATGGGAAGAGATCAGTGTTCTGATGCTTATTATCTATCCAATTTATTGCTTAGGCACCTGTACCATTGATTTACAAGTCTTCATCATCAGCTGTGTTGTGAAGTGTCTAAGGAGCTTGCCATTGGGAATTTTAGATACAGTACCTGCCTGGGTGAGCCTGAAAATCGGGAGAATGGTTCAGCCCATTTCAGACAAGCCTGACCTCGGGTTCTAAATACTCTACCTACTGACTTAGACTCTGGGAGTGTGGGGTTCTCTAGTAAATTGCTGATTTTGTTGAGATACTAATTTGAGCATCTGTAGTCACAAGGATGTGTGGTCTTTTGCTGTTTTCTTCCCTAACACACCATATGACTCTGGGATGTGCACATAAGTATGTTTGTGATTTTAGGAATAGGCCAAACTTAAGCTCTGGTGACAAGTGGAGTAGAAAAAGTTTGGCTGATTTTCTTGGGTGTGCTTGCCGAATGAAACTCTCAAAGGAGCATTACTGAATTTCGTCTTTGAAAAGGGAGTTTTATCTTTGCTTTCATCTATCTCTTCTGTACATGTGGAATTTCAATAACTATAAACGATGTGTTGCATCTTATAAGTCTGATGCATAGCCTTTAGAAAGTAGAAGCTCTTGCTATCATATTGTTACTTTTGAGTGTTCAAAATCAATCCTGAGTATTTCTCAATAAACATATTTTGTAGATCATGCTATTTTTTCTATAGTGTTATCTTACCTTTTAATTTAGTACCTGGAGGTAATAATTAGATACTTTAATATCGGGTTTGTAATAGAATTGAAATATACAGGGCACTTGTGTAGAATAAAGTAGTATTGCTAGGCTATCTGATTCATTAAATAGAATGCTAACTTATTTCTACCAACTCTGGTATAGCCATTCTGGTCTAATGAGAAGCATTGGATATTTATCTCCAATTTTATGTGTATTCATAGAGTTATAAAATGTATAGAAAAAGCAATGCTTCAGATCCTGAAGATATTTGTAATCTCAATTGTGTTATTGCTTAGATTTTCTCTTTGAAATACCTTTTATATATTTGAAGATAATGTATTGCAAATTGATTATAAGACAAAATCATAAATCTTACAAGCTGTGGATTCAATGAAGCCTGTGACATGATGTTTAGAATATTTCTACTCAAAGTTATGAAGTGAGAAAGGTCTTAGAAAACCTAGGATGTGTTATGCATGCAGAATATCAAAGCTTTGAGGAGTACAGTGATAAAGTCCTTGAGCAATATTTATAAAATATTTATGTTTAAAACCACCCTGTAAAAATTAAGTATATATCATACTGTGACAGCATAAAATATTATTATTGGAAACGCTATGCCAAAACCTCAATGAAAACATTTTTATTCATTTAAAGAATTACATATGGTTCAGATGTTTTCTGAGCTTACATCACTAGCACTAATTTACATTTTAATTTTTTTATCTAAGTTCTAATACAATCTTTTTTAGTCACCACGTATCATAATTTTAGCCCATTTTAAGTAGTTTCATGTCAGATTGCCTTTGTTCCAGAGCCAACACTTTTAAGTAATGTTTTCTCTATATATGAATTATTTGTATGAAATATGTGCTGTACTTTATTTTGCTATCAGTAGTAAATCATTTCACAATTTATATTGGAATTAATAGTTGATAAATCATAAACATAATTTCTATATTTCCTTAGCTAGTAAGATTAAACAGGGATCGAAATTTAAGTTGTATAGAGTTGATCCTTTAGCAAACAATAAAATTTTACATATAAGTCATTTTTTATTCACAATAAAATTTTCTATTAATGTGTTGCAGTTATGAACCATTTTTTCTTAGGAAATATGCCATTATTGTGTTATCTTTTGTAGTATGTGATATTTGCTGTGGTGAAATTGCCGGTTCTTCAAATATTTTATAAGTATGTTCATTATAATTCTTCTCCATATATTAGCTGTGGCTGTTTTACAGGTGTGAATGTGAAGTAAAACTATTTGAGATTCCTGTAGTAAAGCCGCTCTGTCTTTGCAGGCATCTTGTGGTCTTTAATCCTTCAGAACAAGAACGAAATTCGGTGGTGTCTATCTCTGTGAGTTCCTCCAAGTTCCAAGTGTCTTCTATGTCGGGAAGACCTGTGGAAACTCAAGTTAGTGCAGTTTGGGACAAAGCAAATACTCCATCAGAAGCAGCCTATGAGGTATGTTAGTGTCAAAAACTAAAAGAACATCATTAAAAAATAATTATACCATGTAAATTAATAAAAGCATAACTTATAAACTAACAAAATTGCATATAAAATGGTTAAAGTTGTAAACATCTGAGGATTACAGACCAAAAATATAGATCCTGTTTCCAAGAACATATCTGAATTTGTAGCGCATACATTTTATTACTGTTAATACATAATGCTAGTACAATGTAATTTTATATAGCTCTTCTCAAATTAATGAAGCAACCTTACTTATAATACATTTTGAATTTTATATTAAATGACTCACTTTGATGCCTGTTGAAAGCCAAGATCAATAGTGCATACTGACAAATAATTTTGGCTACTTCCAACTTTTTAGTGCTAAGGTAGCATAGCACACCAAGAAAGGTTTCCTAAAATTAGTTATTTGCTTCACTTCTTTTCCAGAAAAGAATCTGTTCTTTAGGCAGGAGTAGTGAGTAAGGCACTTACCTTGCATGCAGCCAGTTTGAGTGTGATCCTCAGCACCAAACATGATTCCTTGAACTCTGCTAAGAGTGATTCCTGAGTTCACTATTGGGAAACCTGTGGAGCATTGTGGGTGTGTCCCCAAAACAAAACAGAACCTCAGAAAGATAAAAAAGAAATCTGGCCCCATCTAATGAATTGTTGGGAAGGAATTGTTTTGGAGAAAGCGGTATTAAACTAAAGCCCTCCATCACTAGAAAGTTTGTGCTTTTAACCTGGAGGACACTCTAAACAGTTTCTGAAGATAGAGTCATAAGCTATGAACTCTAAAGGAAAATTGCCCCTGCTTGTTAAAAGCCATCATGAGGTACTCTTAGAACTGCATAATCCTTTAGCTTAAAAGGAAAACATTACAGTTTGATTTTAAAGGGAAGACCCGTTGGTACAAAAGGAAGCAGCTCCTGGCAGCAGAGCTCAGAGTTTAACGGGCTCTGATTGCCTTGTTCTATGTCTTTGGAACACCAGGCAATTATTGGCCCAAATCATCAGCTTAAGATTTACGCCATATTTACTAGTGTTTGTTGTATTCTATTATCAAATATTTTGAGAAATTTTTCAGAAGAAAATTATTGTTCACAGTAGAACTTTACGTTCATTGGAAAGAATTTCCCTGAGCAATAATGAAGAGCACAGCAGAACAATTTCAGATGGGCACACAGTTTTATAAATTGAATAAAACATTAATGCCGTTAATGTATGAACCCTCTCTCATAAGTTAGTAAGTCCCCTGGAGTAACTAAAATGTGAATATCTATATGTCATCAAAAATTACAGAATAGTAGTATTTTAAAAATATATCAATTTGTTATTTTTACTGAAAGTTATTAATGATTTCTGTTAATTACTTTTGTCTTTTAATAAATTTTTCATTTTTTAAAGGTTTCTTTTCTAGCAAAATTACCACCATTTGGTTTGAAAGTCTATAAAATTTTGGAATCAACAAGTTCAAATCCACATTTAGCTGAATATGCCTTATATAATAGTGCTAATATAAAAGATACAGGAATTTTCAGCATAAAAAATATGAAAAGTGCTAAAGAAGATATCACTCTGGAGAACTCCTTTATTAAACTTCGATTTAACCAATCCGGGCTTATGGAGGTATGTTCAGAACAGTTCTGAAATGTATAGGAAGGTTGTTTTTTTTGTTTCCCAGTGCCCTTGGAAAAGACATTTGTATTTATACCTCAATATACTAGCCTTCAATCTCTTGATTTTTTTGTCTGCATATTAGCACTCTGTTTTTGGAATGATAGTTCGTAATTTTTTTTTTCCGATAGTGTTCTCTTTTACATTGATGAGGGTAGATAAATGATGAAGTGGGAAAATTCTCATGATTTAGCATATTGTTTCCCCTTCTATCCAGTCTATTTGCAACTTACACATTGTTTTTGTTTTGTTTTGTTTTGTTTCTTTAGTATCTTTGGGTTGATTTCGTCTTCCTTTAGGAAAAATAGGTAACAGTCTGTTTGTCCTCAGTGTGGTCCAACAGTGGTATTGATTTGTGAACTCTTACTGATCCCAAGATAAATTTAGATATTGTAATTGTTTAAATTTTTTGTTGAGAGTCAGGGAGAGGGCACAAAGAGCTGGAACACATGCTTTGCGCGTAAGAACCCACTCTCTGTTTTCTGTGCACTGCGGGGAAAACTCCTCAGCACTGCATAAGATGTAGTAGTCCTTGAGCACCACTGGGTGTGGCTTGATTTCTCCCCCAAATCTTTAAATGTTTAGGAAACTTTGAAAATAGTCTGAGTAAATGTGTGTTATTGAAACTGATAATGCCAAATAGCATATATTTTAAGGTCTATCACTTAAAACTTAATTTTTTAACTAAGTCACTTTTATTGTACTTAACAAAAATATTGATCTATGCAAATTGAACATAAAAAATATCAAACCTTCAGTAGTGGAACATCCTGGACATTATCATGCTGCTGGAGGTACATACAACAGTACCGTAAGTGCAACATCATTACAATCATGTTCCTACGCTATGTGAAAAAAAATAAGAAAAACAATTAGGCCTGCACCTTTATAATGTAAAATTTGAGAAGCGTTGGTATAAAACTATAATTTGTGATTCTCTTTCTTCATGGAATTGTATTGTCTTTTTTATTATAAAGATTTTTAATCCTAAAGTATGTTCAGGGTTTTTATTAAAGAATTAGAGATTGAATTATAAGGTAATTTTTTTCACATGTACTTGGAGCCAGATAGAGTAACATAGTTTCTTACTAATAGTCAATAGCCTTAATTCTGTTGTTATTCTTAGGAAATGATAAATAAAGAAGAAGGCAAACATCATCATGTAAGAGTACAATTTTCATGGTATGGAACTACAAGTAAAAGAGACAAAAGTGGTGCCTACCTCTTCTTACCTGATGGGGAAGCCAAGGTAAGTGCTGAGGAACTGAGAAATGAATAATACGAATGGAAAGTGTAATGAGGTAACAATGTGTACTTCATTATTATCTCCTTCTTTATACTTTTATAGTTGAATGTTGAATGAGTTTTCATATTGGAAATCATTTAAGGTACTCCCTTGAACAAGTATGTTCCATAAAAGAAGCTAAGCTGTGTCTGATTTAGGCTTAGGATACTTTTACAATGTGTTATTTATATCTGCTACAATATATATATATATATGTGTGTGTGTGTGTATATATGTATATACACATATATATATATATATATATTCAAAATATATAGCTACATTGAAAAATACATCACAAACTGGGCCAGTTTTGCCCTTAACTTTTTTAACACTTCAAAAAGGAAACAGTAAAAATCATCTATTCTTGATTATAAAGATAGTGAATGAAAAGTCTAGTCCATTTTGAAAGTGAAATGGTAATATTTATGATTGCTCTACAAATACCTGAAATTCACTGCTAGCCCTTTTAAAAATAATCTTATTTTTTTTTATTTTCTACCCATTTAAAATTTTTCTATTCGTTTAATTACTTTACTTAAATATGATGGATACAAGCTTGTTTATAGTATAGTTTTTTTCCACAGATACAAATTTACTCATAATTAAATTTCAGTCATGCAATAATATATGTGCATCCTGTACCAGTGCACATTTTACCACCAGTGTTCCCAGTTTCCCTCTTGCCCTCACCACTGCCTACTTATGAGGCATACAGTTAGTTTTCTTCTATCTATCTATCTATCTATCTATCTATCTATCTATCTATCTATCTATCTATCTATCTATCTATCTATCTATCTATCTATCTATCTATCATCTATCTCCATTTTTCAGTTATAGACACTGTGGTTTGCCCTATTGTTAAGGAGGGGGTTTCATGCATAGCACTTTATCGTCTTTGACCACCCAATTCTTGTCCAGAGTAATCAGTTTCAACTGTTATTGTCAGAATGGACCATTTTCTGCCCCAAATCCACTCTCCCACTATTTGTGGGGTGTTACCTCTATTGTCTTTGATATTATTACCATACTATCTTTTTAATACCTGTTTCATAAATCAGTAAGATAATTTTATGTCTATCTGTCCCTATGACTCATATAGCTCAATGTAACAGTGTTTATGTCCATCCATGTATAAACAAATTTAATTACTTCATTTTACCTACTAGCTTCAGAGAATTCTATTGTGCAGATGTACCATAGTTTCTTTATCCACATATGTGTTCTCTGGCATCTGGGTTATTTCCATGTTCTAGCTATTCTAAAAAGAGTTGCAATGAACATATAGATGCAGAGGACTTTTCTGTGTTGTGATTTTTGAATACTATGGTATATTCCTAGGAGTGGAACTGCTGGGTCATATGGAAACTCAATTAGAGTTTGGGGTCCTTTTTTTTTTTTTTTTTTGAATATCCATATTTTTTTCCAAAGAGGTTCAACCAATTGGCATTTCCATCAGCAGTGATTGATAATCCCTTTCTCCCCACCCACTCTTTGTCAGCACTGGTTGTTCTTGTTCTTTATGATATATGACAATCTCTGTGGTATTAGATGATATTTCATTGTTGTTTTGATTTATATCCCCTGATGATTAATTATGTGGAATATTTTTTTCATGTGCTTCCTAAGCTTTACCAGTGCCTTATATATCTTGGATAATAAACCTTTATGAGATGAGTATTGGGTGAATAATTTCTTCTATCCTGTGGGTAAGGTTGTTTGTTTGTTTTTGGTTTCTGGGTCACACCCAGGGCAGCGCTCAGGGGTTACTCCTGGCTCTACTACGCTCAGAAATTGCTCCTGGCAGGCTCAGGGGACCAGGACCATATCGGGTGCCAGGATTCGAACCACTATCCTTCTGCATGCAAGGTAAACACCTACCTCCATGCTATCTCTTCAGCCCCTCCTGTGGGTAGTTTTTATATCCTAGTCACCTTTTCCGTTGTTTCCACTTTCTTGGCCAGTGGTTTCACCCTTGAAGATGCTATTAGCATCTCTGATTACATTTTCTTCTATGTATTTTATGGTTTCAAGTCTGATATCAAGGTTTTTAAACCACTTTGATTTGACTTTTGTGCACAGCGTTAAAGAGAGGTCTTAGTTCACTTTTTTGTATGTAGTTGACCAGTTTTTCCATCATCACTTGTTGAAGAAGCTTTTCTTGCTCCACTTTGATAAAATCAAAGATTAATTGATCATATGCCTGAGGGGTCAGTCTCACAATATTCAATTCTGTTCCATTGATCTGAGTGTTTGCCATTATTCCAGTATCATGCTATTTAATGACTACTGCTCCCTAGTACTGCTCTCTAGTACAGTTTGAAGTTGGGGGAACTGATGCCTCCTATCTTTTTTTTTTCAAGGATTGTTTTAGTTATTCATGTAGGTTTATTATTCAAAATGAATTTCAGGAATGTTTGATGTATTTCTTTAAAAAATGCCATATATATTTTTATTGGGATTGCTTTAAACACGTAGGATGCTTTGGAAAGTATTGCCATTTTAATTAATCTGCCCAATCAGTGAGCAGGGATGTGTTTCCTTTTCTTTTGGTCCTCTATTTCCTGATTAATACTTTGCTGTTATATCTTTGTATAGGTCTTGTACCTCTTTAGTTAAGATTACTCCAAGGTACTTGATTTTTCTGAAGCTCAGTTGTAAATCGGAATTTTTTTTTATTATCTTTCTTCTACTTCATTATTTGTGCATAAAAAAGCTATTGAATTTTGCATGTTAATATTGAATCCTGAAAGTGTACTATACAAATCTATTGTTTCTAGCAGCTTTTTGTAGAGACTTTAATATTTCTTAATATATTGTCATGTGCTCTGTAAACAGTGAGAGCTTGTCTTCCTTTCCTATATCCGTGACATATTTTTCGTAGCTTAATTGTTATGGCAGATACTTCCAGTACTATATGTAGTTGTGAGAGGGGACAACCTTGTCTTGTGCCAATCTTAAAGGAAAGCTGTTCCCATTGATATGCTTGCCTTGGGCTTGTGCTAAATGGCTTTGTCTATATTGATGAATGTTCCTCAATTCTCATCTTGTTGAGAGTTTTTATTAAAAATGGGTGTTGGATCTTGTCACATGCAAACTGCATCTATTGCTATCACCATATGATTTTTGCATTTTCTTTTGTTGATACAGTGTTTTATATTGATTGGCTGGCATATGTTAAACAATCCTTGCATCTCTGGAATGAATCATAATTGGCCATTGTGTACAACCTCTTGATTCTATTCACTAGTATTTGATTGAGGACCTTTGCATCTACGTTCAAGTATATTGGCCTATTTTATTTTATTGTTGTGGATTCTTTCTCTGTTTTTGGTATTAGGGTGTTATTAGCTTGATAGAAACTGGAAGTATTTCTGTTATTTTAGTTTTCTAAAGAGCCTGAAATGCATGGGCAATAGGTCCTCTGTAAAGGTTTTAAAGAATTCATAGTAAATTAATTTGGTCCTGACCTTTTTTTGGGGGGAAGCCTTTTGATTACCATTTCAGTTTCCTCGGAGGTGATAGATCTATTCAGATATTCAATATCACCTTGGTTCAAACTTGGTAATTTACAGGATGCCAAAATTTATCCATTTTTTAAGGTTCTCTCATTTTGTGGCATAAAGATTCTCTGACTACTTACATTTATATATTTATATTATATATATATTTCTGTATTAAATGTAATGAATGACATACCCCTTTAATTTCTGATTCAATTTATTAAGTCTATGAAAGTCTTGTTAATAGCTTATCCATCTTGTTTATTTAATACCAACTTTCCTTTTATTGATCTTTTGGGTTTGTTATTGACTGTCCAGTTCATCAATTTCTGCTCTAAGTTTTATTATTTCCTTCCTCCTGCCTGCTTTTGGCAGATTCTTGGACATTTTTCAGTTTCTTAAGTTGTGTTATTATATTATCTATGTATGACTTTTCTTCCTGCCTGATGAGTTCTTGAAAATCTATAATGGGGGAAATAATGGATGGTACCAAGACCAAGCCGGCATATATGCACATTGAGTAAAAATTCATGAGATGTGGTTTTTTTGCAGGTAGCAAAACATTGGATTCAGTTTTTTGATCCCTTTTACCACTCTTATCTCATACATAGTGAATTTAGTCAATTCATATTGAGAGAGATGAGTTTCACAGGACTTTTTGCCATCTTTTTGTCAATGCCGTGTTTTTGTAGGGTGTCTCGCTTTCTTTAAAGTACACTCATCAAGTCCATCTAAGGTTGATTGTGGGGTCTGTAAAGCTCCTGGGTTGTTTATTTGTGAAACTGTGTACCCTTTCAAATATGAAAGAAATTCTGGCTTGATGAAGTATTCTTGTTGAAGAAATGATTTCATTGAAATTTTTTACTAAATCCCACTACTGTCTTCGGGCCTGGAGGGTTGCTTGTGATAAATATGCTGTAAATCTTAAGTTGTCTCTTTTGTATGTAATTTCCTTTTTGACCAATCTGCTTTTGGTATTCCATCTCTAAATTTTCACCATTGTGACTAAGATATATCTTGCAGTGTTTTTACTTGGATATCTTTTAGTTGGTATGCTTTGAGCATCTAATATATGCATGCAGTAATTCATCACCTCTGGGAATTTCTTAGCGTTGATGTCTTAGACTGTTTTTTTTTAATAGGGGTTTTATTCTGGCCCTCTATGGCCCCAATTATTATTATTATGTTTTTCTTGTTGAATTTATCCTAAAGGTCTATTGTTGTCTGTTCACTTAATTTGAAGATATTTTCCTTCTTCCATTTTTTTATTTATTTTATTTTATATTTATTATTTTTTAAATATTTTTATTTAAACACCTTGATTACATATAGTTGGGTTTCAGTCATATAAAGAACAACCCCTTTCACCAGTACAGCAATCCCATCACCAATGTCGTAAATCTCCCTCCTCCCCATCCCCACCCCCACCTGTACTCTAGACAGGCTTTTTATTTGCCTCATTCATACACATTGTTATGATAGTTCTTAATGTAGTTATTTCTCTAACTGGATTCATCACTCTTTTGTGGTGAGCTTCATGTCATGAGCTGGACCTTCTAGCCCTCCTCTCCTTTGTCTCTGAGAATTATTGCAAAAATGTCTTTTATTTTTCTTAAAACCCATAGATGAGTGAGACTATTCTGCGTCTATCTCTCTCCCTCTGGCTTATTTCACTTGGCATAATAGATTCCATGTACATTCATGCATAGGAAAATTTTATGACTTCATCTCTCCAGATAATATTTCATTGTGTATATGTACCACAGTTTCTTTACCCGTTCATCTGTTGAAGGGCATCTGGGTTGTTTCCAGAGTCTAGCTATTATAAATAGCTATTATAAATAGCACTCCAATGAATATAGGTGTGAGGAAGGGATTTTTGTATTGAATTTTTGTGTTCCTAATTAGGTGATTGAATGGCTGGGGAACATTCTCTGAACACAAGCCTATTCCACTGATCTGACGGTCTGTCTTTATTCCAATACCAAGCTGTTTTGATGACTATTTCTTTGTAAAACAGTTTAAAATTGGGGAAAGTAATGCCTCCCATATTCCTTTTTACAATGATTGCTTTAGCTATTCGAGGGTGTTTATTGTTCGAAATGAATTTCAAAGGTGTTTGATTCACTTCTTTGAAGAATGTCATGGGTATCTTTAGAGGGATTGCATTAAATCTGTACAATGCTTTGGGGAGTATTGCTATTTTAATTCTGTTAACCCTGCCAATCCATGAGCAGGATATGTGTTTCCATTTCCGTGTGTCCTCTCTTATTTCTTGGAGAAGGATTTTATAGTTTTCTTTTTATAGTTCACTCATGTCTTTAGTCAAGTTGAATCCAAGATAATTTGAGTTGTGGACACTGCTGTGAATGGGGTTGTTTTTCTATGTCCATTTCTTCCCTATCATTATTGGTGTAAAAAAGGCCATTGATTTTTGTGTGTTAATTTTGTAGCCTGCACATTGATATCTGAATCTATTTTTTTAGAAGCTTTTTCTTTAGAGTTTTTAGGGTTTTCTAAGTAGATTATCATGTCATCTGCAAACGAGAGCTTGACTTCTTACTATCCTATCTGGATTCACTTGATATCTTTTTCTTGACTAATCACTATAGCAAGTACTTTCAGTACTATGTTGAATAGGAGTGGTGAGAGAGGACAGCTTTGTCTTGTACCAGAATTTAGAGGAAAGGCTTTTAGTTTTTCTCCATTTAGGATATTTGCCATTGGTTTGTGGTAGATGACCTTAACTATATTGAGAAAGATTCCTTTCATTCCCATCTTGATGAGAGTTTTTATCAAAAATGGGTGTTGGACCTTATCAAATGCTTTCTCTGCGTCTATTGATGTCATCATGTGATTTTTATTTTTCTTGTTGATGTTGTGTATTATGGTGATAGATTTACAGATGTTAAACTATACTTGCATAGTGATTATGGTGAGATGGGTAGAGCGCCTGTCTCGTACACAGTTGATCCAGACAGACCATGGTTTCATCCCCAACCTCCTTATCGCTATCTTGTGTGACCCCTAAACAAACAAACAAACCAAAAAAACCTCAGGTCTGGAGAGATAGCATGGAAGTAAGGCGTTTGCCTTGCATGCAGGACGGTGGTTTGAATCCCGGCACCCCATATAGTCCTCCGAGCCTGCCAGGAGTGATTTCTGAGTGTAGAGCCAGGAGTAACCCCTGAGCACTGCCAGGTGTGACCCAAAAACTAAACACCATATCAAAACAAAACAAAACAAACTATCCTTGCATTTCTGGGGTGAAACCTACTTGATCTTAGTGAACAATCTTCTTGATGAGGCATTGGATCCTATTTGCCAAGATTTTTTTGAGGATCTTTGCATCTGTGTTCATCACAGATATTGGCCTATAATTTTCTTTTTTGGCAGTATCTGGATTTGGTATCTAGGTGAGTATCTAGGTGATAATTGGCTTCATAAAAGCTGTTTGTAATTGTTCCTGTTTTTTCAATTTCATGAAAGTTCCTGGCCAGAATTGGTAGTAGTTACTGTTGCAAGGTTTGAAAAAATTCACTAGTGAATCCATCTTTGGGCTTTTGATTACCGTTTTAATAGTGATGGGAGTGTTTAGATATGCTACATATTCCTATTCAAATGTGGAAGGTTATAACAGTTCAAGAAAGTATCCATTTCTCCCAGGTTCTCATGTTTAGTGGCATAGAGTTTCTCAAAGTAGTCTCTATTACCTGCTATAGGTGTCTTGCATCTCAGTATCTCTAGTGGGGACGAATTCCTTCACTAAGGATAGCGGGTACACGAATGGATGAATATTAAATATGAAATAATGAGACCATACAAAATACATTGTTTGGGGACCTGCGTCTGCAATAGACGTGAGACAAATTTTACTCTCCAGGCTGGGAGTTTATAAAGGGTAAAAAGATAGTCATATCATGAAAGGAATGCCCACATTTGTTTCTATTAAAGTACAGAAACTATCAATACATGGTTTGATTTTTTAAAAAAATACACATGGCTTTAGGTGGTTTGTAATCTTAGAATAGAATAGGTATCAGTTAGGAGCCAGAGGATAAAAGAAAGGCTAATTTCTTACATATCAAAGTAGTTCCTGGCCCTAGGTATCATTACTGATGTAAATTAAGGGATAGCAGGAATCCTGGTTTTCTTCCTAATAACAAAGATCCTGAACCGGAGGGAATAGTTTTCTAGGTAGGTAGGTGCTAAGACACACTTCCTATGGTCTGGTAATAGAAAGAGATAAAACTTATATGAAAGGGGTACAGAATTATACCTAGTAAAATAGCCTAATTCTACACTGGCCAAATCTCTTTGTCAGCAGGTATTCAAAGTGACAGGGAAAGTCCCTGAGGCAAAGTCATCCTGCTGTGGTACTCAAAGTTTATTATGAACATCTTTTTAAAAATAATATTTGAGTCACCATACAGTTACAACATTGAAATACAGTTGAAATACAGTTACAGCATTGTTCATGTTGAGACTCATGTTCAACATCCTTCACTAATGCACATTTCTTACAACCAATGTCCCCAGTTTCTTGCCCACCCTGCCCCCTTGCCTGCCTTTATGGCAGACATTTCCCCCTATCTGTTTCTATCTATATTTCTCTCTCTCTTGAGAATCTTTTTTTTTTTTATTTAAACACCTTGATTACATACATGATTGTGTTTGGGTTTCAGTCATGTAAAGAACACCACCCATCACCAGTGCAACATTCCCATCACCAATGTCCCAAGTCTCCCTCCTCCCCACCCGACCCCCTCCTGTACTCTAAACAGGCTCTCCATTTCCCTCATACATTCTCATTATTAGGACAGTTCAAAATGTAGTTATTTCTCTAACTAAAATCATCACTCTTTGTGCTCTTTGTGGTGAGCTTCCTGAGGTGAGCTGGAACTTCCAGCTCTTTTCTCTTTTGTGTTTGAAAATTATTATTGCAAGAATGTCTTTCATTTTTCTTAAAACCCATAGATGAGTGAGACCATTCTGCGTTTTTTTCTCTCTGACTTATTTCACTCAGCATAATAGATTCCGTGTACATCCATGTATAGGAAAATTTCATGACTTCATCTCTCCTGACAGCTGCATAATATTCCATTGTGTATATGTACCACAGTTTCTTTAGCCAGTCGTCTATTGAAGGGCATCTTGGTTGTTTCCAGAGTCTTGCTATGGTAAATAGTGCTGCAATGAATATAGGTGTAAGGAAGGGGTTTTTGTATTGTATTTTTGTGTTCCTAGGGTATATTCTTAGGAGTGGTATAGCTGGATCGTATGGGAGCTCGATTTCCAGTTTTTGGAGGAATCTCCATATCGCTTTCCATAAAGGTTGAACTAGACGGCATTCACACCAGCAGTGGATAAGAGTTCCTTTCTCTCCACATCCCCGCCAACACTGTTTATTCTCATTCTTTGTGATGTGTGCCATTCTCTGTGGTGTGAGGTGGTATCTCATCGTTGTTTTGATTTGCATATTTCTATTCTAAACTCCTTATCTGAGAGAACAATATGATGGTTGGTATTTTTTGGGGTCCCCAGAGCTATCATCTTCATTCTGTGTTCATAGTATTTGCCTGTGAGGTTTCCCCATTTTCAAGCTTGTAGTGTGATTTTTTTTTTTTTCCTGCATGTTATGGTGGGGTTCATTAGTTAGAATGAGCATGCTGCCATGCTCTTCTGGAGCCTCTAGGAGACAGTTTTTGCTGGGCCCTTACTGGTCCTCTCAGGAGAGCTTTAGGAGACAGAATAGTAGAGAAATACATGAAGCTGACAGTTCCCCTCTTTCTCTCCCAGATGCAAATCCCATTTTTTCATTCTAAGGCACTTTTATGAATTCTTTCTAATGGAAATTCTTTCTATTAACCAGCTCATCTTCCCATTCATGGATTTGGTCTTCAGCAGCTGTTTTGCTGCTGGTGAGCTTTCCATTGAGGTTTTCATTTTTACTACTAGATTTTTACTTCTGGTATTTCTTGTTAATGTTTTGTCTTTTATATTCTCATATCCTCTTATTTCTTGTTGACTGCCTATTCCATGGTTTCTTTGAGTTCTTTGAATATCCTACCTTTTCTCTCTAAAGTCCTGATCAGAGATACTATAGAGATGGTTGATATTAGTTGGATCTTTAAGAACTACCATCTTTATTCACTGAGTGTGGTGGGTTCTGCTTTGCTTTTTTATTGTGAATTTTATAGCATTGTGGTGTTTTTTTATGTGTTGAGTCTTACTGGTTGTCCATTCTATAATTTCTTTGAGTTCTTTGAACATCCTTATCTTTTCCTCTCTGTAGAGTGACTATAGAGGTAACTAATGTTAGTTGGATCACTTAAAGTTTTTTCTATTTTTTTAATAATATAATTTTTATTTTGATCAAAGTGGCTTACATATTGTTGACAATAATATTTTAGCTACATATTTACATAAAATCTGGGGGGATTCCCATCACAGATTTGTCCTCCCTATACCTCCATTTTCATTCTACCTCCCATATCCTCCTCCCTCACCCCCAGGGCTGCTAGAATATGTGGTCCCCTCTGTACCTAGCTTACTACTTAGTAGGGATCACTTAAACTTTTATGTTTACTTATTAAGTTTGCTTGTGTTCTTTTTTTCATTGTTGGTGTGGTGGTGTTCTTTTGTGTGTTGTGATAGGTCTCCCAATTAGCAGAAATGCACAGCCATGTAGCTGCCACTCCCTTGTCTAGGCTTACTCACTTCATTTCAGTTCAAAATATGCAAGCACTTTTTGCTTCTGGAGGGATTTTTTTTCTGTACATTTCCCCTGTATTCAAGTTTTGTCTTGTCTTAAAATATACATATTTTGTCTCATTGTGATGATGCTCATAATTAAGATATATTCTTCAAAATCATAATTTTTAAATATACTATTCTATTTCAGAACAGTCAGTTATAAGGTGAAACAATGAGTAATTCATTTTACCATGTCGCATGTTTCTTAACCAAATATTTAATTTGATGTTTAGCTCATTTTTATGTTATAGCAATTTTATATAGTGTTTAACATAAGATAAATTTATTAAAGTATATTAGTTTTTATATTAAAATTAATTTTTTATTTTTATGGAGTCAAGTCTTTATTATTCCTACCTTTGGAGTTTCCTACTTATTTGTATACTTAATTTTTCTGTTCTTCTAGATAAGTTAAATTATTTGAGATTGTATGACTTTGGATCTGCACTTGAAAATAATTCCTCTGTCCCATGTTTTAGGAAATTACTAAACATGAAAATCAAATACAGAGAACAGAGGAAAGTGTCAGCTATCTGCTGTGCAAGTGGTCCACTCAGGTCAATCCCCAGAACTATACATGTTTCCCCTAACACTACTGTGTATAGCCCCAAACCAAACCAAAGTAAATAAAGTTTTTAAGAGATTATGTAGCTCATTGTGTTTTTTAATCAGTGAGAAATTAAAGGTCCATTATAGTACACAGCAGATTTTTCAGAATAAGCAGCGGTTCCTAAGTATATTAATTAATGTTTTCACAAGTAACAGTTTCAGCCATTGGACAGGGATTTTGTTTGCATTGATTTATACTATATATATATATATATATATTTTTTTTTTTTTTTTGGTTTTTGGGTCACACCCGCCAGTGCTCAGGGGTTATTCCTGGCTCCATGCTCAGAAATTGCTTCTGGCAGGCACGGGGGACCATATGGGGTGCCAGGATTCGAACCGATGACCTTCTGCATGAAAGGCAAACGCCTTACCTCCATGCTATCTCTCCGGCCCCCATATACTATATATTTTATATATGTATATATACTTTAAAGGTATTAACAATATAATAGTAATTACTTAATAATTATTTTATTTTTATTCCAGTTTGGGGTTTCTAGCATCCCAACTCTGGATGTATAATCGCTTTTTCAATTTTTTTTTTTAGTAGCATTGAGATTTACTAAGTTGTTTATAATACAGTTATTTCTAGCATTAAATGTTCAAACGCTAGTCTCACCACCATTTTCTCCTCCCCCCTCCAGTGTTCCCAGTTTCCAACCACCCCAGTTAGTCAGCTCTGGGAATCATCCACATCATCATGTTCTTTTGAAAATTAGTCCTTTAGCTGGGATGTTTTTCTTTATTCTTTATTCTGTCTGTCTGTCTGTCTAACCCCTCACTTCCTCCTCCCACTTCTGCACTCTCAGTTTCCACATTCTTTTTATAAAGTTTGTATTTCACCAATAAAACTACTCCCCTTTTAGAAAATAATTTTATCTTTAGATAGTTTTGATTTTGGATAGGAAGGTTTATGGGATGTTCATAAATTTATGCAGAGAAAATAGAAGAGAATGAGATAAGAAGTAGTTTGTTTGGTCAGGAAAGGACAGGAATCAGGAAGCATTGCTCCCATTTTACTCCATTTCTTTCCAGTCATGCCATAATCAGTCAAAGAGCTTGGCCAAGTATAAAACATTCTATTTCATAATATTTTCTCTAGCTAGAGAGTTAAATTTGAAGAAGATGCAAAGTTTTGAAAATATTATGCTATTTAAATAGTACACATTGAAAACCTAGTTTTTATGTTGTTGTTGCACCGAGTGTAACACTTAAGAAAATTTAATTCTTCAGAAATAGTATGAGGTTGTTCTACATTATATAAATTAATGTGGTTCACTCCCATTTTCTTGAGCTTAGCCTTTAGGAGATAAAAACAGAACCAATGATTTTCCATGTTTTTCCCCAAATATATTTGTAAATTTCACTTATATTTAGTGAGTTCTTTCAAGTGAAAAGGGCAGTATTTTATTGCTGGTATACTTGATGACTGCGACTAAACTGTTTCTGAATTCTGTTTTCTATTTGCTTAGAGTATTTCCTGGGGTCCTCCTGTCCCCCTGAATGGACCCTGAACATATGGGGGCAGTAGAGATGATAACTGTGTGCCTAGGGAAAAGTCACACTGTGCAGTGACTGCTATTTCTAATAAATAGCATATGGACAGTATAGAAGGATTTTAATTAGAAATATTTATAGCTGAGAGGAATGTTTGTAGATCATCTAGGCCAGTCAAGTTGTGAACATTTTAACTTTCTATTTTAAGCAATGTTTGCTTGTAATGAAAGTCCCTGTATTCCATTTGTATTACATATGCATATCTAATATATTGTAAGGTTTGGTTTTCACTTTAAATAGCAAGCATCAAATGGTAACTATTTTTGCCAACTTGGATGCTACGGTACTCTCTTGGAAAAGTTAAAAGCCAGAATACTTTTCCTTAAAAGTCTCATTTTCTCCACAGCCTTATGAGTACCGAACACCACCCCTGG
Source organism: Suncus etruscus (assembly GCF_024139225.1). NCBI lineage: Eukaryota > Metazoa > Chordata > Mammalia > Eulipotyphla > Soricidae > Suncus > Suncus etruscus. The sequence continues at coordinate 166,701,124 of NC_064849.1, forward strand.
TCAGAGTGCAACATGGAAGGATTTTTTCAGACATAACTTGCTTTTTTGAACATATCACACATAGAGTTCGCCTGTACCACATAAAGGGTAAGTAATGCGATCATGCAGTTGGGAAATAAATGTAGACTGGTTTATGAATTCTTTTCCTTGTGTCACTTTTCAGTAAAATGGCAGTTGCTTTGCAAAATGATGTAAATACTTGACACCATATGTATGGTAAAACTGAAAAGAGTATTCTTTGATAATAAAAATTATAGAGCATTTCAAACCCCTAGGTATATATTATTTCTTCTATATATCTTATTTTTCCTGCCATAATCTTTGTGATAGTTGTGAGTTCATTCAATGAAATCCTTTTTGAAGTCTGTCTGATTTTTGAGTAGGTACTGGACTGTCTGATTTTATGAAATGGAAATTATACCAGACTTGGCCTTCAGTTCATGGATCATCCAGTAACCAACACTGATGCATACAATAGGCTGTACAATCAATGTATTGCTATAAATGTGTGGCTCTGGGATTTAACTTTGTAGGGAAGGCATTCTTCACTTATTCTGTTTACAGTTCTTCAAAGACTAAAACACAAAATCAGCCTTTGCTTTAAAAGGGACAGTGTTGAGCAGCCTGTTCATTAACTAACATGATCGGAACTAGCTTTCAATTTATGAAGGATCGCTTGCAGCCAGACAGCTGGGGTGGGAGAGGGGTAGGAAAAGTTCTAATAAAAAGTATAGCAGGGTAAACATTGTCTGGAACTTAAACCAGCCCAAAGACACGAAGACCTTTGAGACTAAAAACTTTTCTGAAGAGACCCAGAAAACATTGGAAATGCAGAATTTTGGGCCCAGAGTGTAACTAGTCCCTCTGGAGAAGAGGCTCCACAGTGGAACAAAGGCCATGCTAAGCTAATGCTTATATCCATGCGAATATCAAAATCTTTCTTAGCACCTCCAGCCTCTCCTTGCCAACCACGCTTGCAACACACTAGGTCATGGGGGCAATGTAGAAGAACTTCCACAGTTCTCTGCCTGAGATGTGAATTTCCTTACTTTCTCTGGTGCTTTCCCCATTCTGGGAACTTTGCCCTCATATCCGTTTGGGAATTGACTGCAGAATTCCTTGGCAGATGGTCTCTGCTCTTTCCTCTAAAGAGAAACCTCTCTACTTCCTTGGAAATCTCTCTGTTTCTGTCTCTAACTCTGTGTGTATCTCCTTATTTGTCTCTGTCTCTTTCTGTTTCTCTGTCTCAGGTGCTTATAGTTGACTCTCATTGGTCCTAGATATCTCATTGGTGGGTAGAAAGAAGTGATAGATCTCTTTCACAAGGCAGTAAGTTTTCCACTTTATATAAGCCAGCCAGGAACTCATTTCCGGTTCTTTCTTCCCCGCCTTCAACCAACTTGGGCATGACCTGGCGCTTGGTTCTTCGGTGGGATCAGGGTATCCGTGTTCGTCGATATTGTGCACTTTAGGCAGGTTGATTTCCAGTTTTCGTTTTATTGAACAGACATACCACAGATTTAATCCTAGTAGCCAGATCATTTAAATTTTATTGTTTTGTGGTTTGTTAGAATTTCAGATATAGAGCAGCTTTCTCATGTTACTGCTGAGGTAAAAATGTAATATGTTTTCATGATATATTAAATTCAAAGGCTTTCTGTAAGGTATGAAAATAAAAACATTAACTTTTGTCCTGAATGTGACAGCTCAGTTATCTATAATCACAGTGCTACCTATGAGAAAATAGTTAGTTCTGAAATAACATTTTACGGAGTTTCTCAAGTCTCTGTTATAAGTCATAAATAGTATTTTTATCAACCTTTTCTATTCTTGCAGAAGCCACTATTTAACATTCCCAAGAGCCCTACTCTTTTATGTCCAGCTACAGATTTAGTTTCCTGGATAGAAAATAGCTTTTCAGGAGATATTTATATCTGCTTTTAATTTTGCTTAAGACTTTTTTTAAATGGAAATGTTCTTTATTGAATACAGGATTGTGGACACTTGGACACAGACCTGTGTCATCATCACGTATGGTTTTCTATTGACGTTCATTATTTTTACTTTAGGGCTAGGCTGTCTCAGCAAGTGCTGAAGCCCTCAGAGGAACTTTCCTCTTCTCTAACAAGTCCATCTGTTAAATGCTTTTGTGTATTTGTATCTATCATCAAGTGTCTATTTTCTTGACTTGTCTTGGGGATCTGGATTTCAGAGCAATTCTGGTTTCTGCAAATTAGAAGGCCTTCTTCATTCTGGCTCTGTGCTTAGCTGCCAGTATGCTTCAGTGCTCAGTTTAGGAATTTAGAGACCCCTTTACCTCTTGACTTATTGTAGCAAACAAACCTATTAGATTTAAATGTTTTTCTTTTTTCCTCTCCTCCCACCCTCCTGTTCCCCCAAACTCTCCCTCTTACTGGCAGCTAAAATCCCCCAGGGCTGACTAACAGTTCCTTATCAGGAATAAAGAAGTTTCGGGTGGAGGGACAAGCAATGAGAATTCACTGACCCTGGGCTTCCAAGATGACAGGGCCACTGGTTCTCAAATTAATCAGTTAAGAGAAAAGTTATGAATGGAACAGATCTTGGTGTTAGCATAGTAAAAAATACTAATAAAGTAAATATGCAAGTCTGACAGTGTTACTTTCAGATGTCTCTGAGGTTAGAATAAACTTGAGCTAAAACAATTTCTTCTTGATACAGATCTTTATAGTTAGAAAGCACAAAGCTCCAGAATATTGTGAAAACTGACAGATAATGTAGGTATAATGTGAAGTTAGAGAATTTCTCTGAAACCATTTTCCTGTCCTTGCCTATACTGAACCTGAAGCCAGGATATGTTACTCTTCAGAGTAGCGTATCAGTCTTTCTTTTTGCTCTTCCAAGCTCAAAGCACTACTTTTTATTCCAAGTTGAAAGTAGTGAGAGTGGGAGTTATTAGCTCCTTAAATGCCTTTTCCAAAACTCTGCCCCTCCTGTATTTGTATTTGAGCTCATCTTGTCTAGCCTTCCTCAGAGAAAACATGAGGCAAGTATAGAGATGGAGCCTTTTTTTTTTCCCAGAAACCTGTGGGACTACTTCCATCTGTCTTTACTTTCACTTGTCACTGCTTGAGGCCTCAAACTATCTAAATCCTACCTCATTGGGGTTTTCGTAAAATCACTAATTGGGACCCATGACAGAAGTATTCAGGGTGTTTGGCCTCTCTAGTTATTTAAGTTCCCTGGAAGGGTCTTCATTATACTCAGCAGCAGAGCATCTGTACTGAAAAATACTTGAAAGCTCCTGTGTTTTGCAACTCTGTCCTCATGTAAATCAGGTTTCAGGGCAATTGATTAGTATGTACAGACAGAATGTGATTTTTCATGTTAAGTTGAGAGAAAATATCAGCCAACTTTCATACTTTTATAGACTGACTTTAAAAGAAATTCTAAGGCCATAGAGATAGTGCCAGAGATAGTACAGAGAGGTAAGGCATTTCCCTTGCACACAGTTGATCCTAGTTTAATCCCAGCACCACATAAGGTATCCTGAGCATCACCAACTCTGATCCCTGACCACAGATCTAGAGAAAACCCTGAGCATTGCCAGGTGTGAACTAAAACAAAACAAAAACAATTATTTTAACAGAAATATTGTGATAATGTGTTAGAAATATAGTTCAGTGATACATACATACATGAAACCCAGGGTTTCATCTCGTATACTGCAACAAATATATATATAGAATGTATTATTTACATACACATGAATATGTACACACAAGCTTATTATTTTCCATGTATTCAGTCTCCTTTATTTTGGGAGGTGTGCATAGTAGGTGGTGCTCAAAGCTTGGTCCTAACTCTGTTCTCAGGGACCAACTTGGTGATGCTGGGATTAAACACAAGAAGGCCAGATGCCCGGCAAGCACCCTCCCCTCTATAATGTCTCTTTGGCCCAATATTTCCCCTTTTAAACTGTTCAGATGCAGTTTTTTTTTAAATTATCTCTTTTAAAATAAGTTTTTAATTGAATCACATGACATATACAATTTCAGAGTTGTTCATAATTGAATTTCCATCATATAATATGCAACACCTACCCTTCTGATGCCAGTGTTCCCCAGTTTCCTCTAATGCCTCCCCTGCAAGCCCCCTTCTTTCTCTCTGCCTCTCTGTCCCCTCTCTCTCTCTCTCTCTCTCTCTCTCTCTCTCTCTCTCTCTCTCTCTCTCTCTCTGAATTTTCCTTTTCTTTTTAGATACTGTGTTTTTGCAGTATTGTTATTGAAGTGGTATCAGATATGTAACCTCTTTTCAGTTCTTGTCAGTGATCCTTTCCAACTCTCATTGTCATGTTGTCCCTTCTCTGCCTAACTATATTTTTTTAATGAGTATTAATGAGTAGAGCTCCTTTGTTCTTAGTGGAAAATTTATGATTGAGAAACAAGTGGGAATTAAGGTACAGACTAATAAGATTGCATAGCACACTTGTACTAGGTTACTAAACCAGCTACTTATATAAAATCTAATATTTTTCCGTAGAAATTGGAAAATTAATGTTATTAATTTTCTATTTCTTATCTTTTTTATTAATCCTTTCTATGTCAGTTTATTTAAAATATTCTTCATAACAATTAAAGGTATGAAAATTAATACCAATTTGACAAAATATTCTTAAATTTCTCAGTCTTTAATTTAAATTTTTTAACCCTTTCTCCCTAAAATAAATTAAACTTCAATAGAAAAACGTCAAGAATGAGAATGAGGCCACACTTCCAGAATTATATGAACTATATGGTCATTATTGATTTTGAAGCAGTGCGGATTGAGAAACCTGAGCTTTAACCTCAATTTAGGTCTTGTTCTTATTTTGGTGTTTAACTTCATCTGTATTAATTATTCTTAATTTTATAAATAGCCTTAAATTTCAGTACCTTCTAGTATTATTTAAACCATTACATTTATTTCTGTTTACATACTATAGTATAATGATAATCAGATATACAATCAAAAGGTTTATTGAAGTATTATGTTAGAGAAAATCTGTGTTCTACAGTTTAAAGCACACCAAAAGATCAGTGGTTTCAGGTAATTCTGATAACCCTTCACTTTATGCTGGGTAAAATAGAAATCTGCTTTATACCACAACTTAATAAAATGCCCTTTTAAAACTGTCCTATACAAATCTGAATTGCCCAAGATTATTTTATTTATAGGAAATAGCATTTTTCCTGTAGGAAAAGATGAGGATTATTTTTTCTTGTAGTATAAATCATCTGTCATTTAATTGAAGCTTTAATCATTACCAAGTAGGCCACTTTAGCTTTTTTGTTAATCTTGGATTAAAAAAATAAGAAATGAGACAACCAGAAATTGCTATATTCCTCTAAGTTACATTGGGTATTGCACCATCACAAAAAGAACATACTTTATTTGACATAATGATGAGTAAGTGGCAGTTGTTAGCTGTTCCTTTATTTGTCTTCAGAACTGTAATGATCAGACTTTAGTGTCCTGGTTTTCTGATATCAACAACTACTTTGAAGAATGAGGTTGCTATGAGTTACCAGTGTGTCATTTACACTTTGACCAGCACAGGGTCAGGTTCCAGATCTCCTGGTGTACAGACAGACTTTCAAGTTTCTATTCCCAAGACTACTTTTCTTATGCTGGTGTTTGCGAGTGAGTAATGTGTGTGCAAACTGCATTTCAACCCTTAGGAGAAATATCTTAAATGCAGTGTGTGAAAGCACATTTCAACCCTTAGGAGAAATATCTTAAATGCAATACTTTTCCCTATTTCCCAACAATGCATTATGGAAGTATTATATGTGATAGATTTTGCTAAAAGAAAGCAAGTAGCCTGGAGGTAAAAGTGTAATGAAATGCTATCAAAAAGTATGGTGGAAAAATTTTTTTCCTTTGTCCAAAATGACTGGATAATTTTCTTGTTTGGGTATATTTAGCAGTCAAAGAAAGTTTATTTAGATTTTCTTTGCTTCACTTATATACTCTCAATTGATACATATCATGGCTCTTGACTTTTAAGGAAGTCGACATTAGCTTCATCTAATTAAATATATAACTAGATAGGAATACTATCTCAATTTCTGGTTTTCTCTTTAAGAAAACTAAAGTGACCATAAATTTGGGTGGTTTCAGTTTCTTAAAGTATAGAATACAAGAGTAAAATAGGACCATCAGAGCATCTTCACAAATCTTAGAATAATATGAAGTGTATCTTATCTCCAGATCCATTTGCTCATCCATATTTGTGCCACTCTTATAACATGCCTGTTCTAAGTGTTCTACCCTTTGGGCTAAACAGAGTCTTTGTATCTGGGGCTCCCTCTGATTTTAATAGATTTCTAGGTATGTCCCTTCCAATTTTAACATTTACTGAACTGAGAGTGTTATTTATTAAGTCAGTTTCTCAAAGTAGTTTACTTGCCTCTAAGCTAAGTATTCAGTTGACTCAGAATGCTTATTGTGACTTAGCATTTTTTAGAGTGTTCTAAGAAAATAAACCTGCAAGTCAGCCCCGCTCCAAAAAGTATATCTTAAATTTGACTCCTGCTTCTGAATTTTCCAAAGATGTTTGCCTCTTCTGCTTCTATCTCTGAAGTCCTCCCACTTGTGAACAAAGTCTCAGAGCTTTACTAAAGTTGCTTGCTTTTAGTTTCATAAAAAGATTCACAAGGTTACTAAAATGGTTTGCAATCAATGCCTTATTTTTCTCAGGACTATGTTCCATATTTAGTTTGATTTAAGAGTAAAAGCATTAAAGAAGATATGACTAGGCAGACTCAGGTAATTAAAACATTTTTGGAATGTAATAAGCAATTGGCTGCTAAATTTTTTTCCTGTTAATTGGAATTTTTAAGAAATTGAAATAAGTAGCTATGTGTCGAATCTGATTATCCCCTACAGGCATGAAACAAAGTTATTTTAGGGGACTATAAGCACATTTGGTTATACAAATTTTGAGCTAAGAGGTTATCTTGAGTACTGTTTGACAGCAGCTGCTGTGTTAAAGTCAGAGCTTCCTGGGAGGGAAACATCCACCAAAAATGTATGAAGGGCAGAGGGATGGGGTTGAGGATTTAAAATCAAGCTACCAGCATTAGCTCCTAGCGTCCACCCCAGTTCTGCTACTCACCAGCTATGTGATGTGTTAACGTTATTACATATTTAGGTTTGATTTTATCATCTGAAAATTGTAATAGGAAGAATCTACTTCATAGTAGTATTGTTAAGATTGAGTTATGACTTATCGATCCTGGCATATAGAAAGTGTTTTATCTTCTTAATAGAGTTTCTGACCAGATGGGTTTCACAGAGTGTTATGAGAAGGAAGGGTTCTTGAGGGTGAGGGGAGATTTGATAAATGAAGCAAATTGTGAGATGCAAAGTCTTGGAGAGATGTTACTTTCTTGGGCCAGAAGGAATAAGCCAGCATCACAGGACATGAGAAGTAGACTTGCTAAAATCATTCTTCCTAATTGCTATAAGATTTGAAGAATTCTGTCTATTACATTGTTAAGTATTATCTAATTTATATATATATAGCTAAATAATTACAATAATTATATTTGAACATACAAATATGGACGAAAGAATTTTGAAATAAGCCCATGTAATGGGTAATAATTTGATAACAAATCATGCAGTTTTTGAAAATTCTGCTTTAAAAGCCAGATTTCACTTAATTATTTTCATATATTATATCTTGATTCCCCTCAAGAGTTTTATTCTAATGTAATATTCAGAGGCCTGCAAGTCTTGTTATTAGTCTTTTACTAATTTCAGAGTGAAATGTGTAGCTGTAGATCTAGATATGCATGTATAAATTTAGGTTTTAAGTTTTCTATAATTCTCCAACTAAGATAACAGGCATGTTTGAGGGCAATAATAAGATGGATTGGATGTAATTGAAGGACATTGGTTGAGGGTCTTGAGCACTTCAGGGGTGGTACATAAGAACTTTAAACATTTTTTAATTTGTTTTTTTGGGGGTTGTTTGGGCCATACCCCGTAGCACTCAGGGGTTACTCCAGGCTCTGCGTTCAGAAATCATTCCTGGATGGCTCTGGGGACCATTTGAGATGCTGGAGATCCGTTGGCTGCCTGCAAGGCAAATGTCCTACCAGTATGCTCCAGACCCCCCCGCCAAAGAAAAAATATAAACTTATTAGACATTTTAAATATGTCACCCCGAAATGATCAGCTTGTTAAAAAAAAGTTTCCTGGAGCCAGGACAGACCCAGGTTCAATCCCCGGCATCTCTTATGGTCCCCTAACCTGGCAGGCATGATTTCTGAGTGCAGAGCCAGAAGTACCCCTGAGCATCACTAGATGTGGCCTAACAAAACAAAACAAAAGGTTCCCAAGGTGGAAAACCATTCATTGGTGGAGGGATGATGCTGTCACTGGAAATGGAAGTGGTTTGGAGTATTGTGTACTTGCAACTTTATGATTTTAATAGTGTTGTCCATCATGATACCTCAATAAAGATTGGAAAAGAAGAAAACAATGCTTAAGATTAAAATCTGTACCTAAGATTCCAAGCACAAAATGTCATGTGGTTTGAGTCATTAAATTTAATTATCGCTCCTGTGCAGTTTGTTTAAATAATTTCAATATGTTTTATTGAATTTCATTGAATATGTTTTATTTTGATTAGTTATTTTTAATAGATACGTTTCTCAATGAGATGAGTCCTTTGCATCTCAAATATTCATCTTTCTGTAGGTTAATATTGTTGCTAAAATGACATATTTCAACACTGGTTTTGGTTTTTTGGTGTTTTTTTTTCTTTTATAAATGAAATCTCACTAACATTCAGAGGTAGATACGTAGGTCATTTCGTTTCTTGACTCCATGAGAAGTAGATAGAATCCATCTTTCTTCCAGAAGTTACCTTAATAAGGAACATGTTTTATAGAAGTGCACTAAATTACTGATATTTATTGATCAGCTTATTAGGAAGTTTGCATTCATATATATAGTTCTGTCAGTGGAGAAGATGGGTGTAAGACAAAGTATTTTTCTTCTATTCTTCTCTCCCTTGTCCCATGCCAGCCCATTCCTGAATCATAGGGAAAATAATAGGAAAGCTTGGTTGGGAGCAATTTTATTTACCTTCTAGGTAAATAAAAGGCTTATTTAACTCTCAGGTAAATAAAAGGTTTTAGTTATATTTTAACATTGGGAATTTATTACTTTTGTTTGGGGGCACACCCAGTTAGTGCTTAGTGCCTTCTCCTGGCTCTACACTCAGAGATCACTCCTGGCAAAGCTCAAAGGACCATATTTGCTACTAGGAAATAAATTCACGTTTGGTGCATGCAAGGCAAGAGCCCACCTGCTACACTATCTCTGCAAATTTTGATTTGGAAGGCTCTTTTTGTATGTATGTTTCAGTTGGGGAGGGGGGAGGTTGTACCTGGCAATGCTCGGGATTTACTCCTGGTTGTGCATGAAAGGACACTCTTGACAATCCCTAGGGGACTATATGGGGTGCCAGGGATTGAACCTATGTGAGACAAATGCTTTACCTTCTGTACTGTCTCTTTAGCCCCTGATTTTGGATGTTCAATTCTTAGTGATAAGGGTATGTTCTCTCTAAACAGCTTCCCAAAGATATGTTGTTTACTAAGATTTGTATTTAGTATAACAGATACAACTTCCTATTTTTATTAAGTATTTTTCACTAGTCTTATTCATCATTGGTATAATTTTTCCTTTAGTCTTCCTGCTATTTGTGGCTACTACCCATGCTGGTGCTCTAGGAACCATGCAATGCTTGAGATCAAGTCCTCAGGCCTTGCCACATGCAAAGAATATTTGCTAACATTTGAGCTATATTCCTGGCCTCTTAACTGGTATAATTTCTAACCAAAATTGCAGCTTATATGATCAAATGCTATATTTTATGTAAATACAGTTATGCCTGTATACTACTGAAAAGTAAGACATAAAATTAATAGTTTACTTCATCAATGAAGTAATTGTTTCATTCTTTATAAATAAAACAAAGTGGTGCATCGTGGTTTTTAGATTTGAGGTTTGGAAAACAGTTTGCTAAACTTTGTATTCATAAAAGCAGATGTAAAAATTTCACTAATAGAAAGATAATTAATGTGACCATCCAAACATCTGAAAATCAGTTAGTACACTTAGGTCAGTGCTTCTTAAACATTATCCCTCATAAACTCATGCCACCTGACCTGGATATACAGTTATAAAATTATATACATATCATTTACCGGAACAAAAATAAAAAATTTATCTCACAACAAATATTTTGAGAATCTTAAATTCTATTATGATACCCCATGTGGAATCACAACCTACAACTTAAGAAACTAAGCCTTAGGCAAGGCCCACAGTGGCTCCACATTGCAGATCTGGGGAAAAGAACTTTTTGGCCTGCCCAGGGTGCTGGATCACACAAACCTGATCAGTGGCTAGTTGAGCTGTGGATCTGCATCAGACAACTAACCCACCCACCCATACAGGTAGAGGCCTAACCCTAACCCTAACCATAACCCTAACCCTAACAGTGTTTAAAAGGGGGAAAAAAAGGAAGACTGAGAACAATAGAGAGGGAGGGTGAGAAGAAAGATGTCAGCCATATAGGCAAACAGTGGGGACTGTGATAAAGGAACTGGGCACATTATTGATGGGAATTGTGCATTAGTCGACATTGTCTGACTAAACCTCAATCATGAACAACTGTGTACATATCCCATGGTCATTTAATTGAAAAATGTACTCAGAGAAAAAAGAATCTGATAATTGATTTCTGCTGTGTCTCTGAAGCTTGGCAGACATCTTGGGCCTTTTATCTGCTTGCTTAGGCCTGGGACTTGATCTTCTTTGGCATTATTCCCTGCGGGCTCATCTTTGGAGGTGAGGCGTCCTGCCCAGAGACAGTGGAAATAGCTAGTTTCTGCTGTGTCTCTGAAGCACGGCAGACATCTTGAGCCTTTTCTCTGCTTGCTTTGGCCTGGGACTGGATCTTAGTTGACATTCTTTTCCTGAGAACTTGTCTCCTTCTCCTTTGGAGATGATTGATCCGGCCCACAAAAGTTGGAGCCAGAGAAGCATGGCTGCTTCAATTTGCTTTGTGGCCGCTTGCATCATCTAGCCGATGAATACCACCAAAATACATAGAAAAAACACAATACAAGCATGACAATGGGGAAACAACACAGGCCAAAACCAGCCATAGAGAATGAAAATGGCAAACCACTTAGTCTCTCAGATATGGAGTTTAGAGAATAAAAATGGAGGATGTTCACAGAACTCAAAGAAAGCAGAGATCGAGTTGAACAGAATGCTAATAAGAATCAATGTGATATGAAGATAGAAATCAGAAAACTCCAAACTGAAATAAAAGGTGTGAAAAGCTCAGTAGATTAATTGAAAACCTCAGCGGAAAGCCTCTCTAACAGGGTAACAGAAGATGAGGATAGAATCTGTGAGCTGGAAGATGAGATGTATAACAAATCCATACAACAGAGGAGATTGGGGGGGGGGAGCCTTAAAGCAATTGATCATGCAATGGGAAAATTACACAAAGAATGTGAACAAATGAAAATAGAAGTTTTTGATGAAACCAAAAGAAACAATTTAAGAATCATTGGAGTACCAGATACCCAGGAAGAAAATCTCTAGGAAGAGTCAAATATCAAGGACATCATTACAAAGAAACTACAAGAGCCAGAAGACAACCAGCTAAAAGAGACCCAAGGAAAAGAACCCCAAGACACATTCTAGTCACAATGACAAATCCCAAAGATAGGGATAGAATACTGAAAGCAGCAAGATCAGAAAGGGAAATTACATTCCACGGAGCATCCTTAAGATTTACAGCAGACCATCACAAGAAACCCTCAAGGCCAGAAGGCAGTGGTGGGACATAGTGACAAAACTCAATGAAATAAATGCTTTGCATAGAATACTGCACCCAGCAAGACTCACTTTCAAGTTTGAAAGAAGTATATATAGCTTCACAGATAAACAATAGCTCAGAAACTTTGCAGACTCAAAAGCAGCCTTAAGAGAAAAATGGAAAGATCTACTTTAAGACAAGACTGACCAACAGACACACCAAACTTCTACACAAAGATGGCACTAAATCCCACGACAATTGTATCTCTTAATGTCAGTGGACTACATGCACCAGTATAGAGACACTGAGTAGCTAAAATCTCAATCCAAACTTCTCTTGCTTACAAGAAACAGACCTGAATAGTCAGAACAAATATAGACTCAAAATAAAAGGCTGGAGGAAAATCATCCAAGAAAACAGCACCCTTAAAGAAGCTCAAGTGGCCATACTAATATCAGATGACACAAACTTAACACTCAGAAAAATTGTAAGGAACAAAGATGGATACTTTGTACTAAACAAGGGTTATGTACAACAGGAAGAAATCACACTCCTAAACATATATGCACCTAATGAGGGACCAGCAAAGTATTCAATTGTTGAAACCTGAAAAAAAGATATCAATAACAACACAATAATTGTGGGAGACTTCAACACTGGCGTGTCACCCCTTGATAGGTCAACCACACTGAAACCCAACAAAAATATACTAGGCCTGAAAAGAGAAATGAAAAAAAAGAGGCCTAGTAGATGTATAGAGGGCACTTTATCCCCAGAAACCTGGATACACTTTCTTTTCCAATGCACATGGGTCATTCTCCAGGATAGACCACATATACTACTGAACAACCTGTGGTCAAAGATGAAATCAAAGAGGAAATCAAAACATTCTTGGACACAAATGATAGTAAAAGACACAAAATAAAATAATTTATGGGACCCAGAAAAAGCGGTACTGAGAGGAAAATTTATAGCTTTGCAAGCACACATCAGGAAGAAGGGCCCTACATGAATACCTTATTGCCACAGCTTATAAAATTAGAAAATAATAACAAATGGAACCAAAACCAGGTAGGCAGAAGGAAATAACAAAGTATAGAGAGCAGAAATCAATGAAGTAGAAATCTAGAAAACAATGTGAAAGATCAACGGAAGCAAAAGTTGGTTCTTTGAAAAAATAAAATTGATAAACCATTGGCAAAACTCACAAAGAAATGGAGAGAGAGAAACTTGATAAACCAGATTAGAAATGAAAAGGGGGGGGGGAAATCACTACAGATACTGCAGAGATTCAAAGGGTAATCAGAGACTACTTTGATAAACTCCATGCCACGAAACATGAGAACCTGGCAGAAATGGACAAATTCTTGGACTCTTATAATCTTCCACGTTTAAATAAGGAAGAGGTAGCATATCTAATCAGCCCTATCTCTATTGAGGAAATTAAAATGGTGATCAAAAATCTTTCCAAAAACATAAGCACAGCCCCAGATGGGTTCTCTAATGAATTCTTTCAAACTTTTCAAGAGGAACTTCTTTCAATCATTTTAAGGCTCTTTTATAAAATCGAAGAAACAGGAACACTTCCAAATAGTTTCTGTGAAACTAACATCACCTTCATACCAAAACCAAATAGAGATGCTACCAAAAAAGAATGTTACAGACCAGTATCCCTGATGAACACAGATGCAAAGATTTTCAACAAAATCCTGACAAATAGGATCCAATGCCTCATCAAGATCATTCACGGGCCCGAAGAGATAGCATGGAGGTAAGGCATTTGCCTTGTATGCAGAAGGATGGTAGTTTGAATCCGGGCATTCCATATGGTCCCACGAGCCTGCCAGGAGTGATTTCTGAGTATAGAGCCAGGAGTAACACCTGAGCACTGCCAAGTGTGACCCAAAAATGAAAAAAGAATATCATTCACTACGATCAAGTAGGTTTCATCCAAGGAATGCAAGGATGGTTTAACATCTATAAATCAATCAACATAAATCATATGATTATATCAATAGATGCAGAGAAAGCATTCTGTAAGGTCCAATACCCATTCTTGATTAAAAAAAAATTTACTTCCATCATAAGTATAAGACCTGTATAACACTAGCTCTTTATTTTTTATTTCATTTTACTTATAATCATTTTTCTCTATACATATGTGAGCAAATATATATTTTTTATTTCTATTTTTATGTTTTTTAGGTGTGTGACTTGTTTCTCTGTACTTTTCACCCCCAAATGCACTGGCAATATAATGAAGCACCATTTCTTCCTGCAAAGGCACATTAAAAAGGGGAAATCCCACGTATATAAACAAGCTCTTATCTACTAGAGATAAGAACTCATACTTATTTACAATACAGGGGAATCTGCCACCTTGAAAATATGTCATGTGGATCCATCTTAGACACCAGAAGATTATACACTGACCATCCAGACATCAATCCTGAACCCCAGACATAGAATCAACACAGTTCTTCACAACAGCCACAGGAACCAAAGCCCACCTGGGACATCCTGAATACTACTCGATCTCCAACATGTGCCAGTTCTAATATGAGATCCTGACAATGAGGAAATTGGGAACAAATGGACATAAGAACAGATTATCCTACCTTACCAACTAATGATAAACCAAATTGGAAGACTTATCACACTATGGGCTGTGCAAAAGCCAAGAACATGATCTACAGATGACTGGCTGATAGAACCATGACCGGGCAGTATGTATTCTGGGACCAACAAGAAAGCCCTAGTCTAGGGTCTGGTCTATGTCCTACATAACAAACATGACCTCCAATGCCAGAGTCCTGACTAAGGCAATTGCAACTGAATGGGTCTTCCGGAATCATAACAAAAGACGATATCCCAGACTCCATCTGAGCTTCAGTGCAAGGGCCAAGACCACTAACCACAGAAGACAGATTAAAATGACATCGAGGAAACAGAACTTCTAAAATCACAAAGAAAGTTATCATCATAAGTTCCACTCCTTGACCTGTGCACAGACTGAGACCCCTAGATTTAGAGGTCTGTCTTTATCATCCAGATCGGAGCAGAAGTCTTCCATAGGGCACAAAAACACCAAGGGGAGAGTAAATGAACGTGAAAGGAGTCTATAGATAATCCCATGACAATATATTCCAAGGTATCTCTTAGGCCAGGGGTATTCCCATTTCGGATGACCCCAACATTTACTGTGCCTAAGTGGGGGCGGGGGGGAGAGACAAAAAAAACACTAAATACTTTTTTTTATCATTTTTTAAATTTTTTTATCTAGTTTTGATCGAATTCTTTGTTTTAGGGTAAATATTGAAGTAGTTGTCTATTTTTTAATTATATATTTACTTTTTCTTTCTTTTCTCTTTCTCCTTGCGCCTTGTCATATTTCCTATCTCAAGACCATGGCAACTATGTGGTGCATATTTTTATGGCTGCAGTGCTCACTGAATATCTTATTTGATCCCTCTTTTTGAACTGCTGTGGTGTTTCACCTTCCTCTTTTCCCCATCGTCTCTCAAACCAAGGACGAGAGCCTCTAGAATGACTCCGCTCATAGTCGGCGTAGTTGATTTTTACCCCATTATCTTTCTCTTCCTCAAACAAATCCACATAACTTGATCTTTCTAGCCCCGCCTCCCAACTAGAGGGGGCAATAATGGAGGCACCAAGACCAAACAGTTATAAGCCCACTAAGTAATTAACTAGACACAGAGGGGACTATGCATTCTAGCAGCCCCTGGGGGGAAGAGTGGAGGATATGGGAGGCAGGATGGGAGCGGTTGTGGGAGAACAATTCAGTGATGGGAATTCCCCTGATTCAATGTAAATATGTACCTGGAATATTACTGTGAACGATATGTAAAATAAAAATTATGTTAAAAAAACGATATGTAAAATAAAAATTATGTTTAAAAAAAACCTCATCAAGATGGGAATGATGGGACCGGAGTTACAGCATGGAGGTAAGATGTTTGCCTTGCATGCAGAAGGACAGTGGTTCAAATCCCAGCATCCCATATGGTCCCCTGAGCCTGCCAGGAGCGATTTCTGAGCATAAAGCAGAGAGTAATCCCTGAGAACTGCCGAGTGTGACCCCTTCCCCCCAAAAAAGATGGGAATGAAATGAACTCTTCTCAACATAGTCAATGACTTCTACCACAAGCTAATGGCAAATATTATCAATGGAAATAAACTAAAAGCCTTTTCCCTAAAATCTGGTACAGGACAAGAGACTACTCCTATTCAACTTAGTAGTAGAAATACTTGCCATAGCGATTAGGCAAGAAAATGATATCAAGTGCATCCAGATAGGTAAGGAAGAAGTCAAGCTCTCACTATTTGCAGATGACATGTTAGTATATTTAGAAAACCCTAAAGACTCTGCCAGAAAGCTTCTAGAAAATAAATAGATTCATATAGCAAAATGACAGGCTACAAAATTAACTCGTAAAAGTCAGTGGCCTTCTTATACATCAATAATGAGAGAGAAGAAAATAGATTTTAAAAAAGACAATCCCATTCACATTAGTGACCCACAAACTCAAATATCTTGGAGTCAACTTAAGTAAAGATGTGAAGGACTTATACAAAGAAAACTACAAAAACCTGCCAAGAAATAAGAGAGGACACAAGGAAATGGAGACACATGTATTGCCAGGATTAACATCATTAAAATGGCAATAGTTCCTAAAGCATTGTACAGATTTAATGCAATTCCTCTAAATATACCCATGATATTTTTCAAAGAAGTGTATCAAACGCTCCTGAAATTCATTTGGAACAATAAACACCCACAAATAGCTAAACTAATCCTTGGGAAAAGAAATATGGTAGACAATACTTTCTATCATTTTAAACTGTATTACAAAGCAATATTTATCAAACAGCATGATATTGGAATAAAGTCAAATCCTCAGTCAGTGGAATAGAGTATTCAGAGAAATTTCTCCAGACATATAATCACTCAATTTTTGATAAAGTGCAAGAAATCCTAAATGGATCAAGGAAAGCCTCTTCAACAAGTCACTTGTTAGCCACTTGCAAAACCTTGAACTAATCCCCCCATCTAACACCATGCACAAAGATCAAATCTAAATGGATTAAAGACCTTGATATGAGGCCTGAACATAAGGTATATAGTTTATACATATACCTATGTGTATATGTACACACTTATATATATCATTCCATGACATTGAGATTAAAGGCATCTTCAAGGAAGAAACAACACTTCCCAAACAATTGAAAGCAGAGATAAACAGTTGGGTCTATATTATGCTGAGAAGCTTCTGCACCTCAAAGGAAATAGTGACTAAGATACAAAAGCCACCCACAGAATGGGAGAAACTATTCACCCAATATCCATCATAAAAGGGAATAATATCGAAATTATATAAGGTACTGACAGAATTTAATAAGAAAATTTAGTAAGAAAATCCTCTTGTCAGCAAGATTTTTTGAGGATTCTGTTTATGGGTGATTGCCTTCCCACTGTAACGTGTTCATCTTGTCCTTTCTTTGCATCTTTGTCTTCAATAAAATTAAAAAATAAATTTAATAAGAAAAAAGCAGATAGTCCCATCCAAAAATGGATAGAAGAAGTGAACAGATATTTTGTCAAAGAAGAAATAAAAATGGCCAAAGGACACATGAAAAAATGTTCCACATCACTTAAAATTAGGGAGCTGTTAATAAAAACTACAATGAGATAGCATCTCACCACAGAAACTGGCATACATCACAAAGAACAAGAGCAATCAGTGCTGGCGTTGATGTGGAGGGAAAGAAACTCTTATTCACTGCTGGTGGAAATGCTGTCTAATCCAGCCTTTATGGAAAACTATATGGATATTCCTCAAAAATATGGAAATTGAGCTCTTATATGATCCAGCTATACCACTCCTAAGGATTAACCCTATGAACACAAAAATGTAATACAAAAATCCCTTCCTCACACCTATATATTCATTGCAGCACTATTTACAATACCCAGACTCTGGAAACAACCAAGTTGCCCTTCAACAGATTAATGACTAAGGAAACTGTGGTACATATACAAAATGGAATATTACGCATCCCTCGGGAGAGATAAAGTCATGAACATTTTCTATATGTGGGTGTACATGGAATCTATTATGTTGAGTGAAATAAGTCAGAGGGACTGAGATAGATACAGAATAGTCTCACTCATCTATGGATTTTAAGAAAAATTAAAGACATTACTGTAATAAGTTCCAGAGACAATAGTTAAGTGCTAGTAGGGCTGGAAGGACCAGCTCACAATTTGAGGCTCACCACAAGGAGTGGTGAACACTGTTAGGAAAATAACCACACTAACAGCTAGCATGACAGTGTTAAAGAATGAGAGAAGTAGAATCCCTGTCACGAATACAGCTCGGCATTGGTTGTAGGACTGTTGCACTCGTGAAGGGATTGTATTTTATTACTGAAACCTAACTATAAGCATGCTTGTAATCATTGTGTTTAAATAAAGATTTATAAAAAGAGAAAAGAAACTAATCTTGGATGACAAGTTATATCTTATAAAGGGTAATTTTTTTAAGTCGTCATGGAGGAAAAGGTTATCCAATAATTCTGTGAATTATTTTTTTGCTGGTTTTTCTTTTGAGGGGGCCACATCACTGATACTCAGGGATTACTCCTGACTATGCCCTCAGAAATCACTCCTGACTTGTTGGACTGTATGGGATGTTGGGGTTCGAACCCCAATCCATCCTAGGCTAGTGCGCACAAGGCAGACACCTTCTACTACTTGTGTCACCACCCAGGCCCCAATTCTGTGAATTATTTTTATACTTAGTATGTTTAGGTGTGAGTATGGTTTTTACAAATATGGTTAAAACAATATTTGATTTTGGAGCTTCATTTACAAGTTAATTTTATTATTATTGTGACAATTGTCATTTAAGTGTATGAAAGCAGTGTTAACTCCCAGTGAAATAAGTTCACAAAACCATATCACAAAAGTATATATAGACAAAAGATTTTTTTTTTTTTGGTTTTTCGGGCCACACCCATTTGATGCTCAGGGGTTACTCCTGGCTAAGCGCTCAGAAATTGCCCCTGGCTTGGGGGGACCATATGGAACGCTGGGGGATCGAACTGTGGTCCTTCCTTGGCTAGTATTTGCAAGGCAGATATCTTACCTCTAGCGCCACCTAACCGGCCCCAACAAAAGATATTTTTATATCTTGGCAATATATATGTGAAACTAAATCGTCCCAGATTGGAGTAGAGATTTTCTGAATAAGAAGTCTAGGTTTTCAGCTATTACTTCCTTAATTTCTGCCATGAATTAATGGCTCTGTCTCCCACCACTCTCTGTTCAGATATATCCTCCAGATTTATAGGATTTTGTATTGATGACAAATACCAGTTACATTTGTTTGAAGGCTTACCTATGTCTCTGGGAATTTCTGCTGCTGTGCTTCATCTTCTTTGGTAAGTGTTTGACAGTGGCTTTCATTCCATCTTGCTGGGATAATTTGTATTCATTGCTTGTTGATAAGTCTGGTATCTGGGTGAGTGATCTCTTTCCTGTGTTTATCCCAAGTGTTGGACCTGTCCTTTAACTGTTGGAGTGTGGTTTCTGATCTAACTGGTGTCTTCCTTGCGAAAGATTACTTTGCACTTCAGAATTGGTCTCAGGGTGCTCTGGGAAGTGAAGCGCCTTTAACTGTCTTGTGCAAGATAATGTTGGATTAGATTGTCCAGATTGATTTCATCAAAACTTGATTACGGGGTTTCTCAGTCATACTGAGAAAATGCCCCCAGGATTCTACAGGCCATCTCTGAATTCTCAGTATGATCCTTCTTGGTTTCTCAGGATTGGTACTAAGCAACAAAATCAAGAGGGTGAGACCTTGGGGCCGGAGAGATAGCACAGTGGTAAGGCGTTTGTCTTAGACGCATAAGGACGGTGTTTTGAATCCCGGCATCCCATGTGGGCCCCCAAGCCTGCCAGGAGCGATTTCTGAGCATAGAGCCAGGAGTAACCCCTGAGCGCTGTCGAGTGTGACACCAAAACAAAAACAAAAAAAAGAGGGTGAGACCTTAACTTTTCTGTCCCTTTCCTGGCCCACTCAAAGGGAGAAGGCTTCCAGGAGACCAGCATCCTTCCAAGAGAGTCTCTGACACTCTTTGAGTCCAAAGCTGAGGCCCTCCAGTGTTTGTTCACTATAAGCAGACTAAGCCCAGCTCTTAGTCCAGTCTTCCCTGCTTAGTTCAGCTGATTTCCAGTCTTCCTGGACACCAGTTTTCATTCTTAAATGCTAGAAATCATATTTTTGTATGAAAATAGTATGTAGTATTTATCTGGATATTTGTATACTATGGGTACTGTGTGCATATTTATATGCATTTATTATCTTTATGTATGTATGTGTATATCACATACATCTTTATATATTATTTGTATACATATACATATTTGTATCTACTCTTTTGATAAATACTTTCCACCTTATAATCTCCAAGAAATTCATGCCTAGCTCTTAGCCACTATTGAGCCACTAATGAGGACACCTGCAAATACCTGAGTGTTTTGTGTACACACACATATAGAAATAGAGTATTTTGTATATGTCTGTTTTTAGCATTAACTTCATCACAGCCCACCCCTACCCAACTAGCTTACTGCAGTAGATCCTCTCCTCATATCTCTTAATGGCAGGACCAGGAGTTACAGCTTTTTTCAACTGCTCACAGCATTCTCAACATGGGAATACCTGGTTTTATTCTTTGTCCCATCAGGGGACGCCTAGCACCTTGTACCATTTGCTTTTGCTCCTTTTCTCTATGTTAAATGAGGGGGGACTCCTGCAGGATAGGTCTCTATTTGTACTTAAACTACCTAATTAGCATCTACTATGATTGCAGATAGTATTTTAAGATAGTTGGTTTTAAAGCAATTCTAGATTCGATCCCCAGCATCACATATGTTCTCCATAAGCCCCACCAGGAACAAGCCCCACCAGGAACAGGCAAGTGTGGCCCCCACAGAAAATAAATTAACGAAGATAAAGATTAAAAACTTAAAAAAAAAAAAGTGTTCTGACAGGCCTTGACCCACTTTACTCAGTTAAATACTCTTGCAACAAATCAGATTCTAAATCAGAGCCCTTTCTGCTTTGTTTTAGGGTGTGGAGAGGTGGGTGTCTCCCAAGTGAGGTGTTCAGGTGCTCATGGTTGATGATGGTCAGGCTGGCCGAATCGGTGCTCAGCCTGGTACAGTGATGCTGCTGGGGCCACATGACCACAGACAGTAGTGCTGGGCACAGAGACAGCAGGGGTCAACTTGGTTCTTGTGCATGAAAAGCTTGTTTGTTGCCCTGAACTGTCTCCTAGGCTCTCCTTTCTTAGAATAATCTGGAGGGTTATCCCGTACCTAGAACTGCTAGGTTTCGATGAAGGAACTGCAATCCTTGGCCTCACTGCAACTCGTCTCCCAATGAGAAATGATGGTTGAGAGGTTTAGTGCTGTTTGCCTGTGATCTCGTTTTCAGAATTCTCTTAGGCTCAGGGCCAAGAGTGAATGGGTTGTTAAAAAGTAATGTATATGTACCCAGAATTGTGCTATATGTCATTTGCCCATGTAACTATCACCCTCACTCCAACAAATATTGTGCTCAACATATAAAGTTAAGTCGGAAAAGATGCCTA
Organism: Suncus etruscus; assembly: GCF_024139225.1. Classification (NCBI taxonomy): domain Eukaryota; kingdom Metazoa; phylum Chordata; class Mammalia; order Eulipotyphla; family Soricidae; genus Suncus; species Suncus etruscus. Next base: position 166,722,689 of record NC_064849.1, read on the forward strand.
GCTTTTTGAGAAGTTTCTCTTTAAATATGCACATTTGCTCAAGATAGATTATTTATTTCTCCTCTTTTGATCCATTTGAAGCTTTATATAGCCCAATTTGCTTCCCCCAGTCGATTCCCAAAATATCATCATGAACCTTGAGCACTGTGAGTGAGAGCCCTGGTAGCTTCCAAATAATAGCAAAAACATCTGAGTTTGTTTTGTTTTTTTAAATGACAGTGTTGGGCTGGAGAGTTAGTACAGTGGGTGAGGCACTTGTCTTTATGTTTATAATCTTGGTTTGATCCTCAGCATTGTGTTTCTTCCCCAGAGCCTACTAGGATTGATCCCTGAGCAACACTAGTATGGTCCCAAAACAAAAAAATACAAACAGAAAAAGGTAATAGAGAGAGTGTGTAAGACCATTTTGTTCATGTCTGTAAGACTGTAACAGCCTCTGGAGTGTATGTGCACAGTGGAATTAGAGAATGCTGTCTCTAGCATTATGAAAGAAAGACTTTTTTAAAAATGCTTTTTAATTTAGTCAGTGTGAAATGACAATTATTTTTTATTGGATTTCAGGCATACAATGTTTCAACAACCTCTCCACCAGTGGTTACTTCCATCTACCAATGTCCCACTTCCATTTTCCTTCTAATCTGCTTCTACAAGAGGAACGTGTGTGTGTGTGTGTGTGTGTGTGTGTGTGTGTGTGTGTATTGTACTGTGTTTAATAATATTTATGATAGGACTCCTACTCCTCTTCTTTCTCTTTCTTCTCATATCCACCTAATTCTCATTCTCCTCCTTCCAGTTCAGCACTTTTCTCCACCATAAATATTATCCCCACCTGCCCTCTTCCCTAAGTGGGTGGTGGGTATATTTCCTACTGAATCCCAGGACTCATACTCTTTGTTTCCGTTGCCTTTTGGCATATGTTATTTATTATTACATTTGACTTTTCTAGTCTAGCTCTTCACTTGTGTGGATATGACCTTACCCTTCAATGCCTGTGTTAATAAGATAAATTCTCCATTCTCAGTTCTCTAAAGGGAAGAGTTTGAGGCTGTAGCAGTTTTTCTTTGTTAAAATCTGGGAATGGCTTCACCTTTATGCTATATCCCCTATGAACTACTCATAAGTTAGGTGCTGTTGGCCTTTTTGGGAAGGAGGGAAGGAAGGAAGGAAGGAAGGAAGGAAGGAAGGGAGGGAGGGAGGGAGGGAGGGAGGGAGGGAGGGAGGAAGGAAGGAAGGAAGGAAGGAAGGAAGGAAGGAAGGAAGGAAGGAAGGAAGGAAGGAAGGAAGGAAGGAAGGAAGGAAGGAAGGAAGGAAGGAAGGAAGGCAAAAAGGCAAAGACCTCTGAAAACATTGGCCTTCCTTGCTTGAGGTGAAGCTACTTTGGTGATAGTAGCTTTGCTGCCACACTCTCAAAATCTAGCTGCCCGCTGATATCCCTACTTCATTCCTTGAGCTCCTCTGGGAATGACATGCCTTAGGGACTCACTACCACAGTAGGAAAAGTGTACCCACCTCTATTTCTTTCATACATGGTCCTGAAAAAATAGCAAATTATTCATGGGAAACTCAGGGACTTCTTCAACACCCTGTGGAGTGTATTTTGTTTTATAATAATCAGTATATTAAGCCTGAGCTTATTTTAAGTCTCTGGCACGGAATTTAAATTACGGTCTTGCTGATTATGAATAGACTACAGATGTTTTAAAAGGTCTTTAAGCATTGTTGCCACACTGGAGCTGAGTATAATTCTAAGATGAAGCAAGATCATTTTCTCAATGGAAGTAATGTATTTTTGCTAGAGGTAATGTGAAATTATATCTTTTCTTCTCAGTGTGTATGGTTTCTGTAAATGTTTCTAGAAATACGTGATAAGGAATTATCAGTGCAAGCTTGTCTTTGTTAAAGTAATTTGGTTCGGTGTGTACAGTTGATCTCTGAGAGAATAAGTACTCTGGAGTGGAGAAAACATAAGACAAGGCTAAAACCCTATACTTGTTACCAGCAGACAATGCTTGTTCTTCAACCTCCCCCTAGCTATCCTTGAATACTATCATCCCTGTTGTAAATTTATTTTGAGACATGTTTGCTTCATTTATAGATGGCTATCAATTAAAATTTTGTTGACATTTTATTTGATTTTAGAAAGTATTGTGGCTAGTTTTTATTTAATATGACATATCCTCATTCAAGAAAATGCTTTTTTACTGAAGTACAATTCTCATGCTCTCTATTTCTGTTGCCTATGGGCATTTGTTATTATATTTCTTTACATCTATTGTGTTACTTTATATACCATATATAGAAGAAATTGTTATGTGACTGTCCTCCCTCTAATTTCAGTCAGCACGAAGCTCTTCAGATCTATACATATAGCAGAATATTGCATGATTTTATCTTTTCTGATGGCTGAATAGTATTCTGCTGTGTTTATATGCCATGGTTTCTTTATCCAGTTCTTGAGCACTGAGGCATTACGCATAATACAACTTCATAAGTAACAGCTCTATAAATCTCAGTGCCTTAAAATTTATTTTTAGAGGTGCCTATAACAGAGGCAGTCTGGTGGGTGGGAGAGAAACTAGGGACATTTGTAGAGAGAAATGGATAGTGGTGAAGGGTTTGGTGTTTGGTGTGGGAACATTATATACCTGACATCCAAATGTGACTAAGTTGATAATTACTGGTGACTAAATTAAAAAAAAAAGAAAAAGAAAAATAATATACTGTTATCAATGCTTATGTGAAGGGTTTTTTTATTGTGGTTTATTTTTTCACCTTCCAATAGTTTTAGAGTTATTTGGATCAGCTATCTTAGCAACTACTTCAGTTAATTTGTGAGCAAGAAATATATTTGTATACTTAACTGGCAGAGGTGGTGGTTCAGACTGTGATCATAAAGCATTTAAGAGAGGAAGTCCTCCACTTCTCCTTCTTATGGATATCAGACTCATCACCATTGTTCTGAACATAGTAAGACACGAAAGTTAGTGCTGGTGAAAGTTGTTACTGGTAACTTAGTGCCTGGACATTATTTTTCCCTCTTCCTTCCCTTAAATATTTTGTCTGTTGATTGTGGTGCTCATACATATTTGATTGCACAGTACTGGGAGGTGGGGTAAAGTGATGTGTCACACAATTGTTGTGGCTCTAGGGATCATGGTGGTAGTGCTGGGATGGAACTCACAACCTCCAACTTGAGTAACTGGTTTTCTATTTCTGAACCATAATCCTGGTTCCAGGAATTTATGTTCTTCTGCAGAGCCCACATATTCTAACTTCTGTTATTTTGTTGCCTACAACGTTTGGAGAGATTTTTTGACACATAAAAGCCATCATTATTCCCCTTCTTCCCAACCTACTTTTCTTTACACAACCTGTGTTGTATAAACGACGAAACTCTCAGGTTGTATTCTTTTAAGTTGTATGTGTGTACATGTGTGTGTTTTTTTTTGGAAGGGGCATGGCAGTGTTCAGGGCTTACTCCTGGCTCTTCATTCGGGGATCACCTCTAGCAGACCTTAGGGAACCATAAGAGGTTCAAGGGATCCAAGCCAGGTCAGGCATATGCAAAACAGGCACTTTACATGCTGTACTTTCTCTCCAGCCCTAGAAGAAAAATTACTCATCATTCCTTTTGAATGAACAAATTTAGAAAGCACCCCACACTCCAGTTGTACCTTTGACTACTAGTACTACACTGCCCCTGAATCCATTCAGCCCAGACAGCACCTCCAGGAAGCAATGATCTAGTGTGCTAATGATTCCTCCCAGAGTGACTGACATCATGTAAAGAGTTGAGAGAGGAAGAAAGGGGCAGGGGGAGTGTGTAATGACTAATCACTTCAGATTAGATGTTCATGTTCTTGAAATACAGAAACCTTGACAGTGAAATAGGATTGATTGGGTCAGACTTGATATTTTACCACTCCCCTAATTTTTCTATCTTACAGGATCCTATATTAAAGGATTTTTACTGGATGTCTTTCTTACAGGATCCTTTTAGGCACACTCCATCTTCTTTATAAACTTCTCTATCTCTGAGGAAGACCCAAAGTATCACCAGGACCTGAAAGTAGAGTCAGGGTAGAATAACAGTAAAGCACTTTAAGCTTACCCCAAAAAAGAAGAATTATAAAAGCTTCATGAATCTGGGGCTTTTTCAAGTTGTTTTCTGTTTTACATAGCAAAGGGCAAGATGAATAGCTCCCTAACAAGTGGTCCTAAGAGATACCAAACTCAGTTAAAAATGATTTAAATTTTGGGGCTTTCTCCAGATAGACTCCACAAATATTAATATATCAATATCACTTTCAGCAATAAATTATCTCCTTGGATCTCCTAGATCACAGATCGAGATCAGAGATTATGGGTAATAATGCTGCTTATTAAGCAATGAAGTAATTCTTTTTTTTTTTTTTTTGGCTCATACTTGCTGTGCTTGGGGTCTCTTCTGGCAGTCTCTGGAGACAATATGTACAACTGGTGATCAAACCTAGGTTGTCCATTCACAAAGCAAGTACCTAGCAAGTGCTATCTCTTTGGAGCCATAATAGACATTATTTTTTTACTGCTTAAGAAGTACAATGTATGGGCCGGTGAGGTGGAACTAGAGTAAGGCGTCTGCCTTGCAAGCGCTAGCCAAGGAAGGACCGTGGTTCGATCTCCCGGCGTCCCATATGGTCCCCCCCAAGCCAGGGACAATTTCTGAGCGCTTAGCCAGGAGTATTCCCTGAGCATCAAACGGGTGTACACCCCCACAAAAAAAAAAAGAATTCCTAATGTAGGACCGGAGAGATAGTATACAAGTAAGGCATTTGCCTTCCATGCAAAGGACAGTGGTTCAGATCCCGGTATCCCGGGATATCCATGGTCCCCCATGCCTGCCAGAAGCGATTTCTGAGCACAGAACCAGGAGTAACCCCTGAGTGCTGCCGGGTTTGACCCCCCCCCCCAAAAGAAACAAAAAACAAAATAAAAAGATTTCCCAATGTAAGGGAAGAATATTGGAAATGTTTGATGGAATGTCTTGCTGAGAAATAACAGTGAAAAGAGGTGGCTAGTCTTCTCTCCTTTTATTTATTCTTTGTACTTGGAAAATTATTAGAAAATAATTTACATGTTCAATTTTACTAATATTTGTTTTCAACCTCTTTTCCTCTTGTTTGTGCCCCTGAACAAATATCTACCCTATGATAAATAATCTTGAGTAAGGTAAATTAGCCCATGAGAAATGATAAAGATAGAATGTTAAAATAAGAAAAATGTATGTAACTTTGGAAAAGGTACTATACAATATATTAAAAAATATAAGACAAGTCATTTCTACCAATGTTTCATTTTTTAAATTTAGGGATAGAAGGACAGTCTGTGGAAATATCTAATACTGTGGACATTCGGAAGAAATCTAACTATGAGATTGCAATGAAAATTTCTTCGGGCATAAATAGTCAAAACAGATTTTATACTGACCTAAATGGATACCAGGTAAGTTCTTCCTTAAAATGTCTATACCATGGTTATATTAGTGTGTAATTTATATATATGGTGATGGAGGAGTTTATTTTGGGTCCTTTGACAAATATGCTTAAGTTGCAAATGTTTCTAAAATAAAGTTTAATTTTAATATATACTAGTAGATTCCATGTTAGACCAAATTTGCAAAGCTAGAACAAATATATGGAAGACTATTTTATAGAGGCTCTATAAGGTTTATATTTGGAGGGCACACAAAGTCAGAGGAAGATTTTATGGCATTTTGCATGTTCAATATCATAATACCAAAAAATATGACAAAATCATGTAATAGAGGTAGGACCAGGTTTAATTGTTTCATTTTTCCTCATAATAAACTCATGCATATTATCCCATATTTCTCTTCAAATGTATAATTATCGACTCAAATTTCAAGAATACCTTTCCATCACCTTTATTGATATACATATTTAAGACATACAAAAACAAATATATATATATGTGTGTGTGTGTGTGTGTGTGTGTGTGTGTGTTTGTGTTTAATGTTTGCAAAGTTAAAGATCTGATTGTCTTTATTGAGCAGTTTATGAATCAGTTGCATTCTGTGAAGCAAGATGAAAGACCTGTAAGGATTAAAGCAGGAGTTCCTAATCTTTAGCACCCCTTAGAAATGTGCCTTCTAGAAATGAAAAGAAAGAAATCACTCCAGTTGCACCCAGTTTACTCCCTTGAGCTTCCAGCATCCCACAGAGTAGATGTTCTGCCACTTTGGGAAACAGTAGTTGGTTTACAGTAAAAGGAAGATTTTCTGGTGAATAAAAAGAACATGGGACAAAATTATTAGCTAAAAAGAAAACAAGGCTCTTTCTCTTGGGAAGGAGTAGTGAGGAGGGACTGGCAAATTATCTCACTCTGCTCTGGAAACTCTCTTTAATTAGCTTCAAAATTTCTCCCCCGTCCTATCCCAAACTACTATTGGTTTGGTATTAAGTTAAAGTTTGGCATGGACTGTTCATTCTTCTCTTTTGTGGGGGTGGGGGGCACACCCAGTGGTGTTCAGAAGTTACTCCTGGCTCTGGGCCAGAAATCTCTCCTGGCAGGCTCGGGGACCATATGGGAGATGTGAGGAATCGAACCCAGGTCCATCCTGGGTGGGTCATGTGCAAGGCAAAGGCCCTACTGCTGTGCTCTCTCTCCAGCCCCCAAACATAATCAAGAAATTTAGGTATGTGTATATTTAACTAAAATTTTCACCAAATAGTTTAAACTAGAAATGAGAAAATTTAGTCAATTTTATTTTCAGACTGTTAGGTCTCTTATTTCATAAAAGTTCTTCTGATTTTTACCTAAATTTTGTATTCAAACTTTATATATATTATAGCATGTCTTTAATAATACTATTAAAATATTGGCATGTTTTTGAGATATTAGTATTTTGGGAATTTCTGGTGATGAATAGAAATAATTTCAGAATGAATTGAAATTTTACAACTGGAATTAGTGGAAGGGATTGGGATAATTTCCTTTTCTACAGTTTCCTGCAAAAGTTAAATTTAACTTTGTTCCAGTGCACAAAATTAGCAGCATGATTTTGAATTAGCATGTAAATTCTACTACAGCTGTTAGATTTTTAAATGAAGCCCCTATTTAATGGTGATTCATTTTCCTTATATACAAAAGAAATGCTTTCTTAAAATTGACAGAAGCAATTATTCCCATGTGTGTGGGGGTGTATTCATGAGTGAAAAAAATATTAGTAAAACGAATAAAAATGAATTTTCTTTTCAGGGATTAAGCATTTGAATAAATAAGAAAATATTATTTTTAAATGTATGACCTAAATATTTCTGCTTTAGGCCATTATTTTGAGCTTGGAAAAAGTGGGCTTAGGCAAAACCGAAATTATGACCCACAGAAGGGGACTGTGAGTGATTGTGACACAGGGGTGACAGTTTTAAGTATCAATTTGAAATAGAATAAGAACTCGACTGGACTTGGACCCTTAGGTCCATTAAGAAGCCCAGCCTATAAATACTGAACAAATTGCATTTCAAGGCAAAACATTGTATTCGACCTACACATATTTCAGAGAAAGCGAATAATTTTACAGTTTCCTCAGCAGCAGGGGTAATTCCTAGCTCAACTGCTGGTGCAGAGTGAAGCAGCTAGTCTATTTTATGACCTTGTTGAGTGGCAGTCATGAGCAACTCAGCCTTCACTGTTTGATTTCCACTAGACTTATGCCACCTTTATGTTGTCTTTCACTGCATACCCTAATTTAAACATGCAAGGCAAACAAGCATGGTCAGCACCTGGAGTCAAATGTAGTATTTACCTACTAGAGCAAGAAAGTTTCCAAATTGAATGGATGCTTTTGAATTCTCAAGTCCCACTCAGAATCCCTGCTGTTGGATGGGATGTCAGTCATGACACTGTTCTATTCTGTCTCCCTTATACTCAGGCATATTCTTAGTAATCGTGGTCTGAGAAAAAGAGCTCCTGCCTCCTGTAACTTGAGAGACAAAGAAACTTAGACGGTTTATATATATATAAGTATATGAATTAAGAGGTCAGAGAGAGTACAACAAATCAGGTGCTTATCTAGCAAGGGTTTGTTCCTCAGTACCACATATAGTTCTCCATGCACTGCCACAAATGTTCCCTGAGCACTGCCAGATCCAAGTGTAATCTCAGACATAAACAAGTATGAGTTAATTTGAATGAGAGAATTAGGATTAGAAAGAAAAAATGGAGAATTATTTAAACTAACTTTTGTTGTTCAAAGCATTGTCTGGATGTATTTTACCAGTTTACCAATTTCCTAGGGCTGATTTCTCAATTACCACCAAAAAGTAGATGGCTAGAAGCAGAAATTGATTCCTTGCAGTTCTAGATGCGAAAAATTCTAAATCAAGAACCATGTTCTCTCCAAAGGTGTCAGGGCTATATCCTTCCTTGTCTTTGGCTTGCAGACATATCACTCTAATCTGCCTTTTGATCATGTGGTATTTCCCCATGCCTATATATGTATCCATATTCTCCCACTCTTACTGAATTAGAACCCACTGTCATTCACTATTGATCAGCTATATCTCCATGCACTGTATTTCAAACTGCTGGCGAGAATTGGCCTGTTCAGTATGACCGGATAGTGGAAGCACATACTATTGGAGTTGATAAAACCATTAAAGATTTTATTTGTGAAAGTATCCAGTAGTGTGTCTGCATTAATCGTACTCAAGACATGGAGTATATTTACCTGCATTTTGCATCTGTCTTCTCAAGTTCTGTAGCAAACTTTAATAGTTGAAAATATTTGCTTTTATATGATGCAAGTAATATTCTTAACAGGGTGTTGATGTCTCCTTCTGAAGCGTGAATAAGTCTTTTTCACTGGAACTAGTGTAGTACATTGTAGCTCTCTCTCCAGAAATAAAGGTGGACTCACTCAGACCAAGAAAATTGGAAACTTTCTATATAGAAACTAGACAGGAGTAAGCAATGAATAGTTTTAAAATAAAAATACGCATTTTTATTATAATATGTTAGAGGATTTGGGTGATACTTTTAGTATTTATTAAAACTGATTTTAGAATTATAAGAGACAGTGCTTGAAAGGGGATAGAGAGCTATTATGCTTGGGACTCATTACAAAGCAGTATGTTAGATTTAGATGAGAAGTGAATACTTAATACCTTTATAATTTGTTTTATGCAAATATTGGGAGCAAGAAGACTTGTGAAACATTTTTATTCTGAATTTAAATAGGATGCCTGTATTAAAAAGCTGGACAGGTTCTACCTTTTTCACTAAAAATTATTTTCTAAGATCCTTGTGATTATTGTTCAAATTGTTTTGAAGAATTTTCATTTTAAGTCTTCCTTGAGCAAGAAAAATGCTGTATTTTGAAGAAAATCATTTGTAGTCAGTACCAACTTTTTAAAGTCCACATGTAAATATCCATGATTTTTTAAAAAGAGAATTGTTTGATGTGTTATAGATTCAGCCTAGAATGACAATGAGCAAGTTGCCTCTTCAAGCAAATGTATATCCAATGACTACAATGGCCTATATCCAGGATGCAGAGCACCGCCTGACTCTGCACTCTGCTCAGTCCTTAGGTGTTTCGAGTTTGATGAGTGGTATGTATTTTTTAGTTTTTTTATTGTCCTTAGTCTATCAACTTTCATCTCCAGTAATCAGTATTCTTCTTTTTGAATTAATTTGGGATTTTGTGAGAACATAAAAACTATTCAGTCTTTAGATGAAGAACTGGGGACGTATTTTAAAAATGAGTTGTCTCTCTTGGTCACTAACATCTTTCATTCATATGATGGAATGGACCTGGGCACCGAAACTGAAAATTGAGGCAATTTAGCTAAATTTTCAAAGGTAGAATTTGACAGTACACACCTACATGCTTCTCTCAATCACTGTTTTTTTTAAGACAACACCACCTGATAAAAGAAAAGAAATAGAAATGACTCAAAAGGGGTAAAGAATCAACTTGACTTAAGGATTTCAGAAGAGAATATGGATGGTAGACTGATGAATTTTTACTACTTATCCTTTTTACTAATCCTTTCTAGCACACGTGCTTAATCAGCATGTGTACACCACTGATTTCTCTCCTTCCCTTACATTGATTAAACCTTATCTTCAGCATGCACACAGATAACGAGTGCCCAGTGCCTGGTGTATCCTTTGATATAATCTCACATCCATATATGTATTTTAATGTTTTTTACATACATATATTTTAAATTTCTAAACATACCAAAAGCACACTATTCCTAATTTTCCTTTGTGGCCTTCTTGAGTTCATGCCATAGACATGAACATAGTTATAAGAGTAATGATGGCCTCACTTCAGAGATCTTCAGGAGAGCTGGAACTTGAACAACTGGAGTCTTCACCCATCAGTGGGACTCCACTCCTCTTATATTTTGTATTTTGGGGTTTTGTTTTTGTTTTGGGGCCACAACCCCACAGGGCTCTACACTTAGAGATCACTCTTGGCAGGCTTGGGGGAACCTTACGGAGTGCTAGGGATTAAACATAGATCAGTCATATGCAAGACAAAAGCCTTACCTTCTGTATTATCACTCCAGCCAGAGTGGGGTTTTATTTTTTTTAATTTTTTAGTGTCTGAGGGGTAGGGTGAAGGCTCTCCAGTTTGACTGAGGAGGTTCTAGGGCTTCACTGTTTATTCACTGGTTATTTCAGCCTATCAACTATTGGTGCAAGTACTGGAGATGGAAATGATGCTATTTAAGTCCACCACAGTGGTACTGGGGGACCTAGTGATTCTTAGAATCAAATCCAGGCTGTGAGTATGCCAGGCATATACCCTAATTGTTGTTCTATATCCTGGCCTTAAAGTTTTCAGTTTTTGAAGGCGATTCTAGAAGTCAGGGATTTTATGTGAGTGATCGACCATCATTTTATATAACTTGGAGATGGTAACAATAAAAGTTGTAACCATCACCAGTAATTTTATAAAGACTGAACCCAAAAGGAATTAAGTGTTTGACTGTGTCAGTATGATAATTATTAAATATTTCATATTTTGTCCTGTTATGACCAGTGATCATTCAATAAGGTAAAAATATGAATGAATTGATGATTGAGAAAATGCATGGATTAGTATACATATGAAGTTTTAGTATATAACCTTAAATATATAGATATGATTTTTTGTTTGTGATCTCTTTTGAAAATCTTTGTTTATTTTTGGTTTGAGGCCATACTTAGCTATGCTCAGAACTTACTCTTGACTCTATACTCAGAAATCACTGCTGATGATTTGGAGTACCAGGGATCAAACTCAGGTCAGCTGCATGCAAGGCAGCAAATACCTGCTGTACTATCTTTCTAGCCCCACATAGTGATCTCTTACCCTGACCTATAGCTTCCAACTTAAATTAGAGGAGACCTGCTGTTATCACATAATAAAAAAGGAACCAGATACATATTTTGACCTAGTGGAAGAAAGAATTGATTATACTAACTTAACCTGAAGGAAAGAAAGCAGTCTATGAGTGGGGTGTCATGTCTCAAATTATTCTCAAACTACCTGATTTTTATTTCAGATATCTTTAGTTCATACTTATCTGAATTTATCTTCTTAACCCATGCAAGATCTGCATTTTCTAAATAACTTGATAAATGTTTAGAAACACCAAGTATTGCAATTGAAAAGTTTGGGAGGCTTAATGCACTATTTAAAATAAATTCTGTTTAACTTTCATCTATTCTATAACATTAAAAAAATGTGTTTTGTTTTGGTTTGGTTTGGTTTGTGGATCACACCCGGCAGCTCTCAGGGGTTGCTCCAGGCTCTTTGCTCAGAAATTGCCCCTGGCAGGCACAGGAGACCTTATGCATGCTCTACTTCATGTTATCTCTCCAGCCCCATTAAAAAATTTAACTGGGGCCAGAGAGATAGCGTGGAGGTAAGGCATTTGCCTTTCAGCAGAAGGGCGGTGGTTTGAATCCCGGCATCCCATAAGGTCTCCTGTGCCTGCCAGGGGCAATTTCTGAACATAGAGCCAGGAGTAAACCCTGAGCACTGCTGGGTGTGACCCAGAAACCAAAAAAAAATATTTCTTAACTGATCTTACTATAGATTAATAAGGAAGAGTATAAATAGAGTCTTCTTTTTATGTTATATGAATCTCTGAATTCATACTGGCTGCTTTAAGGTGAAATGAGTGGAAAACCCATGTTCATGTGTAGGGGACCCAGAGGATGTGTATAAGGCTGCCTCCTAGAGAGGAAGAGAAATGAAGACTTACAGGCAAGTGAGCCTCACTGCTTGTTTTTATTTTTTCTCTATCTTTTCAATTTAACTTTATTGAAACCATTGTGATTTACAAAGTCCTTCATAGTTGGATTTCATACATACAATGAATCTGGGCCAATCCCACCATCACTATCAACTTTCTTCCACCAATGATCCCAGAGTGCATCCAATACTACCATCATTTGCCCCTGGCCTGCCAGTATAACAGGCCCATTTTAAGTTTAGATTGTGATAGTTTGGGTCTCTTGATTCTATTGTTGTTGACTTTGGCTTGGATATTTAGTTCTGTCCTTTTTTATCTCCACCTATGCACCAGAGACCACATGGTCCCCTGGCTCCTTTTATTCTTTTTTTTACCTCTCCCCTCTTAATATTATAGAAAAGTGTAGAAATATGGGGTAATACAAAGTAATTTGTGTATCAAGATTCGATGAAAAAGGCAGGAACTCCTATCCAAAAGACAAAAAAGGGTGGCAGTTTTTTGCATAGGCACAGCAAAAATTGAGGAAATAGAAAAAAACCTTTGGCCTATAAAATAGGGTGTCTTGACCCATGAAGCATCCTGCTATAAGACCAAATATGGGCTCTAGACATACCAATTTATCTAACCCCAAAGTCTTTCTTCTTGATCCCAAGAAAGGTTCTCAATCACAGTTGTTTCTTTCAGACTTTAGTAATTAAGAGATCTTGGTTTTTGTATAGATCCTATATCGAATTCAGGGCATCAGAAATCATCTGGTTTCTTCTTACCATCAGTAGGCGAGGCAGGGAAACTGCCTTGAAAGCAATTCCTTTCTGTTTCCAAGTCATCAGATCATCATATGTACCCACCCTGGAGCAAGTTGGTGCCTGGGCAATATCAGGGTCTTCCTTTTAGAAGTTCAATCCCTGGTGCTGGTGCAGAAAACTGTGTCAGTTCCAAAGATGGGATCCTGTGTTTGGGAGTGAACAGCCAATGTTCAATTGACTGAAGCCTAAGTCAAGTCACTATGTCAGTGACTAAATCAAATCACTATGTCACTATATCACTAAGTCAAAAATGTTCAGGATGAAAGGCCAGATATTGCTTTTTTTTTTTTTTATAAATAACTCTTGCCACTTTGTTTTTTGTTTGTTAGGTCAGATTGAAGTTATCATGGATCGAAGACTCATGCAAGATGATAACCGTGGCCTTGAACAGGGGGTCCTTGATAACAAGATTACAGAAAGTTTGTTTCGAATTCTACTAGAAAAAAGAACTGCTGTGAATATGGTATGAAAGAAACAATAATATATGTATTTTACATTGCTCTTTGTCACTCAGAATATGAAATTATGATCTTATACTTTAACTGTTTATTATAACTTCCAATGTGAGCTGCCTTTTTAATACATCATTAAAAGAGATCTGGAGGAGTGAAATTTGGGACATTGGTGATGGGAATGTTGCACTGGTGAAGGGGGTGTTCTCTACATGACTGAAACCCAACTACAATCATGTTTGCAATCAAGGTGTTTAAATAAAGATTTTTAAAAAAGAAAAAAAAGAAAAGACAGTATTTGGTTGTTTACACAGCATACGTATAGAATATAAGTAAATGGAGAACTGCTTTTAAAGTTCAGGTTTCATTTTTAAAATGTTGCACCAATATCACTCTATTTTCATAATAATCTATATTATGTGTAGCAATGTTTATATTAAAATAATTAAAATATTTATAAATAATAAAAATAATTAAAAATAATAAAAGAAAGAATACTTTTGGTAACATCAGTGACAGAATCAAGTAATGTATCAACATTATCTTCAAAAGATATTTAAAAGAAACTTGCCCTGCCTTACCTGTCAGCAAATACAGTGATAAACATAAAATGCCTTTATATCCTGTTATAATCTCTCTTTCATAGGTCTGTTCATTAAAAAATTGACTGCTGTAAGAATATCAGGAACATCAAATCTTCCTTTTTCTAGCTCAAGCTAAACCATGTTTGCCACTATTTTTGTACTTGCTATAAGTGAAATAAAAAAAAGAGAGAGAGATCTTGGGTTATAGATCCTATAAGATATACGTGTTGGTCATTTAATTTTGCTAAGTACATAGGTATTATATAATAAGGAACTAATTGTGGTGGAATGTCTCAAATATGAGAGAAATGAGAGAGAAAGCATTGAGCTAAATAAGAGCTAGTGAGTCTATAAATTAACCGGGCGAATTTAGGAGATTACATTTGATCCGTAAGTTTTCTTTGCATTTTTTCCGGGGGTACGGGGTAGGGATACAGTAACAGTACTCAGGATTTACTCCTGACTCTGCACTCAAGAATCACTCCTGGAGAGGTTCTAGGTACCATATGGAATACCAGGGAACAAACCCAGGTTAGCTAATTGCAAGACAAGTGTCCTACCTGCTGTACTATTGTTCTAGCCCTTATCAGTACATTTCTTTGCTTTTGTTTTTTGTTCTGTTTTGTTTTGGGGTCACACCTAATGGCACTCAGAGGTTATTCCTGGTTTTGCTCTCAGAAATAGCTCCTGACAGTCAGGGGAGCACATGGGATGCTGGGAATCAAACTAGAGTCCATCTGGGCTTGGCCACATGCAAGGCAAAAGCCCTACTGCTATGCTATCGCTCGGCCCATATCAGTGCATTGCTTTGACTGCACTTTTACACTGTAGTTTTAAACTCATCATTGCAAATGGACTCAATGTCTGTCTTGTTCAATTTTCTTTCCACAAAGCAAATATCCATTATTCTGCATTAAATAATTTGGCAAAGCTTGGCTATGTGGATGAATCTGAGCCCCTTCAAAGACCACATAGTAATACCAAGGACCCTCCTATTGAAGCCTTTCTATCTGACTCTACTCCTCTCTTTCTGACGTATCAAGTCTTTTATCTTTTTTAGCCAGTAATCTCTGAATTGAGCCAACAGACTTTTCTTAGATGTTTCTGTTTTAATTAGCAGTTAGGTAAATGAAGCATGTATTCCCCTGCTCTTCTTCTACTTAAAATAAGACCCTTCGTTTCATCATACACCTATCCCTCCTCTAACTCCAGAACTTTACTCCTTTTCTTTTTATTTTTTCTGTTTGTTATTATTGTTGTTTTGATTTGTTTTTGTTTTTGGGCCACACCTGTTGCTGCTCAGCGGTTACTCCTGGCTATGCACTCAGAAAAAGCTCCTGGCTTGGGGGGACCATCCGACCCCTCTCTTAACTTCAGAACTTTACTCCCTCTTTTCTTTTTCTTTTTTCTTTTTGTTATTATTGTTTTGTTTGGTTTTGGGGCCACACCCATTGATATTTGGATTTACTCCTGGCTATGCACTCAGAAATCACTCCTGGCTTGGGGAGACCATGTAGGATGCTGGGGGATCAAACCATGGTCCGTCCTAGGCTAGCGCTTGCAAGTCAGATGCCTTACCTCTAGCGCCACCGCTCCGGCCCCTATTGTTGCTGTCATTATTTTTGGACTATATTTGGCAGTGCTCAAGGGTTACTCCTGACTAACTCAGGAATAATTTATGGTGTTTCTTAAGGGACCACATGGCATACTGGGGATCACATCTAAGTTGGCTACATGCAAAGCAAGTCCCTAACCCTGTTTGTTTGTTTGTTTGTTTGTTCTGTTCGGGGGGGGGTCACACCTGGCAGCGCTAGGGGTCAGTCCTGGCTTTACGCTCAGAAATCGCTCCTGGCAGACTCGGGGGACCACATGGGATGCCAGGATTCAAACCATCATTCTTCCACAGGCAAGGCAAATACCCTACCCCCATGCTATCTCTCCAGCCCCCCTAATCCTGTTTTATCTCTGACCCTTACCCCCCCCTTTTATTTTGTTCTCCAGCCCAAGAGTGAAGAGTTGTGGGGATATTCCAAATGGGGAGCATAAGAAAGATTCTTTAGCTGGTGCTTTATCATTACAAAGTTAGGTCTAGCAGTAACTGCAAAGGAATATGGGAACTGTGAGTGGGAATTAGACTTGGAAATTCTTTAGTTTGTTGTCCTTTGATTATTCTCCATCTGTGGGGGTAAAGAAAGCAGGTCAGATTTGAACATCTTGGATAGGTTGCTTGTTTCTGACTACCAGAATTCCCTGGATGCTCTGGTTGCAGCAGAAGCCATAGTTTGGGCAGGACTTGCATGATTGACAGTCACTTTTGCTTTGTTTGCTCCAAAATGGTGCTCAGGAGGCCAAGATCTACCCAGGATCTTCAATAAATCAGGTTGCAAGGTCAATGCAAGGACCTGAGAATGGGCTTAGGAACTGAGCCATCATTACCCTCTTTTGCCCTCCTGGTCCTCGGATCCATGTGGTCTTGGGATCAAACCCTGATCAGGTGCATGCATGCACACTAAGAGCTGTTATCTCCTGCCCCTCTCTCCATTCCCTTTTTATAGCTGGGTAACGTCATCATCATTAAAAGCATATCAATCACTTTCTGGTCCTCTTGGTGATTTCTAGATTAAAACTAATAGGACTAATCATCCTTCACACCCTGCCCTGCAGAGCCAATATTTACCTAAAGTCTTTTCTTTTTTTTTTTTTTTTCATTTGTTAAAAATAATAGATAGGCTCACTTGGCAAAGTGAGCTCTCATTTCCCCATGCATCCCATCTCACTTCTGTAATGAGCCAGAGTTTCTGACATAAGTCATGGCAACCCTCCCTCTTACCAAAATGGTTTCATCAGACTTTAGTCCTCAGTGTAACTCTTGTCAGTATTACTGCATAGATCCATTGGATATTTTCTATAGTCATCTCACTCCACCCTTTAGCAGCATTTCATACCAACCATTGTCATGTCTTATTAGACATTGTTGTGATGGTATTGGGTGCAGTGCAGCAACTTTGTACATACATCATAGCCATAAGCTGAATACTGTTGTAACCAAATGTCTAATTTAAAATGACAGAAACCTGTTGCTGTCTTGGGGAGTTTCATGTCACACTTCTTTGATGACCCTCACCTCTTAGGCACTTCTTTCCCTTTTCTTATTTGATACTTTTCCTCTTCAGTTCCTTCTGTTTCTAGATTGAGTGGCCGCCGCATGAAGCCCACAGATACAAATCCTCAATTTTTCCCCATAAGCCTCCACCATCATCTGTTTCCCAATACCTATTTCTCTGTATTTAAGGGAATTTTATCTCACAACCAGAATTTCTCTGATGACTACCCACACTTAACCTCTGACAACTATCCTACCAGAACTCTCAGTCATCTCTGAAATAGTCCTTTTTCCTCATCTGTGATTTTCTTAATAGTAATTACCAATGATAGCACAAATATTTTAATCAGAAAACTTGTTTCCATCTCATCGTAAATTGAACTCTAGTGTCCTTTGTTTCCTGGAACTGGCCTACCTACATCTCCTTCCTGCTCTTGTATTTCTACTGCATCTCTTCCTAACCCAGTAATCAGCATGTCTGTTTTCCAAATTGTATATGCCTCTTTGTTCAATGCCTACCACCCTTGCTCATCCAACCCGACTCTCACTGTCACTTGACCTCCTGATTGTCTTTCTTCTATCCCCTAGTTCTTTGCATGTACTCCACATACTTAACATTTTTACCACATTTTACTGTCTGCTAAGGGGCTTTTAGTAATAGTTCATATCAGGGCTCTATGTCAGCAGCTTAAACTTGATCGAGTCAAACCCCCTTTGTACCCTTGCCACTGTTCTATCTCTTCCACATATTGAATAAATATTTGATCATTGACTTTCTCTTCCTTTGTACTATTAACTCCCTGTTTGTAGGAACTACGGTATCTCTCTATGTCTAGAAGTGTTCTAGCAAAGGAACCCCTCAATATATGTTGCATGAATGAATCTATAAATGAATGAGCTGTTATCACTCGTTTCACTGTATTTATCACAGTTACTGCTGCTACCTTCTCACCATATGCATATTTTCCCTCTACTAGATTCCAGGGACTTGTCTGCTTCATTTTCCTCTGCCCCACAGGGCCTGCCAGCCTGTGTTAAGCATTCTATAAATAAAGTACTAGTTGATTGAAGAAAATGGCAACTGCTAATTAAAGCAAAGGATTAGTCTAGCATCTAGAATCTTCTAGGGGAAAAATTTTATTACCCATTTTATATGTCAAGATGTATGCCAGTTCTTGGAAATCATGATTTAAATCAATTACATGATAGCATAGTGTTTGCACTAACACAATATAGGAAAACTACTGTCTGAGAGCAGGCAGCTCCTGTCTTTTGCTCTTTCTTTTTTGTGAGATAGGCATTAATTTACAAAATGTGTGTTAATTATGGCAATAGGAATTTTTCTGTTAGATCAATAAAGATTTCACTTAGAAGTTAACTAATGACTTCATTCCTATTCAAAACTTCTTGGATGGGAATTGATTTAAATTTTATCCACGATTTTTATAATCCTTGTTATTTGTTTCTTTTTTGTACAGCCATATTCTTAGACTTAACTCAGTTGTTTCTTTTAAATAAAAGAAATGCACCACAGAAAAGAAAATAGATTTTAATTTCTAATGAAACTAATTAAATTTGATAAAGGACTGTTACAAATTACTTAGATCTGGTAGAAGGAATTTTATTTTCAACACTCATGTCTAAAATAAGTGGTAGAAATGAAAGTAGTATAATCTTTCTTTTATTTATTTTTTTTTGTTTTTTTCGGGCCACACCCATTTGATGCTCAGGGGTTACTCCTGGCTAAGCACTCAGAAATTGCCCCTGGCTTGGGGGGACCATATGGGACACCGGGGGATGGAACCGCGGTCCTTCCTTGGCTAGCGGTTGCAAGGCAAACATCTTACCTCTAGCGCCACTTCACCGGCCCCGAAAGGGGTATAATCTTTAAGTGGGAAGTCTACTGGAGAATTGGAAGAGCAATACTGAATAATGAATATATGCAACTGAATCCTGTTCTCATAGCTCTTAGTACAGAGACCTGGGAAATAAGACTAGAATATGCCCTGCACAGATATACAGACACTCAGTAAACGACTGAGGTGACCATCATAAGAATGATACTTATAGGCAGACAAAAGGAAAAAATAAGAATCATCTCTTTGGATTTGAGCAGTTTAAGATTTGCTTCTTTGACTGTTATTTCTGACTCCCTTACCTAAATACATAGTAAAGCATATTGAAGTAGGAAATTAGATGCGTTGGGCATGTTTGTGTTTAACAGTTCTAAGTATAATTACATATAAGAACAGAGACGGGGAGAGTTGGATAAAAACATCAGTGTTGCAGGATTCATGGAAGTGATGACTCTGAGGAGTTTGGAGATCTTAAAGGCATGTGTGGGAATAAGAGAACCTTAGGACAATGGCATCTGCATATTTTAATAATTTGTTGAAAAACAAATTTCAATATCGTGAGAGCCTTATAAAGCATGTGTATAGGAAAATTTGGCCACATAACATCACCTCTGCCCTAAATAATATTTAGCTCTAGATGTGATAATTCAATATACATTCATTCATTCTCATATTTTAAGTCTTTTTAGTTCACCTGACCCCCACAATATTTCTCTCTCATTTATTTATACCTGTTCAATTAATGAAATTGAACAATTAAACAATTCTCTGTCATCTACCAGGTCACATGAATAAGCAAGGAGGAAAAACAGTTTAGTATAGTGAATTTTGAAGTAGACAACCTTCCTTTGATGTTTAGGAATGAGATAATGTAGGCAACCTTCATGAAAGACAGAACAGCCTGGCAAGAAGTTCTGACATAAGAAAGAAAGCTGGTGATAAAGAGATAATAAGGGGTTAACAGACTTCCCTTGTACATACCTCTTCCTGGGTTTGAGCACCAACACCACACAAAGATGGGCAGAACATCGTCAGGAATGATCCCTAAGTATAGAGCCTGAGTAAGCTCTAAGCACTATATAGCCCCCAAATTAGAAAGAAATGAATAACATATGTTTCTGAATCTTGTTTTTTCTATCCAAAACTTTTGAAGTGAAGCTTTGATTCCACATAAAGCTCTACCTTAACTCCTCTAGAAGGTTGAAAGGTTGTCAGAAATGATTGTTTCCTGTGGGATACCTACAAAAGCAATTTGGGGCTTGCCCTGGTATTCTCCTGGGAAGATTCTTAAGCTTCTCTTCAAGCAACCTCATCCCTAGAGAATAACTCATACCGTTGGGTTCAGCTCCAGAGATATATATATTTTAATTCACCCAAACCTTTTTAATGTAATAGTGAATTTGGGGAAACACTAAGTTGGGAAATAGATTTTTGTTAGAGAAGTTGGAAATATATGCACGTATATTTTCTAAGATATAAATCAGTGGTCAGAAAGTATCCCAACTACTTATGGAATTGTCTAGAGATTCTGCCAAGAACACAGAAGAAAAGTCAAATTATTCTGAAAGGTTTCTGACCTTGATATGGCAAGTATTTTTGTTTTTGTTGGAGTCTTTAATCTTGTATTGCTCAAAAGTGATTTTTGTTAGCAATCCTGAGCTAGGTTATGAATGCCTTTGATCTTAGAGTATACAGAAATTGTCTTGTTGAAAATATTCCCTCTGTTGCTATTTTGTACACTGCATTAAGTGTTGGCATTATTAAAGATCATTATTTGGTGTTATGCTTCTTTAATCTTTTTTTAAAAAGAATGTGGAGTAGAAGCATTTTTTACAGTTCATCTAATATAATACTTTTTGTTATGATTTTAATTCTGCAGTGTCCCTCTGCTCCCTTACATTCTTTGTCTTCCATGGTCTTCTTATGATGACATGTTTAGTTTGCTTCTGCCAAGATTCTTTTCTCTACTGATATCCTCTATAAATTCTCTATGTTCACTTTCAGAAGTAACCAATTCTTTGATTTGACCCCTGTATAGCCAAAAGGATATACAACAGTCCTTTTAAAACAAGAGGGCTAGTCAACAGAATACTTTGCACAAAGCACTGCAAGCAGTGACCCAGAATATAGCCCCTGAGCATTCTCCATTATAGTCCAAACTCCCGCAAAATGCATTTTAAAAATAGAAAATTTACTTTATTCCAAATAAAAGCGTTATTGATGCTCAAAAAATTGCCTATATACGTAAATATTCTTTGACCTTTTCTTTCTGACTTATACCTTAATTGATTAAAGTTATACTTATTAATTAATTTGATTATGTATATTATCTATCACATATATTCCACCAATCCTGGTAAACTCATTTAATGTTTAAACATATTGAAGCATATATCATTGCAAAGACTAAAATATTTTTTAAAACACACTGATAAATTTTTGTCACTGAATCATATATCATGTGCTAACTGTTATATATTTAATTTTTTGGGGGGGTCTAGGGGAGAGTAAAGCAATTATGAGTGATTAAGGAAAACAGATTAGATATACCACCATGTTATTGAAAATCTTTAGTTTGGCAACTTAAAATATTGTTGAGAAACACTTATAGAGCACAATTTTGGATCAGTACATGTTTTTTGGGGGGGAGGGGGTCACACCTGTTGACAGTCACAGGTTACTCCTGGCTATGCACTCAGAAACTGCATATGGCTTGGGGGAACCATATGGGATGCTGTCCTAGGCATAGGCAGGCGCCTTACTTCTAGCGCCACCACTCCAACCCCAGGATCAGTACATGTTTTTATGATCTAGTTAAGTATGTAAACAAAGACATGAGAATATGATAGACAAAATCTGAGGGGGGGAGAACATTTTGTGTTAGGCAGCACAATTGCATTTTTACCTATTGACTTTAGAGTTCTATGGTAGGTTAGAAAGTTACATATCGTCTTACAACCTTTGTGGAAATGATCAGAATTTTGATCATCTGATTGTAAACACTGTTAAGGTCTTTAGAACTAAATTTTATTATATATTATGCATTTTATAGAACATGATTTATAAAATGTAAGAAAGTTTTTATATACATTCATATTCTTTTTCTATTAGTCCTATTGAATAATTCAGTTAATATGAGAATAAGAGCAAATATATAACTGAAGCATGCTATTTTTTTTTTCTTGATAGAATGAAGAAAAGCATCCAGTCAGTTATCCTTCTCTACTAAGCCATCTGACTAATTTTTTCCTGAATCATCCCATCTTTCCAATGATAGAGAAAAACTACATGCCTACCCTTCAGCTGCTGGAAGGATTCTTTCCGTTAAGCTCATCTTTGCCTTGTGACATTCACATTGTTAATCTGAGGACAATACAGCCAAAGGTATATCCCAAAAGTTAACTATAAAATTTTCACTTTATTTTTAGCATATTTGGTAAGAGATGGTGGGGAAACGTTTGTGCTTCAAGGAATGATTAACAAACTTCTCTTTTATTTATGTGGTTTGGGGACCATTTGCCATGGTGCGTGGGGTCTATTCCCAGCTCTTTTCTTAGAAGTCACTCTAGGAGATACTAGATGTAGTACAGAGGGACAAACTCAGATCTCCTGCATGCAAATTATATGTTCATCCTGTTAAACTATCTACAACCTAGATAACTTTACCTTTAAACAAAATCATTATATTTTTTGTGATTTTTTTTGTTTTTGTTTGGGGCCACACCCAAATATACTCAGTGCTTACTCTTAGATCTGCATTAAGGTATCATTCCTAGTAGACTCAGGGGACCTTATGGGGTACCAAGAATGGAAACCAGGTCAGCCACATACAGGGCAAGTACCTACCTATTGTAAGTTCTCTGGCCCAGTCACATTTTTTATTTGACTGTTTCTCTGGAGTTTAGAGCCTGTCTATTTGTGAATTGCTTCATTCTTAGAAAATTTCTGTGGTGAGAGGTCAGGGAATGTCAGATTTTTGCACAAACAAGAAAGGTCAAGTGGGTCTGAAGGCATGTAATTAAAAGGTGAAAGAAGCAGGCCTCTGGTTCATATTGTGGCATTTTTCATGCATTTATTTTGATATTCATGTTTTTTTAGAAACTTAAAAAATGGAAAGCATAGCATTTAGTTTTTTCAATATCAGAAGTTAGTATATTTGAATATTTTTTCTTGAAAATCACTGTAAATCAGAGTTTTGCTTTGAGAAGGTAGCTGTATAGCTGGTGTTAGAGGAAGAACAAGAGGTCTTGTTAGGTGAGGCATTTTAACAACTTTCATTTAAATAGATGCCTACATTTAAAGTCAGATTGCACTAGCAAAGGATAATGATGAGACTTCATTTTTATGCTTTGTAGAATTGTTTTTATATTGTGAATAGACATGCACTTAACTGGAAATAGTGTATTCTTATTGACTCTATGAGACATCATATGATAATAGCCTGAATATGAAAAGAAGATAATTTTTATGTTTGAAAACAATGTAAGAGAAAAAGATGTTCAGTTAAAAATGCAGCACTAAAGCAAATCAAATAAAGTATGGTTAAATACCTACAGATTTGGACATTTAAATATTTTAAAATTTTCTGTCCAAAATAAAGAACTTTTAAATATGGTAAATATATATAGCTTCTATATTGACTGTAGGTATACCTTAGCTTTTGTGATTGCTTATGTGTTAAAAGTCTTGCTTGATCATGTAGGTAAGCCTATGAATTTATTTCTTGCTACTAATGAAGAGTTAATGGTAACAATGCTAGAGAATTGTGTTTGAATCAGATAGTCAAAAGTTCCTATTATTTCACAGGACTGGAGCAGTGGAAGGTAGGGTTTTTGCCTCGCATGCAGCTGACCTAGGATGGACCGCAGTTTGATCCCCCGGCATCCCATATGGACCCCCAAGCCAGGAGCAATTTCTGAGCACATAGCCACCTCTGAGTGTCACCAGGTGTGGCCCAAAAATAAATAAATAAATAAATAAATAAATAAATAAATAAAAGCTGAAATGATTAGTACCCTCATCTCACAGAGATCCTAATATAGCTCCAAGATTCATGCCACACTGATGGGCCAGAGTAGAAAGAAGGAGCCCAGAGTTGAGTGATTGCTCATAGCACAGCCACCTCTAGTGTGAAGAGCTAGGAGTGGTGACATAAATCTGGGAATAGTAAAACCTATTGATTATACCCTTCAGAAAATGCATGTCAGTTATAGTGGGGGGGAAAGGGTTTAGGTGTGTCACCGGGGAGTGACAAAGACATGAGCATATTTTTTAGCTTGAAGAGGAATTTAAAACATCAATCATACACATGTTTAAGAATATGAAAAAGTCACTAGAACAGAAAGTCAATGAACTTGAAGATTGCCTGATGGAAAAAAATGAAATAACTCATTCAAAGAGAAATAAAAGATCTGAAGAATATTGTATCAAGTTTGAGCAACAAAAAGGATGAAACTGAAAAGTCTAATTGGTGAACTTGAAGTTACAGTAAACATCTGCCACAGCAATCAGAAAAGCAATTAAAAAAAGAGAATGCAAGAAAATGAAGAGAATATGAGACTTTATTGAAAATACTTAGAACAATCATAGAATCATAGGAATCCCAGTATAGGAAAGAGGAAAAAGAAGAGCTAATTGAAGAAATAATAGGTGAGAACATCTGCAATATGAAGCAGGAGGCTGGAGCACTTGTCAAGAAGCCCTAAAAGTGACAAAGTAAACCAGAGTACCACCATGATATACTTAGTCAAAATAGTAAGAACCAAAGATACAGATAGATTCCTTAAAGCATGAAAAGAGTAGATAAAGTATAAACACGGGGGGGGGGGGGGTTATGATTCCCAACAGATCTCTCTCTCTAATGAAACTCTACAAGCAAGAGGTGAATGAACTGATGCATACAAAATATTGAATAAATAGAACTTCCAACAAGGAATCCTCTACCTTGCAGGGTTAACATTCAAAGTTGAAGGAGGGATGAAAACATGCTCAGGAAAACAGCACTTGAGGACATTGATGGCAATCTAAACTATCTTTCACAGAGGTAGTGATTGACCTCCTAGTAGGCATAAGAATCAAGCAGCCTGAGAATTCAAATTACTCACCATCAATGATGTCTCTAAATGTCAGTGTACTGAAATCTTTCAGAGTGACTGGATGGTTCAGGAAACAAAAAGAATGATAAAATATATAAAAGATATATAGAGGTGTATTTTTATTGTCGTGTTTATTTTCCAATTCTCACAATTTATGCTAATGAAACTTAAAAGTCTTTTGGTTTTTAAAGAGCATATAAATGATTCAATATTTTACTTCATAACAGGCCTGGATTGAAATCTTAGTTTATTTTTATATATTTATTTATTTATTTATGTTTTGGATTTTCAGCCGCACCCAGTGACATTTGGGTTACTCCTGGCTATGCGCTTAGAAATTACTCTTGGCTTGAGAGACCATATGGGATGTCGGGGGTTTGAACCGTGGTCTGTCCTCGATCAGCCTCGTGCAAGGCAAACACCCTATTGCTGCACCATCTCTCCAGTCCCTGAAATCTTAGTTTATATGTGCCAACTTGATAAAGTCCTTAATTCAGCTCAACCTCAGTTCTTTTGTCTATAAAATCAGTTCTTAATTCGTGGCCTCATTGTTAAGTTTGCACATGGCAGTATATGTGAGGCAGTGTCTACATAGTAGGTAGTCTTTGCACAAGAATAGCCCCTCTGTAAGTCTATTGATAACAGTTTCATTGGAAATAGAAATCTACCACATATACTTTTACAGGTTTCTCACACATTTTGTCTCTTAATGCTCGACTTCCTAGGATAAAGATTCTCTTGTCCTTCTCTTCCTCTTTTTTATAGTGGAAGTCTATTTATAGATTGAATAAGCATAGGTATGAAAAAGTTAAGTAACTCCTCAAGTATATTCTGAATTTATGCATATCTATACATTTTATCAACATCTATCTATATATCTTTTATATACTCAGGACATTTATTTTGATTTCCACTTATTTTTTTCTTGTAGATAATCATTTCAACAATACTGCAGCTTATCTATTAAGAATTTCTTTTGCCAGTTGCTTAGACCACCCCCTTTTCTGACAAGAAGTAGTTTGAGGTTTTAGTATTATTTTGCCTTTTTTAGAAGAATTGGTTAGTGCTTTATTGATCCCTGATTTCTGGAAGGATAAAAATTGTGGCACACCATTCTTAGTTGGATAACAGAACAGTTAACTATTCACTTTCTTTGTTTCTTTCTCTCTTTTTATTTATTTCTTTCTTTTCTTGTCAGTGTTAAGTTGTGTATTACAATAGGATAACTGTTACTGGGCATTTTAATGATTGTACTGGAAAATGATTGTCTACTGATCACTTTCTGTTTCTAGTCTTAGGACACCATATGTAATTTTCTAACTTTTCCAGTGTTCACATACGTTTACTTCAGTTTGTAGAAGTTCTCTGACTTTTGAACTTCATCTTACGAATAAATTCAGTGTTTTGGGGTAGAGAGGAAGAATATTCTGGCTTTGATTCCTATCCATTTGAGTAAAGGAACAGTCTTTGTTTAGCGGGGGTTCTCATAGGTTTCTCTGGTTTTCAAGATTACCTTGAATTCCATTTAAAATAGGATAGATGGCCAGTGGGCTATAATTGAATAAAAATTGTTTTGAAATCTAACCTGCTGAATTAGTAAGTTTTGGTATGCCATTGTTTTATTTCTTTATTTATGTTGGTTTTTGAGCCACACTTCATGGTATTCAGGGATTACTCCTGACTCTATAGTTAGGAATATTCCTGGTGGGCTCAGGGGAACCATATGGAGTGCTAGGGATAGAAACTAGGTCAACCTGTGCCAAGTAAGTCCCCTACCCTTTGTGTCTCTCTACCCCTGGTATGATGTAGTTTTAGTTCTTCCAAACATTGATTAATTAGGCTTTTCTTCAAGCACAACTGTTCTCGTTTAAGTGTAGAGCATTTCTTTGTATTACTTCTGAAGTAAGCCTCCAAGTAGTTATATATAGATGCCAGCCCTCATTAAATAAAGTAAAGACAGGAAAATAAAGCTATTAAAAGCGAAAGATTTGGAATCCTGGATTTGGATTTATTCCCTCTATTTGCTGGCTAGTTGACTTAGAAGTATCAACCAGGAATAACCCCTTGGTCATCACAAAAAAAAGAAAGAAATCTCACTATCCTGCCTATTAACATGGAACTAATAACAGGACCCCTTTGAGATATTAGAGGAGCAAATGAATTAGTGATTATTAACATTTACATAGCATCTATTCCAGCTTAAACTATGGCCGCTTAACAAAGGTTTGTAATTATGACGGTCACTAATACTTGGGGAATAGAGTAGCACTTGTTTTTAATATATAAATTGGAGATCAGTGTTTATTGCCAAAGCAAACCTTTTTTTTTGTTTTGTTTTGTTTTGTTTTTCGGGCCACACCCATTTGATGCTCAGGGTTACTCCTGGCTAAGCACTCAGAAATTGTCCCTGGCTTGGGGGACCATAAGGGATGCCGGGGGATCGAACTGCGGTCCTTCCTTGGCTAGCGCTTACAAGGCAGACACCTTACCTCTAGCGCCACCTCGCGGGCCCTGCAAAGCAAATCTTGATGTCACTTTGACTTGTATCTCTTACATACTTTATTGCTAGTTCCTCGGATTTTTAAAAACAGCATAATTCAAATCGCATATGTGTCTGGCATTATGCTAAATACCTATTTCCTCTCACACCACGGGGAAGAAAACTACCCTATCTTGGAGAAAAAGATAATAGATGAATTTTCCAGTTCACAGCTATTTAGTGGTTGTTTGGGGAGATTGTTTGACATATCTGTTTCAAGATCTTATCTCAGAACATTATTCTGTGTCTTGAATGGAAAAGAAGTAGATAAAAATGCTAAAAATATGGAGGATGTGCTGTTTTTTCCTTGTCTGCTTGGTAATAATCACCAGCTCTTGATGGACAATTCACTTAAAATTTTTAGTTGAATTACTGAATCTCAAAGTTATAAAGATATTTATGATTGAGCTTCAAGTGTATCATGTTCCAATACCAATCCCCTCATCCCCTGTACTACTATCCCAGATTCCCTCTTACCCTTCAGAATGGACTTTTCTCCTCCACAATTGGCCTATCATAGTTTCCTTCCCTAACTCATACCCCCAAATCTCCACCCTAGTAGTAATCTTTTTACTGAAGCTTCTGTACTTCAAAGGAATCTGATGATGATCAGAATACAAAGACAGCTCAAAGACTAGTCAAAATTATTTGTCCACCACTCATCCAATAAAGGCGTAAATATTTAAATCATGTTTACCAAAACTATACATATTTCAGGAATAGTTTCATAACCTCTCTCTCTAAGCCTCTCCCCACCTATCACAGAAGTTTTTGTGCTAGTTCCATTATTAAATTGATAAACCCCTGCCTTTTCCATTCGTGTCCCTTTCCCACCCCTTCTAGCCATCATTTAGTTATTTTGTTGTGATTCATCACTTTGCTTTTTCTAAACTAAATAAAATTAGAGTATTTGCATGAGCCACTGATGATGGTCAGGAACTCAGAAGTTTAGAATCCTTTCTTCTTTTTCTTGTCTTCCATATCTTTGTAAATGGAGTTGTCTTGTTGAAACTACTAGGGGCTGGCGAGGTGGCCGCTAGAGGTAAGGTGTCTGCCTTGCAAGCGCTAGCCAAGGAAGGACCGCGATTCGATCCCCCGGCGTCCCATATGGTCCCCCCAAGTCACGGGCAATTTCTGAGCGCTTAGCCAGGAGTAACCCCTGAGCATCAAACGGTGTGGCCCGAAAAACCAAAATATATATATATATATATATATATATATATATATAAAAGAAACTACTGATACATCTGTATGGATTTCCAAGATATTTCTCACAGCCTTTCCATATTTTGATGATTTGTTTTATATTTTGAATATAGAAAAAAACCTCATTCTTCCTTCAGAGGTTATCATTTCCAGAATATGTCACGATCATAGTGATTAAGAGAATCTAGGTAATTCCCCAAGTATTTGAGATAGGAACAGGAGTCACACGTAGGGTCTCATGCATGGAAGGGAAGTGCCTTATTGCTCTTCTGTATCCCCAGCCCTGGAGCAGCATTTGGACAGGCATAACAGAAGTGCTAACTCCCAGCCCCCAGCCTAAACTTCTAGTTCACAAGATCCTGGTATTTAACTGTGCATTAAGGGTTTTTTTTTGGGTGGGGGGCGCAGGGATTGGGGCCACACCCGACAGAGCTCATGGGTTACTCCTGGCTCTGCACTCAGAAATTGCTCCTTGCTCAAGGCACCATATGGGATGCCAGGGATCAATCCCACATCTGTCCTGGGTCAGCTGTGTGCAAGGCAAATGCCCTACCGCTGTGCTACCACCCAACCTCTGAAGTAAGTCTTGAGAAATAGAAACTGTTCTAGTTTCTTGTTCACCATTTAACCTGATTTAGCCATTAAGAAGAGGCAAGTGGGGAACCCTTCTGTGTGTCCTAAGTATAATTTTCTACTCAGACTTTAGATGGCGGGATCTGAATGGCCTTTTGCTGGGTCGTTGGTAGTAACTGCTGTTAGAATATGTGAGACAGTGTATGTGATAGGAATGTCTGTTCTTCTAAAAAACATCTTACAAGCTGTCTACGTACTAGCTGTTTCAAAGGTTACTGTGAGGTAAAATGAGTTCATCCATGAAATACACACAGCAAGTGCTCAATAAGTATTAGCACCATTCCTGTTATTGTCCTGTAGTGGGCCCTTAATCCTTAAAGGAATTCTTGATGACTGTCACTTAAATCTCTGGATTTTTAGCAGTTAAATGCTAGCTTTAGTGTCTGTCACATAACCCGTCTGTGGTTAAACCTAAACTTGCCCTCTCCAAGCGCTGATTGCTCCATGCTGCCAAACTAGCCTCCCCCCTAAATTTCACTCAGTGACTGGAAAAAATCATTCATTGCTCCCACGGATTCAAGGATTTCTATTATTCTTAGAAGTGCATTCTGCATTGAATTTTCCCATGTAACTTTGGTATACCCAAGTCCAACAGCAGAGTTAGCCTCCACTATAATCTTTAATATGAAGGTCACCTAGCATAAGGTTTGGTGCAGTTTCAAGTTTATAAGTTTTCTTGCCTGTATCCTCTCTCTCTTCTCTGAAGTGCAAATACTACTAATGCACTAGTAATTTATATATTATATTATATATAATGAATATAAATCTTTGAAAAATCTGTTTACTTTCCTAAAGCATACAGTATGACTATGTGGAGGCTATCTGTTTTTCTGCATGCATATTTAAGTTAAATTCATAGTTTCTCTACTTTGAAAAACAGTTTTCTGGAAATAAAATGTCTAGACAGACTTTCAAAGTGAAAAACTGCTGCCTTGCCTCAGGTATTTTTGCTTGAAAACTGATACTTTCATGAATATTTGATTTTTTAAAAAACTTGGAGATGATTGCTGCTTCACTTGGTGTTCTGATCCTTGGGAAAGTGATGCAGTTTTGTATTTTAGAGAAAGTAGAACTTTTTTGCCTTCAGTGAAAAGTAATTTTTATGATTTTATTCTTTAGTTTGTTTCATTTGTTTAAACTTCTAAAATGTGCTCACTTCAGCAGCACCTAAGTAAACTTTTTACAAAATGTAAAGACAATACATTTCAAGTGTTTCTCTGCTCACTTTTTATGTTCATCTTTCGGTTGCTCTAGGTCTTACTCATTATTCTAAGAGCAAATCTCTTGGGAAAGTGTTAGCAACATTAGTTATACTTTATAAGGATGGTTTAGTATATTCTTTTTTGGGGTGCTAAACTGATCTCTGTAGCCTTTGGTACTATTGGGGAGAGGGGAAGCACTTCCTATTTCCTTGAAGAAGATGGATTTTTCAGAACACTTGGGTAAATTTTTTCTAACAAGAAGACAGCAGGCTGGGAATTTCTGACTCCAGGAGTTGAAGTGTTCAAACTTTTGAGGTAACCACAATCTGTGGATCTGAATTGGGACGTAGCTAAGAGTCTGATGTAAATGAAGGCATCTGATTTTTTTCCCAATTCCTTTGCTACAAAATTACATCGATAAAGTAACTAAACCTGAACATCATTTATTTTGTAGTTATTAATATAGTCGGTATTTATTTTAATTATATTGAGAGAATAGTAATAGATAGCACAGGCTCAAGACTTTATGCATAGCCCCAAATGCTGGGCTAAGTCCTTGTTACACTATTTTATTAGTATTTTTTTTTATCTCCATCTTATAGTAAAGGAAAATCCCTTTTTTTTTTTTTCTGTCATTATTAGTTAATAAATTACAAAGTTGAGATCCAGATCTCGGGCTGTCAGACTCCCAGTTCAGAATCTAAAATGGTTTTGTAGGGGCTGGTGAGATAGTGCAATGGGTACAGGGGTCTTGTGCACATGTCTACCTGGGTTTGATCCCTAATACCACGTATGGTTCCCTGAGGAGAGATTTCTGAATGTAGTACCAGGAGTTAGCCCTGAGTACAACTGGGTATGTCCCCAAGACAATGAAAAAAATAAATTGAAATAAGTCTACAAGTTCATTCTCTCATCTTGACTAAGCTACCTAATATAATATTTTTGACAGTTATTACATACCATAACTCCACGAAGGACCTTCATTAATTCTGTTTTATTAACAAGGAAACTGATTATTAGAATAAGTGACTTTTTTTTTAAGATTTCACAGTTGGCATGTAACTGTGCTATTCTTTTGGAAGATCTTATACCTGTAATAAATGAAGGATTTTCTTATGTGTTATATTCGTGCTGTTTTAGTACTCTGAAATTTATTGAAATTTTATTAGAACTTTTTATCATAGGATTTAAGCTTGCTGTGAATATCATGTGGTCCTGTGATGAGTCAGAATTTTGTAAATGACGTTTTTCTCTCCCTTCAAACAAAATCTTAGCAGTACCACTGTAAAATAGCTGTATGAAATATCACAAAACAGGTTATTCCAGCCAAGAATCTGAGGTGAAGACTGCTTTAAATTGTTCAGGCACATTAAAATCAAATCAGTGGTGAGAATGCTGGCAGCACTTCAGAAAAGACATCTCTGTAACGCATTAAAAACCCGTTCCCTAGTGAGAATGATCAAGATCTCGGCTATATTTGGATCTGAGGCCACGGAAGAGAAAGGGGGATTGTGTTCATCATAATGTCAATGCAAGCAGCATTCAGCCACTCTTTGAAGTTCTGCACTTGTATTTATTTGTGTTTATTTGCAATGCCATGGGTCAAACCTTTATACATTTAAGGCATGTAATCTGATAATGAGATATGTCTTGGTACCTCATAATCCTCACAGAGATTTTAATTTTACTTTTCTTTTGTTGTTTGATTTGTGTTATGACTATAGTATGACTTTAGGAAGCATAAATTTTGATAAAATAATTATCACTTAAAATGTTCAGACACCTGAACCCTTTATGACACTATAACTTAAATGAATGCAAAATTCATTTTTTGCTGTAGGAAAGTGCTTAAACAGTGCCTGTAACTAGCATCATGTTTAGTATTTTTCTTTGGCTATCCAAAAATGGCCTCTGTAGCGCGAATTCCAATAGTCAAGCTAATAAGTGTGGTTGGTCTAGCAAAGCAATAAATCTAGCTAATTCACATGTCTATTGTAAAAATAATGAACCAATACATTAATGATTAAAATGTTAATGCAATTAGCAAAAATTAGTGGTCAACAAAAGAGCACATTCTAGCTTTCAGCTTTCATTCAGTGACTAGAAAAAGACTAAATTCAGTTATAGTTTTTTCAGCTGTTGTACCTGTGGAAAGTAAACAGGAAAATGAAATGCTTTCCTTGATAAAGCAGTAGATAATATGTGGACAAAGATAACTCAGGTCATCAAGCCTGTGGACGAAGCCAAGCTATTAGATAAATAGTGAATCTCCGTGACTACCTCACAGTCTGGGGAGAGACTCAACGCATAGTAAACGTGGAATGGATAGGCTGGGGGTATCCAGGCTTTGAAGATGCACTTATGGTTTGGTGAGGTTGAACAAGACTGGAGTGTAGAAGTGTTGAGATCGGCTTTAACGTTGGTGCTCTGCCCATTTGCAGGTAGATGGCCAGCACCCCGATGAAGCAGCCTTGATCCTGCATAGGAAGGGGTTTGACTGCCACTTCTCTAGCAAAGACACAGGCCTATTGTGTTCCACCTCCAAGGGAAAGGTAAGCTGAAAGCACAGCACAAAGTTTGGCTGATCTAGTTCGTGTCCTTTGAATCCATTTTACATATAAGCCACCGAGGCAATGTCTTAACTTTTTCTGTATAACTGAGTCAGTCTCCTCAGGTACAGATGAATTGCTTCCCCTTTCTAAAAAATACACCTCAAAAACAGTGTTCTCTCCTAGTTAGCATCAAAATGCCCAGCATGTGTTTTAAGATAGTGCTCTCATCTACTCTTCCATCTTCTGTTACCAACCAACCTACAAAATATGCTCTGGCCACCCCGTGTCCTCACCCAGAAGTGCTTCACACATAATAAAGTTCAGCCGAAGTAGTGCCAGATCCTACTGGAATGGCAACAAGCGTTAGAATAGCCAAAGTGGGGTAGGATAATAACAGGAAAGCAGAGGGGAATTGTAGAGTATGTTTAATGGGCTGATTCAGTCACTTCCTGGGCAGCTGACCTTCCTCCAGTCAAGCGCCCCCACATTGGTCAACTTTACAGTTCATCCTATAAACAGGTCCGGCTTTCACTGGCTGCTGATTTCCCATTTCTCTGAGTTGGTCACTCTGAAAGTTACTCAAGAATTTTTCCTGTTAAATGGGTTCATTCAGTGAATAAACACTAGCTCATAGCCAGTTCTGGCTTGACTGGTCTCCTGCTTCTTCTTGGCGGGGTGTCCTGCCAGGCAGCTCCGTTGGTCCTCGTCTTCTCAATTGGTGTATTCCCGTTTTCAGAGGGAAAAAAATCACTCAACACCCTCTTGAAAAATCTACCTTTTATAAGTCAACAAGATGAAACTGTCCTAATTACACCTGAGTCTTCTTCCACCCTGCTGGATTGTTTCTGTACCCTTGGGGTCAGTGTCACTCTTCAGTGATACTTTTCTAGAACATTAAGTGCTTCCTGGAAGGGAATCTTTCTCTGCCAAAACAGATGAATTTCAACCTTTTTTAATATATATATAATTACATATGTTCATAACATATATTTTTAATTATTTAATCTCAATGGTTATAAACATGTTTGTAATTGGGTTTCAGCCATAAAATGCACACCCCCCCTTCACCAATGTAACTTTCCTGCCACCATTGCTTCCCCCATTTCCTTACCTACCCTACCCCTTGCCTGTCTTAAAAACAGGCATTGTATTTCTCCCTCTATTGTTGTAATGGTAGCTGTTAGTGTAGTTATTTCTTTAACTGCACTTACCACTCTTTGTGATAAGCTTCTTATCATGGACTGGTCCTTACAGCCATCTTTAGTGTCTTTGGGTGTTGTTATTATTATAGTCCTTTATTTGTCTAAAATCACACATAAGAGTGAATCTGTTCTCTTATCTCTTTCCCTCTGACTTATTTCACTCAACATCAAAGCCTCAAATCTATCCATGTAAAGCAAAATTTTGTGACTTCATTTATTCTATCAGCTGCATAGTATTCCATTGTATAGATGTACCAAGTTTCTCTAGTCACTCATATGTTGAGCAGCTGAGTTGTTTCCAGACTCTGGCCATTGTAAATTAGGAGCCCAAGTTCAATATTTTGATTTCAAATATGATGGTAGTTGGATTTCAGTCATGTAAAGAACATCAGATCTCCCTCCTCCCCACCCAACCCCCACTTGTACTCGAGACAGGCTTTCTACTTCCCTCATTCATTCACATTGTTACGATAGTTCACAATGTAGTTATTTCTCCAACTGCACTCATCATTCTTTGTGGTGAGCTTCGTGTTGAGAGCTGGACCTTCCATCCTCCTCTCTTTTGTCTCTAAGAATTATTGCAAAAATGTCTTTTATTTTTCTTAAAATCCATAGATGAGTGAGACTATTCTGTGTCTATCTCTCTCTCCCTCTGACTTATTTCACTCAGCATAATAGTTTCCATGTCCATACATATATAGGAAAATTTCATGAATTCATCTCTCCTGATGGCTGCATAAGATTCTGTTGTGCATATGTACCACAGTTTCTTTAGCCATTCATCTGTTGAAGGGCATCTTGGTTGTTTCCAGAGTCAGATTGTTGTAAAAAGTATTGTGATGAATGTAGGTGTGAGGAAGGGATATTTTATTGTATTTTGTGTTCCTAGGATATATCTCTAGGAGAAGTATAGC
This sequence comes from Suncus etruscus, assembly GCF_024139225.1. Classification (NCBI taxonomy): domain Eukaryota; kingdom Metazoa; phylum Chordata; class Mammalia; order Eulipotyphla; family Soricidae; genus Suncus; species Suncus etruscus. The sequence continues at coordinate 166,758,090 of NC_064849.1, forward strand.
TGGGTCAAATGGGAGCTGAATTTCCAATTTTTTGAGGAATCTCCATATTGTTTTTCATAAGAGCTGGACTAGATTGCATTCCCACCAGCAGTGAATGAGAGTTCTTTTCTCCCCATCCCCTGCCAGCACTGATTGTTCTTGTTCTTTGTGATGTGTGCCAGTCTCTGTGGTGTGAGATGGTACCTCTTTGTTGTTTTGATTTGCATCTCCCTGATGATTAGTGATGTGGAGCATTTTTTTATGTTCCTTTTGGCCATTTGTATTTTCTTTGAGAAGGTGTCTGTTCATTTCTTCTCATTTTTTGATGGGGTTATATGTGTATATATATATATATATATATATATATATATACATATATAGAGTTAAGTTTTGTCAGTACATTGTGTATCTTAGATGGGTATCGGGTGAATAGCTTCTCCCATTCTTTCTATTGGAGAAAGTTCTCCTTCCTGCTGTGGCAGCGTTCCCATAGCCCCCTCTTATGGCCGTATCCCACATTTATTTTTTGTCTATTCTGCCTCTGACTCGTTTCACTCATCAAAATACTCTTTATATCCATTCAAGTATAAGTAAATGTTATGAATTTATTTTTTCCTAATAGCTGAATAGTATTTCATGGTGTAGATATGCCACAGTCTCTTTAGCCACTCATCTGTTTTCAGGCACTTGGGTTGTTTCCAAAGTTTGGCTATTATAGTGTTCCAAAAAACATAGAAATGCGAAAGGCTTTTCTGCATGGTGTTTTTGGGTTTCTATCCCTATGAGTGAAATTGCTGGATCATATGGGAGCTCCATTTGTAGCTTTTTGAGGAATATCCAACTTCTTTTTCAAAAAAGCTGACCAGTCTACATTCCCACCAGCAGTGAATGAGAGTCCCTTTCCCGTAGCATTCACACCGGCCTGGTTGTTCAACTCATTATCTGTTTTGTTTTTGTTTTTTTAATGTATTTTGTTTGGGGTACACCCAGTGGTACTCAGAGGTTACTCTTGACTCTGCAGTCAGGAATTTCTTCTGAAAGTGCTCAGGAACCATGTGGAATGCTAGACATCTAACACAGGTCAACTGCACGCAAGGCAAGCACCTTATTACTGTACTATTGTTCTAACCACCTCTTTATGTTTATTATCTTGATTTAATCTCACCAACATGTAATTAGTATGAAGATAACCCTGATATAATTATTTTTTAATATTTTCTCTTATTATGATACCTGGGTCTGTCATTATGATCATTTATATGGAACATTTCTGAGCATTTCCTTTTAGATTTTGAAGCATTGAATTATGAACTTGTTTCTAGATTTCAGAAAGGTACATTACTAGAGCCTGGCAGGACGAGGGTAATTTTTAGGCTCTCACTCTACCAGTGGAACTCTGGCTGGTTAGGCCTTCTGTTCTTTCGGCATATTTGTCATCTTGTCTTTGATAGAGAAGAAAAACAGGTTGAGAAGCACCCCTACTAGAGGAAGATCCTTTGAAACGTTGGCCCTCCTGAGTGACTGTGTGCAAGCTTAATGAGTGACTTTTATTCCTCCCTTCTGTTCCTGAAAGGGAAACTTCAGAAGTACAGTTTGACTTCTTTCATTATTTTTCCCTGAGCATAAAGATGCACTGCTGTCCCTGCTTCACAGTTGAACTAAATATGCTAATTTTTACCACTTACTTTTCAGATCTTGGTCCAGACACTTTTTAGCAAGTTTACCGTTGAAAGTCTCATACCTTCATCATTATCCTTGATGTATTCACCTTCCGACGCCCGAAATATAAGTGAGATCAGCTTGAATCCCATGGAAATCAGCACATTCCGAATCCGGTTGAGGTGAACCCGGCTTTCACATCTGGATTGGGAAGCATTGGCTTTAGATACTTCTTGGTTTGACGTGCAATAAGGAAGCACATTATTTTAGCTTCTGGCTACTGTGATTAACAGGAATTCTTTGGTTTCTTTTTGAACAGTAGTAAGGAAAACAAAACAAAAAGCCATGCTATAAGCCAGTTGTTCTTTTTCTTTTAAAGTTCCTCCATGAACAACAACCATCAGTATGAATTGATGCAACAGATGAAGAAATGAATAAAGACAACCATTCAACAGATTGTATCTCAGGTTAAATGCTAACTAATTATATCTGTGTTGGAGGTTGTAAAGAGATTATTCTAAGTAGTCATGTTGCTGATCCTTCATTGCTTTTTAAAATATCCCATATTTACTAAAACGAAATGAAAAACTGGTAGATAATAAATAGCTAATGGCCAAAATGATTGCAATCTTGCATACACATTAGAAAAATGTATGAGTTGAAATACATGGAAAAGTGCAATCCATCACCATGATGATAGGCATAGCTTAATTTTTCTATTATACCACTTGCCCCTTCCTATCCTTTGTAAGTATTTCCAGAAATAACAGATTTTGAATCACTAACGAATAGAAAAAGAGAAATATTTTCATTACTTGACAATGTGGGATAGGTGCAATTTATTCCATTGTCACTAAATCGTAGAAGCAATTCCATGGGTACCTGTTTTCGGTACCCCAAGTTATCTTTTTACACAACTCATTTGAATACAGATGTTCCACGAAGGGGGCTTTCTATTTTAAAATTACCGTATCAAAATAAATGTGCCTTATTTTTTTATTAGTCTTGTTAAGTCCTTTGGTGTCCATATTACTGTTTGAGTAAAGAGGGGTTGTCATGAGTGGGAGGGCATGGATAGATACTTTCTATGACACATAATTGGTATAATTTTTGCCTGACAATACTGGCCACATTCTGATCTGTTCCATTAAATTTATAGTGATGTTACTCTTAACATTTTGACTATTTGAATGTACTGAGATGTCAGAAAACAAAGCAAGGAAGAAAAAATATTGTTAATTAAATATGCTGCTGCCAAGGAGACTGCAACTTGAAGCTTGGATTTTAACATGTGAAGTCCGCACATGTTTCCATTTCATGGGAGCTAACCATACTGAAGGAGAGAATGCTTTAAAATTTACCCTGCTTTGAAACTCAGTTATTTGTTCTCATGATTTTTATTAAAGAGTGTTTTGTGAATACTAAACTTTACTGTGTGCTAACCTCAAAGTGAAGGTATAAACCTATGTGCCATTACAATTCTTCGGATAAGTTGATTTGGGACCATTGTTTACTAGGTATTAATATAAAAAGCAACATTAGTGTATGTAGAGCTTTCAGCTTTAACTGAAAGAGGATTCTTTAAGTCTGTACACTTTTGAAAGTTCTCTGTGTTAATTCATAGGTTTAGTATTTTGACACCTTTAAAATTTCTGCTGCTTCTCATTCCAGCATCTTACCAAGAACTTTAAACAGTGTCTTTCTCTATATTTTCTGCTGTTCATCTGTATTTTCAGTCAAGATGCAGCTCCTAAGATTATTGGAAAGTCACGTTAAATTCATAGACTTATTTTGCCTTTAATAATTAAAGATATAATACCAGTGTTGATAAAGATATTATAAGGAATACGTCCATGCAATAAACATGTACTGTAAGTTTCATTCCTCATTTTGGAGGGCGATAAACTACAAAAGTAAAAAGAATGCTTCCTTTGTGTGGACATCTACAAATGTTGGGATGGCCAGAAGCAAATCCCAAGAAGATCACTATTTGCATCTTAACTGGAAAACCTTCCTCTGGGTGTTTCCTATGTTCTGTGGTGAAGTGGGTATGTTTACTCATCCCAGATTGAAATTAAGTATCTCTTGCTGCAATAACAGTGTTTTGCCACTTCAGGTTGTTGGAGACAGATCTGTCTGTCTGGAGTTAGTTGGGATCTTAATCAGAGTGTATTTGCCACCAGCTGTTCACAGGTAAAGCAGAAAATCTCTATAACCAGCGAGCTTCTGTTTTTTTATTTTTAGGATAAATCATCAGGGAAATGAAGAGAGGATGCTTTTGCTTAAGGTTGTGGTCAAGAACTGATTCAATAATTTAGTGTCTCTGGCACATAATAAAAACAATATATTTTATTGGTGATCTCAGTGGCCTACGTTGCTGAGGCTTCATTACACTTGTTATCACAAATTTTCCTATTGGCCAAGTAGCTCGTTAACCTCTCCTAATTTCTTTTTTTTTAATTTGGGGTTTAAACTGTAGTGTTTGAAAACAGAGCATCCTTTTCTACAAATAATGATTAAAATAAAATGCTGTACATGTGTTGTCAAACATTGTAATTACCTTCCTAAGTCTTTGTTGTACTTGTGATGAAATGTTTTTACATTCCTTTGTCTGGAAGAAAATCTTGGCTTTCATTTCCATTATGTTACTCACTTTGAAATCAGTAGGTTTTGATATTTTCTCTTGGAAATTTTTATATCTTTTTGGGAATATGTAATATAAGATCTCTAATAAAATATAAATCTTACCATGTGTATGGTCCTCTTGAGTATGTTCTTAAAGCCTATTTGTAAACAAGAGATATTAAAACATTTTTGTGGGATTTGGTATGGGTTTTTTTCTCCTTCATGAATAAAATCACTTTTAGTCCAATTCTAGTTAGGAAAGATTATTTAGAAAGGAAATGCAGGTGGGAGTGAGTGTCTGGGTATGAAGGCAATTTTGAGATTGGGGTCTAGAGTCATTCTCAGTAACAGAGGCCTGAAGGTTTTCTGAACTAGTTAGGAGATAGGCACATTGCAATCAGGTTTCACGTATTTCAGACAAAGGGGAGTCTGGGAGGAAACTGAAGCAGGAAGCTTGCAATGTCTTTGTGAGTTGATTAGAAGGTAATATGGTTTGTTTGGAATGGTGGAATCTGGAGGGATTCCACTCACCTGCTGTGTCTGATATATACTCCGTAGTGGTTTAATGGCTTTAGGAAAGTTGCTTTAAAGCCAGATAAAAGGCAGTGAAGATTCAATAACCCTAGACATATCTATGGGCTAGCCATACAAAGAATACATGAGTAGTAAGTTTGGTCTTAATGGACATTGAGAGATCAATCAGTAAAGAAATTAGTCATTGTGGATTATATACATTTGAAATTAAACCCTAGAGACAGTAATAAAAAGGAATAGATTTCATCAGATAATGGGAATTGTCTAGCTCCATATATTTGATTATCAGCCTGTCAAAATATTACTATCAAAGATAAAAAATAATGTAGGGCCTGACAGATAACGTGAGATGAAGCTAAGTAAAAGTGGCTGTGACCCTGGATTATTGAAGTTGTAGTTTAAAGAGAAATAAAAGTGTCCAGAATTAGCAGCTTTGAGGCTGCACAACAGATGCCTTAGGAGATTGAAAATGGATAGACCTCTTTCATATGAAACTTGTAAGCAGAAATGGGAGATTTCTAGTGAGTGTTGAAGGATAAAGAGCATACCATAATAGCTATAGCCAAGTATGTGATAATGTACTCCGGGATCTGTTTATTTTTTATTTTGCTTTTCTCTGAATTTGTCCCCTTGGGATCACAATGGGTATCAATGTGGCTAAGAGTTAACCTAGACTTTGTGCCCAACCAAAAAGTGACCCACTGGGAAGAGAGCATTTCTTGGGGACCTGTAGAGACAAATCATACCCCATCCCATATCTGCTGTCTTGTAATCTGCACTTTTGAGTTGTATACAAAAGAAAACACAGTGAAGCACTGACCTATAAGTTTTCACGATGGTTTCCCGTTGTTAAACTTTTCTGAATTATTTGACCATAATTGTAGGTCCTAATACGTTTTCTACCACCAGAAAACATCACATAAGTTCTGTCCAATGTCTCGTCCAACTGGACGCCAGATTTCCCCCAGTTGATGCTACTGTTGCAATGACCAGGGATCCCACATCTTTCCAAGATGCTTGCAAGGCTCATGCTCCTTTGCTTGTGGTGCTGACACACATGCTTGCCAGGAAGTGTTCCTGGGGGTAGTTGCAGTGTTCATACACACTGGCTGTGTGTGAGCAGATATAAAAGCACTGTCAGATTTGGGCTTGTGATGCAGGGAACTTTACTGAGGATCCAATGTTCAACCTCACACTAAACACAGAATGATAAACAAGGATAAACAATGACATCTTTAACCCCAACTGTGCCTTTGCTTACCTAAAAAAATACCAAGTTGGTTCTGTTGTGTTTTAAGACCAAAGATGAATTTATGAAAGTTCATTTCCTTTTGAAATGTTTTGCTTTCCATTATGCTTTAAATAAATAACACAAACTTGGGCCCGGAGAGATAGCACAGCGGCGTTTGCCTTGCAAGCAGCCGATCCAGGACCAAAGGTGGTTGGTTCGAATCCCGGTGTCCCATATGGTCCCCCGTGACTGCCAGGAGCTATTTCTGAGCAGACAGCCAGGAGTAACCCCTGAGCAATGCCGGGTGTGGCCCAAAAACCAAAAATAAATAAATAAATAAATAACACAAACTTTATCCCAGGTAAAAGATCTATTTGCTGGTCCCTACCTCTCAGCATTATGGTGTGTGTGTATGCATATGTTGTGTGTCATGCATTACATGTGTTGTGTTTTTGTATAAAGAAATCCTTCACTCACCCAAAACAAACCCCATTTTACTACGCTTTTCTGCCTATGTTTTTTTAAGCAGCTCTGACATATCCAAATGCTCTTAGTTCTTGCAAAGTTGTTCTCGTTCTTGATCTTCAAAGGCTTTCTTCTCCAATTTGCTCAATTTGTCTCACTGTCATTTGGATTTGGTTCAAAGCTTCCTTTCTCAAGAATCTCTCTGGACCAGAAAAATTTTTAATTTAATACTAACAGACCACTCCTTTATGGAGTATTTTTTACTTCAATTCTCAAGAGTTGAAGTTAGAGTTAGATGCTACTTTCTCCCACAAGGGTATAAACTATAGGGCAGAATTCCAGGCTCCCCAAACTTGGAACAACAGAGGCAAGAGGAGGTCTAGTAGACAATGGTGGGTTGATGCTGATGCTTTTGTTGTGGTGTTTTTTGTTTTTTTTTTTTTGTTTTTTTTTTGTTTTTTTTTTTGTTTTTTTTTTTGTTTTTTTTTTTGGTTTTTGGGCCACACCCTGTGACGCTCAGGGGTTACTCCTGGCTATGCGCTCAGAAGTTGCTCCTGGCTTCTTGGGGGACCATATGGGACGCCGGGGGATCGAACCGCGGTCCGTCCTAGGCAGCGCAGGCAAGGCAGGCACCTTACCTCCAGCGCCACCGCCCGGCCCCTGTTGTGGTGTTTTAAGGAGGTATGAAACTAGTTTTAAAACATAGATGGTATTTTGGGATGGAACATAGTATAGGAGCCTGGACACACTTTACACATAGTGGACCTGGGTTCCATTCCTGGCTTTCCATATGGTCCCGAGTATCACCAGGACTAATTCCTGAGTGCAGAGCCAGAGTATCACTGGGTGTCGCCCCAAACCAAATGATTTTTAATATGTCAACTAAATGAAAAATGATTACCCTCAGAAAACGAAAAGCTACAGAAACCCCTTACATCTTGATTTTACTTCTCTCATGCTCGTCTTCTGCGCAAATAACTTCAGAAACGTTCCATTACTAGATACATAAAAATTTCAATCTATTAATATCCTCAAAAGATGTGACCTCCTCATGGAAGGTGTTGAGTTGCCATTGCTTCCCTGCCTTCTTGCCATACAGTGGATTTTACTCTCAGGCTGCCAAGATAGCACAGCCAGTAGGTACTAGCGAACCCGCCGGACTCTATTCCCAGCACTCCATGTGGTCCCCCAGCGGCCTGCCAGTAGTGTTCCTTGAGTACAGATGTAAACCCGGATCACTGGCAGGAGTGAACCATAAAGAAAAGTCAACTGATTTTACTTTTAAATTTTAGGCATCATGGCTTGCAGTACTGGATCACTGGCAGGAGTGAACCATAAAGAAAAGTCAACTGATTTTACTTTTAAATTTTAGGCATCATGGCTTGCAGTACTATTCATGGTAGGGTTTCATGCATAATACATGCCCACACCATACCCTTCGCCAAAGTATCTGCTTCCCTCCACCGTTGCCCATTGCACCCCAAACTCCACTACCACTATTTTCCCCTCCCTATCCTCTGTGATACCTTCTAACAAGAGACCAGTTCTCAACTTCTGTGGTCCTTTGGGTATTTGTTATTCCACTTCTATTTATGTTTGCAGATGAGAGATCCTTCTGTGTCTGTCCCTCTCATTCTGAATCAAGGCATGCACTTTTTAGATGTTAAACCATGAAAAAAATTATACATCTGGATGATAAACTTAGGAATTTACCCATGACAGTTGGCCACTGACTGATCGTGTGGGGTTACTAAGGCTTCAGGGGAAGGCCACCCTCTCCTAAAAGAATTCACAGGGCAGGGCCGAAGAGATAGCATGGAGGTAAGGCGTTTGCCTTTCATGCAGGAGGTCATCGGTTCCAATCCCGGCGTCCCATATGGTCCCCCGTGCCTGCCAGGAGCAATTTCTGAGCATGGAGCCAGGAGTAACCCCTGAGCACTGCCGGGTGTGACCCAAAATCCACACACACAAAAAAAAAACTCACAGGGCAGTGTTCAGAGGCAGTGTTTGGGGTGTCAGTATGCGGATGCTCGCTTACTTTGCAACCCTGCAGAAACCAAGGTCCATAGGATGATGCAGGGAGAAATAAATATAGCTGGTTTCTTGTGATGAGAAGTGACTGAATAGGCCAACTACTCTGTGAAATAAAAATTCAATTTATTAAAGTCATTTCAAGTTTAGTATTATGATATTAAGTGTTAAAAACATTTACATGTATGCCTCTCACCACTCCCTCCACACCATACTTGTGTTCTTGTTTATACATTTTGAAGAATGGATATATAGTGTTTGTGTATAAGTACTTGAGTACATGCTAAATTGTGAATTCGGTTTCATACCAAACAGCTCCTGTCCTTACTGTACATCCCACCTTGCATATTTTACTTAAAATGTTTAATAAAAGCATTATGTAATGATATTGTGCAGACTTCTTAATGTAAGGGAGAAGTATTTCTAAAAATGCAGACAATCAGGGCTGTGCATATTAGCAAAATTCCTGAGTATTCCAGAGTTCCTTTGGCATGTACATGCAGAAAGTGTTCCAATTCAAATGTGGATTTGGGACTGGCTCTTGGGTAACAAAATGTACCTTCCAAATATCAAGCAGTATATGGAGGTAAAAAGTAAAAGGATGCAGCAAGTGACTGTGGTGGGAGCTATGTTAACTTCTTAGGTGTACAATAGATAGCTGTAATGTTTTAAAGATATTCCCAAATAGATTGATGTCTCTAAGTTAGTTTCTGAATCTCCAAAGAAATGAAGGAAGGAAATTGGAACAGTGATATTTTAAAGGGCATATTTTAAAGGCTTTATATGGAGCCTAGAGTTTTTGGCTACCATGCTCTATATAGCTTTCCAATTTTTTTTATTCACAAGCTTAGCCTTGAGACTCATTTTCTGGTCCCAAATCTAAATGGCACTGCTAGCAAGCAGTATGTGTCAGTAAGGTCTGGTTGTATGAAAAACTCTTTCTACTAAACTAAATGGAGCCCTCACTGGTTGACTTCCAAACCATCATCTGAAGTTGAGAATAGGATATTGTTTTAATCATAAACTTGCCTCTTGCTCAAGAAATTAAAAAATCTCTTTTTTATAGGTTTCCTTGCCAAATACACAAAATCATTTTAGACTCGCTGTATAAATACGAGTTTTTAAGAACAATTTGTTTTTGTCTTTCACAATGAATTGTTTTAAGTGTAGTTAATAAGATTACATTAAAGTTAAAATTTTTTCTTTTCCTCTAGTGAAACCTACAAATGTATCCTCATTGAATTAATGGAACTCCCTTTAATAGAGTCTGAAAGTAATCTTAGATTTTACTGTGACATTCAGTAAATCGTTATTGAAGGTGTCTTGCGGCAGTGTCCCTGTGCTCGATTCTGGACCACAGGATATACCGAGACTTCCCTATGTTTACCAAATGAGAGATACTGCATAGAGTGAAAGTGCCATCAGACCAGAGAGCAAGAAGCAGGGACACCAGTGAGTGCTATTCAATTCAGAGGAGGCAGAGATTAGGATAAAGAGGTGATGAAGGGGCCAGAGTGATAGCACAGCAGTAAGGCATTTGCCTTGCATGCTGTCAACACAGAATGGACCCCGGTTCAAATCCCAGCATCCCATAGGGTCCCCTGCCAGGACCAACTTCTAAGCACATAGCCAGTTGTAGCCCTGAGCACTTCCAGGTGATGAAGTGGTGTGGGAATGAAAACTAATCCTGGAAAGATGAATAATCAGCCAACTAGATAAAAGAAGAGGGTGATCTTACACCAACAGTATAATAGGTACCTTACCCTTGGTAAATGTTGTTTTGTTTTGTTTTATTTTTTGTTGGGGGCCACATCCAGTGGTGGTCAGAGGCTGCTCATAGGTCAGTGGTTGGAAGCTGCTGCTTCTGTGCTGAAAGGACCCCATAGTGTTGGGGGTATCAACTTGGGCCTCATGCATGCAAATAACATTAACTCTATGGCCCTTTGTCAGATATGGAAACATATAGGAAGAAAATAAGAAAATTTTCTGAGGGGGAAAAAGGCAGAAAATGTGATTTATGGACTTCATTATTTACTTAAATTTTGGCACCATTAGAGAACACCCTTTGGGTAAGGGTCCTGTATTCATTGTTATATCTGCTATATCTCCCAGAAGAAGACATTCATGAGACTTTTGCATTAACTACCCAAAACTCCTTTGAAAAAGCAGCCCCCATAGATCTTATAGTTGGGGAAAGTGTTGTATCCCATCTTTTTTCCCTAAGGGTTGCTTCAGCTATTCTTTGGTGATTATTGTTCCAAAGGAATTTTATGAGTGTTTAATTCACCTCTTAGAAGAATGTTATGGATATCCTTAGAGGGCTTGCATTAAATCTGTATAATGCTCTGGAGAGTATTGCCATTTTCATAATGCTAATCCAATCTATGAACATGGTATATGACTCCATTTGCTGTATCCTCTTATTTCTTGAAGCAGTGTTTTATAGTTTTCTTTGTATATGTCCTTCACATCTTTAGTTAAGTTGACTCCAAGGTATTTGAATTTCTGTGGTGCTGCTATTAATGGGATTGTTTTGCTAATGTCTATTTCATGTCTATCATTTGTGAATAAGAGGTCCATTGATTTTTGCTTGTTAATTTTGTAAATTTTATAGCCTGCCACTTTTCTATATGAATCTATTGTTTCTAGAAGCTTTTTGGTAGAGCCTTTAGGGTTTTCTAAATATGTTGCCTACAAACGAGGCTTGACTTCTTCCTTTCCTATCTAGATGCCCTTGATATCTTTTTCTTGCCTAATGGCTATGGGAAGTACTTCTAGTACATCTTGAATAGAAGTTACAAGAGGGGAACCCTTGCCTTATGCCAGATCTTAGGGAAAGGTTTTTAGTTTTTCTCCATTGAGTATAAGATTCACCATGAGCTTGTGGTCAATGACCTTGTCTATACTGAGAACTGTTTCTTCCTTCCCATCTCATTGAGGTTGTTATCTGAATGGATGTTGGACTTAGAAAATGCCTTCTCTGCATCTATTGATATGATCAAGTGGTTTTTATTTTTCCTTTTGTTGATGCGTTGTATTCCATTAATTGACTTGCATACGTTGAACCAGCATCCTACTTGGGTCGGATCCTATTTGCTTGGATTTTGCTAAGGATATTTGGATCTGTGTTCATCAAAAATATGGTCTGCTGTTTTCTTTTTTTGCAGCATTTCTGTCTGCTTTTGGTATCATGGTAATGTTAGCTTCATAAAAACTATTCTGGAGTGTTTCTGTTTCTTCAATTTCCTGGAAGAGCCTGGAAAGAATAAGAATTCCTGTTGGAATGTTTGAAAGGATTTGTGAGTGAATCCCATCTGGGTCTGAGCTTTGTTTTGGAAAAGACTCTTGATTATCATTTTAATGGTAATGGATCTGTTCAGATATGCTAGATCATCTTGATTCAATCTTATGAGGTTACGAGTTATGAGGTTATGAGAATGAATGTATTCATTTCTTCCAGTTCTCATGTTTTGTGGCAGTTTCTCAAAATAGTCTCTGATTACCTGCGGCCCCCCAGGAACCCCGCTCCCAACCCGTGGGAGAGGCTGGAGACCACAACAGTTATTCACGAGTCACGAAGAGGATTTCGACCTGAAAGAAAAGAGGGGCTGGGAAATAAAGAGACTCAAGGCGAAAACTTCCGATCAAGAGTCCGTTTATTATGGGAGGGGGCAAGCTTTTTATAGTCAGGCCAAACAAAGAAAGGGGCAAGGCATTCTTGGAATAATTGTAACTTTCCACAGGCACATCTTGTTTTTTCAAAATTAACAAGGTTGTACATCATGAAGCTGGCATTCATCAATCATGAGGCCCAAGTTGTTAGAGCAACAAAGTATAAGATCTAATCTCTGCCTAGGCCCACCTATCTTTATGGGAACATCTTGGTGCCTGTGGTCGACTCCCGTATTTCTGAGGTATGCAGTAACTCCCCTTTTCTTTAGGTCCAAGGGCAAAGGCCACATTTGCTAGCTGCTCAGGCTGGCAGCTCCTGCTAATTGTCACGGAGGCACTTTTGCTCAGACTTTCAGAGACTCCATTTTGATTTTAGTAAAAAGGGCTTTTAGTTATGCCAAACAGTCTCCAACAATTACCCTTTGAATTTCTGTAGTTTATGTAGTTATCTCCCCCCTTTTCATTTGTAATTTGGTTTATTAAGTTTCTCTTCCTTTATTTGTGAGTTTTGCTAGTGGTTTATCGATCTTGTTCATTTTTTTAAGGAACCAACTCTTGCTTTCATTGATCTTTTGAATTGTTTTCTGGATTTCCCATTCATTGATTTCTGCTCGAAGCTTTATTATTTCTTTTTGTCTTCCTAGTGTTAGTTTATTTTGTTAATCACTTTTCAATTTTATAAGCTATGCCATTAAGTTATTTATGTAGGTCCCATTTTCCTTCCTAATGTGTACTCACAAAGCTATAAATTTTCCTTTTAGCACCAAATTAGCTGTGTCCCACTAATTCTGATAATTTGTGTTCATTCTTGTTTTTTTCCAGGAATCCTTTGATTTTCTCTTTGATTTTATCTCTGACACACTGGTTATTCAGTAGTGAAATGTTAAATTTCCAGGTGTTAAAATTTTTCCTCTGTGTCTGCTTGTTATTCACTTATAATTTCAGTGCATTATGACATTAGAAGGTAGAGCATATAATTTGTATCTTCTTTATTTTATGTAGGTATATTTTATGGGCTAGCATATTTAAAATAATGACCCATGTCTATTAGAGAATAATGTGTATCTAGTTTTCTGGGAATGGAGAGCCCTAATATAAATCTATTAGGCCAATTTCTTTCATTGCTTCTTTCAGTGCTAGGGTATTCTTGTTAGGTTTCAGCCTTGTTGACCTATCAAGTGGCAACAAGGCAGCATTGAAGTCTCTCATTATTAATGTGGTGCTATTGATGTCTTCCTTTCAGTTTTTCAGTAGTTGTTTCAAATAATTTGCTGGTCCCTCATTTGTTATTATATTTTTAGGAGTCTGATTTCTTACTGTTATATATATACATATATATATATATATTTCTTGATTATTAAGAAATGTTCATTTCTGTCACTTGTAACTTTTTTAAGTCTAAAGTTTGTGTTATCTGATATCAATATGGTCACTCTAGTCTCTAAGGGAATTGTTTGCTTGAATGATTATCCACCAACCTTTGAGTTTGAGTCTGTGTTTTTATAATTATTCAGATGTGTTTTTTTGTAGGCAACAAAATGTTAGATTCAGCTTTTTGATCTATTTTGCCACTCTTTGTCTCTTAAGTGGTGCATTTAGTCTAGTGACATTGAGAGAGACATTTGTCATGGGATTTCGTGTCACCTTCATTACAATTTTGGTGTAACTTGTGGTCTGATCATCTTAAAGTAGATCTTTCAGTTCATCCCTTAAGGCTGGTTTTGAGTCTGTAAAGTTTCTGAGATATTACTTATCTGTGAAGCTGTATATATCCTTCCTTCAAACCTGAATGTATGTCTGGTTGGGTGAAGTACTCTTGGCGATGCATTCATTTCATTGAATGTTGTCACAATATCCCACCACTGCCTTCAGGCCTTGAGGTTTCTTGTGATAGATCTGCTAAAAATCTTACCTATACTCCTTTAAATGTATTTTCCCTTTTGTTCTTTTTGTTCCATCCCAATTTATCATTCTTTGGTACTCTTGGGGCATGTAGGATTTTGTTGCATGCATTCTTTAGCTCTGGGAGTTTTACTGCAATGTTTTTGACTATTGATACTTCATGAGATTTTTATTTATGGGTCCCTGGGATTCCAATGATTCTTTTGATGTTTCTGTTGAGTTTATCAAAGACTTATTTTCATCTATTCAAATTCTTTAAGGATTTTTCCCATTCTCTGATCATTAGTTTTGAGGCTTTTTTTTTCAACCTCTTCTGTTGTGTGGAGTTGTTATGCATTTCATTTTCCAGATCACTGATTCTGTTTTCAGCAGCTGTTACTCTGTTGGAGAGGCTTTCCAATGAGGTTTTCATTTCACCTACCAAGTTTTTCATCCTTGCTGTTTCAGTTTGAAATGTTCTCATTTCTACTCTCATATCCTCTTGATTCTTATTTATGGCACATTCAGTTTATTCCATGCTTTCTTTGCATGAACATCCTCCATATTTCCATTTTATATTTCTTCTCTAAGGTCCTTATGTGAGAGGTTAAATAGATGGTCGGTACTTTTCAGATAATCGGAACTACCTCTCTTCGTTCTTTAAGCATGATGGAGGCCTGTGTTGTTTCCCCATTGTCACAGTTGTAGTGTGGTTTTTTTCTTTGTCCCATGCTGGCTTTCCTTGACTAGGAGGAGCATGTAGCCACAAAGAGGAGCAGAACAGCCCTACTCCACTAGCTCTTTGTCATGGAATCTGTCCCTTCATCTGGGCACTGCCAACATGGCTTCCAAGTCCCAAAGCCTCTGGCACCACAACTGCAAAGTGAGTTCCATTGCTCTGGTTTCCTACCTTGTAATCTGTCCTTTCACCTGGGTGGCTTCCAAAGCCTCAGCCGCCTCCACTGTGAAGCAGTTTCCCTCATATATCTTGCTTAATCTTCATAAAAAGATTACCCCTACTTTGGCACATTCTCCTGGGGCTGGTCTCTGGCAACCTTAGTGGAAGGTTTTAAGAAAAATCTTTGAAAGTGAGCCTAGAAATGTTTCTTATAAGAAACATTTCTTTTAAGTTTCTTTTAAGTTACTAAAGACTCTCTATAGATTGCTTCTCTTCATTGAACTTTATAGAAGAAAATAGAGATACTTTGTGTGGCATTAAGACTAATTTTGAGTACCTCTAAGAATGTGAAGGAAGGGCCGTAAAGATAGTACATAGTATAGGGCGCTTGCCTTTCCTCTTGCTGACCAAGATTCAATCTCTGGAACCCCATAGAGTTCCTCTAAGCGATCCCTGAGTACAGAATCAGGAATAAGTTCAGAGAAATACAGATGTGGCCCCCAAACAAAAGAACATAAAAGGTAAAGGGTTATATAAAGATCCTAGGAATTCATAATTTGATGAAATTTATCATTATGAAGAAAGAACACTACCTCAGAGTATGCTTTTCAATTTATGGTAGCCATGTGATATTTTATTCAGACAATAATAAAATATAACTGTCTTATATATGAGTCTGTTGACTCTAGAACACTACAGTGATGCAATGAAACTTTATCAGTGACATAGCATCTAAATTAAATGTGGACTTAAAGTAACTGGCTCCTTTAATAGTCCCACAATATTTCAAGACTGTCTCTAGGGTTTAATCTGTCAAGCATAAATGCAAGAATATTCGTCACTCAGATAAGTGGTTAAAGAATTCACAAGACATGCTATTAAAATACTTTTAGCTTTTGAAAGGTCTATTATTTTCAAGGGATTGCCACAGTGCAATCCCTTGGGCCCATGTCATTTCAGTGTGATCTTGATGGGTTTTATAATTCAGTACAAATGACATCAGGTAAAAAGACCAGCCAACCTTATCACAAGTCCCAGCCTGTTTGCATGCGGGATGAGTGAGGTTTAGCAAAGTCAAAGCCCTAGTCCCATAGTTTTAACCAGCAGAAGAATGATCAAGAACTTTGGAGCACAAAAGTTCATGAGAGAAGAGAAGGAAAGGGGAGGGATGGCACCAGCAAAAATGACTGATCTTTGAAACTATGCACCTGACTTTATTAAAAATGTCTAGAAGTAAACAACAAAAATGAATGCTGTTCAACGCTTAAAATGTGAACTATTTGAACACCTAGTGTCAGAAAGCTAGGAAGTACGAGGAGTTCAGAGTTTTTCAAAGTTCCATACAAACACTGTGTCCGAGGCACAGAGAGCTCTTGGAAGACCACGCTTACTCCCTGCTACTGTGAGATTCAGATTGCCCTTCACTACCTGCGGTGTGGCAGTGTGTGGGGGCTGGGTGTGGCCTGTGCTTGGAGCTGGGATTATGGAGGGGAGGCAAAGGTAAAGAAAGGGATGTTAAATGCTGATGTGTTGTTACTCTTCTTTTTTCCCCAAAGGGCAGAGCATAAGTATAGTCATGGTAATAATAGACTGCTAACTTTTACCATGTTATTTGCCAGATGCTGAAAACACAGGGAATTCATACAGCATGTTTTCCTTAGAACCACCTGGTGGTATATTGTTATTATATTCCTTTCAGCCTAGAAATGTGAAGATTCATAAGACTTCTGAATTTCAACCTTCACTTGTATAGGGGTCTGAGAATGCTTATCAGTAATTTGTTGCTGAAAACCTATCTATAGTTCAAAGACCGCTTTGGTAAACAGAGTTCTGATGGTACAAAAAATTGCCTCTTGGCTACTAGGAAGGTAAAGGCAAATGATTGCAACAGAGTCCATGTGGCTGGCAAAGCTGAATATATTTACTAATAGTTCTACCTCTATCTGCTTGTAGTTTATTTGATGTGGATGCCCTGGATCTATCACTCTAAAGACTTTTAGTAATGAGGATGGTAAATGAAAGAAGTAAAATGAAAAGAGACAAGGTGCAATCCTCAGTCTCAATCTGTGGGAAAAAGTAACCATGGGACCCTAAGACAAGTCACTTCACCTCTCCAGAAAGCCTTCTCCTGATTTACTAATTAAAGCCACACCCCCAATTTCTAAATCCAAAAGCTTTCCAAGCACGTTTGATTCTTATTTGCAAAATGCTATTTTAGCAGATAAAATAAAGTACATTTTACTGGTTTCCATGACAACACTCACAGTTCTTACCAAATAACCTTTTCAAGTTCTATTTCTCCATGTTTTGGTGATGGTACATTTGAGTAGATAGATGTTTAGGGATGAGAATAGAATGATCTGCTTAGAGCAAAAACTTATTTTTATTTTGTTTTGTTTTAGTGACTGCCACAAAACATCCTAAGCCTAAAACTTTCTCTGGGGAGCTGGGGTTTGAATGTGAAGGGTGACAAATCCTGAAAGGATGGTGAGAACTGTGTCAGCTGTGACACAGTGCAGGGATACATGGGACAAGAAAATTTTCCATTGAGGGACAAAGACACACTTCCCTTTCAATTTCAGAAGAATCCTTTCTGGTTTCTATATTTATTTCCCTTCTGTGTTTCAAAATAAATTCTCTGTAGCTCTGCTTTCAGATCGAAGTCATGAACTGCTTCAAAAATATTATAATAGAGTTTCCTATGAGAAGACCCTTCATGACCAGCATGTTGGTGATGAAAAGTGGTGATGGAACTCTTACTTTAGGAAACCACATAATGAACTGAATGAAACAGAAAACATGTACCTTTTCTATGTTCTATTTAGAGTAAGAAAATTTGGAGTGGGAGCAGGAAGATGGTAATCATATGCACATCTTCTTTAAATTCAACTACAGTCAAGTTTGAATCTGACAGAAGTTATATGTACATTTTGGAACTGTAAAATGTCAAGTCTTTGAGCTACTATTGGGGAATGAACTCTCTTTCATAACATCAGCCATGACTCTGGGCCTCAAGTTAACAACAGATGGCAAATGACTGGCTAATTGTTCAATTACTTCTTCTTAGAGTCCAAGGCATTTTGGTAGGTGAAACAGTGACACCAAAAAGATAAGCCCATATCTGACTTCCTCAATCCCATGAATCCTTATTTGAAAAAAAGAGGCCTGATAGATTTAGATAAAAACCTTGAGATGAAATAATGCTGGGTTATCTAGGTGGGCCTTGACTCTGAGGACAAACTCATTACAAGAAACCAATCAAAATAGCAGAGGAGATTATGTGACCACCCAGGCCCCACACACTGTGTAGGAAATCAATTTTTCCCTAAGAAAGTACTTCCTTTGGGCCTCCAATAGGAGTGTGGCCCTACTGGTCCTTTGATTTAGACTTTGGCATTGATTTGGACTCTAGACCCCAAGAGAGAGTAAATATTTGTGGTTTGTCAGCCTCCTGGTGTGTGATAATTTTATTTTAAAGACTGAGAAATTAATAAGAGGCCATAAATGCACTTTTACAAACCCTTCCACTATCTGTTTCAAGCAGCACCTGTCACAGAAGGAAAGCCTGGTGGGCTGGAAAGTGGCTTGTTTGTTTTTTTAGAGGTGTTCTCCATTGTGTTTTTTTGTTTTGTTTTGTGGAATACCCTGCATTGCTGGGGGCTTATGTTTTGCTCAGTGCTTGAAGGCCACTTTTGACAGTGTTTAGAAAACCTGTGGTGCTGGATGTGGAACCTGAACTTCCTGAATGCAAAGCTTGCATTTAGTATGTTGAGCTACTCTTCTGTCCACTAGGTGGATATACTAGACAAGAACCCCTTGCTTTTAGGCTCCTCCTAAAAGATAACCTATTACCTGGCACTTGAGAATACAACTTAGCATAAAACCTGGAAGAGGCTTTTGTGATTTGTCAACATTTCCAACAGAATGTTATTGATCTAGTTTCAATCAATTTGAGTAAAGTCTTCTGTAGATCAATTGCTTTATTTTGTCAATGAGAGAATATGAATAATTTTCACTTCTCAGGAACTTCTCATTTTCAGAGCAATTTTAATGTGCAGATCAATTTACACTCTCCTGTTTTACAATAACTGTGAAATAGGTCAGACAGGTGGCATTATAGATCTTTTACAGTTGTTCATCTTAAAGTCAAAAAGTTAATGAAGGAAGTCAGATTGAAAGATTTTTTTTAATTTAATGCCATGTTTATTGACTTTCCTTAGAGAATGACTGGACTTGGTAGATCTGACAAATTGATACTTTATTTCTCTGGAAATATCTCTATGTGAGACTAGGGGATAAAAAGATTTTGAAGAAGAAACTTAAGAGATTTTTTTATCATGATCTCCCTCTACATAGAAATACACCAAAGAATATTGTAAAAGGATGCATTTAACATTGGTGTTAAAAATATTTTATTTGATAAATAATTTATATGGAGAAAAGTTTATGTGTGTATCTACTTCAACTATGAACTTTAGATATGTGAATATTGTATAATTAGAGGGAGACTGAGGATGTAGTCAAATGATAGGACCCATTCCTTACATAAAGGTTGGGATTCCTAGCACTCTGGGATATACCCTGGTATTCTCCAAAAATGTCTAGACCCAAACACCACTAAGTATGATCCTGATGATGGTGAAACATATTTTAACAAGAGTTTTACAATGGTGTGACCAAGCATTCTATAAATCACATCGTTGAAAGAAAATAATTTAGAGCACTGGGCTGGAGAGAAAGTGCAAAGGGTCAGAGCATATGCCTCTAATGCAATAAGACACAGAATATGTGTGATGCACTATCTCTGGCACTGCCAAGAGTAGGCTTGGTGACTCCCAAACATTTCTAGGCCTGAACATCATCACATCAATAGCTCTATTATAAACAAGCTCTAGAGCAGGACCAAATATCACTGGATTTACCCATTGGTCTGTTGAACATTTCAAAGACCAACAAGATCCTCAAAAATACAATAGAACACATTTAGTGTTATGTTTAGTGTCTTTTTTTGTTTTGTTTTGTTTTGTTTTGGGGCCACACCCGGCGGTGCTCAGGGGTTACTCCTGGCTATCTGCTCAGAAATAGCTCCTGGCAGGCACGGGGGACCATATGGGACACCGGGATTCGAACCAACCACCTTTGGTCCTGGATCAGCTGCTTGCAAGGCAAACACCGCTGTGCTATCTCTCGGGGCCCTATGTTTAGTGTCTTGTCTAGTATATAGATATAGTACATGTATATTTGTAGTACATGATATTTTTCTTAGTGTTGTATACCAACTATTGGACTATAGAGAGTATCTACTGCTGGGAACAACAAATCATGTAAGACATTTATAGGCCTAATATTGATAAACAAATAATTTAGTGGGCTAGAAACTATAACAAACACTTACTTTTAAGTCTAGTGGAGGAGCAATGACAGAGTTAATATTACTAATTTAAAAAGAACTGATTGGAACCAATAAAACAAAGCAAAACAATTTAAAAATTCACAAAACAAAGTTGCAGAAATTTCCCACCCCCAAAGTAAAGCTTACCTATGGACATCGGAAAAGATGTCTACCCTCATGAGTAATTAAGGCTATTCAAATTAAGAATAGACCATAATTTATTTATCAGATTTCCAAAGAATAGAGTGGGTTGCAATAAAATTAGAAGGGCTGAGGATGTAATGCATTGGGGTAGAACACAGCCTTGGTATGTATGAGATCTTGGATTCAATCCCCAGGAACATAGAAAAAAATGAGACAGTACAAGAGTAGGTTCCTGTCTTGCATGTGGCCTATTCAAATTCATTTCCCAGAACTATTTGATCCTCTGAATATTGGGGGGCTATTCTGGTAGAATAGAGTTAAAACACAGAGTTAAAAGTAGCCTTAGAGAAACACTGCATTCAGTCCAACAATTCCCCAGAAAAGAATTTGAAATGATGAAATATAGTATATAGCATATTCTGAAACATTTGTGGAGGTGAACAAATTGTCAATAATTTGAAGGTATATTATCATTTATTATTTTAAAGTATATCCTTTTGTTCAATGTACTATGTAATAAATACATGTGTCCCTCCCCCTGATTCAAATGCTGAACCTCTAACTCCCATTATGGCAAAACTTTAGGGTAGAATACATGGGAGTTACCTAGTAATAGTTTTTCTGAGACTAGGTTAGTGCTATTACTAAAAGACACAAGAGACTCTGTACAATAGAAGCAAAACTGCACAAAATTAGCAAAATTTATCTCATGATCTCAGTCCATGAAACATTCACAGTTTGGGTAGTCTTATTTTCCCTAATTTACAAATATGATTCTGAGATTTTAAGAGGTTAATTTTTGTAGTACTTTAGCTAATAAGTGGCAAAACTTAAATGTGAATCTATAGTCTACAGTTGCACATTTTCACAAAGAATAAACACCATCAGTTATATTAAAGTAGGGTAGAAATAGAAACATTATTCCTTTAATTTTCTCCTCTTGCTTATTGCATTTGTGGTAATAAGTAATCCTTTTTAAAATGCAACATGCAGTAATTTGAGAAGAAAAAAGACATATGAAATAACTGTATGATCTCTGTCTATCTCTAATTCAATGTTTACATTCAGCGAATACAGTACATTAATGCAAAACACATTGAAAGCTGTAATTTGAGACAATTTTGTCAATTGATCTGTTATCAGAAGCCAATTTCATTCATCAATGAAGGAAATATGGATCAATTCTCAAGAAAAATACAAGAAAAACTGCAGTGTGCAGTGTCAAAGACTTTACCACTTGTATCCACTCAATTTTCTATGTTCAGAGGGATATGATTCTCCTTTCATATTGTACAGGTAGAGATGTGACCTGGTGGAAATAGATTTACAAAGAAAATAAAGGTTTAAATTTTTGGAAATTAATTTAAAAATTAAAATTTAGCCTTCTCCTTATTAGGAAACAAATAATTTGTTTTATTAAAACCCTTTTTGATGAATGTTTAAAATAGAATTATTCCACATTTTTAGGGTCTTATATACAGTACATCGTCAAAATATTCAGAATATCTTTGACTAATTTTCAGGTGCACAATAGACATTGCCCATATTCAGAGTGTTAGCACTTTCAGCTCTACAGTACAGAGTTAAGTTGATCAGCTTAGATTATTCGTCTTTCTCACTAGCACAAGCAACAGCGGCACCATTCACACTGGCTGCTCATCACTGTGATCGTAAATGTGCTTTCATAGCTTCCACATTAAGTCTTCCATTTTCTTGTCCTACTGAGATTCAGACTCAGCTTTATGTTACCACACTGATGTCCATTATGCTACCATATGAATTATGTCCATTTCAAATATCAATTTAAACATAATTCTTTTCCCCAGAAGGAAAATACCCCTAAAGTCCTTTGTTGGTAAAGGAAATCTACCTAAAAGTACTTCCATTTCATATTAGAACAAAATGTCATTATTGTATGGCCATAGAGGTTGAAACAAGATTTCTGACACTCAATCCTTATGTACTACATTTCAAATCTCAGATCTAAGGGCATTCTCACTGAGAAAATCTCAACAGCAAAGACACAGATAAAAGAATTCAGTGAATGAATTATCAGGGAGATGCAAATCAAAACAATGAGATACCATCTCATGCCACAGAGATTGGCACACATCACAAGGATCAAGAACAATAAGTGCTGGCAAGGATGTGGGAAGAAAGGAAATATCATTCACTGCTGGTGGGAATGCCATCTAGTCCAACCTTTATGGAAAGCAATATGGAGATTCCTCCAAAAACTGGAAATTGAGCTCCCAAATGATCCAGCTATAATACTCCTAGGAACATAAAAATACAATACAAAAACCCTTCCTCACACCTATATTCATTGCAGCACTAGTTACAATAGCCAGACTCTGGAAACAACCAAGATGCCTTTCAACAGATGAATGGCTAAAGAAACTTGGTACATATACACAATAG
Source organism: Suncus etruscus (assembly GCF_024139225.1). Classification (NCBI taxonomy): domain Eukaryota; kingdom Metazoa; phylum Chordata; class Mammalia; order Eulipotyphla; family Soricidae; genus Suncus; species Suncus etruscus. Next base: position 166,781,022 of record NC_064849.1, read on the forward strand.
ACTATTATGTAGCGTCATGAAATTTTCCTATACTTGGATGGACATGGAAACTATTATGCTGAGTGAAATAAGTCAGAGGAAGAGAGAGAGACAGACTTATCTATGGGTTTTAAGAAAAATAAAAGACATTATTGTAATAATGCCCAGATATTAGTGCTGGTAGGACCTGCTCATGATATGAAACTCACCTCAAGGAGGGGTGAGTGCAGTTAGAACACTAACAAGTACCATTGTGTTAATGAGAGAAGTAGAATGCCTTTCTAGAATACAATCAGGGGGTGGGATGGAGGGATATGGGGTACATTGGTGGTGGGAATGTTGCACTGGTGAAGGGGGACTTCTTTTTGTGACTAAAACCCAATTACAGTCATGTTTGTAATCACGGAGTTTAAATAAAGATTTAAAAAAGAATGTAGTGAATGATTTAGATTAAAAGATTTTTGGGTTGTCTGGTTATGTAAAACACACAAGTGAACAAAGGGAAATAGAGCTATAGTGGTCAGTTGGTGCAAATTGTGAAAGAATGGGCATTACTAATCTCATACTACTTACTAATTACAATAGGTACCATATTCTCTTGGTAACAATTGTCTCTGTAATTATTGATCATGAAAGTTGTGTATTCCCTATGTTTATGTCATAACACATGACAGAGATTAAAATGTAGAGAAATTTAAACATTTGATCTTTCCATCTATGGACCTAGATACTAGGCTTATGTTTGCATAAATTATTTTCCAGATGCCAGTTTTCAAAAGGAAGATCTATGTAGATTATTATTTTACATGAATAATATTTTTCAAGCATTAAATTGACATATTTTTATTCCCAGAAACCATAGTGATGTGGGGTTTAGACTTATTAAATCAATTGACTTAATTATTTCATTAGAGGTTAGAGCAAAGATGGTTTTTCTTGGCCATGAGTAAAAAATCATATTTTTAAAAATTTGCAGTGAAATCGCAATACCAAAACTCAAGCTATGTTGGAGAAGGAAAAGGGTTGTTTCAATTTGTCAAAATTCTTTTAACAAATTAAATACTAAGCTTGGGGAATTTAGATCATTGAATTTTGTTATAAACCATAGTGTAAAGAGAAGTGGGTATGTTTTAAGGAACATTTTACTGAGAGGAAAATTGAAGATTTCTTCATATTTCTGCATGGAGTGGCTAGGAGGCAAAAGGATAAGAAAGATAAGACATCAGACATATTTTTCTAGTTGTCTGATCCATTTGACTTGTATTTTGTTGGAATGTATAAAAGAAACATGTTCCAGAAACATGTTCTGTGAACATTTCAGATCATTCCCACATTGGCATGACACTATATCTAACATGAGTCCAGACTGGATTTTAGAGATGTCTGAAGAAGGCATCTAGATGACTGATCTTTAGATACTCTGTTTCTTTATAGCTTAAAATGAACAGTAGGGTGGGCAGGGTTGGAAAGGAAGCAGTGGACCATAGGAAATCTAGGGTTAGAGAGAATACCCGAAGTGTGATCTGGCACTGAGTTTTGATTTCAGCAGAGGGGCAGGCATGACCTCTGGGGAAACACATCTTGGTGTATGTTTTCCTATCTACCACAGTTAAGTGGGTACCAAACATGCAAGCTACAATGTGTGAGAAATTAGAAAGAATGCAGAGGCAAGTATGTGATTCTAAGGATATCTCATATACCATATGTGTTACATTGAGGTATAGATTGATGTCCTTAAGAACAATGAAGTCAGAACAACAAATATAGGGCATAATACATAAAATGATGCAATATTTGAGGTATGGCTTTGGCATATTTAGATAGCAGAGAGAATAAAACTTAAATAAAATTATTGAATAACCAGGAACGACAAAATCATGTTATTCATGATTGAGTTTCAGTCATGAATGTTCCACCACAAATCTCCAGTGTCAATTTCTCTCTACCATAGTCCCTGTTTTCTCTCCCACATACTCCTTCATCCTGACACTGACAGATCTTTTCTTCTTTACCTCTTTCCACCAATCTTTAGACATATTGTTGTTTACAGTGTATATTGACAGGACAATATGCACATCACTTGACCTCTTTTTGCACTTAGTCCTGATCCAGAGTGATCACTTTTCTCTATCATTGTCTTGTGGTCCCTTCCCTGACCTAGTCAAGATCACTTCTCCCCCCAAGGCAAGTTTCCTACTATGGATTGGTTCTGCTTTCCATTTCTATTGCCTATGGGTTATATTAATTCCTTTATTGTGTTTCTTTATATCTCACATATGAATGAGATCATTTTATATCTGTCTCTATCCCTCCAATTCTTTTCACTAAACCAGTTATCTGTTCTTGGGGAACTAGAGTTATTTCCATATTTTGGTTATTGTGAATAGTGGCTGCAATGACTATAAGAATGAAGATATTTTTTCTGTATTGTGTTTATTATTTTTCACCACTAATATGATAAAGGATCAATATCAAGATGATTATCAAAATAAATATCTTGATATCAATAGAACTTTAAAAGAAAAAATCCAACCCCATCAAAATAAATAGGAAAAGACATTATGGTGAGTCTGGCTGGGTGCAGTATTTTAGGCGAAGCATTGATTTTGTAGAGTTTTGTAAGAATTTTGTCACTATATCCCATCACTGCCTTCTGGCATTGAGGGTTTCTTAAGAAAGGTCTGCTGTACATCTTAAGGACGCTCCTTTGAATGTAATTTCCCTTTTTGATCTTGCTGCTTTCAGTATTCTATCTCTATCTGTGGGATTCATCGTTGTGACTAAAATGTGTCTTGGGGTGCTTTTCTTTGGTTCCCTTCTAGCTGGTAGTGTTCAGGAGTGCAGAATTTGGTTGCATGCCGTCCTTAGCTCTGGGGTTTTCTCTGTAATGAGTCCTTGACTGTTGATTCTTCCTTGGGGTTATCATCCTTGGTCTCTGGGACTCTCATGATTCGTATGTTATTTCTGTTGAATTTATCAAAAACTTCTATTTTCATCTGTTCACATTCCTTGAGTATTTTTTCCATTGTCTGATCATTTGCTTTAAGGTTCTTTTCCAATATTTTCTGCTGTATGGAACTGTCTGTATCTGATCTTCCAGCTCATTGATTCTGTCGTCAGCTTCTGTTATTCTGTTGGAAAGGCTTTCCACTGAAGTTTTCATTTCATCTACCAAGTTTTTCAGTCCTGTTATTTTAGTCTGGAGTTTTCTGATTTCTGTCTTTGTAGTTAGTCTGTTCAGCTCAATCTATCCTTTCTTTGATTTCTATGAACATCCTCCATATTTTTTCTCTAAACTCATTATCTGAGAGGCTAGATAGGTGGTTGGGATTTTTTGGGTCATTAGAGA